>NC_067153.1:44207446-44807446 GCF_903995435.1 Acomys russatus | reverse complement strand
ACAAAACTGAGCCAAAGCCGCCAGACTGCCTGAGTGTGGTGGTCACTGAAGTCCACACTGTGGAAGGAGAGCGTCTGCTCTCACACACTGTCTTCTAACTTTATCCATGTTCACACACAGACACAAAATAAGTGTGAAAAGAAAAGTTGAGGAGGGATTCAGCTTTGCCTTAGAGGATGAGAACATTTGTGGAATGTGTCCTAGAGGTTAAGGCCTGGGGTCAGTTCCCAGGACCACACGACAGCCAGGAACAGCGTGTCTCACCCCTCTTCTGCCTTCACAGGCAGTAGACACACACATGGTACACCTATATTCATAGAAACACTCATATATATAGAATAAGTAAAGCTTTTTTGTTTTTTTGTTGTTGTTGTTGTTATTGTTGTTGTTTCAAGACAAGGTTTCTCTGTGTAGCCTCCACTGTCCTGGACTCACTTTGTAGACCAGGCTGGACTCAAACTCACAGCGATCCACCTGCCTCTGCCTCCCTGAGTGCTGGGATTAAAGGTGTGTACCACCACGCCCGGCCAAGTAAAGCTTTTTTAATTTTAGTTAATTTCATTAAGGGTTCACCTCTGCTCCTAGTTCTGTTGTGAACGTGAAGATTCTGGAGTCACACGTTTGTGGTTCATCTTTTCCTTGTAAACCACTTCCCAGAGGTCCAGGTCTACAGACAATTTGCAGGACTGGTCCTAGTCCTCACATTAGGCTCTGCCCACCTTCCCACAACACAGTGACAGTCCCTTCATGTAGACAATGCTGGCCTTCTCATCCGCTCTCCAAACCTTTCTTCCGTGTACAGAGGAGAAGCCTACAACCTCTTTGAGCACAACTGTAACACCTTTAGCAATGAAGTGGCACAGTTCCTGACTGGGCGGAAGATCCCGTCCTACATCACCGACCTGCCCTCTGAAGTCCTCTCCACGTAAGTGTGACTGTTCTGCTTCCGCCCCTGCCAACTTTGAAAACCCCCACCTGAGGCAGTCAGGAGGGTCAGCGCTGCCTCAGCCCAGTGGTGGGCTTCCTGAGATGAGCCTGAGCAGTGCGAGCCCCTGGTACTTAATGCCCTTCCCTGTGGCAGCAGAGTCCACCGTCTGACCTCCAGCCTCCGTGGAGCTAGGGTTAAGTGCACCACAGAATTGAGAAAGCCACTTGACCCTTCAGTGTTTACACAAAAGCCGGTATCTAACACACAAAGCCATTTCCCAGCAGTGCTTATCTAGAATTGAGGCGTCAGTGGATGCCAAAATCTGGAGTAACAGGACAGCCCAGTTCTCAACTGTGCCTTGTCTTTGTCGGCCACACCCTGAGCTGTTTGACGCCCTCAAAAGACCCAGTTCTGCTTGTCCTTGAACTTACAGCGCATGGGCAGCCCTCAGCAGAGGTTTCCTTTGCCCCTGATGGAGTCCAACTTTGGATGTCATCTCCAAACAGGGCACACACCACATTCACTCTGTTTCTGATTGTATCAAGCTGCCTCTGGCTGGGCGTGGTGGTGCACACCTTTAATCCCCACACTCAGGAGGCAGGCAGACCATGTGAGTTCCAGCACAGCCAGATCTATACAGAAAAACCATGTCTTGAAAAACAGACAAACAAAAAAGCTGCCTCTGCACACTCTAAGCTATTCATTGCCGCTGACTCGGTTTCTCCTGATTTAGGAGGGGTGCTAACCAACAGGGATCCTGGCAGATCCTCAGTTTAAAACAAACAAACAAAATACTTCATAGAAAACAAGGTTGCTGAGGAGCTCAGTCTCCTAGGCCTGGGACAGCCCTCTGGATACACGTGCCCTGCTAGGTCATGAGCCCCTGAGCACCTTGAGCGGCCAGATGCTGCTGCTCTTACTGATTGGTGGGCGGGGCTGGCACCCTCTGAGTCAAGGCTCATTGTAACACTTCAGAATACCTTATTCTCTTCATCTTAAAAACGACTTTCAAATACGGCGGACCCGATAAGCACAGTGGCACACAAAAGAATACTAGCACTCAAGAGGCTGAGGCAGGAGGATCAGAGTGAATGTGAGACGAGCTTGAGGGCACTTACTTGTTTCTGAGACGGGGTCTCACATGTAGCCCAACTAGGTTCTAACTCAGTACATAGACTATACTGGCCCCTTCTTCCTGCATACTGGGATTAAAGACTGTCACCACCATGCCCGACATGAGACACTTCATTTAAGGGTACAGTACCCTTAAAAAGTCTCCAGAGTCCATTTTCACAATGATTCTCCAGCTAAGTTATGACAAGGACACACTAGGTGCTCCTTAGAAAGTGACATCAACACCTGGCAACCTTATCCAGAATATTCCCTCACTTGGAACCATTCTTTTTCTGGAAGAGTCCTAATTTTGGAACCTCCTCACTCCCAACCTCATCGTCCTGACTTCTTTTGCTTTGGCTTCAGCTTCCTCCTTTTTCCTCAGCTTCAACTTTATCTTCTAAGAAAGAATTGAAGATACAAGTAAGCTGGGTGTTCTGGTGCACGACTATAATCCCAGCACTTGGGAGGTAGGGGCAGAAGGATCAGGAGTGTCAGGCCAGGCCAGACTGCGTGAGCCGTGTCTTAAGCCCTACCCTACAACAAAGAGTGCAAGTACAGAAAGCTCCAGTTCCCTGTGGGAGGCCAGCCTGGTCAACCACAGCTCAGCAGGCCACTCAGTAGAAGATGGTAGCGCCACAGAGAAGTGGGCCCAGGAGTGAATCCGTAAAGCAGGCTCTCTGGAGGATTGTTAGTCGGCTTTCCGCCCCGGAGCAGAGCGCTGAGCTACTCTGTTTGTAAGGAGGAGGACTTGTGCTGGCACGCTGCCAGAGGCTCCCATCATGGTCGCCTGGCACCGGCGCTGTGGGCTATGCTAAAGAAGCTCATCGTGGTGGGAGCACACAGTAGATAGAGCTGCTTATTTGTGGTGTCCAGGAAGCAAAGAGGAGGAGAAGCCACTAAGGGCCCACTGTCTCCCTCAGGGCATGTCCCCAGTGACCAGAAGACCTCCAGTCGGCCTCACCTCTCAAAGGCTTCACAGGCTGAGAACCTTGGGGAAATCTTGCCAACCGTAGCCCTCTTACAGAAGCCGTCTAGGCTGTACTAGTAAATGTTGATTAGCAAGAGACCCACAGTGAGCCCAGTAAGAGATGGAGACTCCTCAGCCCTAAGTGGAACATATAAACTACACCACTTCTCCCAAGGCTCAGGAGCCATCGCAGAAGAGGGGACAGACAGAGTTTGAAGAGGCAGAGGCAACTTACAAGGAAGCAGTGTCTTCTGGATACAGCAAAGCAACTGACCATAGGAACTTAACAGCAGGTGTGACAGCGTGAACGAGATGTGTGCAAGCCCAAGCAGAGCAAAGCACAGCAGGGCAAGGGGAGTTGGTGGTGAGACCCGCCCTACCCAAGGCGCTGGTGGCTGCTGGGAGAGGCTGGCTCAGTTTCCTCCAGGAGTGTAACACCTAACATGTCTGCCATGCACCAGTGGAGAGCCACACATCCAAGAATATTTGGGCAGTTCAGAATGCCCGCATAGGAGAAAAGGGCAGGCGCAAAGGAGGATGGGTAGGGAGGTGGGGTGGATCTAAGAAGAATTTGGGAGAAACGGATAATAGCATCAAACATATTGTATGAAATACGGAAAGAACTATTCTACATAGATATGTGGGTATAGATATACACACACACACATACATAGCTGGGGTGCTGGTACATGCCCTTAATTCTAGCACTTGGAAGGCAAAAACAGGCATATCTTTGTGAGTTCAAGGCCAGCCTGGTCTACATAGTGAGTTCTAGGACAGTGAAGGCTATATAGAGAGAGACTCAAAAGAAAGGAAAGCAAGCCAGTACAGGTGGTACTGCCATGACCACCATCCATGGCTACCATTCTGCCTGTGGGCAGGCTTCACTTCAAAACCCTCCCAGCTCATGTCTGTTTCTCCACAGGCCCTTTGGACAAGCACTTCGGCCCTTCCTGGACTCCATCCAGATCCAGCCTCCAGGAGGGAACTCTGTGGGCAGACCCAATGGCCAAAGCTAACAGGACTGCACGGGACCGCCCGCCTTTCCAGGGCTTTTCCTTTTTAAACAAAACAAACCCTACCAGATTTCTATTTTATAATTTTACATCAGAGCTAATGGGGACGGCTTTTACATTTCCCAGGGAAGGAGCTCATCAGGCTGCACGTAGGACCATGCTCCTGAGAAACAGAACAATGCCGTCCCTTCTAATAGTATTATACTAATTTATTAAGGCTGTCTTGTCTGTGAGTTCACTTTTGACGCTGTTGCCTAAGCGTCCTCTACCCTGGAGAAAGAGGGCGCTTGTTTCAACAGAAAGCAAGAGTCACAATCTAAGAGAATCCCATGCCAGACCTTCTTCCCAGACAGTACCCACATCCCACCCTGTGGCCACACCTGTGGGGCCCGGCTGAGTTTTATACTGTCCGTTACCCTGGAGCAGTCACCCTCTGCCAGTCAGTGAACCAAAGGACTTGGTGTACAGGAGGCCAGCTGTAAGCTACCTGAATCAACCTCAGTGAATTCTTTACCCACAAGTTGACCCCCTCCTCCCCAAACAAGGGCACAGGTCACAGCTGGATTAGCCAGAACCTCAGGATGGTGGCAGCGGAGATCAGAGAAAACAGGATAAAGCCATTCCTCCTAGACTGAGGGCCAGCCGTCTGCCTGTCCCTGAGCTGCTTTCTCAGCAGAGCTTGGCCTGTCACCTTTAATGAAGGTCTAGGCTGTAGTGGCTGGGACTCAGGCCTTCTATCTGCAAATAATGACATCAGTTATTTAGCCAGCCACCCAAACCAGTATGAATTTGTCAGCTGGGTACTGAGGGGACACGGTTGTTCATGTCTCTGATGTAGAAAGAATACCAAAATAATCCAGATTCATGGTGGCAAAAACATTTAGAGTGGTCTCCATTAGGGACTCTCACATTATCCTCAGTGTGTCCTGAACACACACTCTCCATTGTCGTACTGACCTTAGCCATGTGGTTGGGCTGTGAGTGGGCATTTTCCTAATGTGCTGCTAGGATTTCATAGGCAGGCAACCCAGATGTCATTGACCTAGACTCTAGACACTAGAGGGAGACTTAAGGTTCCCTTTCATGGGGTCAGCCTCCTACTAGCTAATTTGGGGGACTAGATATGGAGAAGGGGACTCAGAGCAAGCACCTGAGGCTCAGCTCCACATCTGTAGGAGCCCCTGCCATGGCTTTCTGCCACTTCTGAGACTTGAGCCCAGTTGCTCCTTCTGGGGCAGGCCTTTCCTCCCTGCAAAGCTCCCGTTGGCCCATATCCTGCAGTCTTATAGCCATAGCAGGAGGCATCATTGGGGTCTCTGCCTTAGTGTTGACCAGTTACCTGACCACTGTCAAGTCCTGCTGGGATGTCAAGTGACAGTTTGGGACATGAAGGTTGGAGTCAAATGGGTCTCAAAACCCAACGGTTTGCAAGTGTGCGTGGTAGTGACAAACTAGAGGGGGAACCAACAGGACTGGTTAGCATCTGTCTATTGGCAGATGGAGCCCAGAGGATGAGTGTTCAGAGCTTGGCTTCTGGGAAGGTAGAGTTGCCTGGCCCAGGTGTTAGCATCTACCTAGATCCCTAACCTCTGTCCTGAGGATGCTCAGCCAATTCTCTCCCATGACCTTTCTCTGGTTTTCCTCCTCATAGCAATGACTCAGATACTGTGATATTGTGAGATATCTAGTGAAAGAGTCACTTGATTGCTTGACTAAGCTGCCTGTCATGTCCAGCAGCCATCTGTGCCGTGGCTAGCAGAGACAGGAGGACTAGACAGTTTCTAAGACCTCTGCAGGAAGGCAAGCTCTTCCTACTCTATGCAAGTCCCATTGTCGCCAGAAATTCGGGCCAGTAACCTCCACATTCCCACCTTCACATTTCTCTGTCTCAGTATCTCAGGCATGTACTGTTCGTGGCCATATGACTCCACCTGGGCTTGTACAAGCAAAGGGGAGAGGGAACCAAGTCTTGTTGTTCATGTCACCCTTGTGGAAGTCCATTGGTCAAGGGACCGGGGCCGTGAAGGCAAAAGGCCATCGTCCTGTCCCAGACTGAAGGGTGTTCTTTGAGATTCCTCCATGACTTCCTTGAAGTCAAACTAATGTCTCACATGGAGGTGTTTGCCTGTTTTCATTGGTGTTTTTTCTAATGCAATAAACTTATTTCTGCCTGCTGCTATGATGTGTTGCTTGATTTGTTTTTGTTTTTCAAGACAGGGTTTCTCGAGCCAGGCGTGGTGGTGCACGCCTTTAATCCCAGCACTCGGGAGGCAGAGGCAGGCGGATTGCTGTGAGTTCGAGGCCAGCCTGGTCTACAAAGTGAGTCCAGGATGGCCAAGGCTACACAGAAAAACCCTGTCTCGAAAAATCAATTAAAAAAAAAAAAGAAAAAAAGACAGGGTTTCTCTATGTAACAGCCCTGGCTGTCCTGGACTTGCTTTGTAGACCAGGCTGGCCTTGAACTCAGAGATCCGCCTGCCTCTGCCTCCTGAGTGCTGGGATTAAAAGCATGCGGCACTTTGCCCGGCTTGATGTGTTGCTTGAATCCTGGCACAAAGCAACCCCAGGCTTCCCCATTGGTCTCCCTGAGATTAGCCTTACAGAGCCCAGGAGCGCTGCCTTTGCATAGTCGGAAGGCCTGTGGATGAGGGAGGGCAGAACAGAGAGATGTGTGGCTTTCACCACTGGTCTATAATGATAGGAAAAAGACCCAAAGAGACTACTACTGGACATGAGGCAGGAGGATTGCCATGAGGTTGAAGCTACCTTTAGGCTACTTTAGCCTAGCCTTAGCTACATAGTGAGGGCCCTGTCTCCAAATAACTGTGTAACTCCACATTCTAAGATGTCCCTTCAGGACCTGACCATTAGATATTGCAAGAGTCTTTACCCTGAGGGGAGACCAGGCAGTGTCTAGCCCCCTCCTTATAAGCTTCCAGTGACAAACTGAAGTTCTATTCTACCTAAGGCCACCCTGGAAATTGAGCTTATTAGGCTGCTCATAGAGCCATAGATAGGGAGTTCGGGGAATTAGCACCCACACACACCCACAACACATATGATGGCTTTTCCATCACCTCAGATGGAAAGTCCCTTCTAATCTTCCCTGCCTACACACTCTGGAGACCCCGAGGCCATGGCAATGAGAGCAGATTGCATCTGGCTAGCTTAGAAAAGACAAGGCTCGGGAGAGGGTCCAGTGGCCCCGCCCAGCCCTCTGCGCTGAAACGTGAACAGCGAAGAGCTCAGGAGTGAAAATGGCTGTAGTTTGGCTCCAAGGATAGTGCTGCTTAAAAGGGGGCATCTGAGCTCATGAATTAGCAAGTGGTTGTCTCTGGTTCATCTCTTTGGTCCTGAACAAGGGCTGTGGCTGGTGGTCAGCCTTCTGGAGAGGAGTGCAGTCTGGCTGGCTATATGCAAAATCCAGTAGGCCAGGCCTGTGGTATTACTTTCCCAACAACAGATCAGGGGTGGGGACCCATTACTCAAAAGGAAACAAGGTCAGAGCAACATGCAGGCAGAGGTGGCAAGGCTGTCTTTGAATCTGGGCCATATGCTTACATGACATCACCGAGGCGTGGAGTCTTTCCAGTGTGCCAGTTTCTTCAAGGGAGAGTACATACGGTTTCGCCTGACATACCTGCTTCCTACGAACACACTAAGCAGGAATCTTTGAGATCCCTATTCAGATAACAGGCCAGGCTACCCACCTTTGTAGGGTAGCGCACTGTACCCAATACTTGGCACAGACCAAACTTCAGGTGACAAGCCAATGGCTGAGGAGCTCCCTAAATCAGCAACCTGCACAGGCCCGCCCTCTGCTGAGGTGCAGAGCCACCTGTTTCTGGAGGAAAAATGACAGAACACAGGTGTTTACTCCCTTAGACTTTAAGACTTGTGGCCAGTGGCCAGTCTGGGGTAAACTAGTGTCCCCTTTCAACTCCAGACCCAAGATCCCTCACCCTCTAGCCATTTCCCTGAGAGCCACCTGAAAGCAGTACTGGGCTTTATGTTCAGGGCTCAGCAACCTATAAGGAAAGGAGACAGGAGAACCTAGATTACCACACTGTAAAGGAGGATGGCTATGTCAGGAGAATGAAAAGGCTTCTCTCAGGAGGGCTGTCTACCTACCTGAAGCCTAAATGATACAGAAGCCACTGAACCAGCAACTAAGAATATGGGAGAAGCTGAAAAGAGGGATGCCACAGTGGCTGGCCAAGGAGGTAAGCAGCAGTGTGAGGGTGGGGCCTTTCAGGTCATGGGAATCAGGGAGATAAGCTCCCAGGAGTGGTAGTGGACTAGTGGGAGGTGATGGAGCAGGACTACAGCAGACTGGGGGGCGGTGATGGAGCGGGACCACAGTAGACCGGGGCGAGGTGATGGAGCAGGACCACAGTAGACTGGGGGGAGGTGATGGAGCAGGACCACAGTAGACTGGGGCGAGGTGATGGAGCAGGACCACAGTAGACTGGGGGGAGGTGATAGAGCAGGACCACAGTAGACTGGGGCGAGGTGATGGAGCAGGACCACAGTAGACTGGGGCGAGGTGATGGAGCAGGACCACAGTAGACTGGGGCGAGGTGATGGAGCAGGACCACAGTAGACTGGGGGGAGGTGATGGAGCAGGACCACAGTAGACTGGGGGAGGTGATGGAGCAGGACCACAGTAGACTGGAGGGAGGTGATGGAGCAGGACTACAGTAGACTGGTGGGTTGTGATGGAGCAGGACAGCAGGAATTTGGGTGAGGAAGGCCATGCTATGTGGCAAGATGTCAGTGTCCTCTGCCTATATCTATAGAAAAACACTAGGGGCCAGAGAGATGGCTCAGGGGTTAGAAGCACTGACTGTACTTCCAGAGGTTGTAAGTTCAATTCCCAGCAACTATATGGTGGCTCACAACCATCTATAATGTGATCTGATGCCCTCTTCTGGTGTGTAGGTGTACATGCAGGCAGAGCACTGTATACATAATATTAAATATTTTTTAAAAAATAAAAGTACTAGCTGAGTACAAGGGCACATACGAGCCCCTATGAAACATACAAAGTGGCTGGGCGTGGTGGTACATGCCTTTAATCCCAGCACTTGGGAGGCAGAGACAGGTGGATTGCTGTGAGTTCGAGGCCAGCCTGGTCTACAAAGCAAGTCTAGGACAGCCAAGGCTACACAGAGAGACCCTGTCTCGAAGAAACAAAACAAACAAGCAAAAAACGAAACATACAAAGACCAGTTATGGGACCATAGGGCCGCCACGAGCTTTACTAAGTCTGCCTCCATAAGTACAACTTTAAGAGATATGTTTCAATTTCTCAGGTTTTGTTTTGTTTTTTCAAAAAATCTGTGCCAGGTATGATAAGCACATGCCATGGTCATAATCCCAACACTTGGGAGGCTGAGGCAGAAAATTTGCCACAAATTTGGGACTAACCTGGACTACAGAAGGAGGCCATATAAAAAAATTGGGGGTGGGGGGCTGGAGAGATGGCTCAGTGGTTAAGAGCACCGGCTGCACTTCCAGAGGTCCTGAGTTCAATTCCCAGCAACCACATAGTGGCTCACGACCATCTATAAAGGGGTTTGGTGCCCTCTCCTGTCATACATGCAAATAGGACACTCATATAAATAAATACTTTTTTAAATTATTTATTTATTTATTTATTTTTGCAGGCTGGAGAGATGGCTCAGTGGTTAAGAGCACTGGCTGTTCTTCAGGACAACCCAGGTTCAATTCCCAGCACCCACATGGCAGCTCACAACTGTCTGTAATTCCAGTTCCCGGGGGATCTGACATCCTCACACCTATGCACATAAATAAAATAAAATAAAATCAATTATTAAAAAAAATTTTTGTTGAGCCGGGCGTGGTGGCGCACGCCTTTAATCCCAGCACTCGGGAGGCAGAAGCAGGCGGATCGCTGTGAGTTCGAGGCCAGCCTGGTCTACAAAGTGAGTCCAGGATGGCCAAGGCTACACAGAGAAACCCTGTCTCGAAAAACAAAAAACAAAAAAAAACAAAAAAAAACAAAAAAAAAAATTTTTTTGTCATAGAGTATAATGGCAAAAATGCTCTGAAAAAAATTTTTTAAAAATTTAGGCCAGGCACAGTGGCACACACCTGTAATCCCAGCACTCGGGGAGGCAGAAGCAGGCAGATCTCTGTCCAACCTAGTCTACAAAGTGAGTCCAGGAGACAGAGAAACCCTGTCTAGAAACAAACAAACAGAAAATGTAAGCCTGCTGGATAGAACAGGCAACGAATCCAGCAGGGCCCTGTCACAGCACAGAACCCACTGCTGAGCCTGGGGACAATTCCTGATGTGCAGCACTGGTGTGCCCTGGTGTGCAGCACTCGTGTGCAGCAGGTTTATTCTGAGGTGAGAAGTATGACCACCAGGTGGCGCTACAGACCTGCATGGTGTCCCAGGCTTCAGGCAAACTCCAAGGCTTGCTAGGCTCCTGGGAGCCAGGCTGGCCTAACTTTCAAGAGCCAAGCTCTTTGTCCCCATTTTAGCAAGACCCAACTGACACCCGCCCCAGAGTGTCAAGCCCCACTCACCAATGCAAACGGTAGTCTCAGTTTCCCAACCTCTATTCCTCAGTTCCCATCTGCTTCAAGCTGGATGCCCCTTCTCACTCCTCACACAGCACTAAAGGCCAGCATCAATAAAGCCTCCCCAAGGCGTTCCTCATCTCTCCCCACAGCTCCACCTCCACCCCCCATCTCACCTCCCTGGCCATCAACTGAATAAGGAGGATTCAGTCACCTAACAGGCACTCAGCCTCTGGAGCCACTGAGATGCTTAACAAATAGATGCCCTGTTGCCTAAGGTTCTTGACAATCCTGACAACAGAGTTCATGCCCAGAACCTCCTGTGAGGTGGAATGACAGTTCTAATTCCACAAAGTTGTCCTCTGACCTCCATCCACGGGCCCTGTCACACGCATACCCTCTTACACAGCACATACAACGACAATAATCAGTATACAGATAAATGCACACACAAAACCCCTCTGGACTGGGATCCCTGTGGGTTTAGAGTGACCCTCTGACACTGAGACCTTTTCTTTGAGAAAGACAAATGAACCGGTTGTGACTGAGATCTGTCCAGTCTAACAGTTCTCCAGACCTGGCCTAGGCTGTGGCTTTGTCACCTGCTCCAAGGCTGCACTTTTGGGTTTTTCTGTTCTGTTTTGTTTGTTTTGTTTTTGAGACAGGGTTTCTCTGAAGGCTGCACTTTGATCCATAGAGGTCTACTTTGTCCTCACTGGCTGAAGAAGTCCCAAGGGAACCAGAGACAACCCAGCAACAGCCTCCGCTCAAGCAAACAGCATCCGTCCGAGCATGCGCCCATAGCCCGTGTTTGAATTCAGTGGAATGTCCTATTGGGAGATGGCATGCACTGTGAAAGGAAAAGCAAGCCAATAGCCCCACTCCACTGATCCCCAGCTCGGCTTGCAAAGAGCCTCTGTCAGCCCATGACTTCCCTGCTCCCTCCCCTTCCTAAGCTAGCACTGTTGACAGCTTCTTAGAAGAACTGACTAAAAGATCCACCTGTCCAAGGTCACCAGGAAAAGCAGCCTCATGTTCTGTCAGTCTCAACTCCTTCAGGCCTGAATGTCCACCCTTAAAGGGTCACACTCCAGACACAGAAAAAGAAGGTTGTGGCCCCTATGTCTTTATTACCTAAATAAAATATTTTGGCCAGGCACGGTGGTGAATGCCTGTAATAATCCCGACACTCAGGGAAGCAGAGGCAGGCGGATCTCTGGGAGTTCGAGGCCAGCCTGGTCTATAGAGTAAGTTCCTAGACAGCCAAAGCTACACACAGAAACCCTGTCTGGAAAAAAAAAAGAAAAAAAAAAAAAAATATATATATATATATACATTCATTGGGGCTGGAGAGATGGCTCAATGGTTAAAAGCGCTTGTTGCTTTTGCGGAAGACCCAGGATCAAGCATCCACATGGTGACTCAAAGTGACCTTCAGTTCCAGGGGATCTGAAGCCACCTGACTGCCACAGGCACGAGACACATACATTCAAAAAAGCAAAAACACTTATACATATAAATATAAATGATTTAAAAATATTTTTAATCTTCTTGGGTTTTTTGAGACATGGTCTCACTACATAACCCATGGCTGTCCTGGAGCTTACTATGTAGACCAGCCTGGCTTTGAACTCACATTTACCCGCCTCGGCTTCCTGAATACTGAGACCTAAGGCACATGCTACCATGCCCAGCTTCCAAATTCTTTGGACTTGTTAATGTGCTGCCCTCTAAAAACAGCCTGCAGCCAGGAGAAAGTTGGAGGCTTGGAGGAACAGAAATAAGCAGGAGAAATGCTCCAGGTAGGAGCCACGCCATACAAGCCAAATATGAAGGACACTTACCATAGACCCTCAGTCTTGTATCCTGACCCAGAAGAGCCATCATCTGGTCAGGTGAAGTCACAGGTCCTCTGCCTATAGTCCTGCCTTGCTCTGGTTTTCACAGTCACCTAGTGGCCAGTCTTCCCCTCCCCCAGTCTTGTGCCTTTCTTTCCCCAGGGTTCCCCCAGGGCCCAGTCTGAGCACCAGTTGCCAGGAACAGCCCTTCCTCTTAAAGGGACACACTTGAAGCCTCAGGGATGGCTCCCACACTGGCCTGTGCCTCAGGATGAGTCATTCTACCTTGGGGTTTCAGTAGTTTTATCCCTGAAGAATTATGGTGGGGCTGCTATCGGAAAAAAAACATTAATAAAACTACCTTAAGGCTGGCATTGGTGGCACAAATTTGTAATCTTGGAGGTAGAACCATAAAGATCCAGAGTTCAAGGTCATCCTTGGTGCATAGGAAAATGGAGGGACTTCCAGAGCTCCTGTCTCAAATAAATAAATAAATAATTTAAAAATTAGAAAAGACAATTCACTGCAAATTTCATCCAGAGGGATATGCACGCTGTTTGGGGAAAGGGATCTTACCTTGAAGGTTATATTAATCCTGAGATCTGCAAGAGAAAAACCATTTCTACAGTTTTGAGCCAAATTGGAAACAAGCTGCTATGCTCTGGAATTCCCAGCTGGGTGGAGACCCATTGTAGGAGTTTTTAATGACAAAGCCATGGGCCACTGTGTATTCCCATGTGGCTTTATTTTCAAGACTCTGTGATGGGCACTTGTTTATGTTGGGGTCTAATCACCATCAGCATCCCTGTGCCCAGTCAGGAATTATCATAGTTAAGGCATCAGTGATGCAAGAGCCCGCAGTGATCGGCAGAAACAGGAGGGCCAGAGGCCCTGTGATGGCGACATCACATGATATGCAGGAACCTGGAAACGCACCAGTCATTTATTTTACCTCAGGTCCTCTTTTTGTAGTATTTATTTAAGTATTGTTTGTATAGAAATAAAATTTTTCAGCCAAGCGTGGTGGCACACACCTGTAATCCCAGCACTCGGAAGGCAGAAGCAGGTGGATCATTGTGAGTTCGAGGCCAGCCTGGTCTACAAAGTGAGTCCAGGACAGCCAAGGCTATACAGAGAAACCCTGTCTCGAAAACCAGAAAAGAGAAAAAAAAAAAAAAATAACAATTTTCAGCTGGGCATGGTGGCACACACCTGTTATCCCAGCACTCAGAAAAACAAGCCAATAGCCCCACTCTACTGATCCCCAGCTGAGCTTGCAAAGAGCCTCTGTCTAAGCCCATGGCTTCCCTACCCTACCTAGGCTAGCACTGTTGACAGCTTCTAAGAAGAAGAACTGACAAAAAAGGTCACCAGGAAAAGCAGCCTCATGTTCTGTCAGTCTCAACTCCTTCAGGCCTGAATGTCCACCCTTAAAGGGTCACACTCCAGATACAGAAAAAGGAAGTTGTGGTGCCTAAGTTATTTATTACCTAAATAAAATATTTTGCCCAGGCACGGTGGCACATGCCTGTAATCCCAACACTCAGGGAAGCAGAGGCAGGCGGATCTCTGGGAGTTCGAGGCCAGCCTGGTCTATAGAGTAAGTTCCTAGACAGCCAAAGCTACACACAGAAACCCTGTCTGAAAAACAACAAAACAAAACAACAACAACAAAACGGCAGAATAGACTCATGCCTTTCACCTCTAGCAATTTTGGGTTAAAAGGCATGAGCAATAAGACTGTATTTAAAGAAAAAAATTAATTTAAATTTTTTGTTTGTTTCTTGAGTCAGCTCCCAAGGTTCCTCTGAGATAAAGAGACTTCTTCTCCAGACTCCGCCTCCACCCAACCTGCCTGAAAGTCAACATTCCTGTGACCTACAACCCCTGCTTCCCTTTATAAGCCCATTGTCCTTGAAGCTTGGGGTCACTCTCCTATCCTGCTGTGTCAGGAAGGATTGTGATCCGAAGCTCTGAGCCTGTAATACCGGACCCTGTGTTTGTTGCATCGGTATCAAGTCTTTTTTGGGGAGGGTCTTGCGATCTGGGTGATCTCAGCATTACACTGAGCGATCTCGGTGTAACACTGCCAGGTTATCGGAACTCCATTGACCAATGCTAAAATCCGGAACCTTCCACATCTTAGTATAATAATGACATAGAAGGGGAAAGAAAAGGTGGGCGTGGTGGCAGAGGCAGGTGGATTGCTGTGAGTTCAAGGCCAGCCTGGTCTACAAAGCGAGTCCAAGACAGCCAAGGCTACACAGAGAAACCCTGTCTTGAAAAAAAAAAAAAAAAAAAAAAGGAAAGAAATATGAAACATTTCCCACTTCATAGACCTTAATCATGTTTTATACCTTTACAATGTGTATTTATACCTCTTATTTTCTGAGACTCTCAACTCACATAGACTTTACATCTTTTTCTTTCCATCTAGTCATTTACCAGAGACACGAACAGTTATTGCTGAGAACAGTTATTGCAAAGCATGTTTTTCTTTAGTGAGAAGTTATCCCTGAAACCTGCTTACCCTTTATTATGAAGTCTGTTAGCAAGGCAAACCTGTCTGCCTTTTCTTAACAAGAGACTTACTAGCTCTAGTGAGCTAACACGGTGGCTGCAGCCTTGAGGGGAAGGGGTTGATTGGCTGCTGTTGCCAAGCTGACAGAGCTACAGTGAGGCTGGCCGGCAATGCCACCAGAGACCTGAGAAGGGTAAATCATAGCAGGAAGTATAATCCGAGTGGCCTATGTATCAATTAAAATGTCAGAGACCAGCCCATACACCATTACCCAGACAGTCATCCCAGGTTCCTGTGTTCTCCGTGACACAGGGGACAGAGGTACCAGACAATGTGGTACCCTGCTATTAAGGTCAAAGTCTGGCATTACCAGATAGCTCCTGAGCTCGGTGCTAAAATGAAAGACTCCCTTCCTCAGCTGGGTTCCCTCTTCTCCACCTGATCTGGGGAAACCCCAGATGCTCTAAGGAGTGTCACACAGCCCTCTGGGAGATGACAGGCCCAACCCTTTCCTGATAAGAAACCCCTTTATTGTGCACCAGGGGACTCCTGGAAATACAATCCATGCTAATGAGATGTCTTGGTTCCTTAGCTTTCAACCAATAACCTTCGTTCAAACCTAGAGTTCTTCCCCGTCACCTGCTCCCCACAGGATAATTAAATACTGCACTCCCCTTCTTTTTTTAAAAAAGATTTATTAAGTATAGTGTCCTGCCTGCATGTACACCTTCAGGCCAGAAGAGGGCACCAGATCTCATCATAGATGGTTGTGAGGCACCATGTGGTTGCTGGGAATTGAACTCATGACCTCTGGAGGAGCAGCCAGAGCTCTTAACCTCTGAACCATCTCTCCAGCCCCTGCATTCCCTTTCTTAGGATAGGATTGTGCTGCTTCATGTGAATGAAGCACAGTGAGTCAAACACACATTCACCTACAAAAACCTCCAACATGTATAACGTACCTGATTCAGGAGGTAAACTCTCTCTCTTTCTCTCATTCTTCCACCATGACCGGCTGAGACTCATCACTTATAGGAGATCACATCTAAACACCTTCTAGGTCTGTTTGATCTGGCTGGCAAGATATCACATCCATAGATTTTCTAGGTCTGTGTGATCCGGCTGGAATGCAAACACACCTTTAATCCAGGAGACAGAGGCAAATAGATCTGAGTTCAAAGCCAGCCTGGTATAGAGCAAGTATCAGGAAAAGAAAAGCTTAGGTCCAGGTGTGGTGTTACAAGCCTTTAATTCCAAACGAAAGTAAAATTAGTTTGTAGACAGAAGCACCCATGTTTGAAAGTGATGTCTAACTGAGTGGCAGAAAAGGTGAAATTAGAGATTTGACAGAGTAGGATACGCCCAACTCTCAGGAAAGGGTAGAGAGAAGCTACTTAAGAGGGAATTTTACAGAGAGAGGAGACAGTTTTACCAGGACAGTAATAGAGAGATGTGTTGCAGAGAGAGAACTTAGGTGAAGATGGAATGAGCCAGAAAATGGGACTAAGCCAGATTAGAGCAGATTGCTGAGTTAGTTTGAGGCCAAGCAGAAAATTCAGGGCTGAGAGAAAAGCCAGATTATATCAATCAGCTGGGAGAAGAGTTTGAGCCAGAACAGCTGAGTTGAGCCAGCCAGTCCAGAGCCCAAAAAGAACAAATAAGGGTGAGCTTATTCAGCAGTAAGTCTCAGAGGCTGAAACATTCTAGGCCTAAAGTAGATTGTATGGAGGCTAGAAGCTACCAGGACTAGGCCTAGGTTAGCAAAGGGTGGCAGTTAGCCTCCCAGATAATGATTGAACCCGGAGAATAAAATTAGGTTTTTAAAAATTATTTATTTAATGTATATGAGTGCTCAATTTACAGGCATGGCTACATGCCAGAAGAGGGCATCAGATTACATTATATAGATGGTTATGAGCCAACATGTGGTTGACGGGAATTGAACTCAAAACCTCTAGAAAAGCAGACAGTGCTCTTAACCTCTGAGCCATCACTCCAGCCCCCTCCCCCGTCCCTAATAAAATTACCTTTATACTTACCTTCTCCACAAAGAATTCACTGCTGAAGCTTGCCCACCATGACAGATCAGCATTCCAGCTATGAACCAACCAGGCACAGGCATTGGCCTATACCCTCTGCCATCAGCACTGAAGGCCTGTAACACTGATGTATCATCCCTGGTTTTGGAATTCCTGAGCTGCCGCCATTTACCAGCATGTCAGCCTGATTCACTGCCACCATCTTTCTCGCATCACTCAGCCTACCACAGTGCCCGTCTATGCCATCTGTGAAGGTGGGCGGTCGGCTCTTCTCAAGGCAGCCATTCTGTCCACACAAACCAAACTGAGCTCTCGCCACTGCCACCTCTCAGTTTGGAAGCTCTGAGCCTCCATTACTAGCTGTTCTTCTCCAAGCAGCCACCAACTTGCCCAAGTCAGGCCAGGCCCTTGGGGCCCCTGGCGTGGGTTTTGCTCCCGAGCTCCTTTGACACTGCCCTTAACCCTTTTCAGCATGGAAACTGACCTAGCCCTAACCTTCTGGAGGAGGAGCATGCACTGTCAGTTTGGTGTTCAATGGGACGAGCTTCTTAGGAGAGGACCCAACAAGGTCCAGGCTCCCAACAGACACAGAACGATAAGACAGCATCAGTCTTCAGCCGCCAGGCCCAGAAGACAAGAGGCTTCTCTGTGGAGGAGGAACAGGAGGGAATGTTGCAGGATATTTGATCCCATTGTGAACCCTGAGACTGTGAACTGGAAAAACCTGTTTCTTGTTATGGTGTGGCTCAGTCCTAGGACATACCTTTAACCCAAGAACTTCCTGCAAACAAGAGCTAAATAGGGCTGGAGAGATGGCTCATCGGTTAAGAGCACTGACCACTCTTCCAGAGGTCATGAGTTCAATTTCCCAGCAACCACATGGTGGCTCACAACCATCTATAATGTAATCTGATACCCTCCTCTGCCCTGCAGGTGTACATGCAGGCAGAGCTCTGTATACATAATAATAAATAAATAAATCTTAAAAACAAACAAACAAACAAACACATGGGATGGAGAGATGGCTCAGCAGTTAAGAGCACTGGCTGATATTCTAAAGGTCCTGAGTTCAATTCCCAGCAGCCACATGGTGGGTCACAGCTGTAACTCCAGTTTCAGAGGATCTGACTCCCTCTCATAGATACACATGCAGGCAAAACACCAATGCAAATAATAAAAAAGCAACTACACACACACACACACTCCACATGAATAAAGCAGAAATAGCATGGCAAAGCCAATTTCTCTTTGTAAAAAGGGTTCCAAAACCAAGTTGGGCAAGTACTCCAAGGCAACAGCTTTAATTGATTTTGTTTTGTTTTGGATTTTTTTTTTTTTTTTTTTTTGGTTTGATTTTTCAAGACAAGGTTTCCCTCTGTAGCCTTGGCTGCCCTGGACTCGCTTTGTAGATCAGGCTGGCCTCGAACTCACAGCGATCCTCCTGCCTCTGCCTCCTAAGTGCTGGGATTAAAGGCATGTGCTGTTAATGCCCACCTGCTGCTCGGAAGAGGTCCAGGGTAGGGTCTCAGGGTTGGATGTGGATGCCCTTCCAGTTTGCTTTATCTCTTGATCGCCGGAGCTGATGGATGGCTCAGGCAACTGATCAGGATTGAAAGAAGGAAGAGGAAAAAGAGAGCTGAGGGTTTCTTCTCTAGGGACTGGCTGCACTGCCGCTGGCCAAAGAGATTTTGAACTGACCACAATTTTCCTGTGGCTGAAGCTGTAAAAGTGGCATCTGGCTAGAAACTGCAGGGAGGTGTTGTAAAATGGGTCTCTTTGATCTGTAGATAGGCCTCCTTGAGGAGATCTCCAGTAAGCCAAAGTAAACTTAGGCTTATTAGCCATAGAAGGCTGCCGGCCCTGAGTCTGCTAACTTATTGGCAAATCTACGGGAAATAAGAAATAAGAGAGAGATACAGCCAGGCGTGGTGGTGCACGCCTTTAATCTCAGCACTCAGGAGGCAGAGGCAGGTGGATCGCTGTGAGTTTGAGGCCAGTCTGGTCTACAAAGCCAAGGCTAATACAGAGAGACCCTGTCCTAAAAAACCAGAAGAAAAAAAAAGAAAGAAAAAAAAAAAACACAAAGAAATAAGAGATAGAAAATAAACTACACACACATACATACATTCAAGAGAAAGGGTGGATGAAGTTAGGCATCTTAACTTCAAGTGAAGCTAAGCATCCCAATTTTAACACATTATAGATGACCATACTTACACTTCTGAGAAAAGAGGATTACCTCATAGTTTAAAAAGGGCAATTAATCATGAAAACAGATGGATTCTAAAATACAACAGGTTACATGATCTAAAATATTTCTTATCTAGGTATCCATTACTTAAGTTCACAGTGAGTTCAGAGTGACAAGGCCTAAAAGTTACAATAATATACGACCTATCAATTAGGACTGGCCTAACTGTACATTATCCAGCTATCTCTTAGTTCATAATGAATTCAAGACAATACTTTTATCTGTCTTTCATTGTAAGAAACAGAGTAAAATCAGACATCTCTAGGTAGCTTCATTCCAACTTGGGTTCATGGAAAGTTCAAACCAACTTGCCTATATTTATGATGAAATACCAGGATTTGTGGTGCCATCTGGAGTAGAGGCTTATCTGAAGCCACAAATCTGCTACAAGGCTATCCCTAGTGAGGCATCTGGAGGTCCACAAAGGTATTTATTGCAGGCATAAACTTAAAACTATTTGAATCAAATCAGGAAATCCATAATCAGGGATTAATTCATCTGAATGACAAACAGTATCTTCAAACAAGATCTGATATTCGGATATCTGACATGCAACCCCCAGACTGAGAATAATAGGTCCAGGCCGTTAACCACTGTGAATGCTGAGTCAGGCCTCAGAGTAGATTCGGGGGAGAAGAGAACAAAGCTTGACCAGGTGGAAAGAGTAAAACATCTGCATAAAAGCTTTACAAGATGAGAGGATGTCTGTTACCTTTGCTAGAAAACAAAAAACAAAACATTTCCCACCATGAAAAACCCAAAGTCAACCTGTGAACCCCGCCTACCCAAAGAAAGGTAACTTCCCTGGAATATTCTGGAAGTTGCAGTTCTTGGGAAATAGCAAGCCACATGATTTTTAATCCACTAAACAAGTTCATTTGACCCATGTGCACTAGATGTGCTTGATTACACGTGGGCAGGAGGCCCATAGGCAGGAAACACGTTTGGATGTATAGTTGCCCTATTAGACCAGATGGGGAAATGCTATGATTTATGGGGTTTGCCTTTTTAAGCCCCTGCAAAATGTGAATGTGAGGGGCGGAGAGATGGCTCAGCGGTTAAGGGCACTGACTGTTCCTCCAGAGGTCATGAGTTCAATTCCCAGCAACCACATGGTGGCTCACAGCCATCTATAATGTGATCTGATGCCCTCTTCTGGCCTGCAGGTGTATGTGCAGGCAGAGCACTGTATACATAGTAATAAATAAATCTTAAACAACAACAATAGTAACAAAAACACCTGAAATGTGAATCTGAGGTGGATATAATGGTGCAGGCCTGTAATTCCAGCACCCCAGGAGGCAGAGGCAGGTGGATCTCTGTAAGTTTGAGGCCAGCCTGGTCTAGAGTCCAGGACAGCCAAGGCTACACAGAGAAATCCTGTCTCAAAAACAACAACAAAGAGAGTTTAGGACAGCCAGGACTACACAGAGAAACACTGTCTCACAAACAAAACATGAATTGGTGCCACTGTCTGGGATCCCAGAGTGGACCTGACCAGAGCCCTCCTGGTCAGTATTTAATTAAGCATGTTTCAAATTTGGCTCAAAATTAAATTGTTTTCTTTGTTTGGTTTGTTTGTTTGTTGTTGTTATTGGTTTTTTTGTTTTGTTTTGTTTTGTTTTTTTAGACATGGTCTCTCTGTGTAGCCTTGGCTGTCCTGGACTTGCTTTGTTGACCAGGCTGGCCTTGCACTCACATCCATCCACCTGCCCCTGTCTCCCGAGTGCTGGAATTAAAGGCATGCGCCAATACTTCCTGGCTGAATTTTTTTTTTCTTACCAATCTCAGGGTTAACAACTCCTAGGAATTCTTCAAATGCTGGAATTAAAGGTGTGTGCCATCATGCCCAGCCAGTCAGTCACCCTGAATATTTCTGACGCTAGCTGGCCTAGTTAAATTTCTGCCCCAAAGATAATCATGCTTATCTTTGAGAACAAAACATGTATAGGTAGAAAGTTCTAGCCAAAGGTGTTGGGTCTAAGACAGCTGCCAGATGACCTTTACCAAAATGCTAACTCTGTTACCAGGATAATGAGCCCCCCCCCCCTTTGTATTCATTAATAAGAGAATAGGATCAGAGGGATGGCTCAACGGAAGAGCAGTCAGCTCTTGTAGAAGACCCAATCAAGGTCAGTTCCCAACTCCAGCTGCAGAGGCTCCAAGGCCTTTGCCTTCCCCCTGCCTCTACACTCACATACGCCCACGCATAGAAACATGCATAGGCATAACGTAAAATAAACCTTACAAAAATAAAGTCATTTAAGGGTGGACCCAGAGGGAAGCTTAAGGACAATTTTATTAGCGTTTAAAAGAAACACAGGGCAAGCAACCGGAAACACTTGGCAGATTTCAGATGGAAAATGGGAGACGGGAAAGCCATGCCTTTCGCGTTAGGCATGGAGGTTAGTTGTGGAGGTTGACGGGCGGCCCCCAGGCAGCAGCCGGGGAGGTGAGTTAGCCAAAGGAAGAACAAGAAAGCCTAGAACATCGAGGGAAAAAATGTCCTTTTGTGAGCTAAGAAAGTGAGCACTCCACAAGGTTGGAGGCCCCACACGTGACTAGATCCAAGACAGCGCTTCTGTGAAGGAAAAGGCGTTAACTCATTAAAAGGATAACTGTTTCTTCTGTCTCTTCAGCATAGTTTTACGGGAACCGGTCTTCCTGAGGTGTAGTCCGTTGGCCAGATAATTGATAGGCCTGGCTGGAGTAACGTATTCCTTTTTTTTCCTTCTTCTTCTTTCAATCCCTTTGATAGGTTCATTGGGGAGTGAACAGTAAAAAAGGCAGGGAGTGGGCGAGGTAGGGCTACCTACGCGCCCTCAGTGGTCCTCCGGCAGCTGGATCTTGCTGAGGTCAAAACGGTTGGATTCCATGATGGGGAGGCCACTGGCTTCTCGGTGTTTCACCAGCATCTCAGCTTCCTGGCGGGCCCACTCGACCATCCTGTAGTCAGGCACATAAGCCGCAAAGGTGGTGCCGAAGACCAGGACGATGGAAAAACCAAAGAAGAAAACGACGTGCATATTCCAGACATCCACCACGGGGTCCTCGTCGTAGCCATGGAAGTCTGAGTTCTTCGAATACACGTTTTCATCCACCGGCTCTGGGTCCTCCATCCAGTGCACTGTCAGTTCTCTCTTCTTCTTCTTTCCGGCCACAGAGGACCCGGTGATCACAGCCCTGGTGAAGCTGGATTTCCACCGATGGTGGGCAGCCTCGACGCCTCGAATTGCAGAAAGGGTGCGAGCCCACGAACTTAACCGCCAAGTCGCCATGACAGCTGTAGGGGTGGGGGTGGGGTGGGGGGACCGCAGATGAGATAACGGATGTCGGAGGCAGATTCCATTTCTTTGACGGGGGTGAGGGTGAGGTGGGGGTGTTTGGAGAATAGTGTTCCCTAATTGATAACAGCGCACTGACATCCTCCAAGAGTATGGTAGCAGTTCTAAAAGCACCTTCTACTGCCAACTGTCACCTGAAAAGGCCTGGGAAAGGTGTCTAGGGTAGAGCATGCCTGGCATTTGCAAAGCTCTGTCTAGGATCAATCTCCATCACCTTGAGGCAGGACCCAAGTTCCCAGAAAACTCTCAGAGAAGACATTAATGCCACTCCCTTTTATTATTCCACCTCATCTCTTTTTTTTTCCCCCAAGACAGGGTCTCTCTGTGTAGCCTTGGCTGTCCTGGACTCACTTTGTAGACCAGGCTGGCCTCAAACTCACAGCGATCCCCCTGCCTCTGCCTCCCGAGTGCTGGGATTAAAGGCGTGCGCCTCGACCTAATCTCTTTATGTGTATCTATAAGCTCATAACTTTTGGATTTTACCTTCTACTTTTCTCATTCGTAGTCAAGACTGAATTTCCTCCTCGGATCAGTTGATGTCTGGTCCTATTGGTTCCACAGTTCCCAGAGAGAAAAAGAATCAATTTGGAGGTGGAGTGAGACTAGTAAAATGGGTCAGTTGGTGGGGGGAGGGGTGGCTAGTGAGAGGGGGTGGCTCACAACCATTTATAATGTGATCTGATGCCCTCTTCTGGCATGTAGGTGTACATGCAGGCAGAGCACTGTATACATAATAATAAATAGCATTTTTTTTAAAAAAGGAAATGTGTCTTTGTGTCCCATTCCCTACACTACAAGTTTTTGTCCCAAACTAAGTCTTTTTTTTTTTTAACCGTTATTTTGTGTGCATTGGTGTTTTGCCTGTATGTATGTCTATGTAAGAGTGTCAGATCCCCTGGACCAGGAGGTACAGCTGTGAGCTGCCGTAGGGGTGCTGGGATTTGAACCCAGGGCCTCTGGAAGAGCTGCCAGGGCTCTCAACTGCTGAGCCATCTCCCAGCCCAAAATAAGGGTATCTTGAGCCCCAAGATATACACTGCATAAGGGTCTGTCTTTTAATCCCTTTAACTCTTTTGTTTTTGTTTTTTTCGAGACAGGGTTTCTCTGTGTAGGCTTGGCTGTCCTGAACTTGCTTTGTAGACCAGGCTGGCCTTGAACTCAGAGATCCACCTGCCTCTGCCTCCTGAGTGCTGGCATTAAAGGCGTGTGCCACCCCGCCCGGCTTAATCCCTTTAACTCTTTAAAGAAATTATGTATTTTTATGTTATGTACATTGGTGTTCTGGTGCCTTCTTCTGGCTGGCAGGTGTACATACAGGCAGAGAGCACTGTATACATAATATTAAATAAATAAATCTTAAAAAAAAAAGTTGTCGCCGGGCATGGTGGTGCACATCTTTAATCCCAGCAGTCGGGAGGCAGAGGCAGGCGGATCGCTATGAGTTCGAGGCCAGCTGGTCTACAAAGTGAGTCCAGAACTGCCAAGGCTACACAGAGAGACCCAGTCTCGAGAAAAAAAAAATTTTCATTATGTAGTCCAGGTTGACCTTGCTACATAGAGCAAGATAGCCTCACACTTGCAATCTCTTTCCTCAGGCTCCCAAGTGCTGAAACTGCAGCCCTGTGCGCATGCTTCAGGCTCAGCACACCCTTCACCCCAGCTTTCATGTTGTCCCTTGGGGAGGGATCAGGCAGGTGGCAAAGGTCGGATGGAGACTGTTGTCTGAGGACCCAGCAGGGACAGAGACTGAGTTGAGAGCAGGAAACAGCAGTGGCCACAGACTGGTTTATTGTGCGTGGCTTGGCCCTTCCTGAGGAACAGGACTGCAATTAGTGTCCCTGCTGGCGCAGCACAGCACAGAGCTGGTAGGGGGAGGGGGCAACTGGGATTCCAAAGATGCCTTGGTCACTGGGCCTGGGCTGTCCATTGGGCACGGAGAAGCTAAAGCGCTGCAGGAGGCAGGTGAAGAAGAGGAAGAGCTCCATGCGGGCCAGGGGCTCCCCCAGGCATGCGCGGCGGCCTGTAGGTGGAAGAGAGGTTCAGTCAGCCAGGGGCCTAGCCTCACAACTCCAAGGCACCCTGGGAAGACACAGGGATCCAGGCACCCCGCGGGCACCTGCGGAGAATGGCAGGAAGGCCTCATGCTTCACAAAGTGTCCCTGGGCATCCAGGAAGTGCTCAGGATGGAATTGGAGGGGTTTCTCCCAGACGGTCTCGTCCTTCAGCACGGAGGACAGGTTGGGGATGAGCATTGTCCCCTGGGGGAGACACATGGTGCAAAGATGGACGGCGGTGGGGCCACCAAGACCCTGACCGTCAAGTTCACATGCACAGCCTCTTTTCCCTGCACATATTGGATTTATTCATCCTCAACCCCAGAGTCTCTCAGTCCCTTCCCTATGGCACAGAGGGCCCTGTAAGGAGTCTCCCATGGGGCCCCAAGCCAGCACCTGTCCCTGTGTGCAGTGCTTCCTAAAATCCCTGTGTCTCACTTCACTGGGCTTCTCGCTTCCCTAGGGGTTCTTGGGCAATGGCTGCAGCGTACTCACACCCACGTAGGTCCCGTCATCATGTGGAATTCCAGACTGTGGTGGTCTTGTACTTTCCTGGCCCTTGTTTGCCTGGTGGAGACACTGGGACAAGGGTGGCCATGCCTACCTTGGGGATGCGGAAGCCCTGGACTTCAATGTCACGTGACGTCATATGTGGAAAATTCAATGGGGCAATGTCCGCAAAGCGCTGCACCTCATGGACGACAGCATTGGTGTAGGGCATGCGGGCCTGGTCGGCCATCTCTGGGCGCCGAGCCTGCCCTAGGACTTCATCAATCTCCTGCTGGACACGGCCTGAGGGGACAGCATCCCTTTCAGAGAACCAGCCAAACTGGACTGCACCTTGACATCCTATGTCTGTGTTGACATCTGGGTCCACGTGAAAAGGACATCATAGCTCATGTAGGTGTTTGGGTCAAACCAGGACTGGAATTCACAAGTAACTCAGGCATGATCTGAGAGTGTCCCCTGTCTTTCTTCCCTCCCAGCCCCAGGCTCACACTGTACATCCGGGTGCAGGATCATGAGCAGCAGGGCCCAGGACAGCGTGGTTGACGTGGTCACGCTCCCAGCAGTGAATAAGTCAGCTACCAACAGAAGCAGATTCGCATCATTGAAGCTGCTCTCAGGGTTCCCCTTGGCCTGGGATCGGGCAGAGAGAGTGGGCTCAGTACAGCAAGGGAGGAAAGCCCACAACACCCCTCAGCTGATCTCTTTTTTTTTTTTTTTTTTTTTCGGTTTTTCGAGACAGGGTTTCTCTGTGTACCCTTGGCTGTCCTGGACTCACTTTGTAGACCAGGCTGGCTTCGAACTCACAGCGATCCGCCTGCCTCTGCCTCCCGAGTGCCGGGATTAAAGGCGTGCGCCACCACGCCCGGCTCTCTCTGACCTTATCTCTGGCAGCCGTCGCTCACCTTCTCCACCTCAGCCAGGAAGGCATCAATCAGGTCTTGGGGCGGCTGAGCAGGATCCCAGGTCATCTTGTGCTCGCTCAAGAGCTTCTCCAACATGGCCCTGAACACCTTCCGGGTTGGGAAGACCTTATCAACCAGCCCTGGCACACGCAGGAGCACCGGGAACAAGTTAAGAACCTGTGACAGCCACAGAGGAGGGCTCAGGGCTTCCTCTTCACAAAATTAATTAACATCAGTCACCAGTCGTGTATGGGGCTCATGTGCCATGTTGTGTGTAAGCAAGTAACAGGATCAATTGGCTCTACCCTTCATGGGTCCCAGGCATCATAGTCAGGTCTCCAGGCTGCGTGACAAGCTTATTACCCACTCACCATTTGGGGCGCCCCTCGGGGCTAGTTATGCTCAGCCCCCAGCCTCCTTCACAGTGGACCCAGAGCCTGCTTGTCCCCACCCATCCCCCCACCTCCTCCTCAGCTGCAGCCTCTGGCTTCTGGCAGCCCTAGAGGAGAGAAGAATTTCATCCCGGAAACCACAGGCATATGTGGTTTCTACGTAGACAGAGGACACAGGTTCTCTCGCTTTCTAGAAACCCCGACCTTGGACCCCCTTCTCTCCTCCTGCTGTGGAAGGTTTGTCAACGAGCCTATCCTCCTGCAGCTGACTCTCAGAGGGCCTCTCCCACGACCTGGGCAGGCAGCTTCCTCTGGGAGGAAGCACAACACAGAAGTGGCTCTGCAGGCTGCCCTGAGCCTCCCACCTCAGGAATGAAGCCAGAGATCTCTGTCAAATTTTCTTCCAATAGGCTCAGCATCCTGGTGAGGTAAGGGTCTCCGTAAGGGAAGCGACGGGCAAAAATGAGAGATGAGATCACATTGCATACAGCTTTGTTCAGCATCGTGCTGGGATCAAAGGGACTCCCTGGGAGCAGAGATGCAAGCACGTCAGTGTACTGCCCATGTCTCCCTGTGCCCATCTGCATCCCTCACCCAACACCCACCAGCCTGGTTGGTGAAGGCGTCACAGAGGTGGCCAGCCTCCTCCGTCACCCACTGCTCCAGCGATTTCTTGCCCATGCCAAAGTTTCGCAGGGTGGACACACAGAAGCGCCGCTGCTCTCGCCACTGGGGCCCGTAAGATTCAAGGATAACACCTGTGGACACATCTGTGCGTAACCAAGGACACCTGGCTGCACTGTCCTACATTCTCAGCACTCAGCAACCTCTCCTTGTATTGCTTGATTCTATGGCCACCCTCATCAGGTCCTGTCCTCCCTCTGCTGCCCACAAGCCTATCTGTGACACCGCTTTTGTCCAACCCAGTCCCTTGTCCCAGCCCTTTGCCTCTGGATTTGGGTCCGAAGCCCAGGTTTTCATAGGCTGGGATTCGAGGACGATCTGCAGTGTCTTCCCCACAGGTCACCAGCACCTCCTGCACGGCTCTCAGTCCGCTGATGACGATTACTGGCTTCCAGCCCATCTGCAGGCTGAACACGTCACCATAGCAATGCCGAAGCTAAAGTGGAGGAACAGAGCGCAAACCCTAGAACTGGCTCACCACACAAGCCTTAATGTATTGTTCACGGTGTGTGTGTGTGTGTGTGTGTGTGTGTGTGTGTGTGTGTGTGTGTGTGTGTATCCGCAGAACCTTGTATTGTTCACGGTGTGTGTGTGTGTGTGTGTGTGTGTGTGTGTGTGTGTGTGTGTGTATCCGCAGAACCTTACATATCCTGGGCAAATGTGCTACCACTGAGATCTGGGCCTTTGTGGCTAAGGTGTCTCATCTTCTACATTCAGCAAAGGGCTCATAATATATAAGAGACTGCCTTACTGTGACCTTGCCAGAGCCGGGGAACCTGCCACTGGGCCCCATAGCATCCCACCACACATGAGGAATCTAGGGTACCTTGAGGTCAGCAGTGAGACCTGAGGCCACATGCCATCCCCACCACCTCTCTCCCCACTTCATTAACACGATGCACTAGACCCAGATCCCAGATGCACTACACCCGGATCCCTCTCCCAGATCCCAGATGCACTACACCCTGATCCCTCTCCCAGATCCCAGATGTACTAGACCCAGATCCCTCTCCCAGATCCCAGATGCACTACACCCTGATCCCTCTCCCAGATCCCAGATGCACTACACCCTGATCCCTCTCCCAGATCCCAGATGTACTAGACCTAGATCCCTCTCCCAGATCCAAGATGCACTACACCCGGATCCCTCTCCCAGATCCCAGATGCACTACACCCTGATCCCTCTCCCAGATCCCAGATGTACTAGACCCAGATCCCTCTCCCAGATCCAAGATGCACTACACCCGGATCCCTCTCCCAGATCCCAGATGCACTACACCCTGACCCCTCTCCCAGATCCCAGATGCACTACACCCTGATCCCTCTCCCAGATCCCAGATGCACTACACCCTGATCCCTCTCCCAGATCCCAGATGCACTACACCCTGATCCCTCTCCCAGATCCCAGATGTACTAGACCTAGATCCCTCTCCCAGATCCAAGATGCACTACACCCGGATCCCTCTCCCAGATCCCAGATGTACTACACCCTGATCCCTCTCCCAGATCCCAGATGTACTAGAGCCAGATCCCTCTCCCAGATCCAAGATGCACTACACCCTGATCCCTCTCCCAGATCCCAGATGCACTACACCCTGATCCCTCTCCCAGATCCCAGATGCACTACACCCTGACCCCTCTCCCAGATCCCAGATGCACTACACCCTGATCCCTCTCCCAGATCCCAGATGCACTACACCCTGATCCCTCTCCCAGATCCCAGATGCACTACACCCTGATCCCTCTCCCAGATCCCAGATGCACTACACCCTGATCCCTCTCCCAGATCCCAGATGTACTAGACCCAGATCCCTCTCCCAGATCCCAGATGTACTAGACCCTGATCCCTCTCCCAGACCCCAGATGCACTAGGCCTTGATCTCTCTCCCAGATCCCAGACACTTCATTCACTGAGGGTCCAATCTCAAGGGACTCGGGGTCTCTGTGACTTCTACTCTAACCCATCCCAAACCTGCTGTCACATCCTGTCTCACCTTGCAAACATTTCTTTTACTTGCTCGATGTAATTGTTGTCTCAGAGGCTTCCTGCCTCTGTCTGCTTACCTAGGCTTAGTCCTGAAAACGTCTAGCCTCCGTACCTAGGTCTAGAATGTTTTCAGCCTGAGACTTACTGCTGAATAAGCTCAGCCTGTCTAGCTCTTTTGAACCCTGGCTGGCTGGTTCATCTCAACTGTGTGCCTCAAAACAACTCTCGACGCTGATTGACCCAAACTGGCTTCTCTTGGCCTCTGATTGAATTGCTCTTCCTAGCCTCATACTAACATTGACAATCTGCTCTAATCCTCTGGCTCCTCCTTCTCTGGCTCCGCTGTCTTTACCTGTGTCTAGCTTGTTCTCACTCTGCAACCTGTCTCTGTACAACTCTCCCAGTAAAACTGTCCACCCTCCTTCCCTCCCTCTTCTCCCTCCGTGCTGCTCTCTCTCTCTCTCTTTCTCTCTCTCTTTCTCTCTCTCTCAAGTCTCCTCTCTTTCCCCTCTGCTCCCTCTCTCTCTCTCTCTGTTTTTGTTTTTGTTTTTTTTGGTTTTTTGAAACAGGGTTTCTCTGTGTAGCCTTGGCTGTCCTGGACTCCCTTTGTAAACCAGGCTGGCCTCGAACTCACAGCGATCCACCTGCCTCTGCCTCCTGAGTGCTGGGATTAAAGGCTTGTGCCACCACGCCCCGGCATCCCCTCTGCCCTTGAGAGGGTTGGGAGTATCCTACTCTGTCAAATCTTTCTCCGATTCCTCTTGTCTGTCTCTCAGTTATACATCACTTTCCAACGCTAGTGTTTCCCTCTACAAACTAACTTTACCTACATTGTTTGGCATGAAAGGTGTGTGCTAAGGGCGTGTCTGCATTCCTGCTGGTTCACACAGACCTAGAAGGACTCTGGCTGTGATCAGAGAAGCCATGCCACTGGATTAAAGTTCCTCTACACAACCTCCTGGCCACTGTGTTCCCGTCTTTGCCCTTAGAGAGTTGAGTGTCCTCTGGGCTGCAAGAGCCTCCTTCAGGAAGCCCAGCAACCCCAGCCCATCCTCTTGCATGTGTCCCGCACCACCATGTGCTGACAGGAGCACCATGCCTCTGCTGCCCTCCACCAGCACATCCACTCACCTTGTGCAAGCTCTGCGGCATATTCTGGAAGTCCACTTGCAACAGGTTGCCCAGAATGGGCAATGGCACAGGGCCTGGTGGGTAACGGGCAGTCCAGCGCTTGTGCCGATGTATCAGGTCCACCAAAAGCAGGAGGATGGCTGTGAATACGGCCACAGGCCACAGACTGTCCATAGCCAGCAGCCACATGGCCGTCTCACTGTGTCTCTGGCTTTTTCTCACCTTTGGCTTTTCCAGATAGGGTTTCTCTGTGTAGTCCTGGCTGTCCTGGAACTCACTCTGTAGACCAGGCTCGTCTTGAACTCAGAGACCCACCTGCCTCCGCCTGTGCATTAAAGGTGTTCGCTAGCACGCCTGGCTCTTCTCTGGCTTTCTTAGGAAAACATCAGGGCTCTCACTCAAGCCACCTGGAACCAGGAAAGACACTCTTACCACAGCCTGGGCATTTGGGCTCTTAAAAAGGAGGCCAGCTTGCCCTTTGTCCTCTGCTTTGAGCTAGGTTGTTGTGTCTGCTTTTCAGTTCGGAGGAGGGGGTAGAGAAGAGCTAGAACATTCCAGGTAGGTCAGCCTCAGAGGTGCTCTCTCTCCCCAGGTGCTTACACAGTGAGAATAGGTGGGGTGAGGTGGGGCAGGATGGGGGCGGGCACCGAAATCAGGGAGTTGAGTTCCAAAGGAGCTGTGCATAGCACTTACGTCGGGTGAGGCAGGGTGAGCAGGGGGGGAGGGGCAGATGCCCAGTGAAGTCCTCCAAGGAGCATGATCACAAGGTGTTGAGAAGTCAATCAGCTGATAACGTAATGCACAGAGGGGTCTGAGGGGCTTGCCTCAGACCGCAACAAGAGCTGAGCTAGAGTCGGGTGTGGTGGCACACGCCTCTAATCCCAGCACTCGGGAGGCAGAAGGAGGTGGATCATCGTGAGTTCGAGGCCAGCCTGGTCTACAAAGTGAGTCCAGGACAGCCAGGGCTACACAGAGAAACCGTATCTCAAGGGAAAAAATAAAATAAAATTAAAAAAGAGCCAAGCTAGAGTAGCCAGTTGGCAGGGCATAAAGGGCTGACTGGTACTACAGGTTACACCTCTTAAAGGGCTTGTGAGTGAGAGGAGTGAGTAGGAGGCAGTGAGAGCATGGGGCCCACGGAGTCTTTGGCTGAATTAATGAGGAAGGCCCGACTCAGAAGCTGGGTGATTCTTAGATAAGATCTGAGAACATTAAGAAACTGTCAACAATTGCCAGGGAATGCTCTGAGGCCCATGGGCTGTCTCAGATTCTTTTTGGTTTTTCAAGACAGAGTTTTCTCTGTGTTGTTACCTGCTGAAACACTATAGCTCCTTCGTTGAGACCCAGCATAACTATGGTTCCTCTGCTAACAGCAGCTATTGCTCTTAGCATATCAGAAGCCATATTCTTGATTATAAAATTTAAGTTTAAAAAAAAACATGTATTTATTTTTATTTTATGTATATTGGTATTCTGACTGCATGTACATCTGTGTGAGGGTTCAGATCCCCTGGAACAGGACTTACAGACAGTTGTGAGATGTCACATGGACGCTAGGAACTGAACCCAGGTCCTCTGCAATAGCACCTAACACTCTTAACTGCTGAGCTAGCTCTCCAGCCCCAGGTGAAATTAAGTTTAAGTTTTCAGGCTCTGCCTTTCAGTGATTATGTCACCATGGTTTCATTTCTGAAACTTTGTACACTTTGTTACCTGGACACTCTGTCAAGTTCCCCAACTACAGAACCAATCAAATTAAACAATTTATCAGTCAGGTGTGGTGGTGCACACCTTTAATCCCAGCACTCGGGAGGTGGAGGCAGGTAGATCACTGTGAGTTCGAGGCCAGCCTGGTCTACAAAGGGAGTCCAGGACATCCAAGGCTACACGGAGAAACCCTGTCTTGAAAAGCAAAAATAAATAAACAAATAAAAAGAAAGAAAGAAAGGAAAAGAAAAAGTTGCTTCCTACATCTGGTTTTCGATTTTGTTAGCTGGTTATAACCTGGTTACAGTTCTATTGGTTGTTACCTGGTTATGGTTTTGTTACCTGGTTGTTACTTGGTGACAGTTTTTCTTATTAAAAAGCCTGCCTTAGAAGCAGACCTAAGTTCTAGTCTGGCTCTGAGCCCAGGTTATGGCCCTGACCGGTCAGTCTATGTCCAGTTTATGTTCATCTTATGTTCAGTGTTCAAATAAACTTCCATTAACCTGAGTCTGGTGTTCCAGTGGCCAGTATGTGGCTATTCTTGAACCCCGACACTCTGTGTAGCCCTGCCTGTCCAGGAACTTGCTCTGTAGACCAGGCTGGCCTTGAACTCAGAGATCCTCCTGCCTCTGCCTCCCAGGTGCCGAGTGTTGGGATTAAAAGCGTGCTCCACCACTGCCCTGCCCCAGGTAATGCTCTTGTCACATGGTGGCCTCTGTTTATTATTTGCCCTTTACTTCTTGGTGGGTCAATCTCTCCCCAACAGACTTCCACAGTTGTGTTGTTTACTACAAAAACCTGTTTCTAGTTGTGATGTAGCTCAGCCCTAGCACACAACTTTAATCCAAGGCAGGATTAAAGTCAGCCACAGGTCACAGAGGGAGCAAGCAAGCAGTTGGCAGGGAGTGAACACAGGAAAAAAAATCATAGAGAGTAAGAGGAGGTCAGGAGGGTGGATAGCGATGCACTGAGAGTAGGCGGGAGGGGCACTGAGTTTGAGGGGTTTTGAGACAATGTGGAGAAAGAGAACTTCTTTTTCCTTTTGGGATGTCAGCTGAGGAGGAAGGTCAGCTAGGAGCTTTCTCTGCCTCTCTGAGCTAACAGACTTTCACCCGGAGTCTGGCTCCTGAGTCTTTATTGTGACACACTTCCTCTAACAAGGCCAGACCTCCTGATCCTTCTAATCCTCAAATACTTCCTGGTGACTAAGCATTCAAATACATGAGCCTAGTGGGGCCAAGCTTATTCAAACTACCACACTTTTCTTGTAAGGTAGAAAGAGAGAGAGAGAAAGAGAGAACACAGAGTTGGAGGCCAGCTTGCTCCAGGACAGCTAGGGCTACAAAGAGAGACCCTGACTCAAAAGAAGAAGAAGAAGAAGAAGAAGAAGAAGAAGAAGAAGAAGAAGAAGAAGAAGAAGAAGAAAAGAAAACGAACACAATGTCTTGAACAACTCTTAAAACTAGGGGACCAAAAATAAATAAATAAATAAAAAACAAAAACTAGGGGACCAAAGTCTAGAGGGAAGGAAATATATAGAATAGAGAGTCATGGGAAGCCCAGGGAAATATGAAATGAGAAAAGATCCCTGCACTAGGAATCCAGTTGCTACCTCTTGCTGTTGAGCCCTGCTCCTTGATTTTGTTTTGTTTTGGTTTTTCGAGACAGGGTGTCTCTGTGTAGCCTTGGCTGTCCTGGACTCACTTTGGAGACCAGGCTGTCCTCGAACTCACAGCGATCCGCCTGCCTCTGCCTCCCGAGTGCTGGGATTACAGGTGTGCGCCACCACCGCCCAGGGAGTCCTGCTCCTTTTGAGTAGAATTACTATATTTTTTCTTAAGATTTATTTATTATGTATACAGTATGCATCAGATCACATTACAGATGGTTGTGAGCCACCATGTGGTTGCTGGGAATTGAACTCAGGACCTCTGGAGGAGCAGTCAGTGCTCTTAACCGCTGAGCCATCTCTCCAGCCCACTGTAGCTATTTTTATTTCAGGCCCATCAGCCCCATCATCTCGGCTGACGTAAAAGAATCTCGATACAAGGTCAGGCTGACCATAAACTATGTTTATGCTCAACACACCCTATGGCCTGATTAATCAGCCCCAAATTCCCCAACCCACAAGCCCAGCTGCCCCCACTGCCAGGCAAACCTCCACGGTTAGTTAGAACAGCTTGTTATCAAAATCACTTGTGTCAGAGCTGACCACCCTGTTCCACCATGCACCCCCCTGTATGAGCCAATTGCAGTTTTCACCTTTAAGTATGCAAAATACTTCCCCTCAAGGACACATTTCAGATCCCAAATTGGCTGCCTCCCCCAGCTCAGAAAATAAAGCTTTCATTTGAAGCTTCTATGTCTGAAGTGAGTTTCTTTGGCTTCTACCACAAACCCAACATTGCCAGTAACAAGGAAATAATTTCAGCACAATTAACAACTTCCAGAGGTCTTTCCCCTTCATGGGTATACTGCAGTTTTCTATGAATGTCACCAGAGACCCCATTTATCAAGGTCTAGGATAGCCAAGGCTACACAGAGAAACCCAATTTAAAAAAAAAATGGAGATACAACCTTGGAGGTGACAATAGTTGCCAGGTTACAGGACGGTGGCATGGGAATGAAGCCTGAACTGATCCCAAAGTCAATGAAATAGTTCATGTAAACAGGGTATGGGAGGGATTGTTTGTTTGTTTGTTTTTCTTCCCACTGTTTCCCCTTTGTGCTGGGAATTGAACCCATGTACTCATCCCCAACACTAGCTAGCAACCCACCCTCAAGCTGTACCCTAAAGATTTGGGGATGTCTTTTGCTTTCTCTTTTTATTTTTGTTTGTTTATTGTTTTTCCAGACAGGGTTTCTCTGTAAAACAGCCCTGGCTGTCCTGAACTCACTTTGTAGACCAGGCTGGCCTCGAACTCACAGAGATCTACCTGCCAGCCTGGTCTACAGAATGAGTCCAGGACAGCCAAGGATACACAGAGAAACTCTCTCTTGAAAAAACAAAAAGAAAAACAAAACAACCAAAAAAATTTAAAAGCTGGAGGTCGGGGCTGGAGAGATGGCTCAGTGGTTAAGAGCACTGACTGTTCTTCCAGAGGCCATGAGTTCAATTCCCAGCAACCACATGGTGGCTCACAACCATCTATAATGTGATCTGATATCCTCCTCTGGCCTGCAGATGTACATGCAGGTAGAGCTCTGTATACATAATAATAAATAATAAATCTTTAAAAAAAAAAAGCTGGAGGTCTATTGGTCCTTGGCAGGCTACCTTGAAATAAATAAATAAATAAATAAATAAATAAATAAGAGCGCACCTTTAATCCCAGCACTTGGGAGGCAGAAGCAGGCGGATGGATATCTGAGTTTGAGGCCAGCTTGGTCTACAAAGCCAGTCCAGGACAGCCAAGGCTACACAGAGAAACCGTGTCCCGAAAAAAACAAACAAACAAAACAAAAACAAAAAAACAAACCAAAACCAAAACAAAACACACAAACAACAACAACAAAAAACAAAACAAAACAAAAAACCCCAGGGGCTTGTCCAGTACAGTCAGGGCTACAAAGAGAAACTGTTTTGAAAACATAAAATAAACAACAACAAAAAACAGGGACTTGCTATGCAGCCCTAGACCAGAGGGCTATCAACTTTGAGGTCTTAGCCTCCCAAGCGCTGGCTCACCGTGCCTGGCTTTCCGGAAGACTTCTCCAAGCTCAAGACGCACAGGGCAATCCCTTTACCTTGGGAACCTGGAGCAGCAGGGCTGTGCCCCGCCCTCGCTTCCCGTAGGACACGCCCAAAGGATCACCAGCAACCAGCCCGCCCGATGCTGTCTTCCGGTTCCACCCCTTTGCCCGGGGGTTCCTGTCCCGGCCCAGTACCAAGCGCTCTGACCCCGCCCACTTCCACGCCCCTCCATCCTCGGTGCCAGTGTTCCTCTTTCATCTTCTCAGGCCCCGCTCCCTGGAGGGAGGACCGATGGCCACCGCTCCTCCCCGTGCTGCTCAGCTGGCCCCGCCCCAGTCCCGCCCGACAGCTGTAGCGCGCGACCCGGGCGGCCGCTGCGGCGACAGCGCCCAGCGCGCGGACCTGCAGCCATGGCTGTCTCCGTCGAGGGTACTCGCAGGAAAGAGCGCATCCTCTGCCTGTTTGACGTGGACGGGACCCTCACGCCAGCTCGCCAGGTAAGGGCCCCTGAGCTTCAGAAGCTCCCTCTCAATGTCACCCTGGCATCGGCGACCCAGTCGTGGAGCTGGCACCGCCACGTGATCGCGGACACTCAACGCGCCCCGGTGTGGAATGTGGAACGCAGTGATACCGGCCCCTGTCACCGCGGGGATGGGACCCAGGGCCTCCCGGCCTTTCAGGCCCCGACGCTCCGCGCGTGGGTTGGCCTCCACGTTATGAGCGCAGAGGGTGGATCCAGCCCTGGGAAGGGAGTCTCTGAGCGGGAAGCCAGGTGTCCCCAGCACCGAGGCTGCGCTCTGGGGATGCTCCCACCTTATTTCAGCCCTAGTATGCACAACTAGTCAATCCGCAACCTAGCATAAGAACGCGGCGTTCCAGGCAGAGCTCGGTGAGCTTCCAAACCTGTCTCCCTCTAGTGAGGCCAAGAAAGGTCTGAGCTGTTCCAACCTTTTCCACAGGCCTAAAACTGGCTTTAGTTTCTTAAGCCTCTTAAGGGTTTTTACCTTCCACCTCAGGTCGGAGGGAGAGAGCTGCTATTTTGATGAGTCTTGTTGGTGGTGGTGGTGTTTTGGCTCCACCCATGTGGAGGTAGAAGGTCCCAGGGCTAGTCTGGTTATAACAGGATCGCTGAGGGACAGTAAGAGAGCAAATGTATTTTCCTTCTATCCGTTCTTTATGGTTCACCCTCTGATCTTTGCGCGTACCCAGCTTAACTCCCTTTGACTTTTTCGGCTTGTTCCTGCCCTTCGAGTCTACTTTCCCTTGTGGGGAGCACCAGGATGACCTGAGTGTCCTCCCAGAGCAGAGGCAGTGAGGCTGTGCTACTGGGCAGGAGCCCGTGGGAACCCAAGTCTTGGCTTCCTGATAGCCTTGTCATCCCCAGAAGAAGTCGGCCACCATTATCTCCAGCAGAGATGGGCTGGGAATGAAGATGCAGCGTTGGAGAGAGGGTGGTCCCTTCTCAGCATGCCTCACCTCACCCTGTGTCGCACTGCCTTGGGAAAGCCTGAGCAAAAACCTGCCTGTCAGTTCTTCTACTGCTAAGCCCTTGGGCTTGATGCTTTTTTGTTTTGTTTTTTGTTTTTGTTTTTGTTACTAGAGACAGGGTCTCTCTGTGTTAGCCTTGGCTGTCCTGGACTCACTTTGTAGACCAGGCTGGCTTGAATTCACAGCGATCAGTCTGCCTCTGCCTCCCAAGTGCTGAGATTAAAGATGGGCTTGGTGCTTTTATTTTAAGATTTCTTTATTTGTCACATATAGTGTTTGCCTGCATGTACACCTGCACACCAGAAGAGGGCACCAGATGTCATGATAGATGTCTGTGAGCCATCATGTGGTTGCTGGGAATTAAACTCAGGACCTCTGGAACAGCAGCTAGTGCTCTTAACCCCTGAGCCATCTCTCCAGCCCCCAGGCTTGATGCTTTTGAAAGCTCATTTTTAACTATACATGTGTTCACAAGCACATTATTTCCATAAAGAATGAAAACACTAAAGGCTAAATACCATTTTGAACTCACTGGGATCCTAGGCCTGGCTCTCCTCCAGAGTAATTTTGTCTATGTAGTACGGCTCACTCTGCTGCTTTTATCTGGATCTCTTTGCCCACAGGAAATATTAGCCGTTACATTGTGAGGCTGTGTTACTCGCTTGGCTTTATCCTTTCTCGTGGCTTCCTACAACTGCTTCAGACTGTAAACAGCATGCTTCAGGACCTTGCCTTGATGGAAGCAAAGATCTGGCCTTATCTGTGCCTTTGCCTGGTGATATTTCCAAGGAACTGTGTCATGGTCTGGCAGATAAAGCACAGGAGTTGCTTGCAGTCAGTGTTTCACTATTATAAACCAAGTCCCAGGGAACAGAGACAGTTGCAATGCTGGTTGGCTGGCTATAGACACTTAAGTTTTCAGCAGATCTTGCCAAATTGCCTTTGAAAACAATCACCAACTTAAACTTTCCTGAACAGCTCTTGAGAATTCCTGTTTCCCCTCTGCCATTGTCTCTAGCTAGGGTCTGTGATATCTGAATATACGGAAGTTTGGGATCTGACTCTCACTTGTTCAAATTTCCTTGGTGGAGGCTCTTTTTACACTTTGGAAACGTCTCTTTAGTGTTAACTACGATCCTCTTAAAGTGGCTCCTGTGTGGCAGACATGTTGTAAGAGGGGAAATGAAGCAAAGAAAGACAGAGCCCTTTGCCAGAGCTTTTTTTTTTTTTTTTAAAGTTGGGGGTGGTAGTGTCCAGACAGGGTTTCTCTGTAGTCCTGGACTCTCTTTGTTTTTGTTGTTTTGGGGGTTTTTGTTTGTTTGTTTGTTTTTTTCTACACACAGAATCTCTCTGTGTTAGCCTTGACTGTCCTGGACTCGCTCTGTAGACCAGGCTGGCCTTGAACTCACAGAGATCTGCTTGCCTCTGCCTCCCGAGTGCTGGGATTAAAGACGTATACCACCACCGCCAGGGTTACCTTTCTTTTCAAACCCAAGACCACATGCATTTTATGATTGATTTATTTATTATTATGTACACAGTACTGTCTGCATGTACACCTGCAGGCCAGAAGAGGGCATCAGACCACATTATAGATGGTTGTGAGCCACCAAGTGGTTGCTGGGAATTGAACTCAGAACCTCAGGAAGAGCAATCAGTGCCCTTAACCTCTGAGCCATCTCTCCAGGCCCCACATGCATTTTAGACAGGTACCCAGCCCTATTGTATGCAGTATTTGTGATGTCTTTCTGTTTTTTGCAGCATATCATTTGAAGTCCTCTGTGGAATTTTCCACTCAGGGGCGTTACGTTAGTGCTCACACAGTCCTGCATTTTCCATTTCTGGCTTCTTAATTGGGGGTGCTCAGATTCAGACAGAAGTGGGGGGGGCTGCATGATTCTGAGCTCTAAAAGCCAGGTAGAGGTCCCAGACTTTTTGCTAACTAGAGTTCTTTTGTGCTTCCTGCTCCACCGTAGAAAATTGACCCTGAGGTATCAGCCTTCCTACAGAAGCTCCGAAGTAGGGTGCAGATCGGCGTGGTGGGTGGCTCCGACTACTCGAAGATCGCCGAGCAGCTGGGTGACGGGGATGAAGGTAGGCGAGGGAGGGCAACGTCTTTTCAGTTGGGCTGGGGGTGGGGTGGAAGGAATGTGGAGCTGGGAGATGTGGGTACCTCTCCTGCTTCTTTGGGGCTGCAGGGTTGGAGAAGGAGCAGCCGGAGGCTTCACCCTGAACAGACATTTAAAGGCCAGGTACTGTGCTAGATTCTGGAGAAACAGCTAGAGGAAGAGAAGGCAGCGCTCTGCCCTTAGATGCTGCACATTCCCCCTTCTCCCTGCTGAGACTTGGTTTCCATCCATCATTTATTTATAGCCCTCTTTACTGACAGCGTAATTAGCGGTGTCTGTGATTTGTTGAGAATGACCGTGTATCAGTCCTAAGATCTTGCTTTACGGGGAGACTTATCCGTGTGTCTCTGCCTACGTATGGAGGTCGGAGGAAGGCTTGCAGGGATCAGTTCTCTCCTCCCACCTTGTGGGTCCCCAGGCCCGAACTCCTGTTGTCAGTCTTGGTGTGGCAGGCGCCTTTCACTCACTGAACCTTCTCAGCAGCCCTGTTTGTTGGTTTTTAGAGACGGAGGTCCCACTGGGTGCTTTAGTGGGCCTGGAACCCACAGTATGTAGACTGTGTCAGTCCAGGCTGACCTTGAGCTCGTAGCGATCCTCTTGCTTCGGCCTCTTTGCGTCCTGAAATCATGCATATGCACCACCACACCCAGCGCTTATCTCCTCCATTTTTTTGTTTCTGTTTTTGTCTCTTTCTGTGGGTGATAGCCCTCGCTATCCTGGAACTCTCTTTGTAGACCAGGCTGGCCTCTGCCTCCTCCTGAGTGCGGGGATTAAAGTTGTTCTCCACGCAGCCCTTCTCTAGTCATGGACAAGCCCTCACTCTCTACTCCATCCCTCCACACCCCATAGCCCCAACGATATCATCCGCCACCCGTATATCCTGCCGAGCGTCCTAGCCGTGTTCCCCGGGCCTCCCTGACTCCCTGAGAACGGCTTCTTGTGGCACCCAGAGCTGGAAAGTGCTGTGCAAATCCCTGTGGGCAAAGAGAGGGAAACTTGAGGATGGAGCAGGTGGATATGACGGCCCCCTTTTTGAGCGTCCCTGGACTCCCAGAAGAGGGATCCGGATCTTGGAGGATGAGCGGATGGGACCCCAGGGGTAGGGTATCCCAGGCAGAAGGTCCTCCCTAAGCAATGGAAAGGGTGCCAGGAAAGCCGGTGAAGGGCGGAATAAATGGGCCCCAGCTGCCAAGCCACACACACACACACACACACACACACACACACACACACACACACACACAGAATGCCTGCTCTGGGGTGACAGTGGGCCCTTGTCTCATGCTTTCTTTCTTTTCTCTCCTGGCTTCTCCGTTGGCCTCAAGTCATTGAGAAGTTTGACTATGTATTTGCCGAGAACGGGACCGTCCAGTACAAGCACGGGCGGCTGCTCTCCAAGCAGGTCAGTGGTCAGTGGCCCCGGGCCTTAGCTTGGGCACTGTGCTTTTCCATGCTGGGTTCCTTCCGTCTTGTGTGTGCCATGGTATGAGCCTTATGTCCTTTTACACAGACGATCCAGAGCCACCTCGGGGAGGAGCTGCTGCAGGACCTGATCAACTTCTGCCTCAGCTACATGGCCCTGCTCAGGCTACCCAAGAAGCGGTGAGCCCCCCGCTGACCTGGGGGTGAGCCCCCGCTGACCTGGGGGTGAGCCCCCCGCTGACCTGGGGGTGAGCCCCCGCTGACCTGGGGGTGAGCCCCCCGCTGACCTGGGGGTGAAGGAAGACAGCAGGAGTCCTCACAGGAAACCTGGGGCTTTTATTTATTTATTTGTTTGTTTGCAACTAGGGTTGGAAGCCAGGGCCTTGCCCATCCTAGGCAAGTGTTCTGCCTCTACACCACGCCCCTATGCCCAGACCCTAATTTATAGGTGGGTGGATCTCCCCCCCACCCCAAGACAAGATTTCTCTGTGTAGCCTTGGCTGTTTTAGAACTCACTCTGTAGACCGAGCTGGCCTCGAACTCAGAGGTTCCACCTGCCTCTGCCTCCCAGTGCTGGGATTAAAGGTGTGGGCACTTTAACCATGCCTTTTCACCCTGTGAAATCCAGGAAGACAATGGTTCCGTGTAGGGCAGGATTTAAAATCAGAGCTCTTCTCTCCTCCTCCCCATGGCTTCTCACTCCGTCATCCTTTTTCTTCCTTGGCCCCAGTGGGACGTTCATTGAGTTCCGGAACGGCATGCTGAACATCTCGCCCATCGGCCGCAGCTGTACCCTGGAGGAGAGGATCGAGTTCTCCGAACTGGACAAGGTGCCGTGTCCTGAGCCCCTGTAGGCCCTGTCGCTCAGCTTTGCTTTCTCACCAGTAAAATGGGGCACCTACTGTGTGTCATTTCTGCAGGCTCATCAGCTTCTTCCTGTCACTGCTGATCTCCTTTCCTGGGGACCTGAGCCACCAGCCCCCAGGGACCCAAGCTATGGCCTCATTTCCAGTGCCACATTCTTTTTTTCTTTTTCTTTTCTTTTTTTTTTAATTTTTATTTTGTTGTTGTTGTTGTTGTTGTTTTTGGAGACAGGGTTTCTCTGTGTAGCCTTGGCTGTCCTGGACTCACTCTGGAGACCAGGCTGACCTTGAACTCAAAGTGATCCACCTGCCTCTGCCTCCCGAATGCCGGCATTAAAGGGGTGTGTCACAGTGCCACATTCTTACCCACACCAGACTCAGCAACTCTAGTCTCCGCTGTGATCATCTGCACAGGGGGGCCACCTTTTCTCCAGGTTACCCAAGTCCCTTCCTCTGTTTTCTGTCCCCTCTGCTTCTCATTCTGCCTTGGAGAACATTTTAAATACCCTGGCTATTCCACTGTCTGCCGACAATTTTTCTGTGGCTCTCCCATGCTGGGTGAACCAGAGGAGGGCAGATAGATGCTGGCTTTTGTTTTGCCTTGTTGGTATCCGAATGTCCGGGTTGGCCTTGAACTTGTGATCTCCTCTCTCTTCTCTAGTACTGGGGTTACAAATGGATGCCACCTTACCCAGCGTATACGTCACCTCCCTAAGCATTACAGTGCATTTCGCTTACCTGCCTGCCCGACCATCACCCCTCCATCCGCCTCCATCCACCTGTGCACCTCGTCTGTGTTCTCACTCTGACTCGGCCGGCTGCTCTTCCCTTGCCCCCTCCCCCCATTGCAGCCATGGCTTCTCCTCATTCTAGAGACGGCAGTCCCCCACTTCTGTCCTGGACCAGGTTTGCCCTCTTCTCCACCCTTGCTGGGATGTCACCTGTCAGTGGGGACCCTCTTACCGCATTTACCCTCATACCTCTTATATGTCCTGTGTAGAGACCTGTGGTCCTAGGGAAGGCTCTCATGGCCTCATACATGCCAGGCAAGTGGCCTATCACTGCCCCACCACACCCCCACCCCAAGAAACATTTTTTTTCTTTTTTTGGGGGGGGTTGAGACTGAGTTTCTCTGTATAGTCATGGCTGTCCTAGACTCACTTTGTAGACCAGGCTGGCCTCCAAACTCACAGCGATCCACCTGCTTCTGCCTCCCAAGTGCTGGGATTAAAGGCGTTGCGCCACCACACCTGGCCTGCATTTTCTTTTTGAAACCATGTCTTCTTGGTGTGCAGCCCAGATTGGCCTCAGACTCACTGTGTCACCAGGCTGTCCTCAAACTTGTAGTTTCCTGTTTGCTAGTACCGTAGGCGTGCCCGTCCCACTGTACCTACCTGCCATGAAATGCTTTTGAATGAACGAGCAGGTGGACTCCCATCCTACTGATTTGGGAAACCAAGGCTCAGAGCGGTGCCTCTCATCCCAGATCACTTAGGGGGTGGGTGGGTTGCAGGCAGAGTGTGGCTTTGCTTGGCTGGCTGCCCTTTGGTGTTTCCCTGAGAGTGGGTGGACCATGACAATGGAACCTCCACAGCAGACACAGGAAGATGCCTTCCTTAGATAAGGACCCTGTCGTGAGCAGCTCAGGGTCATGGTGCTGGGCTTGGCACCTGCAGTGTCCAGTCACCAGTCTTGTCTGATAAGGGAGGGAAGTGCAGCTTGCCGGCCCCCCCACCCCCCCAACCCTTGGCTCTGAACTGCATTTCCTCAGAGCATGGGCACCCACAGTGTACGCCTGACTGTACCCACCTACTTGCCAGGAAGGCAAAGTCAAGGCCAGCTGGGGCTCACATCTCTCAGCTCTGGCAAAGCAGACTGTGGCCACTGATTGCCAATCTATCATTTAGTTCTGGAAATCCGTCTCAGAGAGGTCGGGTAACTTGCCTAGAGCCACACAGCTGAGCAGTACACCCACCAGGCCTAGTATCCTGTTTGCCTGTAGATCTCAGCGTGGGTTCTGTCTGACCTGACTCCTCTACTCCCATGCCCTCCCCCCTCTCTGCTTATGACTCCATACCCTGATTGACAGGGGTCACTGGTTTCTGGGTCTAGGCCTCAGCACTGCAGCTAAGGTGAGGTGACCCTCTGGTTCCTCATCTGTAAATGGGGGCCCTGTTCACCCAGAAGACTGGGGAGCTGGTGGGGTGTGCGGGCCTGGTATACAGAAGGCCCTCTGATACAGTATACAGCCTTCCCTCCACAGAAGGAGAAGATCCGGGAGAAGTTTGTGGAAGCCCTGAAGACAGAGTTTGCTGGCAAGGGGCTGAGGTTCTCCCGAGGTACGTCTTTCTGTGGTGGGCTCAGGCCCACGCTGGGGGCACTTCTGTTTGCTTTGCTTTTGAGACAGGGTTTCTCTGTGTAGCCTTGGCTGTCCTAGACTCACTTTGTAGACCAGGCTGGCCTTCGAACTCATAGCGATCCACCTGCCTCTGCCTTCCGAGTGCTGGGATTAAAGGCGTGCGCCACCACACCCGGCAAGGGGACACTATTTGTGCCAGTTCAATCACCTCTTTGTTTTGTTTTGTTTTTTAAAGATTTATTTATTTATTATTGTTTGTACAGTGTTCTGCCTGCATGCACACCTGCCTGCCAGAAGAGGGCACCAGATCTCATTATAAATGATTGTGAGCCACCATGTGGTTGCTGGGAACTGAACTCAGGACCTCTGGAAGAGCAACCTTAACCTCTGAGCCATCTCTCCAGCCCCTGAATTAATTAAAAGGTTTTTTTCGTTTTTTGAGACAGGGTTTCTCTGTGTAGCCTTGGCTGTCCTGGACTCATTTTGTATACCAGGCTGGCCTCAAACTCAGTGATCCACCTACATCTGCCTCCTGAGTGCTGAGATTAAAGGCATGTGCCACCACACCCGGCCTCGTGACCTCTTGATGTTTAGTTGTCCCCGCCCAGTCCAACTGGCTAGTAAGTCAGAGGTTCTGCGGATCTTTCCAGAGCTGACTCAGCTCAACCTCTGCCCCTTGAGGCTCCCCTGAGGCTCCTGGGGTGTCTGATAGCCTGGCTGCCACCTCAGCTGGTTCCCCAGTAGCCAGAGGGAAGAAGACATGCTGTGGTTACATAGAGCCAACCGTTGTGCTCAGGGCCCCGCGGTAGTCCTACTGTGGTTTGTGTTCGAGCTTACTGTCCCCTTAGGTCTCCCAGGCCATGCTGGCTGAGTGAGCCCGCCTTCGCTCTTACCTGTTTCCTGCCTCGATGAGATAGTATCGCTCCATAGTCAGCCCTTGGTGGCTCTCAGGGTTGTTGAATAGACAAAGTGCCTAAGAGCTGGGTGTGGTGCTGCATGTCCGTAATCCCAGCAGCACTTGAGAGATAGAATCCAGAAGGTCAGGAGTTCAGGGCCCCACCCCTGGCTATATTGTAAGTTCAAAGCCAAACCGGACACACAAGACCCTGTCTCAAGCCCAGTGCTTTTCCCCAGCCGGCCCTGTGAGTGTCCCTGCTGCTGCCTCCTCTGTCCTTCCCAGGACCTTGTCATAACCCCCACCTTCCACAGGAGGCATGATAAGCTTCGATGTCTTCCCTGAGGGCTGGGACAAGCGCTGCTGCCTGGACGGCCTGGATGAGGACAGCTTTGACACCATCCACTTCTTTGGGAATGAAACCAGCCCTGTGAGTGTGGCCCTTCCCGCTTCCCGTCAACCCAACACCTGAGCTTCAGGCCACAGGACAGACTTCTTAGGGATCCCCCACAAGACATCACTGCTCCCACTCTCCCATTCAGTGGACTGGGGGTGGGGGTCTATAGAGGGCTAAAAACTTACTCCGTGGCATCTGTACAGCAAGTCCGGGCTGGCTGGTAGGAGCTGGTGTGGGAAGGGTGGCTCTTGGGCCCCCCATCCAGGGTACCTCCTACCCTGTAGGCATCCCCTAAGACCCGCATCTCCTCTGTTCTTCCTCTGGGTGCAGGGTGGGAACGACTTTGAGATCTATGCAGACCCCCGGACTGTCGGCCATAGCGTGGTCTCCCCTCAAGACACTGTACAACGATGCCGAGAGCTTTTCTTCCCAGAGACAGCCCACGAGGCATGACGGTGCCCACAGCTGGGCATTGGGACCTTCAGGAAGTTCTGGCCAAGCCTCAAGAGAGAACCGTGGGGTGCCAGGGTTCCCATCCTACTGTCCCAACACGTATCATGTGGGGCACCGCAAGGCCCACCCGCACAGGACCAGGGTCTGTGGCAACGGTCCCTCGCCAGGCGGCTCCTGATGCGATGCACTTTTGCACTCTACAGTGACGGTCCTGGCCTCTGATGCTGCTGGTCCGTGGGACAGATAAGTTTCACCCCAGAGGGCTGGGTATGAGTTGTGCTACGGAGCCTGCTGGCCACAGACTGAAAGGGGGCAGAGTGGCAGAGAGGGGACACTACTCAAAGGACTTCGTCATAGATATTAAAGTTCCCAAGACAAGGTGTGGTGGTAGATGTATTTGTCTGGAGATATGATGGCTTCTGTCATGTGCTCTGAGGGCCACACTTTTGCAGATGAGGAAACACAGAGATAGGAGCTTGCCCCAGGAAGTCTACTGAAGCCCTAGACATGGCCAATATGCTGTGACTTCCTCAGCCCCTTCCCCAAGGGCCCTCACAGACAGGCAACTCAAGGGCAGGGTGGGTCACAGTTGAGTTTATTGCCAGTGTTAGGAAGAATGGGAGTCCGTGGCTGGGGTCTGGGTGGGGAAATTTCTGACTCGACACACAGGGCCTGAGAGTAGAGAGGAGGTCTGTTGCCTCCACACTCAAGCAGACTCAAGGTGATGACCAGCAAGTAAGTACCTGCTCACAGGAGGGAGGCCTGGGTGGCCCCGGGGTCCACCTGTACCAACAAGTTCCTTGTCAAGGTCTAGCTGTGTGTATTACCCAGTGCTGGGTTACAGGCAGGCTGGGGATTTGAACTCAGGTCCTCAAGCTTGCAGAGGACAGTTTTTCAGGGATAGGCCTTGCTGGAGAAGCCTAGTTCACAGTGGGGTGTCAGACAGGTAGGTCCTTCCCAGTGTGGGGAAATGGCCAGCACTTCTTAGCTCTAGGCTGCTGGCTTCTTTGCAAAGGATGCTAGGACAAGGTGGGGTGCAAACACCCCAAATGACTCTACCCTGCGGTCCTAGAACACCTACAAGGCAAGGCCACCTAAACAATCGCTGACCCCTTTATCCTGGGCATCTATCTGTTCACATTTTACTCGCAGACTGGGTCTGATAAGGGTCACTGTTGTGGCAGGCCTTCCCTGACCCTGTGGCCCCACTTACCCTCTCTAGAAGGGACACATCTTTCCCCCAAAGGGACTCCAGGTAAAAAGGACAGTCACACTTCAGGGATGAATGAGATAAAAGCCACTTCAGTGGCTGACCTATTGGGCATCTGTAGGAGCCATAGTGTGGCTCTGGGAAGAGGGTCCAATTGGGTGGGGATCGGGGGGGGGGGGAGGGGAGTCCAGGTCTCCTTGGTTGAGGACCATTCCTTTGGGTGCCTGGACCGGGCCTTGCCTGAGGTGACATGTCAGTCCATCGGTGCATCCTCAGCAGGGGCATCCCCAGGATTTGTCATGGTGGGAGAGATGACTCTGTCCAAGCTGGAGGAAACTGTCCCGTCCTCACCTCAGGGAGGGAATGAGCTTGGCTCCCCCAGCTCAGGACGAAACCTAGCTCTGTGGGGTTCAGAGCACATCCTCTGGCTGAAGAGAGAGGCTTGGCCTCCCACTTAAGTAAGCTTCCTCCTGCCTGCAGCCATGTTCTCTCTCCAGGGCACCAAAGGGATGGGGACGGAAAGATGAGCTGGGTTATGGCAGGGGCTGGCCATTACGTTCCATGTTTTGTCCTCTTCCTCCCTAAAGTTAGAGGCCCCTACAAAACCTGATGTGTGTAGGCCTGGTTTTCTGAGAGGAAAGGTCCAGGCCGTGGCAGATACCCAGGTCCAGCACAAGGAGACACAGGGATGGGTACTGGACTGAGGAGATCTGAGGACAGCGGTGAGGAACAGGCTCATGGGAGAGGGGTCGCCCCGGGTTCTCAAGAACATGACACACACCCACAGAGACTTGGTATATAGACAGCGGGCAAGAGGGTGAGACAGTCCTGTGTTTACGTGGCAGGGTTGAGAGGAAGGAGAGACGGGCCAAGGCAGGACTGGTAGCTGTACTCCCAACCCTAGGCCGGATCACACATGTCACGGGTCACAGGCGGGTGGAAGCACACATCACGGCCACAAGCACAGACAGACAGACAAGGCAGCACACCCAAGAGCTGGGTCAGCAGCGCGGTGGGAGCACAGAGCTGGCTGCTGCCTGCCTCCTCCTGGGAGTACCCCCACCCCGGCTGCCTAGGACCCTACAACCTGGCCAGACCATGTCTCGTGGGGAATATGGGGCGCCAGCTGGGTGAGCACCACCTCCACAGCCTGAAACTTCTGGTTCTTGGGTGGGATGGGGCACATCTTGTAGGTCACCTCATCGCCTTCCACTGGCACATACTCCCCCTCGATGCTGGAGGGCAGAAGGGGAAGGGTTGGCATCAGATCAGTCCTCAGACGGCACTATGGCCCTTGGCCTCACTCAGTAGGCCAGAGACCGTCAGCCAGCTAGCTCTACTTCGAGCTGTTGTTTTCTAGGCTGTGGAAGGGGTATCTGGTTAGTTTTTCCCTCTTTGAGGGGATGAAGAGAAGCGGGTCTGGCTCTGAGGACTCCTGTGATCTCAGCATCGGAGCCCAGGCCCTATCTGGGGTTCTGGGGACTGCCAGCTGCTCCCTCCCTCATCCTAGCCCATCCCTCTCAGCAACTAGGAGACGGTCAGGGGACACTGAACGGTGGCTGGTACAGGGAGGGGAAGGGGACTCACTCAGAAACATGCACGAAGATGTCCTCGGTGCCATTCTCAGGTGTGATGAAGCCGTGGCCCTGTGAGCGTGAGAACTGCTTACAGACACCCTTGAACACGGGGCCAGCCGAGGCTCGAGCTGTCCTGGGGATGGGGGAGGGGGGTTGAGGCTGTGGCCTGGAGAGTCCCTTGGTGGACCCCCAAGCAATACTGCCATTGGATAGATCACAAAGACTGGGGCTCAGAGCTTTCAGTGGCCTGACTGGTGTTTCTTGGTGTGGTACAACAACAGTGACTCCTGGTTCCCTGTCGGTGTCCCTCTAAATAGCTCCCTCAGCCAGATGTTTAGGCTTCAATGGACAGCTTCTGAGTGGAGCTGGGGGTGTAGTTCAGTGGTGATGGCTTGCCTGCCGTGTGTGTAAAGCTCAGGCTCCATCCTCAACACCGAAAACAAAACCAAAAGGCACCTGAGCACCTCCCATGGCAGCTGTAGCACCACCGGTCACTAGTTTTCATGTGCTGTTTACTAACCGCCTGCTGTAGCTTAGGGTCAGACAGAGGACAACACAGAGAAACCTTGCCGCCAGGCCCAGTGGCACATGCCTGCAAACCCCAGCAGAGTCACCAGAAGCTCAAAGTCAGCCTGGCTACATAGCAAAGCCCTGTCTCAAAAATATAAAACTGAAGCCGGGTGTGGTGGTGCACACCTTTAATCCCAGCACTCAGGAGGCAGAGGCAGGTGGGTTGCTGTGAGTTCAAGGCCAGCCTGGTCTACAAAGCAAGTCTAGGACAGCCAAGGCTACACAGAGACCTGGTGGCTCACGACCATCTATAATGTAATCTGATGCCCTCTTCTGGCATGTAGGTGTACATACAAATAGAGCACTCATATGTAATCCCGTGTGTGTGTGTGTGTGTGTGTGCGCGTGTGTGTGTGTGTGTGTGCGTGTGTGTGTGTGTGTGTGTGTGTGTGTGTGTGTGTCTGTGTATTCCCAGCACTTTGGGAGACAAAGGCAGGCGGATTTATGTGAGTTTGAGGCCAGCCTGGTCTACAAAGTGAGTCCAGGATAGCCAAGGCTACACAGAGAAACCCTGTCTCAATGGAAAAAAAGCAAAACAAAACTGAGACGATGAGGTGGCTCAGTGGGTAAAAACGCACCTGTTGCCAATCCTGTACCTGAGTTTGAACCCCTGAACTGACTTGGTGGAAGGAGAAAACCCACTCTTTACAAGTTGTTCTCTGAGCTCCACACACAGGCTGTGGCAGCTACACACACACACACACACACACACACACACACACACACACACACACACCACTGCCACCACCAATAATAATTGTAAAACTCTTGGGCTCCCACAAACCCTTCCTTTTCATCTGGCCTTACCCTGTCATCTCTTCTCCAGAGGCCCAAGGCTGGTTCCTGGCAGTCCACCACCCTTCCCTAAATGTTTAACCCAAAGCTGTTCCACCTGCAACACTCAGGTCCCTTTTGCTTATTTTTAAGATAGCTTCACTATGTATCTCTGGGGCTCCATGTCCCTTCTTCATCTGGTGCATCTTCAAACTCCGCTATGATGTCTTAATTCACTGTCCCCTAGTATTCAAAACCCCTTTGAACTGTAGACATGCTTTACTCATTCCTGGAGCTCATTAGATGTTCTCTCTCTCTCTCTCTCTCTCTCTCTCTCTCTCTCTCTCTCTCTCTCTCCCTCCCTCCCTTTCTCCCTCCCTCCCTCCCTCTCTCCAGGGTTTCTCTATGTAGCCTTGACTGTCCTAGATTCACTTTGTAGACCAGGCTGGCCTTGAACTCACAGAGATCCACCTGCCTCTGCCTCCCAAATGCTGGGATTGAAGGTGTGCGTTGCCATGCCAGGCTTAGTGTTATGTCTCAAAACCCTAGAACAAATGGCTGACGTGCCTATTTAACAGTAAGTTTTCGTGGAATGAAGGAAAGAATGAAAAGACACTGACGTCACTGGAAGGTCGCACAACTTCCTGGGAAGATGGGCAGAATGGGACCGAGGGGAGGGGAAGGCACTCACGCGGAGTATGTCCTGGTCCGTTTCGTGGGCAGAGGGCTGGGCAGGTCCCGAGGCGCAATACCACCACCACGTTCCCAGATCCTACTGCCCTCCCTGTGGAAAGGGAAGGTGGGCCAGACAGGAGACTTGGGGGAGTGGAGAGGGGGCACCACTGGCGGTGATGTAGGCTCTGATGTCATGGTGGGGCCAGCGGGAGAGTCCTGTGGGCTCTGGGACACAGGGGCCAGTGGAGGACACTGGTGTCCCTTCGGGCAGGGCCCGGCCTCGCCAGCTGTGGACTCCGTCTGTAAGAGAAGAGAGAAGTGCAGTTAGGAGCAGCCAGAGACTGGTTCTGGTTACTGGGTACAACTTGAGAGGACTGTTGAAGCCAGCCACTCCTGAAGCACTCATGGTCCCACCCCACCTCAGGATCCTCACGAGGACAAAAGAATCACATAGCTTAGCATGTGTAAGGCTTTGGCTTTAATACCCAGTACCAAAACAAAACAAGGCATTGGGGCACTTAGGTCAGCTGGTAGAATGTTTGCCTAGTCAACGCCACAAAGTGGGTGGGAGAAACAGATATGGGCCAGGAGAGATGGTGCACACCTTTAATACCACCATTGGGGAGGTAGAGACAAGTGGATCTCTGTGAGTTCGAGGCCAGCCTGGTCTACATAGTTAGTTCCAGGACAGCCAGGACTATGAAGAGAGACCCTGTCTCGAAACAGAAAACACACACACACACAAGACAGGCACGATAGTGCAAGCCTGTAATAATCCCAGCATACTCGGGAGGTAGAGGCAGAAGGGCCAGAAATTTGAGGTTATCCTAAATTCCAGGGGATGTTTGAGGGCAGCCTGGTGTATGTGGGACCCTGTCTCACAAACAAAACACAACTTGCTTTAAAATCTTTAAGTTCTTCCAGTTTTCAGTTTAATTTTATAACTCAGGGGTCTGGAGATGGGGCATGTGGTGGCCAAATATTAGTGGTTTCAAATTCACAGCTGAGATCAGAATCCCTGCTTCCACCCCATCTCACACACACACACACACACACACACACACACACACACACACACACACGGCTTCTCTGTGTAGTCCTGGCTGTCCAGGACTCACTGTGTAGACCAGGCTGGCCTCGAACGGAGGCTGGGATTAAAGCCATGCACCACCACCACTCCGCTCTGGGTTCAGGTTTTGTATTCGATTTGGTGGCCTCCCAGAAGTGCCCACATGACAGGAAGTGCGGATTCTACTGGCTGACTCGTCTCAGCCAATACCCATGGCCTTTGATGCAGTATGGGTAGTGCCGTTCTTATTTTATAGGAATGTTGTCCTGAGGCCCAAGCGCCATTCAGTATGCCCCAAAACAGGAGCAGCGAGCACATGGGGAGCTCTTGGGAACGCGTTCTACTTTTCATTAACCCAGTTTCTGCCTCTCAAAATGAGGTTGAAGGGCTGGGGGGCGCTGTGTGGGAAGAGCACTTGCTTGGAATGGTCACAGCCCAGGGTCTATCTTCATCAAGCAAGCTAGGATGGGGGTAGGGGAAACAGCTCAGATCCCAAGAGACTGGCAAGTCCCCAGGGAGGCGGCATCTGTTGAGGATTGAGATATGGTACGTGCCTATGCACACCGGTACATACTGACCCGGTTGCTCTGGCTAGCTTTTATACTTTTTTTTTCGTTTTTGTTTGTTTTTTTCAAGACAGGGTTTCTCTGTGTAGTCCTGGCTGTCCTGGACTCACTTTGTAGACCAGGCTGGCCTCAAACTCACAGCAATTCACTGCCTCTGCCTCCCGAGTGCTGGGATTAAAGGTGTGCACCCAGCTGGCCTTTTTTTTTTTTTTTTTTTTTTTTGGTAAGTTATTTCATTGTCTTTTATTGTCATATTATGGAGCCTGGCACCTTGAAGACCCTGGCAAAATGTACCTCTACTGAGGTATAGGTTGTAACTGTCCTCTCGTGGCCCACAGCCTCTTCCTCAAGAGGTGTGGCGTCCTAGGAGCCTAAGACATACTGCTGTAGAAATTGGGGAGAGACAGGTGGCCTGGACAGCTTGGGGAGACCCCCAGGAGACTTCCAGTTCTGCTACTACTAGCTGCAGGCCTTGGGGAGCACTTCCATTGGCCTCAGTTTCCTCATCTGAGCAATGGGCTGACAGACCCTGCCTCTCCCTCTCACAGGCCATTGCAAAGCTTGGCTGAGCCTGCAACAGGAAAGCCCTTCCTTAGGTCCCTAGTCACAAAGGAGGAGGTAGAGTCCCCCATGCCTACCCCTTGGCTCCTTCACTGTATTGCAGGTAAAATATTTTCTTTTTCAGTCGGGCCTTGGTGGCGCATGGACCACCACTGCCTGGCTGTTTACTTATGTAAAGACAAGGTCTTACTATATTAGTTGTGTGGGTTCTCCTCCTCAGGACTCGAGGTTGACCCTCGGCCCTCCCCCAGCATCCCCTCCCCCCTTCTGCAATGTTTTCATCAAACCGAGACCTCAGGTTTGCTTGCTTGGGAAATGCTTTCTTACTACATACTCCCTGCCCCTCGGCCGTGCATACTGTAGAGGAAAACAACCAAGTCAGCTTCAGCTGACTGTGGTGACTCACCTGTCACCCTAGCATTCCTGAGGCTAAGACACGAGTTCCAGAAGGCTGCAAGTTCAAGGCCAGTGTGAGCTACAGAGTAAGAACCCTATCTCAAACAAACTAAATGAGAGAGAGAGAGAGAGAGAGAGAGAGAGATGGAAGGGTGGGAGGAAGGTTGGTTTAAAGGCTGTAGAGATTACTGGTTGTGTTCCTAATGCCCACATGGTGGCTGAAAACTATCTATAACTCCAGTTCCAGGAATCTGATAACCCCTTCTGGCTTTCATGGGTACTTCATGCAGGCTGTGCACATACATGGGTAAACACCCAAACATAAAAACAAAACCAGCGCTGTGAACATTGTGTTATTCACAATAGCCAAAAAGTTCTACCACCAAACACAAGATAAAGAAGGCAAATCTAACAATCGGCAATCTAGCCACAGAGCTTGAGAACACCGCCCTGAACAGAGGATGCAGGTACAATAACACACACAGGGTCTGTCTGCTGTTGTGTGTGTGTGTAACTGCTGATGGGTCATTCCCATTAGGGTGCTGGCTACTAAAAACGTTTATTCGGTAAGCACTGTGGTGACAGCTGGTGAATCCGCTGCAATCCAGTGAGCGGTCCGCTTTATGCACATTGCTTTTTTTGTTTTTGTTTTTTTCTGGTGCTGGGCATGGTGGCCAACTGGGCAAGCTCTCTACCACGGAGCTCCACCCCGGATCCCAATTAAATGAACTGCATCGTATGTGAATTGCATCTCAATAAAACTCTTGCCAAAATAAGGCAGGCACCGAAGTTTCTGGGGTCACCCAGCCTGGGAAGTGCTGTTCCCAGGCCCTGGATCCCTGCTTCTTCCTTCCCTGGGAACCAGAGCCAATGGACTTCCCCACCGCAGCGTCCGAAAGCCTGGTGGTGTGCTAGGCGGTGCCAGCCAGCAATGCGGGGGAGGGGTCAGTAGGGGCCAAGAGGGGAGGAACCACAGTGGTTACCAAGGTTACCAAGGGGCTCAGCTGGGGCTGCTCCAGCAGCCGGGTGATTGTGGCTAGGAGGGCTCTGGAACCGAGTCCGAGGTCGCAGCACGGGGCAGGGGCAGGCCTTCCCAGCACTCTTCACTATAGGTAAGGAGGGCAGGAGCTGGCCAGAGGCATTTCTCCACCAGGCCTGCCCTCATCTCTTCAGCGAGGAACAAGAGGCCCTCCCTCCTCAGCGGAAGGTAAAAGGAAGTGGATGTGGGAGAGCCCGGCAGGTTCTGCCGCCTGGGAGTTCCTCACAGACAGGACCCACTCCGGACTGGAGGCGCTGGACCAGCCCCCCTCTTTTTCCCCTCCCTTCCTTAAGGACTGCTCCTTGGCTCCCAGCTGCCTTCCCTGTCCCACAATTCCCTTTCCTCGGTTTAGTTCCTGCAGTGTTAGCTCTCCACTTTACAGATTAAAAAACAAAACAAAAAAAACAGAACCCTGACGCTCAGGTTAAATCAATCAAGAGCACACTATCTCAGGCAGAATCTAAATCAGGACCGAGTCAGGGGCTTTGAGGTGGTGAGTCAGGTGTCTAGTCTCAGACCCTGCATTGCTGTTGACACATTTCTTGTTTGTTTGTCTGTTTTGGTGTATATGAGTGTGTGTGTGTGTGTGTGTGTGTGTGTGTGTGTGTGTGTGTGTGTAGGCTACAGGTTCATGTTGAGTGCCTTCCTTGGTGGCTGCCCTCCTTTCTTTTTCAAGACAGGGTTTCTCTGTGTAGCCTTGGCTGTCCTGGACTCGCTGTGTAGACCAGGCTGGCCTCGAACTCACAGCGATCCGCCTGCCTCTGCCTCTGAGTGCTCGGATTATAGGCGTGCGCCACTACGCCCGGCTTGGGCCTGGCTTTTTACTTGGGTATTGGGGCTCAAACTCTGGTCCCCATGTTTGCATAGCAGTTATACCTGCTCCCCAATGCCTGGCTACTAGTACTTTTTAATTTTTTTTAAAGATTTATTCTATTATTTTCAATTGCATGTATATACGCATGTGTTTGTGTATGTGTCACGTATGAGTGCAGGTGCCTACAGAGTGCAGGAGAGGACACTGGATCCTCTAGAGATGGAGTTACAGACAGTTGTGAGCCATACAACATGGACATGGGGAAAGGAACTCAGGTCTTTCGGAAGAGCAGTTTCCACCCCAGCCATCTCTCCAGTGCCAGCACCCATCCCCTTTCCTTTTGAGACAGTGTTTTAAGTAGTCCAGACTGGCCTTGACCTAAGTTTGTTTCTTTTTTTTTTTTCTTTCTTTCTTTTTTTTTCCAGACAGGGTTTCTCTGTGTAACAGCTCTAGCTGTCTTGGCATTCACTCTGTAGACCAGGCTGGCTTTAAGCTCACAGAGATCCGCCTGCCTCTGCCTCCCAAGTGCTGGGATTAAAGATATGCGCCACCACCACCTAGCTTTAAGTTTTATTTTTTATTTTATAAAGATATTTATTTTTTTGAACCTGGCAGTGGAGGCGCGCGCCTTTAATACTAGCACTCAGGAGGCAGAGGCAGGCGGATCTCTGAGTTTGAGGACAGCCTGGTCTACAGACTCAGTTTCAGAACAGGCAGGGCTACACAGAGAAACCCTGTCTTGAAAAACAAAAACTAAATAAGTAAAAATAAATATTTTTGTTTGTTTTTTGTTTTGTTTTTTGAGACAAGGTCTCTCTGTGTTAGCCTTGGCTGTCCTTGTAGACCAGGCTGGCCTTGAACTCACAGTGATCCGCCTGCCTCTGCCTCCCAAGTGCTGGGATTACAGGTGTGTGCCACCACGCCGGCTCAAAATAAATATTTTTAATTTAATCAATTAATTTTTTAATGTGTACACGTTAATATGCACACATGTGTGCAGTACCCACAGAGGCCAGAAGAGGGCACCCGGAGCTAGAGTTACAGGTGATCTGAAGCCACCTGCCTTAGGTGTTGAGAGCCAGACTCCAATTTTCTGCAAGAGCAGCAAGCACTTGAATGGATCAGCCATTGCTCAGGCTCCTGAACATGTATTCACGTGGTCAGGGGTGAGCTTCCGACTCTCAGCCTTCCCCTCAGCGCTGGGAGTGCAGGCTTGAGCAGCGATGCCTATTACTATTGCTCTAATCTCTTTAGGACCAGAAATAAGAGGGAGCTGGGCTGGAAAAGCTATGCAACACCTACAGAGCCCGAGGAGATGAGAACAAGAAAATACAGAACAAGCCTCCAACTCAGACCCTGCTTCCAGAATATTGATGCAGGAAAGGACAAGTGGTACCAAGGCTTTCGTTGTTTGGGTGCCAGTACGCTAATCAAGAAGCCTTTTGGGTTTTTTCTTTCTTTCTTTTGTTTTATATTTGTTTATTTACTGGAGGACAGGAGACTGAGACAGGTCTCCAGTAGCCAAGTCCAGCCTTGAACTCCAAATCTTTCTGTATCCACCATCTGAATCCTGGATTAAAGGCTGCATAACAGCCAGTGTATGCAGCAGTGGAGATAAAACACAGGACCTTGCTTGGTGTGGTAGCACACGCCTTTAATCCCAGCACTCGGGAGGCAGAGGCAGGCGATCGCTATGAGTTTGAGGCCAGCCTGGTCTACAAAGCGAGTCCAGGACAGTCAAGACTAACAGAGAGAGACCAAAAACCAAACAAACAAAATGCAGGACCTCATCCAAGCAGGGAGGACAATATGAGGCTCAGAGCATGACCCACCATGAACAGTCTTGTCCCTGGCCTGGCACAGGGGCTCTGACCTACCAGCCAAGTTCACCATTCCCTGAATGAAAGCCAAACCAAAAACTACATCTGCAGTGGAGCGGGGGGGCAGGAGAGGCAAACCGAAACCCCCAGAACTGTTGTGATGCAGTGTCACAGGCCCATGGCACTCAGCGAGTCAACCCTCACTACAGGTGAACAGAGCCAGCTGGGACTTAGCTCTAATTCTTAGACCCTCCCTCCTAAGAAATGGGGTGCAGTGGGGTCATGGTGGCTTGTGTCTTTAATCCCAGCACTTGGGAGGCAGAGGCAGGCAGTTCTCTGTGAGTTCAAGGCCAGCCTGGTCTACAGAGACAGTTCTAGGACAGCCAGGGCTACACAGAGAAACCCTGTCTCAGAAAAACCAAAACAAAACAAAACAAAAAAGAACCAAAACAAAACAAAACAAAGCAACAAAAACAAAAACACACCCATAGCCAGGCGATGGTGGCTCACATCTTTAATCCCAGCACTTGGGAGGCAGAGGCAGGTGGATCGCTGTGAGTTTGAGGCCAGCCTGGTCTACAAAGTGAGTACAGGACAGCCAAGGCTACACAGAGAAACCCTGTCTCAAAAAACCAAAACCAACCAACCAAACAACAATAACAACTCACCCATATGGGCATGCCCAAGGAGTCTATTCCTAACCCGTGTCCTACAAAATACACACACACACACACACACACACACACACACACACACACACTGGGGCAGTATAGCCAGGGGACACATCTACTTGCTGGCCAGTCCTCACTCCTTGCCACCTCTATCACCTTAACCAACCGCCTGTCAGGCTCTTGTCCCATTTGTGCCTCATAAGAACCCTAAACAGTAATTACCGCCAACATACCCATTCTTCAGAAGAGTAAACTGAGTCCCAGGGGGTGTGAAGGAACTCACTGAAGTCACCCATCTGGGCTCTTGAGCCCCAGAGAGGTGTGGAAGAGGGATGTGCCGCCAGGGCAAAGAAAGGAAAAACCCTCAATTCTTTGGACAAAACCTCCCACCTCTGGCCTCCCCCGAAGAATGATGTACAGAGCTAAAGAAGAACTGGGGAGCCAGGATTTGGGGTTCTATTTCTGGTGTTGTGCTGACTCAGACCATGACCTTGGGTGAATCACTCCCCAGCTTTGTGAAGCTTAAAAACAACTCCCCCAATAAAAGTGTTCCAGTCCCAGGTCCCCATTATGGGGGTGTCACTAGGGAGGAATGGGTACAGTTTAAAAATAGACACGGAGCACAAGGGAGGGAGGTGGTGGAAGAGCTGGCTGGATGCCTCAGGCTTGTCCGTGCTGGGTCCTGGGAAGATGACAGAACAACCTTGGGACCACCAGATAGAAGTGGCACCTGCCTGCCTCCTCCCTCCCCCAGCTTCCCAGACACTCCTTAAAATAATCAGCTGCCCCTGGCAGCTGGAGGTGACCTAATTAAACCTCCACCTTGTGTGTGTGTGTGTGTGTGTGTAAAGGGCTGTCCCAGCCAATACTAAAGATTAATTATTTAAGGGACCCTTTACTCACCCAGTCACATGCCCAAGCAACCCTAGGGCTGCTGGTCTTAAGGCCCCTGGGCTTCTCTGGCAGTGGTGGGGGAGGGGAGAGCCAGGCTGGTACCTAGAGCCGAGTTCACAGACAAGCTCCACCTCCACCTGACTGTGTGTGCCTAAACGTGTCACCTTCCTATTCTGGGTCCCCTGGAGAGAGGATCATACTGGCCAAAGTCAAACAGAGTGTCAGTGTGGAGTTGCTCAGCGTGGTCTCAGAGTCCCTGGGTATCCCAGGGTGTCAAGTCATCTCCTGTGGGCTGGTTAGCACTTCTGATGGAGGGGCGTGTGCCGGCCCCACCCTGGATTATACTCCCTCACCTTGCAGTGGGTTTCCCCAAGCTGCCTGCTCACAGGGCTCTGGGTCCTGAACACCAGGTTTGTGACTAGTGATGGTGACCAGCTCTCAAGTCCCCAGAGCACCCTCTGCTGGGTATCACCTGCAAAGGGTGGGTGAAGGCGCGGTGAGAGGGGGGATGCACTCCGCCTTTAGATGAGCTGGCAAATAATCCCTGCTATCCCCTATCTATCCATCCCCTTGGATCCTTGAGGGCCACTAGGGACCCCGCCTCCTTAGCTAATAAGCATTTTTAAACCTTGTCCAGCCATCTGTCTCCAGGCCTGGGACAGACTGATGTGTTCTCCCGGGACCCTTTGCTGCTGGCTTCTGTTTTGCACTGATCATAGTTTTTTGTTTTTTTTTTTTAAAGGTGGGGCCAGACAGATAAATAGATGTTGGAAAATAGATGTTTGGGGGCGGGGGAAGACTTCAAGGCGATGTGGGGCAAGAATGGGAAGAGACACTCAGAACCCGGATAGTCACGTCCAGAGACCTCTGGGATGGAGTCAGGGTTAGAAAGAGCCCCCACCCTCACCCCCACCCCACCCCCCCCCCCCCCCAGGCCTGGACTATCTTCCTTCCCAGGGAAAGGCCCTGACTGGATGGCATCTAGGCAAGCCAGTGCCAGGCTGTCAGGGAGGGTGCCCACCCCGCACCAGGCACACTTCCTTCTCCCCTCCCCCAGCCCCAGCGGATGCAGCAGTTCACACTCTGGCTGTATTGTTGTTCTTCTATCCCCCTCCTCCCTGGGAAGAGCCTGCAGCCTGGCAGGAACCTGCTGTCTCCTGGTGGGTGCCAGCATCGGCCCCTATCTCCACTCAGCCTCCTTGGGCCAGGCTCAGACCTGGAGGGGGGGGATTGGCGGGGCGGGGGAGCTTGATGCCAGCCGAGGTCAACCTGAGTCCTTGCATTCCACAGCAAGGATTGCCCAGCAGCTGGTCTTTCACCTCTGTCCTACAGTGGGCTGCACCGCCCAACCCCACTCCACTCTCCCCCCCCCCCCACTCCCGCCCCCACTGCCCCGCGCAGGCCAGAGCTACCCCAGCATGCGGGACAGAGAAGGGCTCAGTCAGCAAGGTGGCACAAAGGCAAAAATAACACGGAGCCATTTCTCCAGCCAGTTGACACAATTATCTCTGCCACACGAGGGAAAAATAGAGTGAGGAGAAGACAGCTGCTCTGGGTTCCCCAGGCGGTCCCTCCCCCTCTGCCCTGGCCTCAATGCAGATTCCCGGGGCAAGATCCAGTAGTGCTCCGGACTGGCCTTTCAGGGTCTGGAAGGAGCCATGGCTTTCTCTCTCACCCAGTTCCCAGACCGGAGGCTGCGGCTTGGCAGGCAGCTGCTGTAATCTGCTGCTTAAGCCAGACACGAGTCCCAGACACAGACATTCACACACACTGAGACGCGCGCGGGAGCCACTCTGCCTCAGCTTTTCTGGAGGGTCAAGGGGAGGGAAGGGCGGGCGGTGGGTTCCTCAGCATCCCCTGAGCGGAGCTGGGCTCCTCCAGCCCCGACCTTTGCAGCCGCACTCCACACATCCTTTTTGGTACCATCAGCCCTTGCCCCAGCCTCTGCCACAGTTTCCATCACAGGCTTCCTTCAGGTCTCTGGTGTTACCCCTTACCTCGCCCTGGCAGCTGGATCCAGGCACTGCCTCCTGTAGTGGGCAGCACCCAATCTCTCTGGACCTGGGAGCTGGCTGGCAAGGGTCACGTCTAGATGATGCGCTCTCTGTGGTGTGTGTGTGTGTGTGTGTGTGTGTGTGTGTGTGTGTGTGTGTGTGTGTGTGGTGTGCAGGAGGCACCTCGGACCCCTCACTCACTTACACACGCCTTCCTGCTGACGTCAGGATGTGCTGGAGGGAGGGACTGAGATGGGAATTTGTACTCCCAGCTTAAAGGGACACTAGGCTGTCTCTTCCCTGGCCTCCACCTCCTGGGCCAGGCAAGAGCTGGGTGAGTGGCAAAGCTGCGTCGCTCAGGGCTTTAACGCTTTTTGTTTTGCAAGTGGCTTTTATTGCTGGGCCAAGGTATAATTTGCCCTACCAGGTCAGGGTAGCTGCTGGGGAGGGGAGGGGAGGGGAGGAAGAGGTAGAGAGAGTACACTTGTCTTGGTGATTGGGGAACAAATGAGAGGTCCCACAGGGTGGGAGGGTGTGTGCTGAGGAGGGGGGGGGGCACGCGGTAGTACAGAGGGAGAGCCTCTGGGAACGGAACAAGGTTCCTAAGGACTCCCAGACTTTCCTTCCCCTCTGGAGTCTCAGACACAGCCCAGCAGGTGCACTCAGCTCTGCCCCCTCAGAGGATCTGACATCTCAAGTGACGAATGTGCTGAAATCTCATTGGCACACATTAGGTCCTTGGGGAGTGGGTATGGAGTCCAGTGGAAGACAACTCTAAAAGAGTAACGGATGTCTTTGTGTGAGTATGTCCCTGTGAGACACACACACACACACACACACGCACACACATGCACACACATGCACACATAAGTCTGGCAGGCTCCTGGAAGAGAGGCCAGACTCAGCAGATTCAGGCCAAGCAGTTTAGGACTGGGATCCCTCTTTAGATCGCCCTGGATTTGACTCTCAAGACCTCAGGCCACTCCCTTAGGACCCCACTCCTCCCCAGGAGGACAGCGAAGGCTCAACTGTCTATGAGTTCAGGGACAAACTGTAGGAGGCCTTCACAAAGGCCTTCTCTGCCTTCTCCCTGTCCATTCTCCTCAACCTCAGCCTCTCCAGGTACCACTTTGGCACACTGAATCCCACCGAGGGACCCTTCATGCTGGCACAGACAGGTCAGCCCCTCAGGAGGGTGAAGCCGAAAGGTTTCAAGTTTGAGTCTAGCCTGGGCTACCTAGAGAGACCCTGTCTTTTTCAAAAAGCAAGTGAAGAGAGGCATGGGAGTACGTACCTCTGACCCCAGCACTAAGGAGGCTAAGGATGGCTATGAACTTGAGGTCAGCCTAGACTCTATGATAAGATCATGTGTGCAACACACAAACAAACCAAAGCTCAGTAAATAAATGGCTTCTAGAGGCGGCCCGCATGGGTCCCGGCACCCATGTAGGGCAGGTTGCAGCTGCAGCACCAGGGGCATCTGACTCAGCTGCATTCTTGTGGCATATACCCATATACACACAAATAAAAATAATCTTTAAAAAACCTCAAACGTGGGAGGAGGGCTGGAGAGATGCCTCAGCGGTTAAGAGCACTGGCTGTTCTTCCAGAGGTCCTGAGTTCAATTCCGTCTGTAATGTGATCTGATGTCCTCTTCTGGCGTGTACATGTAGCTAGATCACTCATATGCATAAAATAAATAAATCCTTTTTTGTTTTTTGTTTTGGTTTTTCGAGATAGGGCTTCTCTGTGGAGCCCTGGTTGTCCTGCACTCATTCTGTAGACCAGGCTGGCCTCAAACTCATAGAAACCTGCCAGTCTCTGCCTCCCAAGTGCTGGGATTAAAGGTGTACATCACCAAGTGTGGCAAAAAATAAATATTAAAAAAATAAAAAAATTTAAAAAGCTCAAACAGGATGGGAGGGATCTTTGGCCATGATGCAAAGTAAATAAAAACAAATAAATGGAAAAATAGTGGCTCACGCCTTTAATTCCAGCACTCAGGAGGCAGAGGCAGGCGGATCGCTGTGAGTTCGAGGCCAGCCTGGTCTACAAAGTGAGTCTAGGACAGCCAAGGCTGTTATACAGAGAAACCCTGTCTCAAAAACAAAAAACAAAACAAATAAATAAATAAATAATGAAAAAGCCAGTGAGACTAGCCAAGATGCTCTGAGGGTTCCTCCATACCATGCAGTGTGTTTTGCCCTTTATTTATTTATTTTTTTGGTTTTTCGAGACAAGGTTTCTCTATGTAGCCTTGGCTGTCCTGGACTCACTCTGTAGACCAGGCTGGCCTCGAACTCACAGAGATCTGCCTGCCTCTGCCTCCTAAGTGCTGGGATTAAAGGTGTATGCCACCACCACCTGGCCTTCCTTTTTATTTTTTTTTAATAATTTATTTATTTTTATTGTAGTGCATTGGTATTTTGCCTGCATGTATGTCTGTGTGAGGGTGTCAGATCTTAGAGTTACAGACAGTTGTGAGCTGCTATGTGGGTGCTGGGAATTGAACTCTGATCCTTTGGAAGAGCAGTCAGTGCTCTTAACCGCTGAGCCATCTCTCCAGCCCCGCCGGCCTTCTTTCTAATTAATTAATTTTTGGTTTTTGAGGCAGGGTTTCTCTGTGTAGCCTTGGCTGTCCTGAAACTTTCTCTGTAGCCCAAGCTGTCCTGGAACTCACAGAGACCCACCTGCATCTGCCTCTCCAATGCTGGATTTAAAGGTGTAAACCCCCACTGCCTGGTACTTTGCTTTTTTTTAAATGCACCTGGCAGATTCTCTTATTTTTCTCAGTCTTGCTGTACTAACTTGCTCTGTAGACTGGGCTGACCTTAAACTCACAAGATCTTCCTGCCTTGGTCTCCTGAGTCCTGGAGTGAGGGGTGTACACCGTCACATTTGGCCCTTCCTATATCTTCTAAAAGCAATCGTTTCTACTTAGTCTTGGCTTCTGAGAGCATGGGAGAGTCTAGGCTCCGTCCTTGTCCACAGAGGCCCAGAGTGCTGCCTTCATTCTAGTCCCCTTATGAGTACATCTCCCTTTCCGGTCCCCATCTCCCTCTTTGCCTTTTTTTTTTTTTTCCAAGACAGGCTTTCTCTGTGTGTAGCCCTGGCTGTCCTTCCTGGAATTCACTTTGAAGACCAGGCCAGCTTTTTCTCTTTCAAAAAGAAATGAATTTTAGCTTCTTTTGAGCTGGGTGTGGTAGATCTCTATGAGTTCGAGGCCAGCCTGGTCTACAAAGCCAGTCCAGGACAGCCAGGGCTACACAAAGAAACCCTGTCTCGAAAAAAAACCAAACACAAACAAAACAAAGTAAAAACAAAAAACCAAAACCAAAACCCAGCTTCTTTTGAGACAGGTCTTGTCTGGCTGTGTAGGCTTGTGACTACCCTGCTTCAGCCTGGTGAGTGCTGGGGTTCCTCACTTGTGTGTGTTTGAGACGGGGTCTCATGTACCCCAGGCTAGGTCTGAATTTTCACTAGAGGATGGCTGTAAACTTTGGGAGTCCATATCCTCAAATGCTGGGGTTACAAGCATGCGCTACCATTCCTGTCCTTTGCCCCACCTTTTCTCTTCTCTCCCCCCACTCTCTCTCTCCTCCTCCTCTTCCCATAAGAGGATTCATTGGTTTTTGTTTTCTTTTTTTAAAGACTTATTTATTATGTATACAGTATGCATCAGATCATATTATAGATGGTTGTGAGCCACCATGTGGCTGCTGGGAATTGAACTCAGGACCTCTGGAAGAGCAGTCAGTGCTCTTAACCGCTGAGTCATCTCTCCAGGCCCAGAGACTTCACTGTTTTACAGCTCAGAAGTGATAGAGTGTCAGGACAGAAACCTGAGCTAGCCTTGAACTCGCTAACTAGCCCAGGCTGGCCTTAGACTCACAGCAATGTGTGGCTTTCTTTGCCTGCTGTCCACTTTCCCTCATGCGGGGACCTGCTTGGTGTCACGTGATAGAATGGCCTGGCATCTCCCCATCTCAGTCCCAGGACTGTTAGCCCAGTCTGGCCCAACAGAGCCATTGACCCAACCTTGGTTAGAATATATGTCCTCAGGCTGTCTTTGCAGGGGCCTTGAGCTGAGGGATGGAGTCAATAGAAGGGAGTGGATTTCTCTAGGCTCCGGGGGAAGAGTGGAGGAAGCCGACATTAGGAGCTGAGATGGGAGGTGGGAGGCAGGCCTCAAAGGCCAGCTCTGTGGAGCCTGGGCCTTGTGGACCAGGCTAAGAACCAGGGCCAAGGTCTTGATTCTGTGCCTGCCACTGGTAAACACGAGCTGGGGCTGCCAGGCAGCAGCAGGGCTCAGTGAATGAAGGAGGCTGGCCGTGGTTTGAAGTAGTGCAGTGATTATCCCCCACGCACACCGAGACAGACCACAGCTGTTCATTCAGGAAGTGAGCAGCGGAGACACACCCACCCACCCACCAGCCGCTGAGTAACAAAGAAGCCAAGCCGGCTGCTTGCATCCAGGGGCTCACTGTGGAAGCTATTTTTGTGAAAAGCTAAGAATTCAAAAGTCTCCTGGAAAGCCTTCCTCACCGAGGAGAGAAGGGTGCGGAGAGCCACCTCTCTGTTACCCCTCTCTCTGATTCTCACTCCTATAATCCGCCATAACCAACTGGGCACACTAGGCCTGGATCAGCCTGGCATCAAAGGATTTAACCTTTCAACACACACAGAGCCCTGGTGTACAGGATAGAGATAAAGTTTAGGCAAGGCGGGTTAAGAACCTTGTCCACGCTCATACCTGTAATCCCAGCACTCAGGACAGTGAGGCAGGAGGATTGCCTAGAATTTGAGGCCAGAATGGTCTACACAGTCAGTTTCAAGGCCTGTCTCCACTACATAGTGAGACTCTGCCTCAGATGAAAAGAAAACCAGAAACTTGCCCAGTACCTCATAGCTCACATTGGAGCTGGGATTAAAATGCAGGGTTTGGGGCCGGAGAGATGGCTCAGAGGTTAAAAGCACTGTCTGCTGTTCCAGAGGTCCTGAGTTCAATTCCCAGCAACCACATGATGGCTCACAACCATCTGTAATGTTATCTGATGCCTTCTTCTGGCCTTCAGGTGTACATGCAGACAGCACTGTATACATAATAAATAAATAAATAAATGGGTTTTTTTAAAATGCAGGGTTAAAAAAAAAAGTGCAGGTTCAAAAAGGCATGATGGAACTGGCCGGCCGTGGTGGTACACACACTTGAAGGCAGAGTTTAAGGCCAGCCTGGTCTACCAAGTGAGTCCAGGATAGCCAAGGCTACACAGAGAAACCCTTCTCGGAAAACACACACACACACACACACACACACACACACACACACACACACACACACGCACACACGCAGGGCCATTATTCCAGCACTTGGTAAGAGGTAGGAAGATCAGGAATGTAAGGGCAGTCTCGGCTACATAGTTATACCTTACCTTGGAGAGTTAAAAAAAAAAAGAAAGCACAGGTTTTGCCTTCATTACATTCTTGTTCTTTCTGCTATGGCACAGTGCGTTTGAAGTGGCTTCTTATTCCCTGGGCACCCATCCCCTCTGCCATGAGACTCATCCCCGGCCTGCACTAACATTTTCCACCTGTAAATCAGGTCTTTCCTCTCCCCCTCCCCCAGCTAATCTCCATCCTCACTAATCTATGTACTACTCAAGCCAGCTCTTTCAGCCCCCCAAAAAAGACGGATTCTTATCTGTTTATGTGAATGCATGCTCGGCGTGGCATGTGCAAGGAGGCCAGAGGGCAGCGGGCAGAAGGCAAGCTTGGAGAGTTGGTTCTCTCCTTTCATTGATTTATTTCTTGGTTCTTTGGAGCCAGGGTTTCTCTGTGTAGCCCTGGCTGCCCTGAAACTTGCTCTGTAGACCAGGCTGGCCTCGAACTCAGAGATCCATCTGCCTTTGCCTCCCAAGTACTGGGAATAAAATCAGGTGCCACCACTACCGGGCTGGCTCTCTCCTTTCAGCATGTGGCTCTTGGGGATCAAACTCAGGTCCTCAGGACGGTGGCAAACTCCCCTCGGCTGGCTCTTTTCTAGGTCCTGGAGAATCCAGTCAGCGAAGCAGGAACTCTCTAGCCTCGTGGAGACGGCAATAAAACAACCTAATAACTACGTGGGGTCAAGTCAGAAGGCAATAAATTTCCCAAAGAACTGGAAAGCAGGAAGTGGGATAAGGAGGGGGGCTGCCTGTGGGTGGCTTGTGACTTAAGATGGGAGGTCAGGGAGGCCCCAGCCTGGCTCCTCCCCAAGAAAGACACAGCACTTCAGGGCCCAGACAGGAAGATCAGCGTTCATTTTATTACGTGCTGGTGATGAATCAGCCCCTCCCTCTTAGGCTTGGAAAGCCATCTTAATGTACAGACAAATGAGGTTCGTTCCTGTTTATGATTGAACCTCCGTTTCTCAACAATCAGGCTATGCCTCACTGGTTACCTTAACTACGAATGGTTCTTTTTTTTTTTTTCTTCGAGACAGGGTTTCTCTGTGTAGCCTTGGCCATCCTGGACTCACTTTGTAGACCAGGCTGGCCTGGAACTCACAGCAATCCGCCTGCCTCTGCCTCCTGAGTGCTGGGATTAAAGGCGTGCGCCACCACGTCCGGCTACGAATGGTTCTTGTTGTTATAAATGTTATGGGCTCAGGAATAGCCACACATTGACCACTGGAACACCACTCTCAGATTGATAAAAATTTATTGAACATTGAACAAAGACTGACTGGTGGGAGACAGAATCTGGCCTGGCTTGGGAGGCGTCTGCTACACTGTTTCTAAGGCAGGCTTTTTATATGATAAACTGTAACCAGGTAACAAACCAGGTAGCCAGGTGTAGGAAGGAGGGAGAGCTTTAAATAGTTTTAACCAGTTAAACGAAGCATTTCCAAGCTGATTGTACATTGTACATTGTATCTAGATAGCTAGACAAAGCATTTCAAGCTGACTTGCTAGGATATAGGTGCTTGGGGACTTTCCAGTTTCCCACTGTTCTGGGCGAAGGGAACATAGCAAGTTGTTTTGGTCTTTTTTTTTTTTGTTTTGTTTTTTTTTCGAGACAGGGTTTCTCTGTGTAGCCTTGGCCATCCTGGACTCACTTTGTAGACCAGGCTGGCCTGGAACTCACAGCGATCCGCCTGCCTCTGCCTCCCGAGTGCTGGGATTAAAGATGTTTTGGTCTTAACTCTAATAGAATATACTTTATCTTTAATTCAAGCAGAACATGCATTTATTATCTATTGTTTTATTATAAGCAGCAAATATTGAACTATCCTGGTCTCAGGCACCTAGGGCTGAGAACTTGAACTAAATTTCACCTTAGGTTTAAAATGAAGGCTTGAGAGCCGGGCGTGGTGGTGCATGCCTTTAATCCCAGCATTCAGGAGGCAGAGGCAGGTGGATCGCTGTGAGTTCGAGGCCAGCCTGGTCTACAAAGTGAGTTCAGGATGGCCAAGGCTACACAGAGAAACCCTGTCTCGGAAAAAAAAAAAAAAATGAAGGCTTGATGCCAGGCATGGTGGCACGGGCCTTTAATCCCAGCCCTTGGGAGGTAGAGGCGGGCAGATTGCTGTGAGTTCGAGGCCAGTCTGGTCTACAAAGTGAGTCCAGGACAGCCAAGGCTACACAGAAAAACTGTGTCTTGAAAAACAAAACAAAACAACAACAAGAACAACAACAAAAAGATGTGTGCTAGGGCTCAACCACACCAAACAAGAAACAGAGTTTTGCTGGGTATGATAGCCACATGCTTTTAATCCCAGCACTTGGGAGGCAGAGGCAGAGGCAGGTAAATTTCTGTGAGCTTAAGATCAACCTAGTATGCAAAGGGAGTTCCAGGACAGCCAGGGCTATTAAAAAGAGATACCTTATCTCAAAGAAGAAGAAGAAGGAGAAGAAGAAGAAGAAGAAGAAGAAGAAGAAGAAGAAGAAGAAGAAGAAGAAGAAGAAGAGAAGAAGAAGGAGGAAAGAAACAGGGTTTTACAGTTCACAATAGATCAAATATTCTGTAACATGGTTCTGTACCTCTTGTGCCAGGAAATGGCAACCACATCTTTGTTTCTTTTTCTTTAAATTTATCTCTCCCTCTCATCAGGTCTTTGTTTAAAAAAATTGGGTTTTTTTCTTTCTCTTGTTTTTCTTTCAAAGCAGGGTCTCTCTGTGTACCTGTGGCTGTCCTGAAAAGGCCTAATCTTTTCCTTGTCAAATGCTGATCTCTTGAACCTCCCCTTAGGGGGAGGCAGCCTGTACATGAATAAACAGCTTGCTTTAATTGCTTTGGCCATGATGATTTGGGTCAATGGTCTTTTACCTGGGATGTTTGGAATTGACACTGGGATGGGACCCAGGTCCTTGACCATGTTTGGCAGCTGCCCAACCAAGAGCCTCACGCCAGCATGAGAGTGAAAAATTTTGTTTTTGTTTTTTTGAGGGTTTCACTATTTTAGCTCAGCTTGGCCTCAGAGTCACTCTCTCCAGCCTCTACCTCAGGAAGAGATGAGATCATAAGAATGTGGAGAGATGGCTCAGAGGTTAAGAGCACTGGCTGCTCTTCCAAAGGTCCTGAAATTATTGCCAGGCAGTGGTGGCGCACATCTCTAATCCAGTACTTGAGAGGCAGAGGCAGGAGGATCTCTGTGAGTTCCAGGCCAGCCTGGTCTACAAAGTGAGTCCAGGACAGCCAAGGCCTGTCTGTCTCAAACCTCCCCCCCCCCCCCCCCCCCCCCTTAAAAAAGTCTTGAGTTGAATTCCTAGAAACCACATGATGGCTCACAATCGGTTATACTGAGATTTGGTGACCTCTTCTGGCATACAGGTGTACATGCAGGAAATACACTGTATACATAATAATAAATAAATCTTTAAAAAAAGAATGTGAAGGACTGAAGAGATGGCTCAGAGGTTAAGAGCACTGGCTGCTCTTCCAAAGGTCCTAAGTTCAATTCCCAGCAACCACATGGTGGCTCACAACCATCTATAATGAGATCTGGTGCCCTCTTCTGGCATGCAGGTATATATGCAGATAGAGCATTCATACATTAAATAAATAAGTACATTAATTAATTAAAAATGTGAAACCACAGGTGACTCCAGAGTGAGAATCCTCATGTGGGCATGGTGGTGCATACCTGTAATCACAGCACTCAGGAAGTGGGCAAAGGGCGACCAGGAGTTCAAGGCTAGCCTCAGCTTCATAGGAATTTTAAGGCTAGCCTGAACTGAATAAAGCCTACCTAAAAAACAAAAACAAACGACAGACAGAAGAAAGCAGCCAGGACAGCCAAGGATATACAGAGAAACTCTGTCTCAAAAAACAACAACAAAAAAAAAAAAAAAAAAAAAAAAAAAAGAAAGAAAGAAAGAAGCAAAAGAAAAGAACTGGAAAGAGCAAGTTTATTGCCTGGTTCAAGCAGATCTGAGGGTAGAGGGAACAGAAAAATGGAGCAATTGCTGCAAGGAAAGAGGCTGAGGGAGAAATTTTTTAAGATGTGGGAAAGAAAACAAAAGCTTAATTGTTTTTGTTTTGTTTTGTTTTGTTAGTTTTGGTAAACTATGCTGTTGTCAAAGTAACTATGTACTAAGGGGTGACTTTTAGCCATATCTTCAAGCCTCTGTGTTGTAAGTGCAGCTATGACAAATGGGCAACCCCACTTCATAGTTGGCCTTTAGTTTTTGTGGCAGGATCTCTCTATGTAGCCCTACATCTCTTGGAAATCACTATGTAGACCAGGCTGGCCCCAAACTCTCAGAAGTCCAATTGTCTCTGCTTCCCAACTGCTGGGATTAAAGGTGTGTACTACCATGCCTGGAATGACCAGGACCACGGGCCTGCGCCATTACAATTCCTGTGCTTTTAGGTCGAACAATAAACCTCAAATGTCTTTCCATAGTAACACATTATCATTCTTTTCTGCGGCTTTACAGTTTTTTCTATTAAAAAGATATACTACGTATATAGTGTTCTGACAACATGTGTGCCTACATGCCAGAAGAGGGCACCAGATCTCATTATAGATATTTGTGAACCAACGTGTTGTTCCTGGGAATTGAACTCAGGACCTCTGGAAGAGCAGTCAGTGCCCTTAACCTCTGAGCCATCTCTCCAGCCCCTACTATATGTCTGTTCTTCTCCCTAATAGTGCTTTTTGTTTGTTTGGTTGGTTTTTGTTTTTTTTTTCAGCAGAGTTTTCTCTGTGTAGCCGTGGTTGTCCCGGACTTGCTTTGTAGACCAGGCTGGCCTCGAACTCACAAAGATCCACCTGCGTCTGCCTCCCGAGTGCTGGGACTAAAGGTGTGTTTTTCTTTTTAAAACCAGGGTCTCATGCAGTTCAATCTGGTCTTGAACTTTTGACTGTTGCGCCTCATTCTCTCCTGTGCAGGGTGTGTCCCAGCTTGCTCAGCTAAGACTTCTTTGAAGCCAGTTCTGTCATTAGAGCTGTTTTGCAGAGCAGAGTAGGGTCCCAAGAACTTCACTGTCATGGCTGCCAGTGCCTAATTCCTGTGCTGTGCTGTGGGAGCTCCATGCCCTGCACCCCACCCCCACCTATTTGACTCTCCTCACACCCTGACTGGTTCCCAGCTATTTTCCTCTTTCCACTCTTTCACTCTCGGCAATCAGTTCCATTGCCCTTTTGTGCATCCGAATAAGCGATATTTTCAAGCCCTGGCCGTATGCCAGGCACTGATCTAGGCTCGGATGTTGAAGAGAGATGCCATACAGTGGTCCTCTGCTGCCAGGGAGCGTGCAGTCTGAGTCGGTTGTGTGTTTTGTAGACCTCTTCAATCATCCGTGGAGCAAGGCAGAGAATGAATAAAGAGGCCTGATTTAATTTTATTTTTACCCACTGCATAAACTAGAACTTCATGCCAACATAGGGTTGAGCTGAATACCACAAAAGACGACTCTGCTCTGAACCCCTGGGCTCCACAGCCCTGCAGCCTGGCCCTCCCCTCCAGCTTCCCATGCGGCTAATAGCTGAAGCCCTCAGTCTTTGGTTTTGCCCGTTTCTGTCCCTGAGACTAGGCTGTCCATCTCAGTGCCTAAGACTGCCTCACTCTGCACAACTTTGCAGTCTCCTGATGCCAGCCTGCTCCTCCCCCTCCCCACCAGGCCACATAACAACACTCCTTTCTAGTCTTCCTCCCCCTCCAGCCCCCTCAGATCCACTGTCCACTGACTGATGTGTCACTGTGGTCATTTCCCCATATATATTGGCCTGTCTCTCTTTCTTTCTTTCTTTCTTTTTTTTTTTTTTTTTTTTTTTTTTTTTCTTTTTTTTTTTTTCTTCTTTCTTTCTTTCTTCTTTCTTTTTTCAAGACAAGGTTTCTCTGTGTACCCTTGGTTGTCCTGGACTCACTTTGTAGACCAGGCTGGCCTCGAACTCACAGCGATCCTCCTGCCTCTTCTTCCCGAGTGCTGGGATTAAAGGTGTGTGCCACTACTGCCCAGCCATTTCCCCATTTTAAGCTCAGGTGCATGTACACACACAGAATAAACAAATAAATAAAGGTGTAATTTTTAAAAATTTACGCTTTTTTACCCCTCTAGCCCCTTCTCTCTCTCTCTCTCTCTCTCTCTCTCTCTCTCTCTCTCTCTTTCTTTCTCTCTCTCTCTCTCTCCTCCTCTCCTCCTCTTATTTTTCCTCTGTCTCTTTCTCTCTGGGGTACCCCTCCCCTTTTCTTCTCCCCCCTATGCTCACTTAATAAACCTCATATAATTAAAAAAAATTTACAAATTACACAATGTCAGCCAGATGGTTCAGAAGGTAAAAGGTTTTGGCACAAGCGTGAGGATGTTAGTTCAATGCTTTTATGAAAGCCGCACATGACGGAGAGAGAAGCCTATAAGTGTCCTTTCACCTCCTCACCTGCATCATGGCATGTGTGTACCCACACTAAATGTAATTTAAAAACTAAAGAAAAAGATGATGGTAGGCTAGAGCTGGGTATGGTGGTCCATACTAAGTGAGTCCGGGCCAGCCAAAAAACCCATAACAAGCCGGAGAGATGGCTCAGAGGTTAAGAGCACTGTTTGCTCTTCCAGAGGTCCTGAGTTCAATTCCCAGCAACTACATGGTGGCTCACAACCATCTTGAATGTGATATGATGCCCTCTTCTGGCCTGCAGGTGTATGTGCAGGCAGAGCACTGTATGCATAATAATAAAGAAATAAATCTTAAAAAAAAAAAAAAAAAAAAAAAAAAGCCGGGTGTGGTGGCACCAACATTCAGGAGGCAGAAGCAGACGGATCGCTGTGAGTTCGAGGCCAGCATGGTCTACAAAGTGAGTCCAGGACAGCCAAGGCTACACAGAGAGACCTTGTCTCAGAAAACCAAAAAACCAAACCAAACCAAAACCAACAACAACAAAAACAAAACAGCAACAACAACAACAACAAAACCCAAAAATTCAAACCCCAAAACCCCAAAACCCAAAACCAAAGAGGCAGAAAGGGTCTATTGTACCCCAAGCTTGAATTCACTATGTAGCTATTCCACTGTGTAGCCTTGGCTGTCTTGGACTTGCTTTGTAGACCAGGCTGGCCTCAAACTCACAGAGATCCGCCTGCCTTTGCCTCCCAAGTGCTGGGATTAAAGGCGTGCGCCACAAGGCCCGACTTATGTAGCTGCAACGAATGCCCAATTTCTCTGTCTTTATCTCCCAAGTGCTAGGACTACAGGTGCATTTGGCAACGTGTCTGGCCCTCCAAAGACATTTTTATTTTATTTGTGTGTGTGTGTGCTGAACTAGGGTCTTACTTTGTAACCCAGGCTGGCTTTGAACTTGTAGTGATTATCCTGCCTCAACTTCCGTAGTGCTAGTATTACAAGCTGGACAATATTTGTTTGCATTCAGGTGCTTAAGCAGGGAGCGTGCTGAGTTTTGTTGAGTGCGTTCATCAATCCACTTAACATTTCTGTCATCCAGAAAGACCTGGTGATCCTTTCTTGCCCACTCCCTTGGGTCTGAAGCATAGACTGGTTTGAAGATGTCATATTTGTATTTTCAAAGGATTTCTCTTGTTGCAGTGCAAAGGAGAGACAATACGACTTGAAGCGCAGCCTGGTTGCCTAGCAACCAGAACTCACCGAGGGGCCTGAGGTTGGCTTGCTTAAAGAGGGCCCCGCTCTCTCAGCGCTCTACCCCGCCCCTCTACCCCCCCAAGAGCTCAAGATCGTAGTCGACTCTGCTCATCATCTGGCCCCGCCCCTCGCCTGGGCGGGCAGAGGCTTCTTATTGGTCAGCTTTCCGGAAGCTGAGTGATTTGGTTTCCCGTTCGCTCGGACCTAAGAACCGTGGTTTCGGCGCGTGGTGCGGGCGGAGCAGAACGAGGCAGGGTGCTTTGGGTTAGGAGTTGGCCCACGCTCCTGCGGGGCTGGAGGGAACGGGTCTCAGTTTCCTCCGGGGCAGGAGCGCGGCAGGCCCTCCCGCCTGGCCCAGCTGAAAGGGGACGGAGGCGGCTCGGGGACCACCCCTTCCCATCCCAGGCCCCCATGCTTGACTTACCCTCCGGTTCCCGGAGTCCCAGTGCAGGATGTTCGTCCTGGTGGAGATGGTGGACACCGTGCGCATACCCCCGTGGCAGTTTGACCGGAAGCTCAACGACTCCATTGCCGAGGAGCTGAACAAGAAATTGGCTAACAAGGTACTGGACCCTCGGACTGGCCGGGCAATGTCCGGACCACCCCGCTGCTAGCTCGGCCGTCGCCTGGGTCAGCCTTGGCCTTGCACACTTAATTAACTTTATGTTAGGGTCTCCTTTGCTTCGCTTACTTCTGAACCAGACTTTGGATGTCAGGGGGCACCGAAGGGAGTAAGTGGACCGGGCGAGGTAGTGCACACCTCTAATCCCAGTTTCTTGGGTTGTTGAGGCTTATGATGATCCTGAATTCGAGGCCAGCGTTGGCAACATAATACCCTGTTTGGAACAAATTAAAAAGCGTTGAAGCCGGTGCAGTGGTGGCGCACACCTTTAATCCCAGCACTCAGGAGGCAGAGGCAGGCGGATCTCTCTGAGTTCCAGGCCATCCAGGGCTACACAGAAACCCTGTCTCAGATTCTCGTCCCCCCAACTCTCCAAAAAAGCGTCGGGTTGTTGATCCGTGCTTAAATTTCCTTGGCATTTGCGGGGTTAGTGGTTTGATTGTCAGAAAACAAAAACAAACACAGTGGAGAGAGCGTGCGCCGAATGGGTTTGTAAAAGGAGACGGGAAAAAGGCCACGCTTTGCATTCCGTTACTCTGCAGCCTTTTGCGACTCACCCTCTCAGGGCCTCGGTTTTCCTTTGTGAAACGGGGATAAGTTGTTTTTCTATCAAGTGTGCCTTGTGGGATAGGATAGTTGTATAGTCTGTCGCTTCTTGGAGGTTTGACTGTTAATTCTCAGACAGTGTTTTGCCCACCTGTTGTGGGCCATGCCTGTGCTTCCCGGGGCCAGCTGGAGAGGCTTTCCCACTGCGTGGTGACTGCTCAGTTTTCCTGCTTCGGGGTTCTCTCTCTGTTTTAACACTTACCACAGTTCTCTCTTGCCTATTTTTTTGTTTGTTTGTTTGGTTTTTTGGTTTTTCGAGACAGGGTTTCTCTGTGTGGCCTTGGCTGTCCTGGACTCACTTTGTAGAGCAGGCTGGCCTCGAACTCACGGCGATCCGCCTGCCTCTGCCTCCCAAGTGCTGGGATTAAAGGTGTGCGCCACCACGCCTGGCAGACTTTTTTTATTTTTTGTTTTTGGTTTTTTGAGACAGGTTCTCTCTGTGTTAGCCTTGGCTGTCCTGGACTCGCTTTGTAGACCAGGCTGGCCTCAAACCCACAGCGATCCACCTGCCTCTGCCTCTCGAGTGCTGGGATTAAAGGCGTGCGCCACCATGCCCAGCTAAACACTTTTTATTTTCTTGGTTTTTTGAGACAGGGTTTCTCTGTGTAGCCTTGGCTGGGCTGGCCTCGAACTCACAATGATCTGCCTGCCTCTGTCTCCTAAGTGCTGGGATTAGAGGCCTGTGCCACCACGCCCGGCTCTTCCTTATGTTTACCTGTGTGTGCCACAGTGCCTGAGTAGAGGTCTGAGAGCAGCCGGTGGGTCCCTGGAACTGAGCTCAGCTGTCAGATTTAGAGGTAGCTAGCTTTACCAGCTGAGCCATCTTGTTGGCCCCTTTTCTTGCATTTATTTGGTTATTATTTCCCTTTCAATGAGTACAGGCCTTTCTCTGGCTTAGTCCCTTCACTATCCCCAACACTTAGCCACAGTGTGGCAGCGAGATACAGGGTCTGCCCCTGTAGTGTAGTGAGGAAAAGAAAAGAGCCTTGACAGAGAGGATCTAACAGCTGAGTGTGATAGGATGAACTGGGGTAAAAGCCACGTGAGACAGATACACACACAGCTGCCAGCAAAGGAGCAGTAGCACCTGGGAGGAAGGAGATTGGTGGTTTTTTGAGGGGGGCAGGGCGGGGGGGGCACTTGAACTGAGAGCTGATGGTTAGGAGAAGCAAGTAGAGGGAAGCTCTGTCCTGAGGGTTGGAGCAGGTTGGGTGTAAAGAGCTGTGGAGGCAGAGCAGTTAGGGTGTGCAAAGGTCCTGAGGCAGGAGGGGCTGTGGCATCTAGAAAGGCACAGAATGCTGGTGTAGCAGGAACAGAGAGGGAGGTCGGTCTAGGAATGCAGAGAGAAGCCAGGCCACAGCCCTGGAGGCCTTTGTAGTCCAGGTGGTGGTCTTTGTTAGTCAGTGGGTGATATTCTGAGAGCAGAGCAAAAAGCAAGCTTGGGTTATATAGGAGACTGAGGCCCGAGGAGGATCTGCACACACAGATCTGGGCCTTCTCAGATGGAGGAGAGAATTCACTGAGGTGTCTCTCCCCCTTCCCCACCCCCTCTTTTTTTTTTTTTTTTTTGAGACAGGGTTTCTCTCTGTAGCCTTGGCTGTCCTGGACTTGCTTTGCAGACCAGGCTGGCCTTGAACTCACAGCGATCCTCCTGCCTCTGCCTCCCGCGTGCTGGGATTAAAGGTGTGTGCCACTACTGCCCGGCTCTCTCTCTCTTTTTTCACTGACTCTTTTGTTCTTATTTTTTGAGACAGGATCTCACTATGTACTCTTGGCTGGCCTGGAACTTGCTACATAGACTAGGTTGGCCTTGCATTCACAGAGAACTTTCTACCTCTGCAGTTCAGGTGTGTGTCACTGTCTTAGTCATTGTTCTATTGCTGTAAAGAAATACCATGACCAGCAGGGCGGTGGTGGCGCACGCCTTTAATCCCAGCACTTGAGAGGCAGAGGCAGGTGGATTGCTGTGAGTTCAAGGCCAGCCTGGTATTCAAAGTGAGTCCAGGACAGCCAAGGCTACACAGAGAAACCTTGTCTCAAAAAACAAAAACAAAACCAACAACAACAAAAAGAAATACCATGACCAAGGCAATCGCCCCCCCGCCCCTTTTTTTTCCTGCCTCCTTGAGACAGGGTTTTTCTCTATAGCCTTGGCTGTCCTGTACTCGCTTTGTAGACCAGGCTGGCCTTGAACTCACAAAGATCCACCCACCTCTGCCTCCCAAGTGCTAGGATTAAAGGCGTGTGCTACCACGCCCAGCCAGGGCTTCTTTCTTTAATTTTTTTTTAATTACACGGATGTATTTTGCATGTGGGTGTACATACCCCGGTAGGCATGAGCACATCAGGACAACTTGTGGGGAGAAGGTGATTCTCTCATGTCGTGTAGGTCCTGAGATACAACTGAAGCTGTCAGGATTGTCGGCAGGCACCTTGACTGCTGAGCCATTTTGCCAGTACCATTTTTCCTACCGCCACCCTCCCCTTATATTTGAGACACCGTCTCATGGGATCTGAGCTGACTATACTCACGGTGTAACCACTGATGGCTATAGACTCCTGATGCCCCTGCCTCCGCCTCTCAAGTGCAGGAATTACAGGAGGCACACTCCCACAGAAGGGGTCTGTGGTTTTGTAGGTCATTGCAGAGAGGGAGCTCTACCCCAACTCTGGAGTGCTCCGAGGTCTGTGTAGGGGTAGTACTGGTGGTAGATGTCAGACACTGAGCCATGGCATTCGGAACACCAAAGTGTGGGCTGGCATGTGGTGTGTGGGGCTCTGCTCTATTGATAGCCTTTGGCCATGTATCCCTGTGGGAGCCCTGTCTCTGTATCTGAGTCTGAGGTGGTGTGAGAGTGGGGGGGGGGGGGGCGGTGTCTCACACTTCCTGGCTGCAATATGGAGCATAGACTTTGGGACCTGGGGAAGTCTAGGTTTAAACGGGCATTCCCAGTGCTGGTCCTCACCAGCTGTGACAGTAAACTCTGGTTATCTGTGGTCTCTGCCGCCGCTGACGCCGCCAGGGCGCTTCCTGTCCACCCTACTCAGTTAACCCTCCAGCTGCTGTCTCAGGTTCGAAACTGAGGCTCAAAGGCAGAGTAATGTTCTCCAGTCCCCCAGTGAGGTGGCACTGGCAGCTGGCTTGTCACTCAAAATCTGCTCTTCCCAGAGTTCTGCATCCTGAGGTCCCTGCCCAGTCACCTCCTGCAGAGTCTGAGCTCATGTCTTTTAGTAAAGGGGGCTCAGAGCTCACTTATGATTGTGTGGGTTGTGGAGGAGCTGGGACCCGGGGTCACTGTGTATATGCACATGTGTGCACAGGTCGTGTACAACGTGGGACTCTGCATCTGTCTGTTTGATATTACCAAGCTGGAGGATGCCTATGTATTCCCAGGGGACGGAGCATCACACACCAAAGGTGGGTGCCATATTTCTTGGGGCTCATTTTCTGTAGTAAAAGGACAAGCTGCCGTGCCTCTTGGGGTGGCAGGAGACTGGGCTGCAGTCCTGATTCTGCTAGGAATTGATTTCAGTGATTGTGGGTCCTTGTGTCCTCTCTGGGCCTCAGTTTCCTTCCCTATAAGGCAGCAGTGTGGGTGGGGTGATTCTCAAGGCTGCTACAGTTTTGAGATTTGAATTGTGGCTCAATCCGAGGGTCCCTTGGGTTCCATCTAGTGCCCCCTGGTAGTTGCCCAGTCTTTATGCTGCTTGTTGCTTCAGGTGTGTGGTGAGACACCTGCCAGGCGAGGACCCTAGGTAGTGGCTGTTCCTGTGTGGAGAGCAGAAGGCAGGGGACGAATAAGCAAGGGACTTGGAGGGGCAGTAGGACACAGCGATTAAAAGTGTCCCCTGGGGCCAGCGAGTGGCTTAGAGGTAAGTAATGTGCTTGCTATACAATCTAGAGACCAAGGTTTGAGACCCAAACCCACTGCAAGATGGAAGGAGGGGACTGACTTCATAGACTTTTCCTCTACCTCCACATTAGCGTGTACACACACACACACACACACACACACACACAGAGCCTCTGAGCAGGGATGGTGACACAGGCCTCTAACCCCAGCACTTGGGAGGAGTTCTAGCCAGCCTGGGCAATTCTGTGCTTCAGGACTGCCCGGAGCACTGAGGGACTAACACAGCAGCGCTCACGCTGGGACCTTGGCACTGAGGGGTTATGGGATTGCTTGCTTTTGTTGCTTCTGTGGTTACTCTGGGCAGCCTTGATCAGGGCTGGAACGTCTGGTTTGGTGGTTATAAAGGTCTGAGGAAGTATGTCTGCAGCCTGGATGTCACTAGGCTGACTATGGGGTGGAGAAACAGACTCTGGCCCTTAATGAGGGAAAGTGCAATAAAACAGGTGTGTGCATCTGGGGGTGAAAGGATGGTGGGTACAACCTGGAGGGGTGGTGGGAGGAGTCAGTATCCAGGGCTCCTTGCCAGGTCAGCTTAGGTGTCTTCTGTTGTTGTCTTCCCCTCCCTCCGGGGTGTAGGGCATCCCTCAGCCCTGAGTGCATTGAGCCGCCATCAGAAGGCTGACTGGCAGAAGCTCTGCAGCCTTGTCTCCTGGCACTGGGTACCAGTGTGCATCCTCAATGCAGTGCCAGCCTGGGCATAGGGTAGAGAGTTGTAACAAATGCCCTGTGACAGACACACAAGCCACCGTGGGGGAAGCTTGTGTGTGTCCGTGTTGGTCATCCTCTCAGCCCAGGGATGAGTATTGTGGAGTGTGGGGAAACAGCCTGGGGTCTGTGCTGGACCCCTGAGACTAATTAGTTGACATAGTGTTGAGCTCTGCAGAGAGCCCCAGGAAACAGGCTATCTTTGTGAGGATTAGGCATTTTCACGAGAAAAAGACAAGCCCAGAGTGTGGAAACAGCTTGGAGGAGCTGTGTTCTCAGAGAGGAGTGCCAAGCTGAGCTGGGCTCTGCACTTGGCCAAGGGCAAGGCCTCTGTTCTCTGAGAATGTTGCTGAGCTGAGCTGGGGTCTGCTCTTGGACGAGAGCCTGTTGTTCAAGAGGCGAGTGCTTATTGGTACCCAAACTTCAGGAACACCAGAAGCAAGGCAGCCTTAAGGAAATGCTGCCTCTTATGTTGGTGATGCTCGACATTGGTCACCAGCGTTAGATGTTACTGTTTCCCACACCCTGCTCACCCTGGGTCTCTTGTTTCATTGTGGGAGATGCACTGGGTTAAGTATATGCCACAGCCCTATGTTTGAATTCTGGCTCTGACCCCTGGGATGGGGCCTGGGCACCTAGGTACACTGTCACTCAGTGACTGTGTGACGGTGAAATCTTTGCAGCCATGAAATCCTTGGAGGGCCATGGGGCACTGCAGAAGCATCATGCCACGAGGTGATTTCTTCTCTGCTGCATGCAGGTTGAGATCAGAAGGACAATTTGCTGGAGTCCGTTCTCTCCTTTCCCCGTTAGGGTCCCAGTGTTCAAACTCAAGTGGTGAGATTTGGCGGCAAGCCCCTTTATGCACTGAGCCATTCGCTTGCCCCCTTCTGCTTTCTGACTTGGAGAGAGAACCTGACTAGCTCAGTGCCTAATGTGAGTGGAGTTTTCTCCTTTTCACAGAAACTCCCCCACAGTCCAAGGGGTACGCGTCCTGGAGTTCCCCTGCTTACATCTGTTACCTAAAAACAACTGATGCCTGGCCCCTGGGGGGTCTGCGGAGAGGAGCATACACTCCTAGGAATGGAAACCCAGAGCCTCACGCCGCGTAGACGATTCACTACCGTGCCACATTTCTAGCCTTTTGTTGTTTTCTTGAGATGGGGTTTCTTCATGTAGCCCTGGCTGTCCTGTATCTCACTGTGTAGACCAGGCTGGCCCAGACCTCACACAGATCTGCTTCCAGGGTTCTGCTACTAACGTGTGCACTGTCATGTCCAGCTCCAGCCCTGAGCATGTTCACTCTCTAGTCAGTGGACACGGCTGCTCACCACTTGCTTTCAGATAATGGTGTGCAGGCCCTGGGCACAGTTCTTATGCTGTCCTGTCCAGTAAGCCTTGTGCCAAAGTAAGTGCGGCACAAGCCTGCTATGCCACGAAGCCTTAGCCGAATGCTAGGTCATGTGGAGGGCAAAATTTTTGCATCCTGTGGGTAAGTGGCCCATGGCTGCTCATGGTTGGATTCTAGAAAGTTAGCAGAAGGCTGAGTCATCTTCAGGGTGTTTGTCACCTCACAGGAGGTAGGGTGCAGGAAGGCAGGTGGACAGAGCTGGGCTTGGTAAGCCCCGATGTCCTAGGATGAGTGCTGGCAGGTTAGGCCACTGAGGGAGTCCTAGAAGAAGCCTGTGTTCCTAGTGACTCTGTCTGAGGGAGGTGCACTCACGCTGGTGGCCTAGTCAGGGGAAAGACTGGGAGCAGTGCTTCTCAGCTGCGCGTCTCAAGCCCGTGGGGGTCACATATCAGATATTTATATTAGGATTCATAACCCTATCCGAATTACAGTTATCAAGTACCAATGAAATAATTTAATGGTTGGGGCTCGCCACAACACAAGGAATCATATTAAAGGCCCGCAGCGTTAGGAAGGTTGAGAACCACTGACTTTTAGAGACGTCCCATGGCAGAGTAGGCAGGAGGGCTGTGTGGTTGGAGCAGACCACAGCCTCTTCAGGGTACCTCTTCTTCTGTAGGGTGGAAACATGGCACCTGGCACCAGAGGCTCATAGAAGGAGATGGCTAATGGCAGAGACCATCTTCTGTTTGAGAGGGTCAGTGACAGGGTGGCCTCTACTAAGGCCAGGAATTATTCTGGTGTGGGTACAACTTTAGCTAGCCTTTTCCTTGGGTTCAGGTGAGTGGGGAACACATAGGATGAGGCCCGAGAATCCGTGAAGGCTTTCCCCTGTGTGTCACCCTTACCACAGGCAGCCTTGGGTTTGGTTTGCGTTTTGATGTTTTTTGGTTCTTTGAGACAGGGTTTCTCTGTGTAGCCCTGGCTGTCCTGGACTTGCTTTGTAGACCAAGCTGGCCTGGAACTCACGGGGATCCGCCTGCCTCTGCCTCCCGAGTGCTGGCATTAAAGGCATGCGCCACCATGTCCGGCCCAGCCTTGGCATCTTTCGTATCCTATCCCAGGTCAGTTCTGTGCCCAGGGTAAGTTTGCCCAGGATCAGGAGGCAGGAACTCCCTTCCAAGCCTGACCAGTTGCTTCTGTTCTTTTGGAATGTGAAGGACAGCCTGAGGGGAGTTTGTAATCACTCATGGCCCAGAATCTAGGCTCAGGTGTGACTAAGATGGACTTGGAAACCAGGCTCAGTTCCAGGACAGCGCCTGCTGCTGGCTCCTTATGGGGACCAAGCTGTGACCTTGCATAAGTGAGGGAGGGGAGGGTTCTCTGCCTGCAAGAGGACTCAGTGCGGACCACCGGGTAAGTGTGCTGGCAGTCAGGAGGACATTGGTGAATATGAGCCCCAGGCTCCATGGCCATCATGGAGGACCTAGTGTGACTGACAACAGCGTTGCCTTCTTCTCTAGTCCATTTCCGTTATGTGGTGTTCCACCCTTTCCTGGATGAGATTCTCATCGGGAAGATCAAAGGCTGCAGCCCAGAGGGTGTGCACGGTAAGGTGCTCTGACTTCCAGTGAGACTGGAACACGGCAGGGTGGGTGGTGTATGCTGACCTGTGGTCCAGGAATCCAGCCAGATCTTCCCTACAGCACCAGGCCAGGTGCCTTAGCCCTCATGCTCTCAGGTGTCACTCGGGGACAGCCTGACCTCAGCTAACGTCTGAGGTGACAGTCTCACAGTGCCTGTGGGTCCCTGTAAGTGCAGAGCACTCTGCTCTCACCAGGCTGGGGACTATGTACTTGTTCTGCCCAGGACAGCACAGCCCATGGGGGTAGTATAGTTAGAGATGTGTGGCTTTGAGAAAAAAGGGGACCGATTGCCCTGGGGACACCCGGGCCGCACTGGGAGGGGGCTTGCTTGTGCTGTCAGCTGTCCCTTTGAAGCACCTTGTCTCATGCCATCATATTCTTCATTTCTTCTAGTCTCTTTAGGGTTCTTCGATGACATTCTCATCCCCCCAGAGTCACTGCAGCAGCCTGCCAAGTTGTATCCTCTCAAGGATGACGTGGGCAAGGGGACAGCTCAGTCCCTGTGCTAACCCCAGGGGCTCTGCCATCTGCCACTGCTAGTGTCAAGCACCAGGCCGCCTCTGCTTTCCATTCCGAGCATGTTGTCCACATCCCTGTTTGTCAGCCTTTGGGGCTCTAATCACTCCTGGTCACTTGATGCAAGGTTGTTCCTGCAGGAGTCATTTCAGGGATCTGTCCCCCAGGAGCTCACCTCAGCAGGTTGCCTCCATTTCCTAGGGTGTCCTTACCTCAGCTCAGGGGCCCTGTCACTGGTCTCCAGTGGCATGTCATAACTATTCATAGCTCCCAGCAGTAGCATGATGTGGAGAATGCAGTGTGCCACTAGAGGGCAGTGTGGCTCTATGGGAAGAATGGAGCAGGTGCTCAGTCTCTGCTCTCACCCAGGCCTATGCAGGGCCTACCTGAGACTCTGGAATTGTCAGCACATCTGGCCTAGCCTTACTGCTCCTCCTCAGGTGGGTGGCATTTAAACTTACCTCATCTTGAGACCCTGGCAAGCACCTGGTCTACCTACCTGTCAGATTATGAGGAGTGTGGGGGCACCTGGACCGTTCTCATTTCCAGAGCTAGGAATGCAGTTCTCACTTTGGGTCCTAGCATGAACTGGATCTTCCCCAAGAGGCAGAAGCAGCTTTTGCTGTGACTTCCAGACCAAAATAGTCTCAACCTGGGGCTGGTTTAACTTGGGCAAGTACTTCAGAGGAACCTCAGCCCCATGCACTCTCATGGGGAGATTGTGGCCTTGACTGTGGTCTCCAGTGATGAAACGGAACAAGTGTGGGTGTGGGAGTATGAGACGGAGGAAGGGGCGCATGACCTGTACATGGACACTGGCGAGGAGATCCGCTTCAGGGTGGTGGATGAGAGCTTTGTGGACACATCCCCCACAGGACCCAGCTCAGCTGAGGCTGCCTCTTCCAGTGAGGAGCTGCCGAAGAAGGAAGCACCATACACACTTGTGGTAAGCTGGTGGGAGGCTTTCTTGGGGTCCACTCCTAGAACCCCGCCCCCGCCCCCGCCCCCAGCAGGTCATCACATCTCTTTTAAGGAAGGAAAGAAAACCAAGGAGGGGCTGGCGAGATCAAAGTTGGGACTAGAGCCGGGTGCCAAAGGACTGCTTCTCAGGGTGTTCCCTCTGCACAGCTTTGGGAGCTCAGGAGGACAGGTCTGGGGTTGGGGAAGGGGTTACCCGATCCTACTTGAGGCCAGCAAACTAGCTCTTCCTTAAGACACTGGAGAATTGGGGCAGGAGTGGTAGCCTGGCTCCCAGCCTCTCCACAGCCTCCCCACTGTTGTGAGCCTGACCTTCCCTTTGCCTGTGTTGGGCCTGCTAGGTGTGGAGCAGGGTGGGCTGCTAGTCCCTCCTGTCCCAGGCAGCCCGGCTCTGAGTGGTGACGAGGCTGTCTTCTCTCTCTTTGGCAGGGATCTATCAGTGAGCCAGGCCTGGGCCTTCTCTCCTGGTGGACCAGCAACTAGCCCTGGGGCTTAGTGATGCTGCCCAGACCTGTGAAAGTGGAAAGCAGTCAGCAGCATTTTGAGGAGTGCCGCCTGCGTGTCCTTCTCCCTCTGCAGCCCTGATTCTCTGCTTTTGGAGCCACCCCTGAAATCCTGTCTACAGGATTGTTTTTGAGAGTCTCAGGCGTCCAGGCTGGCTTCTCTTGCTGTATGGCACAAAGTACCCTTGAGTTTCTGTTCCTCCAGCTTCTACCTCCTGAGTGCTGGGATTACAGGCGTGCACCAGCGCACGGGTCTCTGTGGCAGTGGGGATGAGGCCCAGGGCTTTGTGCATACAGGTACACTGTACCTAGTAACCTACTTCCCCAGCACAAGGCCTGGTATTTTTATTTATTGTTAGTGCTGAGGATGGAACCCAAGGCCTGTTGACTCATGTTAGGCAGGTCTCGTACTATTGAGCTAGGCCCATTCTATCCCTGCCAACTTCTGGCTTTTAGTGACAACAGAAACAGTCAATAAATAATGGTGGCAGGGCTGGCGAGATGGCTCAGCGGTTAAGGGCACTGACCGCACTTCCAGACGACTGGGGTTCAAATCCCAGCATCCATATGGCAGCTCATAACTGTCTGTAACTTCAAGATCTGACACTGTCACACAGACAAACATGTAGGCAAAACACCAGTGCACATAGAATAAAGGTAAGTAAACACCGGTGGTGGCAGGAGGACCCCCCCACCCCCAATAGCTGATGTCGTCATGATCCAAGGTCACCGAATTGCCAACCTGGGACAGCATGTTCTGCCTCACAAGGTCACTCAGAGATGGCCATCCACAAGCCTCATAGGTAGTGGCCTTTGTGTTTGAGAGCAGACTGGCTCTAGCTGAGCTTAGTGGCTCTGTGATAACGATAGACGCCACTCTGGAGCAGGCGTTTTGAGCCAGTGCTGTTAGTTACTGATGCAGGTGGGGCACCAAGCTGCAGCCATTTTTCTAAGGATCTGGAAGGAAGCGACTAGAACGAAGCAAAACAGCCCATTCTAGGAACTGGAAGCTGTGAAATCTGCTGTCCCAGAGTCGGCTTCAGCCGTGTGGGGCCAGTGATACCACGGGTCTCACAGTCATGCTGTCCTTCCACTGGCACTAAGATGCCTGTGTGATAAATACGGCTCAGTGACAAACCTCCGTGAATGTGAGAGGACAGGTAGTGTTAGCTGATGCTGCCTAGTGAACAGGAGCCAATCTTGCCACAGCCTTTGGCAGAGGCTGTCTATGGGCAGCATCAACATGTGCTTACAGGCTGCTCTGTAGCCCAGGCTGGACTTGAGCTCCCATCCGCGTGACTCTGCCTCCCAAGTGCTGGAATTAAGTCTGTGCCACCACTACCCACTTTAAGATGAACACAGCACATACTCTGGGGTAGTTAAAGACTAGGCCTCGGGCTGGAGAGATGGCTCTGTAGCTAAGAGCACTTCCAGAGGTCTTAAGTTCAATTCCCAGCAACCGCCAGGTGGCTCATAACCATGTATGCTGGGATCTGATGCCCCCTTCTGGCCTGTGTGTACATGCAGGCAGGACTTGTATACATTAAATAGTAGGTGTATAGCCCTGGGAACACAGGAAGAGGCAGGCCCTGGTCCCTGAGTTCTAGTCTACTGCAGGCACATACATGGGCAGGGCAGGAGGGGATGGAATAGTTTTTTGTCATGGCTCCTGTCTTTGCTGCAGTGACCAGCCTCCTGATGAGGCCTCTGCTGACCTTGGTTTAAAAAGCCCTCTCAGAGAGAAAGCTGACAGACACCAAGAACTCACACAGAACAGTCAGTAGATTTGGATTTTTTTTTCCTTGTAAGAACAAAAGGTTCTCTAAAATCCTTCAGCCACCAGTGAAATGATCAGGCAGAATAGAAACTTCTGTAGAGGGAGTGCTGTCATCAAAAATAAATACAGTTGCATGGGTTGCTCATGGATGAACCAAACTGAACAGGAGGCAGTGCCCCCCACAGTGGGCTGAGGATGGAAGAGCAAGAAGCAGGTCTGGTCGTCATCTTTGAGCAGGTGCCATGTTGGACAGAGCAGAGCTGCCTCGGGTGTTGCACGTCGACCTGTACTGCAGACACCCCCAGGGTCCCGGGTGAACAGGGCCTTCCTCACTGCTGCAGCTCCTTCATCCTGTTTAGGGCGCTGCCTGCACGGAACCACTCAATCTGAGTCTCATTGAAGGTGTGGTTCAGGAGGATGGTCTCCTGGGTCCCATTGGGGTGCTTGATGATGCACTTGAGAGGCTGCAAGAGGAAAATAGATGCGGGAATGGAAGGTGCTCCTAGGACACTCCCTACTTGGGGTTGCGGCTCTTAAGGCCAACAGCATCAGGTAAGCTGCTGGGCACTAAGTGCAGGCCAGGGCTACTGCCTGGGCCAGCTCTCCCTTAGCTGGGACATGGACACCCAGGAGCTCTAACTATAGCTTGGTGTAGGACTGGAAGTAGGGTCACTGCCCAACCCCACCCACTCAGAGGACGCTGGGTTGTCTGCCCTCCTTCCTAGCCCCCTGACCTTTCCAGGGGCAAAGTCCTTCAGGCCTTCGATGGTCAGCTTGTCCACTGGATGGATCTTGTTGTAGTCAGAGGGGTCAGCAAAGGTGAGGGGCAGCAAGCCCTGCTTCTTTAGATTGGTTTCTGGAAGACAAACATGAGGGGTTCCTCTGTCTAGGGACCCTTCCTAAAGCAGTTGTGGGATAGAAGACAACCCCTCCTCCACAGGCACTGGCGGCAGCACCCAAGTTGTCAGGGTCCCAGTGACACTTTTTTCCAGCCGCAGTCCAAGCAGGCTTGCTTTAGTGCATATGTGCATAAGTTCATGGCACCAGTGTTGTTGGGAAGCTGTGGGCATCAGATTTGGGCAGTGTGGCCTTGGGTAGGTGGGGAACGTAGGAGCATGGACTCCAAGCCCTAAGGCTGCCTCTGCTCACCGTGGATCCTGGCGAAGCTCTTGGTGATGATGGCGCGTCCCCCGAGGTGGCGGGGCTCCAGGGCTGCATGCTCCCGGCTTGAGCCTTCCCCGTAGTTCTCGTCTCCAACCACCACCCACCTGATGCCATGTTTCTGTCAGGAACAGAGTGGTGAGGCGGGGTTGCTGCCTGTGCCTGCCTAACCTTGGGCAGGATTCCTGCTGCCCATGAACAGCTGAATTTGGGATAAAAGGAACCAGATATACAGGCCCCAGTTTGGGGGCAAAGCAGCGGCTACACAGTGGGAAAAGGGGACTCCATGGCACTCAGGCCATTTAAGTGTACAGTCAAGGTATGTATGGGCTTCAAGGCACCGTGTGCTGCTTTGAGCATCTGCACTGTCCTAGTCAGCCACAGAGGTGCCCGAGGACCCTATTGAGATCAGTAGGACCAGGGCTAGAGAAATGGCTCCACAGTAAAGAATACTTGTAGGTCTTTCAGAGGAACCAGGTTTTATTCCCAGTACACAGAAAAAGTAGTTTAAGAAAAATAGAACAGGCTGGGTGGTTGTGGCACACACCTTTTAATCCCAGCACTCAGGAGGCTGAGGCAGGCGGATCTATGTGAGTTCAAGGCCAGCCGGGTTCTCTGGGTGCTGGGGATAACAGTTTTCTCTAGCTACACCCCCACTAGTCTGCTTCTCATGTGTTTCCCACCCCTTCATCAAGCCCTCCCAGAGAGCAGCTGCTAACACAATTTGCACCAAACAATACTGGCATACCTTGTAGTAGCGAGCGGTGTCAGGGACAGGGCCAAACTCCTGGGTGACAGCATTGCGCACAGAGTTGGCCTTGCCGTTTTCAATGTTGATGGCACCAATGAGCAAGTTATTGGAGATGTTGTCTAGGTGCCCACGGAACTTGAGCCAGGGGCCAGCAGCAGAAATGTGGTCTGTGGTGCACTTCCCTTTGACCTTGGGGGTGGGGAGCAGGGGACAGGACAGGTTGGGTAATGGATGAAGGAAGACGCCTTCCAGAGACAGGCAGCAGTGACCTGTAGTCTATGGAGTCCTGGTGTCCCCATGCCATCTGGTTCAGGCAAGGGCAACAGCATACTCTCTGGTGGGACAGGCTGGATATGGAGGACAGATGCAGCTGTTTGCTCAGTCAGCTAAGCTGCTAAGGGTGAAAGATCAGCGACTCCAAGCCAGATTCAGAAGCTAGGAGTCATGTCTGGGTCCTGGCTCACATGAGCTAAATACTGGCTGTGTCACAGGCATGCTTAGTAAGCCCATAATTTATTGTCTGACATGAGTCTGAGGCCCTTGACCACACTAGAAAAGCCGAGCTCCCAAACAGTCCCTATCCAGTAATGGCCCAATAGAGGAATGCTGTGGGAGTCCATTGTCAGTCCAGAGCCGAGCCGAGTCACATGTGATGCAGTCACACCAGATGGCTGAGGCCCGACAGCTGCTGGCTAGTCAGGCTCTGTCCAGGGCCATGGAGAAGGGGACCACTAAGCTGCTATGAGCACGCCCTTCTTATTCCCATGGGTTCCCCAGCCATACCAATTGGGGATGGGGTGCCTGTACCCACCTTGATGAGGATCTGCAGGTCTTCTAGGTCTTTGCCATCCCACTTGTCAAAAGGCTCCAGGAGCTGCAGGCGCTGGCTGGTAGGGCTCACATCCACCCGCTGCCCACTGCTGTCCTTGGGGGGGTGTTGGTAGGTGTCCTGCCCTGGGTCAAAGTCCTACAGAAGGGATGGAGACACACTGGGCACTGAATCCTTAATCCTCACACGGATGTCTCATGCTTCCCTGTGTCCCAAATTCCAGTGTTAACGGACTTCACATGAACCCAGGCAGCTAGGCCAAGGCAGGTCTGTGGTAGCTAATGACACGGAATGGCAGCATGCACCCACCGATCGGGGAAGCTCATCTGCATCTGGAGCCTCCAGCTTGAACTTCTTGCCATCCTTGCCTGTCAAGAAGTCAGTTTCTGGGTTGAACTTAAGGGTTCCTGCAATGGCCAGGGCTGTGACAATCTGAAATGGAAGAGGCCAGTGTGTTGGTTAGCCCCAGCCAAATACCTCTATTTTAAAAAATCACTTCTACTGTTATGTGTGAATGTGCATATATGTGCCAAAGCATCCATGTTGGGGTCAGAAAACAACTTTGTGTAGCTGATGCTGTCCTCCTTCCTTTATGTGGGGGTTCTGGGCACTGAACTCTGGTCTCTAGGGTTAGTGAGCCTGGAGCTCTCCCACCTGCTCCATCTGGCTACGCTGGCTGGCCGCTGAGCCCCAGGGGTGCTTCTTTAAGGTGGGTGCTGGGAGGTCAGGTCCTCACGCTTCTCCTGCAAGCACCTCACCAACTGAGCCTCTTCCTCTCCCCAAGCCCTCTCTGAAGCCAGAGCTGCAGGGCTCATCTCAGGGACCATGAGCCACTGTGCCTGCAGAGTGCCCAAGATCCTACAGGCCACCTGCCCTCTGTAATGGCTGCCAGTCTCTTGCAGGCATCCTGTGACAGGTTGGAGGAGACCAAGCACCCAAACAGATACTTCAGTGCAAAATGCTCTTGCTTGGTAGCAAGGGACAAGCAGAGCACCTCCTCCCACCCAACAGTGGGAGCTTCTGGAACACTCAGGAAAGTTGAGACCAGCACTGCTATGATGTCTGAGGTGGGTCAGCCAATTTGATGCCCATAGTAACTGCAGAGGCACATTTTTACTGAACCCAGAAACTAGATCTTGAGACATGCCTGTGGTCACAGTCACTAACACAGGAGGGAAGAGAACTGCAAGCAAGTGCTTCTTCACGCACCTCTCACATAACCTGGAAGATAAGTAAGGCGACCAAGTTCACTGTAGGAGAGCAAGAACCTGTCCCAGGCAGTGAAGGCTCCACGGTCCATAGTCCTGTCTACCAAGTACTTCACGAGCTGAGGGACCCAGGTTTGATGACGAGTGATGGCTGCTGGGTAGGGTTCCTATAATGCCAACCCTCAGCAGCCCATGTCCCCGCCCCCCTCTGACCTACAGGACAGGACCCCAGGACAGTCTCAACTCAGCCTGGCCAGGTTGCCTCACCTCTGGGGATGTGACAAAGGCATGGGTTTCGGGGTTTGCGTCGTTGCGGCCGGTGAAGTTCCTGTTGTAGGAGGTGACGATGGTGTTCTTCTCCCCCTTCTTGATGTCTTTCCTGTAGGGCAGAGACACTTAGCCTTGTCACATGCGCTGGCTGGAGGCCAGACGGTCAGCCTTCTTATGGTGCATGCCTAGCTCATGACAGCAGGGGAAGGGAAGGCCAGGCCCTGGAAAGGCTGTGTCCTCCAAGGGACTTACGGCACTGAGGGCAGCCACAGAATCAGTGGGCCTCATCTGAGACTGTGAGGAAGAGAGGCCATAGCCCAGACTAAGGCCTAAGTCCCCTCACCTGGGCAGCTCCTGCTCTGAAAAGACTATCAGAGCCACCAGCTGGCCGCCAGGATGAGGCCTTTTGGCTTCTTCCTGCCAGGCTCTGGCCGCTCAGGGCTTCTGTGGAGCTCTTCTAACCGGAGTGCCCAGATATGTCTGGCAGGGACTTCTCTTTTTTGGCTTTTTGAGACAGCGTTTCTCTGTGTAGCTTGGTCATCCTGGACTCGCTTTGTAGACCAGGCTGGCCTCAGACTCACAGCCTCTGCCTCCTGAGTGCTGGGGTTAAAGGCATGCGCCAGCACGCCGGCACCTGGCAGGGACACCTAACGTGAAGAAGCTGGAGCCAGAGGCCTTGGGCTGGAGTCTTCTCTCACCATTTACTTCTAGAACACTCTCCACCCACACAGATAGACGCTAATCTCTCAGTGATGAACTGCTCACCTGTCCCATTGGCCGATGCAAGGGCCACAAGCATTGGCCAAGACGATTCCACCCACATCCCTCAGGATCTGTGCCTACGGAGGATGAAGAGGACAGGAAACTGTTGGGGCTAGACACCACGCTGATAGCAATGGGGAAGGCAGCAGCCTGGAGGAGGAAAGCCTGTGCCTGCACTGCCTTAGCCCGACAGGCATGGCTTGTTCCATCCTGGAGCACATAGCAGCGGGCATGGTGGGAAGCCGGGGCAGGTGCAGGTGGGCACTCACATAGCCGTCCCGCTCAATAGTGGCACGGATCTGCTCAGAGCCTGGCGTGATGGTGAACTGGGACTTGCACTTGAGTCCATGGGCCAGGGCCTGCTTGGCCACAGCTGCTGACCGTCCCATGTCCTCATAGCTTGAATTGGTGCAGCTGCCAATCAAACCTGGTACATTGTGGGTGGTAGAGTCAAAGGTCAGGAGACAGTGACCAGAAGTCTCCATCTGACCTGGGATGAAGAGTTCACCAACTGATCTGGCAGATATTATTTCTAACAGACATGTTGGAAGTGACCTAAATATCAACACTAAAGAAGGCTACTCATGGCCCAGTCATGCACAGTCACTGGCCATAGGTCACAGTATATCCATTTTCACACCAATTTTAGTCACACGTAAGTACACACAAAATCCCAAAAGGCTGCTTTTTTTTTTTTTTTTTTTTTTTTTTTTTGGTGAGACAGGGTATCATGTGGCATAGGTTGACTTTGAACACCTGATCCTCCTGTTTCACCCTCCTGAATGCTAGGATTATAAGCATGCACCCTTCTATCCCACTTTAGGGCTAATACTAACATTCACAATGTTTAATGCTTAATGGAATCTGATAGGCTAAGTTTTTTTTTTTGTTGTTGTTGTTTTGTTTTTTAATACTTTCTGTTTTTTTGTCTGAGACAGGATGTCTCTGTGTAATAATCCTAACTGTCCTGGAACTTGATCTGTAGACCTGGCCTCAAATTCAGAGATTCACTTGCCTCTGCCTCCTGAGTGCTGGGATTAAAGGTGTGCACCATCACTAACTGGATTTCTGCTTGATTATCAGAGCAATAAAAGATCTTTTAAAAATTTGTTAAGCAGTTGTAGTTGGGCAAGTCTTTCATCTCAGTACTCAGGAGGCAGAGGCAGGAGGATCTCTGTAAATCTGAGGCCACCCTGGTCTACTTAGACAGTTTCAGGATAGCCAGGGCAACATAGAAAAAAAGAAAAGCTTATTAAAAAGTTCAGTAAGTAGGAGGCCAGCCTGGTCTACAGGGCGAATTATAGGACAGCCAAGGCTACACAGAGAAACTCTGTCTTGAAAAAAAAAAAAAAGAGAAGAAAAGAAAGAAAGAAAAACCATAAGCTGGGCGTGATGGTGCACGGCTATGCTCCCAGCACTCAGGAGGCAAGGGGATCAGGGTGAGTTCGAGGCCAGCCTGGTCTAAAAAGCGAGTCCAGGACAGCCAGGGCTACACAGAGAAGCTGTCTTGGGGGGAAAACAACAACAACAACAACAACAACCAAAAAAAAAAAAAAAAAAAAGTTAAACAAACAAAAGCTGGGTGCAGTGGTGTCTATCTGTAATCCCAGCACTAGAGGAGGCAAAGTGTTCCCTGAGCTAAACAACAGCATACTAAGTACCCATATCACTGCAGCCATTTCTTTTCTTTTTCTTCCTTTTTATTTTTTTGAGACAGGGTCTCAATTTTGTAGCCTTGGCTCGCCTTGAATTCATAGAGATTCACTTGCCCTGCCTCTTTTTTTTTTTTTTTTTTTTTTTTTAAGATTTATTTATTTATTATGTACACAGTACTTTGTCTGCATGTATACCAGAAGAGGGCACCAAATCTTATTACAGATGGTTGTGAGCCACTGTGTGATTGCTGGGAATTGAACTCAGGACCTTTGGAAGAGTAAGCAGAGCTCTTAGCCTCTGAGCCATCTCTCCAGCCCCTGCCTTGCCTCTTTGTGCTAGATTAAAGGGTGTACTACCATGCCTAGGCAGCAGTTTATTTTCAAATTATTAAACCATTTTTAAAAATTTACTTCAAACCAGTAAGAGTGAGCATTTTATATATTTAGTGCTAGAAAGACAGAAAGCTCTTTTCAGTCAGGGCAAATCCGACTATCACTCCTAACTAGGTGGGAGCCAGGCGTGGTAGCGCATGCCTTTAATCCCAGCACTCGGGAGGCAGAAGCAGGCGGATCACTGTGAGTTCGAGGCCAGCCTGGTCTACAAAGTGAGTCCAGGATGGCCAAGGCTACACAGAGAAACCCTGTCTTGAAAAACCAAAAAAAAAAAAAAAAAGAAAAAAACAACTCCTAACTAGGTGGGGAGCCAGGCTTGCTTTTTGAACTTTTGCTTAAGTGAGAAGGTGTATTATTAGCAGGCAGTGCAGGCATCTTTCTACTGAGAATGAGTTCTTTGTGTTTGTCTGGAACCCCAGTGTGACAGAGCGTGCTGTATTGTGTCTGGAGCTCTGACACGCCCTCTTCTCAGCAGTGACACGGTATGTGTGTCCTCTGTCAACAGTGAGCTGCTCTTCTTCTTTGCCCTCTGTTCGGAAACAACCTGATGAGAGCATGAGCTGTTAAGTAGAAGAGCCAGGATTCAAACCAAGGCCTAAGTGACTATAGGGCCCGAGCTCTGCACAGCGAGGCAGAGCTAGGCAAGAGCAGCATGCCTGGTATGATGTTTTTGTTTGTTTGTTTGGTTGGTTGGTTTTTTGAGACAGGGTGTCTCTGTGTAGCCTTGGCTGTCTTGGACATGCTTTGTAGACCAGGCTGGCCTTGAACTCACAACAGTCCGCCTGCCAACCAGAGGTAATACTTGAATAACCATAAAATGCCTACAGAGTGCCTGCCTCAGGAAGTACCATCAAGGTGACTGTCCACAGCTCTGTTAACCAGAAATGGAAGGTGCTCACCCACTCTGATATCCAGAGGCCAGCCTTGCTTCTCTGCCACAGTGCCCACTTCTTCCACTGGATGAGCCAAGTCTGGGGTAAAGGGTCCATTGATGTGTGGCTTTAGCTGAGACAGAAGAAACAGAGTTAGGATGGGCTTGCTTCACAGATTCCCCAGGTTTCTGAAGAAGAAAACGGTTTCTGTTCTCATGGCTCAAACTTTGTCATAGGAGACAAGTGGGCAGTAGGTAGCACTTTGAATTCCCCAACTCTATCAGGCTGCCCTTATCCCCACATGGTATACAAGGAAGGGAAGGTTAGAGTGATGCCCCCAATCCAGGTCACAATAGAAGATGGCAGAGGTACAGAAGCAGTCCGGGCCACCTCCCAAATTACACTGCTTTTAGAAGAGCTGGGCCTTAACTCCAGCTACCTGAGAGGCTGAGGCCAGAGGACTGCATGGTTGAGGTCCACCTGTGTTCGTTACAGAGTTAGCTGAAGGACAGTCTGGGTACCTTAGTGAGACCCTGTCTCAAAGTGAAAAGAATGCTGGGCAGTGGTGGTGCACACCTTTAATCTCAATGCTTGAGAGGCAGAGGCAGGAGGATCTCTGTGAAATTGAGGCCACCCTGGTCCACAGAGTGAGTTCCAGGACAGCGAAGGCTATACAGAGAAACCCTGTCTTTAAAAAAAAGGGGGAGGGGGGCTGGAGGACACAGACATGTGTCAGAATGCTTGTCTAGAGTTCAGCTGTACTACCAGGGGTCAGGACAAACCACAAACAGTCCTACTGGAATCTTCTGACAGACCATGGCCAGCTGCTTTTCATGTTACAGGAATACCCCAACATGGTGTGCACAGTGGAGTCTGGCACACAGCCATCAATACCCCAGACAGTCACAGCATGAACTAGCCCACCTCACTCCCACCCATCTCAGGCTTCACACTTGCTGAAACGAGACCTACAGAGCCCAGGCTGGCACTCAACTTCACACAACCTAGCTCCTGTTGCTCTAGTGCCCTTTCCTGGCTCTCTGAGCACCTGTCAACCCACTGCAACTCTCCCTATAAACTCAAAGCAAAGCGAGCCCCCTTTCAGGGCAAGATGTCGGCTTCCACTGAAGTGTGGGTGGCAAATGAGCTCTTATGTAATACTTGTTGTATGTCCTCTCTTTCTCTCTATCCCCTACTTCTGGCTGGCTTAGGCCCTAGGAACCAAGGGCCAACTGCCCTGCTGGGTGTGCTGGTAGGACCTGCCTCCCCCAGCCTCCAGTGCTTAAACAGAAAAGTCCTACCCTCAGCCACCCCCCAAACCCTACTCTGTCTCTCACCTCATTGAGGTTAATTTCAATCACTTGGTCATACTGGCAGCCAGGGTCAGGTACTAAGTGATCCTTGAATTCTTCAGCTAGGTTGGCGATGTCTGGAATCAATGAGGGAGGAGAATGAAACAGAAGGTTTATTTGTAAACCTGAGCAGAAACCTGCCACTTACCAAACAACAGGCTTTAGGCAGTAACCAAGCCAATAGAGGGACAAATCCAACAGCACAGGGTGCTGCCCTGTGAGCCAGGACTCAGCCTCCTGAAGGGACTGTCAGCAAACCAAGGACGACACACAGGATATGGGAAATGGAGGCCTGGGGTTATGTGAGGATCAGAATCTCCCCACCCTCCGCCCCCAGACAGCGTTTCTCTGTGTAGCCCTGCTACCTTGCAATTCAGTCTGTAACCAGGCTGGCCTTGAACTCTGATATTCAGGTCTCTGCCTTCCCAGTGCTGGAATTAAAGGTGTGCGCCCCCATCCCCGGCTGAGGAACATAATTTTTTGGGTTTTGTTTTTTTTTTTTCTTTTCAAGACAGGGTTTCTCTGTGTAGCCTTGACTATCCTGGACTCACTTTGTAGACCAGGCTGGCCTCGAACTCACAGCGATCCACCTGCCTCTGCCTCCCAAGTGCTGGGATTAAAGGCGTGTGCAACCATGTCCAGCTGCATAATTTTTAAGACGTCACTGGATGAAGAAATGAGTAAAGGGTACTCCAGGTAAAGCTCAGGAGATCCCCAGTTTCCCAGGGCCCCTAAGCTGTAGTTTCTACCCATTAGTCCACATTCCCCTCCCTTACGAGGTTCTGGCCCTTATGTGAGCTTCAAACAGACCAAGTTAGAAGCCTGAAAGCTGCTGGGGCAAGCTGAGAAGCTCCCTCAGAAGAAGTAGTTACCCAGGAGAGACCCATGCCCCGTCCAGAGCTTCCTCAAGGGGCACTGGGGACTATGTTACAAAGGATGAGAATCCAGCCACCTTTTCCTGTAAAACCCACATGGATAACCTGTAGCAGGGAAACCCTTCCAGAGGCTGAAGACACCAACAGACACCATAGTTAGAAGCAAACATACACATCCAGCTTGTCATGTATCTGCATGGCAGCTAGCCTAGGGACACCAGGCAAAGGACTCTGCCTTCAGGACAGGGGTACAGGGTGCCTCACCTGCTCGGCCCGTCTTACTCAGGTACTTCTTCATCCTGTGGTTGTAGGGGAACACGGATGTAGTGGCCCCAATTTCTGCACCCATGTTGCAGATTGTTGCCATGCCTGTGAAGAAACGGCCCAAGGCTGCTCAACAGTCCGCTGTGGGGCCAGTACCTGCCAGCTACAATGAGGTGCGTCATTTCTGTCATGGCCTAAAAGGCCACCTAATGGCAACAGGTATTCATCCCTCAAAGCCTATGGCCGGGGGAGGGATTTCAGCCTTCACAAGCAGAATTCTAGCTCAAAGTCTGGCTTTCCTGCTCAGCAGAGCACACAGCCTTTGTGTACTGAAGCTGGACACGGCCAGTTATTGGCCAGAAGTCACTGTGTCTACCTTGCTTAGTTCAAGATCATCATAAACAAATGCAGGCACCGGATTTCGGTCTAGAACTGTCTGCTGGTGTCCCGCCCTCTTTCAGCCACATCATGGTGCTATGTAAATATTTCTCTGAGTCTAAGCAATAAGAAAGGACTCGCCCTGGTACAGAGCACATGTGTCTATAGTCCTAGACACTTGGGAGGCATAGGCATGAGCACTGATTGAACTCAGGCGGTTTTTGTTTTGTTGTTTTTCAAGACAGGGTTTCTCTGTGTAGCCTTGGCTGTCCTGGAACTTGATCTGTAGACCAGGCTGGCCTTGAACTCACAAGAGATCCACCTACCTGCCTTCATAGTGCTAGGATTAACGGTGTGTGCTACCACTGCCTGGCTTTGACCTTAGGAGTTTAAAGCCAGCTTGAGCAACAAAGTGAGATTTCATCTCAAAAGGAGACTGGAGCGGCACCCACTCTTTGGACCAGAGCATCTTGTAGCCCTGGCCTGGCTCCGAGACCTCTGGGCTTCTCTCAGGGGCTGTTAGCAACTTCACAGCTGAACTGTGTCACTGTAGTAAGGGGTATAAATTCTGTGAGCTTCTGTAGGGTCTCTGGGGTTTCTATGGATCGCTCTATATAGTTCTTGGCCAGACACTAGCAGCAGAAGATGAAACTCAGAGCAGCCATAGGAAGTTACTGTCTCCTTTGGTGATTTTCTTTTTTGTTGTTTGTTTGTTTTTCCAGACAGGGTTTCTCTGTGTAGCCCTAGCTGTCCTCGAACTCAGAGACCTGTCCGCCTCTGCCTCCTGAGTGCTAGGACCTTACAGTGGTCTCCAGTAGTCCCATCAAATCAGCTGTCTCTAGCGTGACCTCCACCTCCACATGTCTGTTGTCCCACACGCACTTTAGCTAGCGCTTCAGGCACACGAGACACAGCCCAAGGTCAGGGACACTGTGTGGGGCTGTCATCCTCACCAGTGCAGGAGATGGAGTCGACACCAGGTCCATGGTATTCCACGATAGCGCCAGTGCCACCTTTCACTGTGAGGATACCTGCCACTTTGAGGATCACATCTTTGGGTGAGGTCCAGCCAGAGAGGGTGCCTGTCAGCTTCACGCCAATCACCTGAAACAGTGGGCAAGACCATTACAGGCCCTACACACCATGTACTGTGGTCTAGGCACGTACAAGGAGTGCTGCTCCGTTCCTATGGCTTCTGTAGCTCTACTGCTCACAAAAGGGGAAGTAGCCTGGCTCAGCCACTCGGGACCCACAGTTCCCCATGCACTGCCACCAGCCTCCCTTCTAGCTAGGCCAGAGCAAGTCGCTCTCTACCCCTCACCTTGGGACACTTCAGCTCCCAGGGGATCCCAGCCATGACATCCACAGCATCAGCACCCCCTACTCCAATGCAGATGCCTCCCAGGCCACCACCGTTGGGGGTGTGGGAGTCGGTGCCAATCAAAAGAACTCCTGGGTATGCATAGTTTTCTAGAATGATCTGAAAAACAACCAAACATAAACTTAGAAGCCTTCAGCACAGAATGGAAGTGGGGACCAAAATCAGACCTGCAGAGCTGCCTCCACTGACACCACTGCACCAGGCATCCCAAGGCACTCTTCCAGTCTGGGGTATGGGCAGCCTCACTTAAGCTACTCCTACATGGCCAGGTGGCCTGGGCTCATGCACAGCTCTGAGAATTTCTTTTTCTTTTCTTTTGGTTTTTCGAGACAGAGTTTCTTTGTGTAATCTTGGCTGTCCTGGACTCGATTTGTAGACCAGGCCGGTCTCGAACTCACAGAGATCCATCTGCCTCTGCCTCCTGAATGCTGGGATTAAAGACATGCGCCCCCACATCCAGTGAGAGTTTCTATTGTGTGACTTGGGCCTTAGTCTCCTCATCTATAGTAGTAAAAGTCCTCGGGTCACCTTGCGCTCAGGATGTGGTAAGACCTTGACAAACTGGCATATAAGAGTGCGTCCTGTGCCGGGCCGGGAAGAGTGCAAATTGTCTAGTGTGTGACGTGTCCAGCTGTGACAATGACATCACCAATCTATGAATATTGATAGGTAAATGGGGTCAAGGTTAAGGAATGTACATTTTGTTCGGCTGTTTGTTATGACACAGGGTCCTGCTGTGTAGATCAAGCTGGTCTTGAACTTGGGGTTCTCCTCCTTCAGCTTCAAGTGCGGACAGTACAGGCATGCACCATCACACCAGCAGAGAAGTGCCTTTTAGGCTGGACTAACTAACATCTATAGCATAACATCAGAAATTCAACCATCTACATGTACACACATACAGACACTCAGGGCCAGTTCTGTGCTCACCTGCTGCCACCCCAGAGCACGTGACATAGTGGAGAAAGCACTAAAGCTTACGCTGGGAACATAATTCAAAGGGGCCCACAGCAGCTCACCCAGAGCCTGAGTGCAGGGTGTGGGAAGGCCAGGGAGGTTAAGCAGGAAGGTTAGAAAGCTAAGGTGTGTGCCAGGCCACAGGGGAAAGGGCCGGGGCTCCGTTGGAATGGAAGCTGCTGGCAGCCTGACACTGAGGGACAGAACACACATGGTGGGGTGGTCTGAGTAAGAATGGCCCTGAAGGCTCTTATGCTTGAACGCTAGTCACCAGGGAGTGGCACTGTTTGAAAAGATGAAAAGGATTAGGAGGTGTGGTCTTGTTAGAGGAAGTGTGGAGATCTCAAAAGCTCATGCCAAGCCCAACTGGTACAGTGCTCGCCTTACATTCAACACCCCAGCACCACAAAAAAATGTAATTAAAACAAAACAAAAAAACCAATTCTATTAGAGAGACTGGAGAGATGGCTCAGCAGTTAAGAGCACCTCTTACAGAGGACCTAGGTTAAATTCCCAGCACCCACATGGCAGCTCACAACTATCTGTAACTCCTGTTCCAGGGGACCTGGAACAGACATATGTGGAGACAAAACACTAATATACAAGGAAAATAAATAAATTAATTGAATTTTCTCTTTTGGATTTATTTCTGTGTATATACATTTTGTTGCATGTCTGGCTGCACACCATGCGAATACGCAGTAGCTGTGAAGTTCAGAATGGGCTTCTTATCCCTGATCCGCTGCCTACGCTCCTGGCCTTACACTCTTCCTGTTAACTGCAGCTGTACACCGTAATCCCAGGACTCAGGATGACATGGGCACCAGCACTCCTGCTTAGCTCTCCCCAGCCTCAATTCCCAGCAGGTGCTGTCTCGTTCCCAGAGTGCAACCTGGGCATGGGGCCCTCGCAAAGGCAGGGTAAAGCACACTTACCTGGTGAATGATTCCAGACCCAGGCCTCCAGAAGCCCACGCCATACTTGGCACCTGCAGTTGCCAGGAAATTGTACACTTCCTGGTTTATGTCCTATTAAAAGGAATCAATAACCGGAGCATTAGTTTGATCTGGGCTGACCTCACACTAGACACTCCCTCCCCAACGGCACAGACATGCTGGCATCGTGAAGACAAGTCTCCTCTTGCAGACCATCTAAAAATAACCTTGGAGCGCCTGGCGCTGGCCTGCAGTTTCAGGGGGCAGGTCCAGGGAGAAGGACAGGGAGCAGACTGTTCATGACACCTGGCCAGGGGGTAGTTTGGGAACAAGTCTCTGCCTTGCTCTGTGCCTCAGTTTCCTTGCAGAAGGAGCAGGGCAGGATAATTGCCAGAGGCTCCTCTGGCACTCAATTCTCCAGCTAGGGCCCACAGCAAAGAGATGTGCCACGTATGCTGTCTGTCCAGTGTGAGGAGGATTATCAGAGGGAGGCAGGGGACCAAGAGGACTTCCTGGTTTTGCCTCTCCATTGAGTTGTGGGTACCTGTCTAGAATCTTAGCTAACATTTACTGACTGTAAATAATATTGTGCTAAATAATACTGTGCTAAACAGCCCCACAACCCACTTAGGAAGTAGGACAGGATTGTTGTCAAATCCACTTTAGAGACGGAAAACCAGAGGCTCTAGTGAAGCCTGTCCAACCACAGACTGGGAGAATCCTGATGGAATTCAAAGCTGTTGCCTCAGAAAAAAAACCTGTGAGCGCCTAGCCAGGGCCAGCATACAGTAGGTGGGCAGTACTGGGTGTATGCCTGACAGGCCCCAGATGAACAGCGGCTAACTGGGTGGGCCACAGATCTGAAAAGGATGGGAGCCAATGTTTCCATTCAGCCTGTCCTTTGAAGGCAGCTTCCTGGGGGCAGGGAAGGCCTCACAGCACTGCTGATGAGGCACATCCACGGACATGTGAGACTGACCACTGACTAAAGAGCAGTGCCATGGCGAATTCTAGTATTGAAAAGGAGGAACAGGTCCCATGCTTAATAAACACCTGAAATCGGGCTGGAGAGATGGCTCAGCTGTTAAGGGCACTGTCTGCTCCTCCAGAGATCCTGAGTTCAATTCCCAGCAACCACATGGTGGCTCACAACCATCTGTAATGTAATCTGATGCTCTCTTCTGGCCTGCAGGTGTATATGCAGGCAGAGCACTGTATGCATAATAAACAAACAAACAAACACCTGAAATCAACTTTATTTAAACTCCTACCAGCCACTGAGTCCTTCTCAGAGTCCACTTGGGTCCCCAGGTAAAAGAATGGCAGACAAGTTGCATAACCAAAGCAATCCCTTCCTCATTAATAATTAACACACTGGCCTCACCTTTTACAAACCAGCGACTTGCAAACTTAAGACCCAGGGCAGGAGGGTGGTTATCCCACAAGTGACACTGAAGCAGCCTGAGCCGTCTCTGGCTGTGTGATTCTACATAGACCACTCGCTGACTCTGGGCCAGAGACGATAAATACATGCAGAACTGACCCTGTCCCTCCCCTTCTAAATCTGCATGTCTCTTTGATGCTTGGGTTGAAAGTCAGCCATGACAATGGTAGGAAGTAGTAGGACCTTTAAGAGTCTTTGTCCTAGCGTAGTGTAGTAGCACATGCCTTTAATTAATTAAACACTTGGGAGGCAGAGGCAGGCGGATCACTGTGAGGCCAGCCTGGTCTACAAAGTGAGTCCAGGACAGCAAGGCTGTTACACAGAGACACCCTGTCTTTGCCCTGCTGAATGCACTCACACTTACTGTGGTGTGGGTTCCTGCTAAAAGGAGTAAGGCCTGCCTGGTTCCCCTGCTCACTCATTGCTTGCCCTTCCACCTCAGGACAGCTCAAAGGTCCCTGCCAGGTGCCCGGCCTTTCCGTCCTTCAGAATGGAGCTGAATGAACTGCTACAGTAGGTGGTAATTTCCCTCATCTCTAGTGTCCTGCTATTAGGGCAGCAAAAAAAAAAAAAAAAAACAAAAAACAAAAACAAGTCTTCTCATGACTCTAGGATGGTAGAACAGCCTTTCTCTCACAGCCCTCAAGGCCCTGCCTGACTCATACCATTCTGTCTTCCCACAGGGCACAACCACAACCTCCTTTTCATTCTGTAAGTTTCTAACGGGTCCTGTTTTAGGACCCATTATATATTCACTGACTCACTCAAATCTAATCTTGTCTGTCTGTCTGTCTGTCTGTCTGTCTATCTATCTATCTATCTATCTATCTATCTATCTATCTATCTATCTAGATTTATTTAGGTGTGTGCTCACAAAACCTGGCTACAACTTACTCTATTACTGGGAATGATCTTCACCCCTGATCTCCACCTCCTAATTGCTAGAACTATAGGCATGCACCGCCACCCCAGGCCTTTGTTAATCTATCTTGAATTCTGTACTCCAGTTATCTGTTTAGCTGTCAATTTACAGTCCCATCCTCAAAGGAGCTGTTCCCAGCCCCTTCCCAAATCTCAGTCAGAGCTTTTCTTACAACATAGAGAGCCTGCACTTTTCCTCCCCTTGCAACGGCTTGATTTCTGTGAGTGTTCCCTCTGCGGGAACCTACGGTCTGCGAGGGAGAGGCCCTGCCAGTCTAGTTCCCACTTAACAGCTCCTGCTATAGCATTTAACACGAATGTTCAGTAAACATTTGTTGACAACAAGAAGGGATGAGATCTGAAATCTACAGTTCTGTGAATCACATCTCTACACAAACGGTGGCCCTGCCGGGGGAGTTGTTCCAGGGCCCCTGGTCTCTGCAGCTTCTGGCTCTGCGAAAACATGTAACACGATCACCCATAGGCAGCTAATACGGACGCTGCTGGCCTGCAGGAAGGACTTGATTTCAGCTGAGTGCAAAGTCCCAGTGTACCCACAGGACACCACAGTAAGTGTGGAGAGGAAGGCTAGACTGGGAAGGCTGGCTGCCCTAGTGTTCCCCCAGGCTGACTATGGAGCACTCTCAATCACATGCTCTGCTCTGTGCCAGCTGGGCCTTAGGCCTGCCAGCATTCAGCTCCTGCCAATCCCCCACAGAGCACCCAGTCCCACTGCTGGGGTTGGGAGCAGGCAGGCCCTGACTCGGAAGGGGGAGGGCCAGACCTAAGAGCAGCGCACAGCATGGTCCTGTAAACATGGAAGCCTGGGAGAAGGAACACGACTAGACTTCACAGTAGAGATGGGAACTAAGTGTTGAGTGGCAGTTTCAGAGGCACACAGCCATTAGAGTTTTGCTTGAAACTTACAAAAGGGCCTGGAAGAGAGGGCTGCCAGCAGGAGAGCTCTAGAGTGGGTACCAGCCTGGGGCTACAGCAGGGTTGGAGGGGCACGCCCTTAACCCCAGCACTCAGGGAGGCCTAGCTCCAAAGTGAGTCCAGGACAGTCACAGCTACACAGCTACCCTGTCTGGAAAAAAAGATGAGGTCTAAACTTCTGCAGCTGTGAGATTCAGTTCACGGTGCTGCTATGCACAGGGCCCGCCATCCTTTTCCGGGGCCGGTCCCCAGAGGTCAGAAGGGAGCAAGAGAGAGGGGACAGCAACGTGGATAAAGATGCAGAAAGAGCCCTGACTCCAGCACCAGCAGCACGCCCTTTGTTCTTTTCCTTTCTTTCTTGTTTTTTGTTTTTGTTTTTTTCAAGACCGGGTTTCACTGTGCAGTACTGGCTATCCTGGAACTCTTTTTGTAGACTTGGCCTGGCTTTGCCTCCCGAGTGCTGGAATTAAAGGTGTGCACCCCCACACCTGGCCTGTCTTTTTTTTTTTTTTTTTTTAATTAATTTATTCTTGTTACATCTCAATGGTTATCCCATCCCTTGTATCCTCCCATTCTTCCCTCCCTCCCATTTTCCCATTATTCCCCTCCCCTATGACTGTTCCTGAGGGGGATTACCTCCCCCTGTATATGCTCATAGGGCATCAAGTCTCTTCTTGGCAACCTGCTGTCCTTCCTCTGAGAGCCACCAGGTCTCCCCCTCAGGGGACATGGTCAAATGTGAGGCACCAGAGTACGTGAGAAAGTCATACCCCTCTCTCCACTCAACTGTGGAGAATGTTCTGACCGTTGGCTAGATCTGGGTAGGGGCTTAAAGTTTACTGCCTGTATTGTCCTTGGCTGGTGCCTTAGTTTGAGTGGGACCCCCCTGGCCTGTCTTTTTTGTCTGGTTTTGGTTTATGAAGACAGGGTTTCTCTGTGTAGCCCTGGCTGTCCTAGAACTCACTGTGTAAACAGGCTGGCCTTGAACACAGAGATCTGCCTGCTTCTGCTTCCCAAGTGCTGGAATTAAAGGTGTAGCTACCACTGTCCGCTTATTTCTTTATTCTTATAAAAGTGTGTGTGTCTGTGTGTGTGTATGTGTGTGTGTGTGTGTGTGTGTGTGTGTGTACACGTGTGCACACAGCTAGACAACCCTGGAGCTAAGTTACAGAGGGTTGTGAGCTGCCTGACGTGAGTTCTAGGACTCAAACTTATGTCCTCTGAAGAGCAGTATGTTCTTCAGTATGTTAACAGTGTGTTAAGCCTGGAGCCATCTCCCCGGCCCAGCAGTAGCCCTTCTAACAGCAGAGAATGTTTCCTGTGCTAAGACTAAGGACAACCGTTATTCTCCCGCCCCTCCACTCCCACCCCCCAAGACAGCCTTGGCTGTCCTAGACTCGCTTTGTAGACCAGGCTGGCCTCTATTCACCTGCCTCTGACTCCCGAGTGCTAGGATTAAAGGCGTGTACCACCATGCCCAGATCAACAACCATCATTTTTAACATCCTCACAATGCCAGATTTTATTTCTAGTAGTAGGAAGAATTAAAAGCAAGCCTTAAAAACATGCTAATATTCCCATATTCCCTCAGGACTGGGGAATGAATGGCTCAGTGGCAGAGCACTTGTCTGTCAGATGTGAGGCTCTGGGTTCCATGCTCAGAGCCTCAATGCCATGGAGAGACTGCCAAGCAGCTCACTGGACCTCAGTGGCAGTGCCCCAGCAGAATGCAACATGGACTCTGCCTCCCTTCCCCCATGCCACACCCAGCCACCAGACCCCCACACCACCTGGGGCTCACCTTGGCCCGGCGCAGGTCTTTATCACCCCCGAGCTGGGCCTCAATCAGATGGTCACAGTGGATGGTTGATGGCACGGCCACTTTGGGCAGCCCACTGCTAATGAACTGCAGCATAGCCATCTGGGCTGTTGCATCCTGCATAGCCACCCGGTCGGGCCGTAGACGCAAGTATGTCTTTCCCCGCTCGATCTCCTGGTTGGCTGGGTCATCCAGGTGTCCATATACAATCTTCTCTGAGAGAGTCAGAGGCCGGTTCAACCTGGGGGCAGAAGGACAGGAGCAGCTTTTGACTCAATGCTTGTGTCAGGGAGCAGCATGGGAGAACCTGCATGCAGGACCCCAAGTTCCAGTTGGGTGGGAACAAATCAGTGCTCTTCCCATGGCATCGTCAGGACACAGGGAAGTGCCTGGCATTTACTGTGGTTATTTGAGAGTTACTGTAGAGCACAGAAGATAGGCCAGGTGTGAGTGGTGTGCTCTTGCAATCCCAGCACTTGGGAGGTGGGGCTCAGAGATCAGGAATTCAAAATCATCCTTGGCTACACAGGAACTGGAGAGATGGCTCAGAGGTTAAGAGTACTGCCTGCTCCTCCAGAGGTCTTCCACATGGTGGCTGACAACCATCTGCAATGTGATCTAATGCCCTCTTCTGGTGTGCTGGTCTTACTGCCCTGTATCTGACTGAGAGGAGTGACTATTGGCCTCCACTTCCACCTCTCACTTAGGCTTCTCATCCTAGATCCCAGTTCCCTCAGAGGTTCATGGCTCCTTCTACATAAGGACAAATATGGCAATCAGGCCAGTCTCTCGTGCAGGCACAGCTCTGCCAGGACTCAAGTACTTCCTCCTTGCCAGCATCCCACCCACTCTCTGCTACCGAGCTAGCTACCTTGCTCACCGTGCACACAGCCCAGCAGCTACACCCCACCTCTTCCTCCTACCATTCCAGAAACTTCAGATGAACCTGAGACTGCCTAGGAAGCATCAGAGTTCACCACAGCCCAAATGGCCGTCATTCTAGCACGCTTGGTCAGAAGCTCCAGGCTTACATCTGATCTGTTACTAATGCTACCAAGGACCAAATAAACAAAATGGCTTCCTCATGGGTCCCCTCATCTGCTGCCTTGATGTATAGGACCAGACTGCAGACAAAAGCTCACACTAATAGCAATTTCTTTGTTTTGAGGCTTGGCTTCAAACTCAATGCAGCCTTTCTGCCTCAGCCTCCTGAGTAAAAGCATGTCTCTCTGTTGCCTGGCTATCTGTTTTGTTTTCAAGGTAGAATGAGCTATGTAGAGCTCAGGCTGGCCTCCACCAGCTTATGACCCTCACACCTCAGTCTTCTTCCTCAGCATTCCCAATGCTGGCGCTACACCCATGCACTACTTCATCCGGCTAATTTGTGTGTGAATGTTTTGGTTTTTTGTTTTGTTTTGGTTTTTTTGAGACAGGGTTTCTCTGTGTAGTCTTGGCTGTCCTGGACTCGCTTTGTAGACCAGGCTAGCCTCAAACTCACACAGGGCATTCCTTTTGGAGATGCAGAGTAGGAGGTGCTAGGCCCTTTACTTGTTCCTCACCAACACACACACACACACACACACACACACACACACACACACACACACACACACACACACACGACCCCATCTGCCCACTCCCCAGAGTCCTTCCCTGCCCTCTGGTAAAAACTCCCATACCGTCTGCTGTCCCACAGATCTGCATTCTAATACTGCGAGTGCTATTAGGGCCCTTAATTCTGGGATTTTTTACAAAGACAATACATTTGTATGTGTGTGGACAGGTGCAAACCCTACCAACACTGGCATTGCCAGTATGACTTAGCAGGAAACGCACACCCTTCCTTCTCCTCTGCCTGCCTGGGCCCCAGCACCTAGCCCCAGCACCCCAAGCCTCCTCTGCCTGCCTGGGCCCCAGCACCTAGCCTCAGCACCCCAAGCCTCCTCTGCCTGCCTGGGCCCCAGCACCTAGCCTCAGCACCCCAAGCCTCCTCTGCCTGCCTGGGCCCCAGCACCTAGCCCCAGCACCCCAAGCCTCCTCTGCCTGCCTGGGCCCCAGCACCCCAAGCCCTTGAACTAAGCGCTCGTCTTAAAGTTCCCACTGTGCAGCACAACAGCTCCACTGGCAGTTCTAAGAGTCTCTAGACCTGCGCCACGAGAGCTGCCAGCAAAACCAGCAGGAGCCTGCGGTACAGAAAGGGGCTGGTGGGCGGCAATGACTCATGTGTGGAACACAGCATCTTATTCTGGGCTCCAGAGAGCTGAAAAATAGCACTAAGACCTGGAAAGCAAATGTCTGAAATGCTATTTAAAAAAAAACAAAAAACAACCTGACTCTGGCTGGTGAGATGGCTCAGCAAGTGAAGGCACTTGCCTCTAAGCCTCAGTGTGACCGGAGATGAACGCACAAACTAAACACTGTGTAATAAAAAGCCACATGGGAAGGCTTTGCACAATTCATCATCATCTCTCCTTGAGACTGAGGGAGAGCTGGATCCTCTATGCTCATCTGTCTCTTTGTTGTTCTGGGTGGCAAGAGATCTAGTTCCTAAAAACAGAATCTGACCCTACTGTCAAAAGCACAGAGCGGAGGAAGAGTCTCCTGGCCATGCTCTAACAGTCTTTACAGTTTTTCAGACTAGCTTGATCTTGTTGGGGTTTTGTGGACGCAATCACAGCCGATGTAAGTTCGTGTTTGATCTAAACACATGGCAAGCGTGTTCGCAATCCTCAAACAATACAGTTCTTTAGACTAGAACTGTGTTCGAAGAGCTTCACACCCACCCTGTCTAAGCATGCTTGAGCCAGGAGACTGCCTGGGACTGTCCTGTGCTGTGGGATGTTTAGTGGTCTCCCCAGCCCCCATCCACTAGGTAACACAACGCTCACCCTGTCTCAGATAAAGATAACAAAAGCTGCTTCTCCATTGCTGAGTATCTCCTAAGGGCAAATCATCCCTGAGAATCACTGGTTTACGGCAACACCAGGAATAGAACAACCCTTGTCTAATTACCTGGGACATGCAGATACTTATTAGACTTCTCAGGTTAATGCAGGGTTGAAGAAAAAGAATCAACAGAAATTTTTGTTTTAGTTAATGTATTGATAAAATTAAAATCCAAATATTGCCTTAAAGGGTGCTTTTGTTGCTTCAGCCAACTGCTTATAGTAAAAACTAAGTAAGCCAGGTGGTGGTGGAGCACACCTCTAATCGCAGCACTTAGGAGGCAGTTCTCTGAGTTCAAAGCCGGCCATGTCTATAGCGGGAGTTCCAGGAAAGCCAGGGCTACCGAGAAACCCTGCCCTTTCTTTTGTTTTGTTTTTGTTTTTTCGAGACAGGGTTTCTCTGTGTAGCCTTGACTGTTCAGGACTCTTTTTGTAGAGCAGGCTGACCTGGAACTCACAGAGATCTGCCTGCCTCTGGCTCCCAAGTGCCGGGGTTAAAGGCGTGCGCCACCACAGCCAGAGAAATCTAGTCTTGCAAAAACAAAATAAACAAACTCTAAATGGCAATTAACACACTGTAGTCACGTCACCATGAAGCTCACTTTTGTGTCAGCTCTCCTTCCAAGCAGAGCAAAGGTCCAAGTCTCGGGGAATGAGAGGAAAATCCATCATCTTCCCACTGTGCAGTGGGCACAGACTCAAGAATAAATTAAATACCGTTTCCTGGAGAAAGGTATTTTTACAATGTCCTGTGTTGGTTCTCCACTCTGAATGCACTTTAGAAATAGCTGAGAGATGGGCTGGAGAGATGGCGCAGTGGTTAAGAGCACTGACTGCTCTTCCAGAGGTTATGAGTTCAATTCCCAGCAACCACATGGTGGCTCACAACCATCTATAATGTGATCTGATGCCCTTTCAGCACTGTATGCACAATAAAAAAATAAGATAAAATAAAATAAAATAAAAAAGAAAGAAATAGCTGAGAGGCTGGCCAGTGCTACCCACATTTTCATGTCATTAGTCCCTAGAGAATTCCGGTTTGGTTTGGTTTTTGTGAAAATAGGGTTTCTCTGTGTAGCCCTTGATGCCCTGAAACTCAATCTGTAGACCAGGCTGGCCTAAAACTCAGAGATCTACCTGCCTCTGCTGCCCGAGAGCTGGGATTAAAGGTGGGCACCACCACTGTTGCCTGGCCCAAGAGGGTCCTATTAAATGTCAGCTTCTCATTTAAACTAGAATGGGATCTAAGAGTATTGGTCCTAACAGACTCTCAGACTCCAGAGGACCACACTGTGGATAGCAAGGCCAAGACCCCTGAATCAGAACTGCTGAGAGTGGGGAGCAGGGGTTGGCTGATTTAAAAGCCTCCCAGGTGACTTGAACATACAGTTTGGATGATCCCAACAATACTAGAAGCTGCCTAGGGGCTGGCTCAGTTGGTAGAGTGCTTGGCTACTATGCACAAACCTGGGTTTGAGCCACAGCCTCACATAAACTGGGTATAATGGCGTGTGGCTGCAAGCCCAGCACTTGGCAGGTACTGGCAGAAGGATCAGAAATTCAAAGTCATCTCCTCATCTAAACAGCGAGTTCAAGGCAAGCCAGGTATACATGAGACTCAGCTGTCAAAATGGCTCAGTGGAAAGCTGGGTGTGGTGGCACACGCCTTTAATTCCAGCACTGGGGAAGCAGAGGAAGGCGGAGCTCTGTGAGTTCAAGGTCAGCCTGGCCTACAAAAATGAGGCTGCAGAGAGAAACCATGTCTTGGGGGGAGGGGAGGCTCAGTGGTAAAGGCGCTTGCCACAGGCCTGACAATGCTAGCTCAGTTCCTGGGGCATACAGGCTCGAAGAAGAGAATGATGGCTGACTGCCCCAAGTTGTCCTCTACTCCACACGTGCTGTGCTGTGACACACAAGTGCATGCTCACACACAATAAATAAAATGTAACTTAAATAATAGTACTCAAGCCAATGCTAGGAGTAGGCTTCCTCACCTGGAGGGAGCTCTCTAGTCTGACAGTCTTGGTGCTCCTGCCTCTACCTCTCAAGTGCTGGGACTGCAGGCACACAGCGGTTCCTGGCCTTCTCCTAACACTATCCTTTGGATAACACGCAGAAGTTCTAATGCAAAGGTTTTCCTCCACAGGGACCTCTGTTTCCTGCCACCAGCAGTCCCGATGCCTCCTAGAAGGGCAGCAGCTCTCTGACGTCACCTGGAACTCCTTACCGTTTGCGGACAGTGTTAATGTTCTTCTCCAGCAGGTCATAGCGGATGTACTCGTTGGGCTCAAAGTGGCTCATGGCCACCTTGGCCCGTTGGCACAAGGCAGAGGCCACATGGTACTGCCGCACACCCAGGGCCTTCTGCAGAACAGAAGAGAACAGCACCATCAGTGAGTTCCTCAAGTGTCTACAGCAGAAAGGCAGGTAATGGTCACAGAAACCATCCCAAAAGGAGGAAATGGAGGGATTCATAGCAAATCACCAGGCTTAAAGTCTACTTCTACCACGTAAGTTACAACAGCCGAAGACAATGCTAAGCCCTAGAGGAGCCAGCAACGGTGTAATCAGCTGTGTGGACCATGCACGAACACTATGGGTAAAGTGCAAGCAGCTGTGAAGCCGTATCCACACTACAGCTACAACTCTGTCCACACTGGAAGTTCCCTGAGGGTGGAGAAGGGCTCCCTCACTATCTTACAAATGCAACCAATCCGTGCTTCCTAGAGAGGAGGAATGAGGGATGCCTGCCCTAAGATGTGGTCATTACCTTGTCCTTTCAAAAGGTGTCGTATGACTCCCTTCCCTTTTTTTTTAAAGATTTATTTATTTTATGTATATGAGTGCTCTATCTGCATGTACACCTGCACACCAGAAGAGGGCATCAGATCCCAGTACAGATGGTTGTGAGCCACTATGTGGTTTCTGGGAATTAAACTCAGAACAGTGCTTTTTTTTTTTTTTTTAAAGGTTTACTTATTCATTATTATGTATATAGTACTCTGCCTGCATGTACACCCACAGGCCAGAAGAGGGCATCATATCACATTATAGATGGTTGTGAGCCACCATGTGGTTGCTGGGAATTGAACTCAGGACCTCTGGAGGAGCAGTCAGTGCTCTCAAACTCTGAGCCATTTCTCCAGCTCCGACTCCCTTCCCTTTTAACATGTGATCGGTTCCTGATTTCTAATGCTAGGTGGTAAGTGATGCTGTGTAAATTATTTTTTCCTAAGACAGGGTTTCTCTGTGTAGCCTTGGCTGTCCTGGACTAGCTCTGTAGAGCAGGCTGGTCTCAAACTCACAGAGATCCGCCTGCCTCTGCCTCGCCATGTGCTGCGATTACAGATGAGAGCCATGGTGCTTAGCTTGTAACTGAGGTCCACCCAGAGAGGACAGAGGCCTCCTGCCAATACCAGCACAGCCTTGTACATAAGGCACCTGGTAAAGAAATGCTTCTACTCCAACACAAGCCTTCAGGTAACGTTTTCCTTGACTTAAACAGTCTTCCTGAGAGCTGTGCGTGAGGCTCTGCTCCTGCATCTTCTCCATCGTTTCCTCCTCCTTGTATTTGCCCTTCTCCTTTCCTACTTGTCAGGGCTTGGCTTTCCTTTCCAGGATCTTCTTCCGGTCTTTGTCCAGCTCTAGCCTGGTGATGGCCATCTTGCTGGGGTGAGTGCCCACACGTGGACAGTTGTGCCATTAGCCTTTCCTCACTGCACTCATTCAATGTAGATGACATTTCTTCCTGTACACCTGGACCACTTGCCAATCTGCTGGCTTTTGTAGTGTCCTCCAACAACCTGAACATCATCGTCCTTTTGAATGGGCACAGACCAAACATTATCCTTCTGTCTCAGCTCTTTGGAAAAAGGAGAAGACATGATCTTCCTCCAAATGTAAGAAGGTGCACTGAAATGGAGTTTGCGGTTCTTGCTTCAGTCAGAAATCACAAAGGGATTGAAACATCATTTTGGCGGCTGCGATCCAGCAATGGCCGCAAAAGGAAAGAGCCCGAGGTAACAGTTTGAAAAATGTTTTTTGCAGTGCTGATGGCCTCGAGTACTCAACGCTCACCCAACAGCAGCTGCTGAAGTCTGTCCATGCCAGAACCACCCAGACAAGACACCCCAGAATTCCTGAACCACAGGAATTTCACTGAGAGGTATATGTTGGCTGTTGCTTTAAGGCTCTAATGTGAGGCCTCTTTGTTATGCAGCAATGATAAACAACAGTTAGGGTGTAGGATACTCTAGTGAATTTTAAAACTCTGGATGACAACATTAACAGAAAAGGTGACCAAGGAAGACTAAATCAATCTTAGTTAGGGTTTCTATTGCTATGATAAACACCATGACCAAAAAGCAAATTGAGGAAGAAAGGGTTTACTTCCAGGTAACATTCCAGCACTGAGGGAAGTCAGGGAAGAAACTCAGGCAGGGACTGACACAGAAGCCTTGGCAGAGTGCTGCTCACTGGCTTGCCCAGACTGCTTTCCTATGGCATCCAGGACAAGCAGCCCAGGGTAGCGGTGTGCACAGTGAGCGGGTCTTCCCACATCAGTCAGAACAATGATCCCCAAGCGTGCTCACAGGCCAACCCAGCGAAAACTTTTTTAAAAAAGATTTATTTATTTATCATATATACACAGTGTTTTGCCTGCATGTACACACCAAAAGACGGCACCAGATCTCATTATAGATGGCTATGAGCCACCATGTTGTTGCTGGGAATTGAACTCAGGACCTTTGAAAGAGCAGACAGTGCTCTTAACCTCTGAGCCATCTCTCCAGCCCTGGGAATATTTTTTATATGGAGGTTCCCCCTTCCAAAATGACTCTAGCTTGTATCAAGCTGACATAACACTAGCCAGTCCGGAGCCCACAGAAAGGGCAGCAGAGAAGAAGAGCAATTCTCCTTCCAGGTGTCCCTGCTACAGGAGTTACTGACACTGATGACCAGGCCCCTTCCTTAGTTTCCTAGAGACTATGAATCCCTGTTAGTCTCCACAGCAGAACTTAGCACAGGCCTTCAGCCGCCATCCTGTTCACGTGACCCTGTGCTAAGACCAGCACCTCAGGAAGCAGCACCCACCCTCACTGATGATCCTCCCAACGCAGTAACCTTCCCAATGCAGAGCTCAGGTCTACCTGCCCTTAGTTCAAAGTCCAGCCCCAGAGCCTGTCTGTCTGCCTGCCTCTCTAGCTAGGTGTGAAAGTCCTGTCCCATGACACACCACAGGACCTTCCTATGCCAGGGCACAGAAAGGGCAAGAATTTCTGCTGCAGCTACACCCAGGCTAAAACTGAGAGAAGCACACAGGAGGGCAGAGTGGTTTCCATCTGGGTTTTGTTGGGCACAGCCAACTGACCATGTGAGCAGTTTTAGATGACCACAGCCTGCCCTCTCTATGTCCTCCACAAAATGAGAAGCTATCCAGCTGTGGCACACCTTGCCTTTTCACTAACAGCTCAGTGCGGAACAGCTGTCCCTCATCTGTACCTGTCCATATACCTAGAAATGAGCTAACGCTGGACTACATGCAGGAGTCTTATAAGAGAAAAGCCAGCAAGCCGGCCATGTGGTGCACACTTTTAATCCCAGCACTCGGGAGGCAGAGGCAGGCGGATCTCTGTGAGTTCAAGGCCAGCCTGGTCTACAAAAAGAGTCCAGGACAGCCAAGACTACACAGAGAGACCCTGTCTTGAAAAACAAACAGGACAAAGCAAACAACAACAAAAAGATAAAAGTCAGCTTTCCTAAGGAACCTGTGAAACTGGTTCCCATCTGCCAAAAGGAGTCATCTCCCTTACCTCTGGCAGAAGAGACATGTGGCTCTCCACTGAGATATTCCTGTGGCACTTATCAGCTTATCAAAGCCTCTGGGCTCCCTCAGTCCCTACTCACAAGTACCTGTTACACATTGCTTGTGTCCTGACCCTTCTCACCTCATAACCAGCTATTCTCCACTGTTCCCTCATGTACCCTTATTCTCTCTGTGCTAGCTCCACTCCCTGTCCTCTGCTCCCCTAGCCCTGGCACGTCCCATCTGCTGGCCCTATTCAGTCTGATTTTTTTCTCTCTCTGCTCTGGACTCTTCCAAATACCTCTGACTAGTCTCTCTCATATTTACAATAAAAACTTTAACCCTATCTTGGAGTCATCCTGTGAATAGTTTCTTTACTGTGCATGCTAGCACACTCTATCTATTTTTGCAAACTGACTGCCTAAGAATCAGTTACCTTAGAAACAAAAATAATAGCAGGCAAAACCATAAACTGGACTCCTAGTTACAATGCCAACAGCAAGGAAACAGTGCCCATACTGGAAAATAGGCTTATGGAGGAACACTGAGGCCCATGGAGATGGTTCAGTAGACAAGTGTTTGCTATGCATATCTGATGACCTAAACTAAATCTCCAGAATCCAAGAGAGCTCCAACTCCCCAAGTCCATCTTCTGACCCCCACATGCATCATGTGTGTGCTGTATGGCATACGTGTGGAAATCAGAGGACAGCATGCTGGAGGCAGTTCTGTCCTTCCACCTCATGGGTCCCAAGAATTGAGCTCAGGCTGTTAAGGGTTTAATTGGCTGTTTACCCAGTGAACTAACTTAATGGCCCATAAAATAATAAAAATCTATCCCAGCCAGGCGTGGGGGCGCACGCCTGTAATCCCAGCACTTGGGAAGCAGAGGCAGGCAGATCGCTGTGAGTTCCAAGCTGAACTACAGAATGAGTTCTAAGACAGCAAGGGCTATTACACAGAGAAAGCAGGTCTCAAGAAACCAAAAACAAAACAACAACAACAAAAACAGCAATGCCAGCATTTGGGAGTTGAAGCCAAAAGACCTGGAATTTAAGGCCAGCCTGCGCTACAGGAAACCCTCTCTCAAGTGACAGTGGTGGTTAGAGGACAAGAACACGCGCTGCAGCGCTGGAGTGTGCACCTAGCTAATCATCAGGCCCTGGTCTGTCTTCAGCATCACTGCATGAGTTAAGTTTTAAAATTCTGATAAAGACGATAACTTCTGGGTAAAGATAAAATGCTTATAGGTGGGGCTGGAGAGACAGCTCAGCGGTTCAGAGCACTGTCTTCTCTTCCATAGGACTTGGGTTCCATCCCCAGCACCCACATGGCAGCTCACAACTGTCTATAACTCCAGTTCCAATGGATCTGATGCCTACATACCAATGCACATAAAATAAAACTAAATTTAAAAAATTTTTAAAATATACGTATGAGTGCCAACCATGCATGAGACAAGCACTGGCTGAGAACTCTGCACACATTGTATCTTCTAATCTTCAAAGCCACCTGTGGAGTAACTCCTCTGGGGACCTATCTTCCCATGGAGGATGAGGGACTAAGGACACATGACAGCAGGTGGGAGACCCAAACCCAGCCCAACTAGTCAACTTGTCTGCTCCCGCCTCAGGCATGCTATTCAAGTCTCTAAGCCTGTCCCCAAAATGGGTTCAGTTTCATAGTATTGAAGACAAGAGGAGCCATAAAACATGGCTAAACAAGGCAGCAACACATACCAGCACTGGAGAAGTGGAATAAGAGAACAGAGTTCAAGGTCACTCTCAGGCACATGCCAGTTTGAAGGCAACCTTGGCTACCTAAGTAAGTCTGGGTCTCAAAACAAACAAGCGAACAAAGAAACAAAATCCTTAACCCCAGTGTTGCCTTGCTTTCTCTGTGACAGTATCTGTGAATGTCCATAGCCTATGGTGCAATCATTAGTTCTTTTCAGTATACAGGAAAAGACTCAGGGAAATGGCACTTGTGACTGTGTCTGTCTTTCATCCTGTAAGTAACAAGCTGCACATGAGGTAATCATCTCTTAACTGCTGTGTCTTAACTGCACTAGTCAGTCTGTGGGCCCTGTTTAGTGTGAGCTGGGCAGTGCGTGGGACGCGTTAAAGATTTAATTTGGCTTCTAACAATGGGGAAGCCACAGAAACTTTAAACAAGATTATGAGATCACAGTTGAATTTAAAAAATCATTGTGGTTATTACACAATGTATTCAAAGATGTGGAAAGCACCTGAAGAGGCTGCTGGCAGCTTTCCCCATAAGTTGTGCTAGGAATACACTGTACCTATCATTTGAACCCCTGTTATGCTCCAAGATGAAAGACAGCCCTACAGCTTTGTTGGGTCGAGATCAAGATTGCAAAGGTCGTAAAGGAGACCGACAACTGACAGTAAGAACTCTGCTTGGGATGCCTGGAGGACAATTCACAGAGGAGGAGGGTGTGCGCAGGTATAAAAGACAAAGCAGAGACCAAACCTGGTGAGGTAGAGTACCTTTAGGTAAAGTAAGCCCTCAGGAAGGCGGAGGCAGGAGAATGAGTTCAGACTGGGGCTATAGGCTAAGAGTCTGTCTCAAAACAATGCAGGACCAGACAAAAGGCTAGACACTCTAAAAGGTGGGATGGCCCTCTCTAAACCTAAACTCTAAATTGTGGTTTTCCAAGAGGAACACGGCACAAGGAACAGAGCACAAGGAACAGAGCCCACCACTAGTCCAGGCCGTGCCTGTCATGGCCCGTGGCTGGTACAAAGGCAGATTCGTCCCATGCTGTCATGCCTCGCTTCTACCAGAACTATGTGTTTGAGCTACCACGCCACTGGGATGTGCCCCTAGAAAGCCAAGGAGATGCAGGTGGCTGAGCTGTTCAGAGACTGGGCTCCTGGGCCAGGCAGGGTCACCTGACTTTGCTTCAGTGAGAGATAAGTCACCAGGTACCTGCCAACATGCCACTGTGGATGCCCCAATACAAGAACCAGGTACAGAAATGACATCCTTCTAGATCTGGGTCCTCTCCCTTAGACTCTCACCTCCTGGGCAGTGAGCCCTAGCAATTCCTGACCTCTCTTGAGCCCTGTAACATAAGGCAGAAGAGCAGAGCCGGTGAGGGTGGGAATGATAACACAGAGGGGCAGTGAGGACTGGGAGAGGAGGCGGAGAACTCAGGGGCTAGCTGACTTTATTAGGAGGAAACAGGAGAGACGGCCATGGGAATCCAGATGGGGTCAGACCCGGATATTCTTGGCCATGGCCTCCACAGTTCTAAGGCTCACTGCTCTCAGCAACTAGCTAACTGTTCAGCCCTTCCAGACAGGGAAGCCTCAGGAAGAGCTCCTTCTAGGTGGGCAACCCAGGAATGCCTGTCACTCGACACCTGTGGAGTGGAAGCATCTTCCCACACCTCCACTGCAGCCTCCAACAACATGTTCCCATCCCACCCCCACCCAGGCGATAGGCACAGCTTGGCACCTCTCCTAAGAATCCGGAGCCACACAAGTCCCTCTTGCCAGCAGGCAAGCAGCTAGCTCAGTTGCTATGCAACCAGGAAGAAAAAAAGTGGGGCTGTCCTTTGCAGAGACAAGGAAAAGTACTATGAAGAGCCAAGCCTCCCCAGGTCACAGCCTCTAAACAGCTACCAGAGGCAGCAGGGGTTCCTTTAAGAAACAGGCCGATGGCTTCACTCATCCGTCTAATTCTCTTTTGCAGCTGTTCAGCAGCAGAGACTGAGCACATCTTGCGCTGCATACAAATCCTGAGTCCTGCTCTGGCCTCCAGATTAGGCAGCAGTTCTACAGCAACCCTCTGAGAAGGGCATCCTCCAAAGCTCTTCAGGCCGCCTGTGAGCCCAGGCAAGAACAGAGCTGCCAGTGAGACCCACACCTCCACCTCGCTGGTATCTGGGGTGGGAGGCAATCACAGCCCCAAGAGACATACACTGAAACCAGCGGGGGCCAACTCAACTGTGCACCCCATATCCAACTACTCTCCAGAGATCTGGCTTCTGCTCCTACCCCCGGGGGAGGGCTCTGGGGAAACAGGTGGGCTAGGCTCTGCTGTCCATCTGCCACCAGCATCTGGCTCCGCAGAGTGCTACCTGTGACCTCAGGTGAACTATTTAACCTCTGTGGCCTCAATCTCATCATACAAAAACAGGCTAGGAATGCTGACATCTTAGGGTTACTGTGAAGGACAAGCGGTTCAACCCTGGTCAAATAAGACCTAGGAAAGCTGGGCGTGGTGGTGCGCGCCTTTAATCCCAGCACTCGGGAGGCAGAGGCAGGTGGATCGCTGTGAGTTCGAGGCCAGCCTGGTCTACAAAGCGAGTCCAAGACAGCCAGGGCTACACAGAGAAACCCTGTCTTGAAAAACAAAAAAAAAAAAAAAAAAAAAAAGAAGAAGAAGAAGAAGACCTAGGACGGATTGCTGTGAGTTTGAAGCCAGCCTGGCTAGTTCCAGGATAGTCAAAGCTATACAAAGAAACCTTGTCTCAAAAAACAAACTTAAAGAAAAGACCTAGGCCCATGACTGGTGAAAGGACCTGAACTTACCATGAGGCAGCTGATACGATCCCTGTTCCCCAGGCCTGAACTGGCGGCTCCAACATCACCAACAGCAGTGGGCAGAGCAGACAGAGGGCTGAGTCTGTAATGAGGCCTAGCACACCCAGCCACCTCTTGCTTCAGCCCTGCATTATAGCATTTAAATTTTTGCTCCCTTGAAGCAAGACAAGCCTTTCACTGGCCTTCATTTAAAGTCAGCCTCTACAGCTCCGCTGCTGAATGTAGTCCTGTCAGAGGGATTGTGTATAAGTAACACTAACAGGCTGAGCATGGCGACTCACACCTCTAACCTCAACTCTCGGGAGGCAGAGGCAGGCAGATCTGAGTTTGAGGCCAGCCTAGTCTACAAAGTGAGTTCTAGGCTAGCCAAGGCTATTTAGTGAGTGAGATCCTGTCTCAAAAAGGGAGGTGGGTGGACGGACCATGTCTTTAATCCCAGCATCCAGGAGTCAGAGGCAGGTAGACCTCTGTGGTAAATGCGGGGTAATAGAGGCTGTAAGTTGGCTGTGGACAAGTTAGAGACAGGAACTAACATATCCTGTATGGCATATCCCACACCTGATTTGCCCTAAGTATTTGATACCTAGACTGCCACAACTATCTGAGGACCTTAACCTTAATTACAAAACTGGTGACCTCTTGCTTGAACTAAACCTTGTAAAATGAACTCAAGAAAGCTATGCCTTCTAGAAACTTCAATATAGCTTCTATAGGTGCACTGTGAGATATCCCTGTAGAATTCTGTGCCTAGTCTCAATTGGGAAGGGCTTATTCATAAAATAAGAAACTGGGATGGACAATATGGCTCAGAAGATAAAGGTACTACAGGCCAAACCCCATGACCTGAGTTCAATCTCCAGCCCCATGTGGTGAGAGAGAACTAACTCACACAAGCTGTGCTGCAACATGCATGTGCATTGTGGCATGCACATACCACGTTCCCTTAGCACAAAATAAATGTGTACAAAAAAAGAGAAAAGAAAAGAAACTTTACAATTTGTTTTCATTTTGTCAGAGCCTCACATATCCCAGGCTAGTCTCAAACTTGTACACATACACCCCACACACATGCACGCGCGCGCGCACACACAGGAGACGTCTCCACTACCAGCACATTAGGCTCAGAGACTCCAGGTGTCCCTGTTCCTCTTTGATCTCTGATGCTCCAGCAACTACGCAGTAACTCAGCTTCTTCTCCTCTAGCATAAACCAGTTATGTTAGTCCCTGGTTTTAAAATGGTCCGGTGCTCGGGTTGGAGAGATAGCACAGCGGTTAAGAACATTGGCTGCTGTTCCAGAGGACCTGGGTTCAATTCCCAAGAGCTCACAACAGTCTGCCAACTCTGATATCAGGAGAGCTGATGGCCTCTTTTGGCCTCCACGGGCACTGCATGCACATGGTGCATAGACACACATACAGACAAACTACACATCCAAGTTTTTAAAAAATGGGGGAGGGGGGACTAAAGCAGGATATAGTGGCCCACACCTTTAATCCCCACATTCAGGAAGCAAAGGCAGATAGACCTCTGTGAGTTCAAGGCTACCCTAGATAGGTATTCTAGGCTAGCCAGCCTACATAGAGAAACCCTGCCTCAAAAAAACAAAAATAAACAAATAAATACTAAAAAAAAATACCCCCCCTAAAAAAACAAACCCATCCAGTGGACTTTCCTTTGGGTGTTCAAATGGCTGTCAACCTGAAGCTCCTTAACACGTCTTCCCTTCCTCGCCTGACGTCAAGCCTACTGCCTTGTCTCACCCTCAGCTCCACCTGGTACTCCGTGCACTGCTCCTTCTGTCTGCCATTTCTTTCCCTGAAACCCTGACTGGCTATCTTGTTATCACCCAAACCTCAGCTCAAAGGGCATTTCTGTTGTCCCCAACCACCCAGGCTTGAAATTGACACATTCCACCCCACACTTTTACCTCTCTACGCTTTTTTGTCCTAATTCTTCTTCATCTTACCTTTATTCTACTTACCTTCGTAACAACCAATCTCTTCTGCTTGCTTGTTTTTAAGACAGGGTCTCTCTGTGAGATGCACTTCCCTCTGCTCCACGCCTCATAGTGCTGGGATTAAAGGCAAGTGCCACCACCAGCAGGCAAAACCAAACTTCTTATTTCTCTACGCAGTCATTTCTGTCTACCCTTCCCCCTCACTCTGGAACGTGCTGAGGCTACAGGCATGTGCCGCTATCCCTGGCTTAGCTTCCCTAAGCTTGTTTACTTCCCACGTCCAGAGCCTAGGCCATGCTAGGCAGCAAGCTTGCAACACCAGACGGCAGAGCTGCCGCTTGTCCTCAACATGGTATGCTCATTACCCACATCTGAGATCTAAAGCTAGTCCAACGAACTCACACTCTTTCAACTTAAAGCAATAGTTCATCCCAGGATCTACAGTAACCTGTTTAAAATTCAAAGAGCTTTGTTTTGTTTTGTTTTGTGTGTGTATGGGAGTGGAGGTTGAGACAAGGTTTCTCTGTGTAGCCCTGGCTGTCCTGGAACTTTCTTTGTAGACCAGGCTGGATTTTTTATTTATTTTTTTTGGGGGGGTTTGTTCAAGACAGGGTTTCTCTGTGTAGCCTTGACTGTCCTGGACTCACTTAGTAGTCCAGGCTGGCCTCAAAGTCACAGAGGTCCACCTACCTCTGCCTCTCAAGTGCTGGAATTAAAGGTGTGCACCACCACTGCCCAGTTTGTTCGGTTTAAAGATTTATTTATTTATTATGTATACAGTGTTCTGCCTGCATGTACACTTGCATGCCAGAAGAGGGCACCAGCTCTCATTACAGATGGTTGTGAGCCACCATGTGGTGGCTGGGAATTGAACTCAGGACCTCTGGAAGAGCAGTCAGCGCTCTTAACCTCTGAGCCATCTCTCCAGTTTTTGTTTTTTGTTTTTGTTGTTGTTTTTTTTTTTAACCATGAAATTTTGTAGAAAACTATGCCACAGATGTCACACCAAGGTTACATGAGAACCTAAATTCCAGTACTGAGAAGTGTATCTGAAGTATCACCTTTCATTTACCTACAGTCAAACGCACAAAAGTAAACATTAAAAACAAAAAGTGAAAGCCAGGCACAGTGGCACACACCACCTGCAAAGGCAAGTGGATCTCTGTGAGTTCGAGACCAGCCTGATCTACAAAGTGAGTCCAGGACAGCCAGGGCTGTTACACAGAAAAAAAAAAATCAAAACAAAAACCAAAAAGTGAATGTGATTTAAAAAACAAAACAAAAAACCCAAAACCTTTCAGCACCTATTTTCTTAATTTTGTTTCTAATCTTTTTTACCTGGTAGCAAGTACAGTCAAAACAACAGAATGTGCTGAATTTAGTGCTGTTGTTAGGTTATGGAGCCAGTGGTACCTTGTTCTGAGGCTGAGTCTTACTGCCAGTTGCTACCCTCAGGTTTTGGAATCAGAAATGTGCAGATCCAAATTACATCATATCCATTAAAAGTAGTAATAAAGTCTGATGTGCACAGATCTTGTTTTAAGGAGTGTACAGAACTCTTACTGGTGTCAGGGAGGGTTTGAAATACTCTACAAGCTGGGCATGGTGGCTCATGCCTTTAATCCCAGCACTCAGGAGGCAGAGGCAGGCAGATCAATATGAGTTCAAGGCCAGCCTGGTCTACAAAGCAAGTCCAAGGCAGCCAAGGCTACACAGAGAAACCCTGACACGAAAAATCAAAATAAATAAATAAATAATAAAAAAGAAATACTCTACAACTGTACTTGATTAAAACATATATATTACGGTATCTGAAAGATGAGGAAATGAAGTAACTTGCTGAATATCACAGTTACTTAGAACTAAAGACAAGAATTAAACCCAGGCATTCTAATGCATGAGTTCAGGCCATTAACCTCTATGCTGTATTTCCTCTCTGTTTCTTCACTGGAACACAGCTGCTCACAGGTCTGCCTTATCCCAGCAATTACTGTAAGGTAAATGCTATTGTTAATGGCAGCACTGATGCTAACCATTCTGTAACCTTCCATCACATTTGGTCCAGCCAAAAGAGGATGAATGAGGGTTCAAGCTGAGAAAGGTCTCCAAGGCTACACTAGAATATGTAGACATTCCACAACAACAGGAACTAGAGATTCCTGAGAGATGGCTTAGTGGTTAAGATCACTGGCAGTTTTTCCAGAGGACAGGGTTTGACTCCCAGCACCCAGATGGTGGCTCACAACCATCTGTAACTCCAGTTCCAGGGAGTCTGATTCTCTCTTCTGGCTTCTGTGAACACTGCAGGCATGCAGGCAAAACACCAAAACATATAAAATAAAATAATAATAAAACTTTCAATACACTAAAAAAAAAATCAGCTGTCTTCTTACCAATTTTTCTACTGGCCATGGTGGTGCATGCCTGTACTCAAAGCACCCAGGATGCTGAGGCAGGAGAATCGAAAGTTCAAGACAGCACAAGCAACAGAGTAAGAACCAGTCTCAAAAACAAAACAAGAAGAAAAGGAAAAGCCAATAATGTTCATGAAGTAATCAGTGCGTGCTGGAGATTGAGCAGACAGAAGTACTAAGGTGGTAACATCACTTCTCAAATGCCTCCAAGTATCAACGAGGCAAAGGAAAGGCGCTCTCTGAGTCCAGAGGCGCTAGGCATTGCCACAGACAGCCTGGCGCTCTGGACGCACTGGTGTTTTGAATAGAATATAGTGTTACTCATTCCCCTCAGCTGATATACACACATATACATACATATCAGGAGACTTTGATTTTAACCCTGACGCTAGCAGTCACCCAAGCTCTCAAGGTCTTCGATTCTCCGCCTGTGAGATGTTGAACTACAGCACCGTAACATATTATGATTCAGTGCTCAGTAATGTTTTATTAATGAAGGCCATCCCCAACTGCTAGACAAAGAACGTAGCCGGTTACAGGGACAAGGTCATGGGAGCAGGCCGGGCCGGGACCTAGAGCCCAGAGCTCTTTCTATACTGCTCGACCATTCAGACTTTCCGAGGTCCAAGTGTGACATTATTCCTTTCTTCCAAATGCAAAAGGCATTTATCCTATTAAATAACCTTTGCCTGACTCCACTAAATCACAGGATAACAGGGTCAGGACAAGACTCACTATCTAAAGAATCAAAAGAACTGAAGAGATGACAGCCACAATTCCCTTACCTTGGCCAAAATTCAAATGATTTGTTCAGATAAACGAGGAGTTTGATTTTAAGTAAAGTAACTTAAACACACACACACACACACACACTTCAAATGAGAATGCTTCCTGAGAGCAAATTTTGTTTGTTTGTTTTGTTTTTATTTTTTGAAACAGGGTTTCTCTGTGTAGCAGCTTTGGCTGTCCTAGACTCGCTTTGTAGACCAGGCTGGCCTTGAACTCACAGTGAGCTGCCTATTTCTGCCTCCCCAGTGCTGGGATTAAACGTGTGCACCACCATGCCTGGCTCTTTTTTTTTTTTTTTTTTTTTTTAATTACTAAATCTATTTTCAAAGTTGCGCCACTTGGTCCAAAGCAGATTCACAAAAATAATCATGAAAGGTTGCCAGGAAATATCTACAGGTATTTTATTGCTTTGTTTTTATTAACAAAATACACGCTTTCCAGTAAATGTAATATTAAACCTTCCTAAGGCTGTCAAGTTAGGAGTGGAAAACCATCTGACAGTCATAGTCAACTTCCTAGATGTCTCATAACAGGAGAGTCAAGGTCAAACTGTTCAGTCTTCTCGTCTTTCCACTTAGTATGCAAAAAGCAACTAACTGTAAGTTCAAAGTACTTGATTCTGCACTCTGGGATATACAAACGGTCACACCCTGGTTCAGAAAGTTCTGTGACATTAGGCTGCAGGGTCACTGTTCAGGCTATGGCACTTTGGTGACTCTATGAAAGCCAGAACTCTCGTCTACTTTCTTTCAATTTTTCTATCTATCAAGTTGGGAAAAAGATTATCTGACATCTGTGTCACCAGATCAAATATATATAAGTCAAGTAATATTAGTTAACAGTTTTGACATCTTATGCAAAGGTGAGAAACTACTGTTGTTATCATGACACTTTACTACGTTGGGGCCCAGAATAATCTAGTCTTTCTTGCATCTCTGACCCCGAGTGTCCTCAAAGGGTAGTACTGGGTATAGCTTCTGCAGACTCCGGGCCCGGCAACCACGGACATAGACGGAAAGCAAGCCTCTGCTGCTGATGGGAAGTGAAGGCTTCAAGCACCCGGCTTAGAGGAACCCAAAATCACCGCGCCCCCCAGTCACCTTGTCTTCACCTTGAGGAACAGAAAACCACCCTAGCGGGGAATTCGGCCCTCATACTATAAGGGGTGCGTCCACCCTTTACCAGGCTGCCGCTGATTAGACTCAAGGTTCCCGCCGACGAGGGCTGGGAACTGACTATGCCAGGGACGCCTTGACCTAGGACATCGCTGGAACGGACAAGGGCGGTGGGCCCGCAAACCGGACAAGTACGCCAAAAGTCAGCCCCAGGTCGAGTCCGCCTCGCCTAGCCTCGCCTACCGCCGCAGGCAGCGCACGAGGCTCCCCGCCCCCGGGAACCCACACATCTGAGCTCGCTCACCTGCAGCCGAGTCACCAGCAGGCTGTAAGGCGCCATTTTGTGCACTGACAAAGATGAGGTCGCGTGAAAGTGACGTGCACGCGGCGCATTTAAAGGTATGGGGAGGGGCGGGGCTTCTCGGAATACGTCAGAACCTGGAGGGCGCAGTGGGCGGGGCTTAGGTGACGGGAATCGCGTGTCTAAGGACAAAACTGCCAGCTTGGCATTCGGCGCAATCTTGTCATCTTTGCATTTGGGAATAAGAGCTGGAGGGGAGTCCAGAGTTCAAGGTCATCCTTCATTCCATGAGACTCCAGGAAATCCCCAAGTCCACTTTGCGGATGCATGCAAAAGGCCCTGGCCTTAATCTCCAGCACAAAAAGTAACATATGTAGAAAATTTACCCAAGAGCAAACCCAGTTTATGTGTTCAAATAAAGAAGTAAAAAATTTTAATCAACGCCTTAGATGCACCTGCTAAGGCTTGGCAAAAATCACGCTGAGGAAACTCTCGCGAGAACTAGCGAGATTTGGTGCGCTGGAGAACAAACCCTGATTGACACTTTGACGGCCAATCATGGAAAAGTGGAAGTAGGAACATTGTAGGTTAAAGGTCGGGCGGAAGTGCTTTAAGCTTCCGGCCACCGGCTTAGAAGAGAGTTATGGCTAAACATCATCCAGATTTGATTTTCTGCCGCAAGCAGGCTGGTGTTGGTGAGTTTGTGCCCTTCTCCCTTCTGTTTGAGTGGGACGGTATAAGAAACTGGGAGCTAGGGGGCCTCACCTCCTCCTCGGGGCTTTGGTTTGGTGGCTTCACGTTTCGCGCCTTACGGTCCCTGCGTAGTTTAGACGCGCGCGCCGTGTGGTGGCTTCTGATGTGAGGGCAGGAGCGCGCGTCTGGAAGCCTAAAGCTGGCGGGAGTATCAGTGCCGACCCTGGAGAAGTCGTCCCAGATTGCTTTGGATTTGGGAAGGGTTCAGGACAGCATTTTCGAGACGGGGCTTTGGGGCAAAAGGAAATTTAGGGGCATAGGCAGGGCGTGGTAGCTCACGACTGTAAACCCAGCACCTGGGGCGCTGAAGGCAGAAAGATTGCTGCGAGTTCGAGGCCGACCTGAGCTAGGTAAGACGTTCCATGCTACACGGTGGGATTCTGTCTGAAAGTGGGGGCTGAGGAACAGAGAAAAGGAAACTATGACAGCTGTCCTCCGAGGCTCCCTGCGGCCCTTGCTACCTGCCTTTATCCTCTGTACACAGCCTGAGATACACCTTCCTTGCTAAATCACAACCTTAATTTTAACTCTTGTGTCTTACCGTCTTTGATCTTGCAGCTATCGGAAGACTGTGTGAAAAATGTAAGCTGAACATGCCCCTCCCACACTTCGCCTTCTTTACTCTTTGAAGAGCCAATAAGCCATTAATTCCTGAGGAACAGCAAAGAAGCTTGGAATAGATATGCCAGGCTGCAATGGACACTGAAAAACTGGATGCAACCAAAGACTCCCCGTCCCCACCCTCCCCCTTAGACTTGCACTTTTTAAAGAACTTATATTTAAGTTTGGGGGCGGGAGTCTACTTTTTTATTTTATTTTATTTTAAGTTGAGCTTTTTTTTTTTTTTTTTAAGATTTATTTATTATGTATACAGTATTTTCCTTTCATGTATGTCTGCACACCAGAAGACAGCACCAGATCTTATTATAGATGGTTATGAGCCACCATGTGGTTGCTGGGAATTGAACTCAGAACCTTTGGAAGAGCAGGCAGTGCTCTTAACCTCTAAGCCATCTCTCCAGCCCAAAGTCTACTTTTTTAGACAGTAAGAGTTGTCATGGTAGGGTGACCCTTCCCAGCCCAATGCGTGCACAAGAAGGAATGCAGTGTGTCTACGGTAACTGCATAGACTCATAAACTCCCAGATAACAGCTCAAACCCTTTCCACGTATTAATTAACATTTATATATGTTGAAGGAAACTGAGGTAGATACAGGAGAGGGTTAATGTTCTAGAAGAAGGTCCTGAAGTCATTGTCGAAAGGAGACTAGTTCTTTCTCCCGTAGAGCAGAGGAAAAACCTTTAGGAAGTAATAGACAGTGAGTGTAACTCCATTCTCCTCTCTTTGCAGGTGATGGCAAGTGTGTTATCTGTGATTCCTATGTGCGCCCCTGCACTCTGGTTCGCATATGTGATGAGTGTAACTATGGATCTTACCAGGGCCGGTGTGTGATCTGTGGCGGTCCCGGCGTCTCTGATGCCTACTATTGTAAAGAGTGTACCATTCAGGAGAAGGATGTGAGTGGCAACAGCTTCCTACCTGGCCTTTCTCTCCTTTCTCTTTGGACCATTTTGCCCTCCGTGGCCATCTCTTCTGGGCTATGGGGATTGCGTTGTTCAGCTAGTCGGCTAGGTAGTTTCCTCAAGCCTGTGAGCCAACCTGGGTATAGCCTAATAAAGAGCGGTTATTGTGTATGGAGGGCAGTCTTTATCAGTGTCAGCGGTTTGTGGTGCATGCCTGGAATCCCAGCATGTGGGAGACAGGCAGAAGAATGAATGAGTTCAAGAAAGTCCTAGTGTACATAGAGAGTTCTCTGCCAGCCAAGGGACAAAGGAGAACTGTGCCTCAATAAGAAAGAGGAAAAGAAAGAGAAGCTTCTCTGTGTTCCTTCAGTATCTCTTGTGCATGCGTATATGGCATAGGCGTGTGTAGAGATCGGGGACAGCCTGTGGGCGTTACTTCTCCCTTTGTCCTCGGCCTTGGGGTCACACTAATTGTTAGGCACGGCAAGTGTGTTTACCTGCTGTCTTAGTTAGGTTTCTACTGCTACGATGATGCACCGTGATCAAAAGTGGCTCGGCAGGGAAAGGGTTACTTCTCCTACACCTCCAGGTAACAGTCTATCACAAGGGAAGTCAAGGCAGGAGCTGCCGCAGTGTCCATGGAGGACCCTTGCTACTGGCTTGCTCCGTTGTGGTTTGCTTAGCCTGCTTTCTTATAGCATCCAGTACCACCAGTAGCACTGCTCACCGTGGGCTGGGCTCTCCCCTATCTGTCATCAGTCAAGAAAATGCACCACTGACCAACGTAATGGGATTTCTCAGTTAAGGTTCCGTCTCAAAATGACTCTAGCATTGTGCTGAATCATCTTGCCAGCTCATCATTCTTATCCACATAAAACATCCTGCGTTTGTGAGTTAGAGCATAATAGACACTAAATAGTTCTGTCTGTGTCTCCCCTCCCCCCCCCCCGCCTCTTTTTTTTCTCTGTAGACATAAGGGTCTGTGTAACCCAAACTATCCTGAAAATCCTGCCTCAGCTCCCTGAATGCAGAGATTACAGACCTTTACCAGCACGCCCAGCTCAGGAGTTCTCTTTGGGCGAGGGTATGGGGTGTGAAGGCTGCTGGGGTAATTTTGCTCTGTGGCCTAGGGTGGCCTCACACTCACAGCTGTCTTCCTGCTTTACCCTCCTAGGTACTAGAATTAGTTGGCGAACTCAGTTCTCTGACTCTCTTGTGATAAAGGGCAGTTGGGTGGGTGTGGTGGCAAATTGAATTAGGGATAGTGATAGTCCATGTGTCGTGGAGTGAGATGGTTGCCACGCCTATGTTTTTGTTTCATGCTAGTGTGCAGTGTGGAAAGGAAATATATGCATTGTTTTTCTCTCTCTTTTAAGATTTATTTATTATTATGTATACATTATTCTGCCTGCATGTACACCTGCAGGCCAGAAGAGGAGATCATATCCCATTACAGATGGTTCTGACCCACCATGTGGTTGTCAGGAATTGAACTCAGGACCTCTGGAAGTGCAGGCAGCACTCTTAACCACTGAGCTGTCTCTAGCCTAGCATTGTTTCTCTTGTGACAAAATAAAAGCCAGTAGGATACAGTTTCACTGGACTGACAGAGAGCACTGGAGTACCCAATCGAGAATAAAGCAGCTGGGCCTGGGGGCACATCCCTTAATCCCAACACTCACTCAGGAAGCAGAAACAGGCGAATCTCTGTGAGTTCCAGGACAGCTAGGGCATTATACAGAGAAACCCTGTCTCAAAAAAAGCCAGATGCTGTGTTGCACCCTTGTAATCCCAGCACTCAGGAGGCGGAGGCAGGTGGATCACTGTGAGTTTGAGGCCAGCCTGGTCTACAAAGTGAGTCCAGGACAGCCGAGGCTACACAGAGAAACCCTGTCTGAAAAAAAACAAAAGAAAAAAGGCGGTGGAATGTATGTAGCTCTTCATAGTCCCGTGAACAAGTGTAGGTCAGTTTCTAGATGTAATCTCTCCCTTGTTCCTCGCACTGTGTAGTTAGGCGGTATTGCCACCCTGTTTTCAGAGGCTGTTCCAGACTGTCTGACTGAACACACTACACCATGCTGTTCCTTCCTAAGCCCTTGTTGGCGTGCGCTCATGGTGAGGAGAGCCGGCCATCACCTCAGCACTTTAATCTGGGAGCTGCTCACCACCAGTACAGAAGCCAGATAGAACTTGAGGGAAAGAGAGAATTTGTTCTGTGTGGTACAGAAATGATAAGTGATAGTTGCACTTCCAGTTTTGAATGACTTTATTAAGTAAATAGTAAGAGCGTAGTGAGTAGCCAGCAGATAGATAGCAAACCATCATCTGTGGGTGAGCTTCGGGCTTCTCTTGCTTCCTGTGGCATTTTTATACCACAGAATAAACAAGTGGTGTCTGTTGGAAGTGTTTTGCCTTCTCAGTGTTCTCAAGGCTGCAGTGTTGTGTTTCATTTCTTCCTCCCCCCCCCCCCCACCCTCTTTTGTTCCCTGTGTAGCCTTGGCTGTCCTGGACTCACTTTGTAGACCAGGCTGGCCTTGAACTCACAGCAGTTCGCCTGCCTCTGTTTCCCAAGCGCTGGGATGGCAAGTATGCACCACCGTGCCCCGCTCTCATTTCTTTATTACATCTGCTTATCTGTGTATGGGCATTAGTGTCCAGAGGAGGTGGTTTCCCCTGCTCTGGCAAGTGCTTTGGCCCACTGAGCCATCTTGACAGCCCTTGCAGTAAGCCCTTATCTACTTGCTGGTTTTCCTTGTTCCTGTTAGAGAGGCAGAGGGATGGCCTGACCAGGGTGGAGCCTCAGCGCAGCCAAGAGTGTTGTTTACTCTGTTGAGTCCACTATTGCTTGGGAAAAAGAGGAAGTTGTCTATTAAGTGTGCAGTTATAATTTGATTTGGGGATTTGAACAGTTTCCAGCCCTAAACTCTTTCCACTAACCTTTGACAACTCGAACTAGATTGATGATTGCTGTCTCCCGCCGCTGTGGGTCTGATCCTCTGCCTCTCCTTTCCTGGGGTCTTGGTCACAGGGCCTGATCTTGTGGTGCAGGGTGATACTCCATTTCTGGTTCTGCCCCTATCGAGTATTCCCGGGAGACACCCTCACCACCATGAGCGTTGGGACTTGAAAAGTGCTAGAGTAAAGGAAGAGAAGGTGCAGACAGTCCTTCCGCCAAATGCTCCAAAGTGGAGAGGTAGCGCTTTGCCGAGCTCTCACAGTTATAACTACAGTCTGTATCTAGCGTAAGCTTGGACCACAGAGTGCTTACTAGGCGGTAATCGCCATCTGACTTGTCTGCATTCCTCGTGTGATCTGATACCTCTGGATCCCGGTGCCTCCTTCTGCCCCTGAGAATTATTGTAGACGTCACTGCACCTACTTCGCATTGTACAGGAACGCTCTAAGGATACTTGAGCTCAAGCTCACAATGACTGGGCACTAGTTTCCAAGGAACACAAAGCAGTACCGTGACATGATCCAGCCTCTCATCCTTACAGACAGATGATCGTGTAGATGAAGTACCTAGGCTTTTTCCTGTGCAGAACTCTCCCCACAGCAGAAGCTGCCGCCTTAGTGTTCTTTCCTTCTGCAGCTTTTATAATTCATAAGGTGATTAATTAGATCAGTAAGTTAAACCGGGTACCCTCATTTGTAGTTTTTCAAAACCTCAAAAAATACCCAGGAATCAGGAGATGGTGGTGCAGGCCTATAATCCCAGCACTTGCTATGCTGAGAGAGAGAATTGCCAGTTTACAACTAGTCTGGGGCCAGGCTTTGGTGGCACATGCCTTTAGTCCCAGCACTCAGAAAGTAGAGGCAGGTGGATCTCTTGAACTGCTGTGAGTTCAAGGCCAGCCTGATCTACAGATCATTCCAAGACAGCCAAAGCTACACAGAAAGATCCTGTCTCAAAAAACCAAAATGAAAAATAAAATAAATAAAACCAGTCTCGGGTACCCTATCTGACAAAATGGAAAGTTTACTAGTGTCTTCAGAGCTTGGTGCTAGAGGGCCAATTTGTGAGCTCTCATGATGTGACAGCAAACGAATCTTGACCCTGCTCCCAACCAGAGACCAAGAAAAGAACTTACCAGTGTGGTCTACAGAGAGCTCCAGGACAGCCAAGGCTACACAAAGAATTAATTTGTGGAGTTTGAAAGTATTTCTATTTATTTTGGGTACACGGTTAATCCTAGGATTTTGCACAGCCCAGCCTGGGTTCTCCAGAATAATAGCCAGTCTTCTGACCCGTCTCCTCAGCACCCAACTTTTTCTTTTTTGTTTTTGTTGTTGTTGTTTTCAAGATAGGGTTTCTCTGTGTAGCCTTGGATGTCCTCGAACTCACAGCGCTCTGCCTGCCTCTGCCTCCCGAGTGCTGGGATTAAAGGCGTGCACCCCCACAGCCTGGTTGGTTGGTTTGTTTGGTTGGTTGGATTTTTAGAATAACTGGAAAGATAAACATGTAGCCCAAAAGCTGTAAAATGGTCTCTGGAGGCTACGATGACCCAGTGAGTACAGGCCTTTACTATTACATGTGACACCGAGTTCAATCCCCAGAACCCACGTGTCCTCAGCTCTCTACACACGCCATGGCATGCGCATGCACACATGTACTAAGTATGTGTTTACCAAAAAAAGTGTTTTATTTGGTTTGTTGTTGTTGTTGTTTTTCCTTTTTTCTAATGAAAAAAAAAATGGTCTTTCACTTGGAGAGGCAGAGGCAGTTGCATCTCTGTGAGTTCAGGGGCAGCCTGGTCTACAAATCTACTCCAGGACTTCCAAGGCTACCCAGAGAAACCCTGTTTTTAAAAAAAAGTGAAAACTCACAAAAGGTAGGGAAGATACAGTATTGACTAATCTGGGCAGGGTTCCTCAGTTAAGTAAATGGAGGTGCTTGAACACATTTGTTGGCAAGAAACACATTGATTGGGTCTTTTTTTTTTTCTTTGTCTTTTTTTTGCTGGGGATTAACTGCAGGGCCCAGTCAGTGGCCTGCCGAGGTACTGAGGTATAGAGTTCTGCTTTTCCTAACCCTGGGCTAGATTTTATCTTAAATTGCTTGAGACAGTTTCAAGGACTTAACAACTGTATTCTGTTTTTCAGAGAGACGGTTGCCCAAAGATTGTCAATTTGGGGAGCTCTAAGACAGACCTGTTCTATGAACGCAAGAAATACGGCTTCAAGAAGAGGTGATAGGTGGGTGGCTTCTTCCTCCCCCACCAAGCTGCTGCAGCTGCCAGAAAAGATACCACCACCACCACCACCACCAGCAGAAAGGGAACGGAGCCCAGAGTGCCACCAGAACAGCCTGCTAGTGCTAGTGTCCTGGCCCCTGCCACCCTTTCTTTCCCTGACTGCTGGTGAGGATAGAGGGCTCCTCACAGAGCACTCCAGCAGACTGGAAGAAAGATTGCTAGGTCAGTTCATAGTTTGTTTTTGTTGTTGTTGTTGGGTTTGGTTTAGTTGGAAAAGCAAGGCTCTGCTCTCTGCATTGATTCTTTTCACACCAAAAGCTTCAAAACAAGGCTTCTGTCTGTAGCCTTGACAATGAAGCTGCCACATCAAAAGCATGGTCTGCAGCAGCTATGGTGGTGGCTGTCCTCTGTGACCCTCAGTGTGGCCAGAGCCATCAGAACATGCAATGTGACACGACGCTTCCAAGGTGGCTCTGGTTTCATGTTTGTTTGGTTGGTTTTTTTTTTGTTTTGTTTTTGGTTTTGTTTTCTTATAAATTGGAAATTTCTGTTGTTCTAATAAAGTTGGTGTGTATTTTCTGGTAGTTGGTTGCCTTCCTTATTAACGTTGAGAGTCTACTTTTAGTCATCTGGGTTTTGGTCACTGAGGTATGATAGATGCTGTGGGGCTGATAAAGTGCCTTGTCCTCTTACTGCCACTGGAAGGAATCAGGGCATCTGCGCCCATTCCTATGGGTGAACTTTTAATTTTTGTCTCACTTGTTAGCTCAGGCTAACCAGGAAATTGTTACAGTCCTCCTGCCTTAGCCTTCAGAGTCCTGGCATTTCATAGGTTAATGACCACACCTGATTTTTTAAATAGTGATTTTAAAGAGCTGGTGAGGAATGTAAGATAAAATTAAGTTGATAAGTTAGAAAAACTTTGATTTGTTTCACACAGTACATATATATATATTTGGAGAGTATGTTTCCTTTTGTACAAAATTTTAAGATTCTGTATGACTGTCTTACCTGCATGTGTGTGTGTGTGTGCATGCTTGGTGCCTGCAGAGTCCAGGGCATCAGATGCTCTGGAGTTGTGAATGGATGTGAACTACCATGTCGGTGCTGGGAATTAAACCTGGGTCCTTTTCAAAAACAACTTGCACTCCCTACCCCACCTACACACACACACACAGAGTTTTTCTGTGTAGCCTTGGCTTCTTGACTGTCCTGGACTCACTTTGTAGATGAGGCTGGCCTTGAACTCACAGTGATCTGCCTGCCTCTGCTTCCCTGAATGCTGGGATCACAGGTGTGCGCCACCACGCCCAGATGTAACAAGCACTCTTAACCACTAAGTCACCTCACCAGCCCCAACAAACACCTTGTAAGTAAATTATCAGAACTAGAAAATGTAGCCAGACCCATCTACTTGGGTCAGTCCATTTCTGTTTACTGATAAGAGTTTTCAGGGCGGGTGTTTGTGCATATTGGGAGGTATTGTTAAATAGGTCTTTAGTGGGATAGACTTGGGTCCTGAGGAATCTGTGTACTTGGCCTTGTTCATACTGCAGCTTAGTACCAAAGTTGTGGCAAGCAAGAAACAGCAAAAGCAAAACTCTCATGGTCATATATGATGTTTTGAGTACAGTTAAGACAGCCTTGGCTGTCCTGGACTCGCTTTGTAGACCAGAGTGGCTTCGAACTCACAGTGATCCACCTGCCTCTGCCTCCCAAGTTCTGGGATTCTGGGATTAAAGGCATGTGCTACCGTGCCCAGCCAGTCTGTCTGGAGAGAATAGAATAAAGAGCAAAACAGAAACCGATCTGTTAGGAGCCACAGGATGGCCAAAGGAAGGATTCTTGGGCTGGTTTGGCGAGCTGCTCGGGACAGCAGGACAAGGCCTTGATCACAGGCATTAAGCTGATCCTGATTGCTCTCCAGGTGCTTTGCTCTTGTGCCGCCCACCCAGCTTTCTACCACTTCCTGCTGCGGCCACTGTGCAGACTGCTGTTCCTGCTTCTGCCTCAGTGGGCCATCTTTTTTTTTTTTTAACCTTTTTTTTTTTTAAGATTTATTTATTATTTATACCGTATTCTTCCTGGATATATGTCTGCACACCAGAAGAGGGTGTCAGATCCAGTTATGTATAGATGATTGTGAGCTGCCATGTATTTGCTGGGAATTGAACTCAGGACCTTCTGAAGAGCTGAGCCATCTCTCCAGCCCCATTGTGCCTTCTTTTTTAACCTGCTGGTCCTCCACGGTGTCTGTGCTTAGCTAACTCCTCCCACCCGGCCTTCAAACCTGTGCCAGATGCATCCTCAGATGCCCCAACCTTCAGTCTCGTCTCCCCTTGTGTTCACAGTAGCACCGTCTGTGTTCTCCCGAAGCATTTGACTCATGTTCTTCCCCGTAGCTGACATGTTCAGTCTTGAGTGGTAATAACCAGCCTTGAAGGAAGCATGGAGACGTGTAGGCAAATGGGGGTAAGGTACACAGACAAGGGTGCTTGTGTGCTGGAGAACAGTGTGCAGAAATGTAGTCTCGAACCCAGGGTTGTGTTCAGGGAGCCTGGAGCAGTTCTTAACTACGAGGGAAAGCAGAAAATGACCATTTTCAGGTTAGCATTTGTAATTGATTTTGTTGTTGTTGCTATTTGCCTGTTTCCGAGACAGTCTCTGGCTATAGCTCCAGCCGGGCCTTGAGAATCCTTTTGCCCCGTGTGCTGCCATGCCCAGCTTGAGTTGATTCTCTAGTTAACTTTTCAAATCTTCAGCTGTGTAACAAGCAGTGCCTGTGGGTAGGGGTTCCATTGGCGCCCCCTTCAGGTGGTGTTGGGATCAGTTCAGGCCCCTGCACATGCTTACTCTGCGCCATACCCCCAGCCTTAGCCAATTACATGATTTAGGTAGGTCTTACATCTACCAGTGTTTGGGAAGCCACTCTTCAGTTTGGAGAAAATAATTCCCTAAGATGCACTGTCTGCCTCAATGGAAAGCCTCTAAAAGGCCATTAGGGAGCCAGGTGGTGGAGGTGCTCACCTTTAATCCCAGCACTCTAGGGGCAGAGGCAGGCAGATTGGATCACTGTGAGTTCAAGGCCAGCCTGGTCTACAAAGCGAGTCCAGCACAGCCAAGACTACACAGAGAAACTCTGTCTCAGGAAAAAAAAAATTGCTCCAGTGTGGCCAGTTAGTGGTGGGTGGAGCACTCTGGCATAACCTTCATTAGGTCCTGGGTTCAGTCCCCAATGCAAGTAACTTGCAGCTGGATAAAGTGAGAGCTCTTGAGGTTTTGTTTTGTTTTTGGTCTATCTTGGCCATTAGAATAATTCCCTTTAATTTTAAAGGTGAAGGTAAAGCAGCTACAGCTATCACTGTATATGGAGTGTTTGCCTAGCATGCACGAAGCTCCAGAACTGCATAACTCGCCGTGGTGGTGCATGCTTGTAATTGAAGCACTGAGGACTAGAGGCAGGAAGATCACAGGTTATCCTGTACTGTAGAGCAAATTGGAAGCCACCCTGGCCTACATGAGACTTTATCCTTAAAAAAAAAAAATCTAGTAAATTATCCTTTGAAGAAAACCTGTGCACAAGATTAATTTTAACCAAAAACATACAATTCTGGGAAGAGAATAAGACCCCACTCAGCTGCGTATAACCACAAGTAATTGGAACAGTCTTGATCCCTGGTGCTCATCTTTGCTGTTGGAAAAAGCACTTGCCAAGTGCAGTGCCTGTGCCTTTGACCCAGCAGAGGCGGGCAGATCTCTGTGAATGCCAGGCCAGCCTGGTCTTTAGACAGTTCCAAGACAGCCAGGGCTACATAGTGAGACAACTGTCTCAAACAAAACAGCATCAAAAGCGCTATACCTCCATAGTTGAATTCATTGTGGTCAGATTCCAAACCTCATTAAATAAGATTTCTGGCCCCGGTACTGGACAGTGAGTCAGAGTTTACCAACAGTCTGCTTTTTCTTTTTTTTGGGGGGGCGGGGTTTTCGAGACAGGGTTTCTCTGTGTAGCCTTGGCCATCCTGGACTCACTTTGTAGACCAGGCTGGCCTCGAACTCACAGCGATCTGCCTGCCTCTGCCTCCGAGTGCTGGGATTAAAGGCGTGCGCCACCACGCCCGGCGGCCAGTCTGCTTTTTCATCGGGAAGGATGCATATGTCCCGATTGCTTGAGAGGCTGAAGTAGGAGATCACTTGAGCCTTTAAAAGTTCAATGTCAGGGGGTTGGAGAGATGGCTCAGACGTTGAGAGCACTGGCTGCTATTCCAGAGGTCCTGAGTTCAATTCCCAGCAACCACATGGTGCCTCACAACCATCTATAATGTGATCTGATGCCCTCTTCTATCTGTTGCTCTCTTCTGTCACGCAGGCATGCATACAACAGGGCGCTTAATAACCAAACAGTTTAATGCCAGCTGAGGCAATAGAGGGAGACTCCATGCCAAATTAAAAATTATAAAAAGAAAAACAGCCAAATCATAGGATTTGTGATCTTTACTAGCTCCCTCCACAGCTGTGCACTTACAGTCATTCAAACAATAATTTACACGGAGCTCAAAAAGGGGCCCAGGAGCTGGGTATGTGGCTCAATTGCTAGTGGACCGCCAAGCATGCATAAATCTAGGCTCTGAGCCCAGGTACTGCATGAACTGTGTTGTAGCACATGCCTTTAATCTCAGTACTCAGATGGAAGCAAGAGGACCACAAGTTCAAGGTCATTCTTGGCTACCTACCAAGTTCAAGGCCTGCTCAGTTGCATGAAACCCTGTGTAAAAAATAAAAAAGGAGGGCTGGGTATGGTGGTGCATGCTTTTAATCCAGTACTTGAGAGACAGAGGCAAGGGGATGTCTGAGTTTGAGGCCAGCCTGGTCTACAGAGTGAGTCCAAGACAGCCAAGGCTCTGTTACACACAGCAACTCTGTTTTAAATAACAAAAACAATAACAATTAAAATTTAATAATTGCTGGGGGATTTAGCTCTGATAGAGGGCTTGCCTAGCAAGTGCAAGGCCCTGGGTTTGGTCTTCAGCTCTGGAAAAAAAAATAATAATATCATCATCATCATCAAATAAAAAGTAGGAACTAGAGCGGTCGTGTCATGGATTAAGAGTACTTACTTTTCTGAGAAAAATCTTTGCGTTCATTTCCTAGCACCTACATCAGGTTGCTCACAACTCTTCTAAGGGATTTCACTCCCTCTTCTCGCCTCCATTTGCACCTGCTGGCTGCTCTTCCAGAGATTAGGGTTCAATTCCTGGCACCCACAGGGTTGCTCACAACTATCTGTAAATTCAGTTCCCATGGCCACTGCACCAACATGGCTTAAGGACATATATTCAGACAAAACACCAATACACATAAAAAGTAAATCTTAAAATAGACACAAAATATACCAGGGCAGGTGAGATGGCTCTAGTAAGTTGCCACCTGATCATGTGGACCATGACAAGTGAGTGTACAAGTGTCCACACACAAATATTTGTAATGAAAATATGTACAGGGGCTGGAGAGATGGCTCAGTGGTTAAGAGCACTGACTGCTCTTCCAGAGGTCCTGAGTTCAATTCCCAGCAACCACATGGTGGCTCACAGCCATCTGTAATGTGATCTGATGCCTTCCTCTGGCTGCAGGTGTACATGCAGGCAGAGCACTGCATACATAATAAATAAATAAATCTTTAAAAAAAAAAGAAAACATGTACAAATATACCCTGTATATGTATATGAACACACAGGAAGATATGTTGTTATAAATCATGCAGCTATGGTATAACATGTCAGTATATAAAAGAAAATACACCCATCAGATGTTCACCTTGGCCTTCCCATTAGCAACTTTTTCTCTATAATTTTTTTTTTTTTCAAATTTAACATATACAGAGACTGTATTTTGGCCATATTGCAGCTTTTTGGGGGGAAGGGGACAGGGTTTTGCCATGAGTCCTAGATGTTCTGGAACTCACTTTGAGATGAGGCTGACCTACATCTTGCTGCTATCCTGCCTTTATATTCTGAGTGCTGTGGTGGCAGGAATGGGCTGCTGCTGCCACACCCTATTTAGCAACTTGTAAATTAAGAAAATTCCCAAGGAATCAAACTGAACTAGCTAAATTTCAGGCAGATTGTGTGTTACTGTTTGACTGTAGCTTTTTTGTTGGTTGCTTTGGTTTTGGTTTTTGGTTTTGTTTTGTTTTTTTCGAGACAGGGTTTCTCTGTGTAGCCTTGGCCGTCCTGGACTCACTTTGTAGACCAGGCTGGCCTCGAACTCACAGCGATCCGCCTGCCTCTGCCTCCCGAGCGCTGGGATTAAAGGTGTGCGCCACCACCGCCTGGCTGCGTCTATTTTTAAACTAAAGACCATAAACAAAACAAAAACCAGCCACCTTTAATCCCAGCACTCAGGAGGCAGAGGCAGGCGGATTGCTGTGAGTTCGAGGCCAGCCTGGTCTACAAAGTGAGTCCAAGACAGCCAAGGCTACACAGAGAAACCCTGTCTCGGAAAACCAAAAAAAAAAAAAAGGTGTGCACCACCATGCCCGGCTGACCTGTAGCTTTTTAATAGTGGCTTCAGGCTAGGATGTAATGTGAACGAGTCTTTGCCTAGGAGTAATTTCCCTGCCTCCTCCAAAATAAACCCCTCAAATTATTTTCATCTAATCCCAGATACTTGATTCCTTATTAATGCCATAACCAAAGCTAAAAATGTTTGTTTCTTTGAATACTGCCTTTTGGTCCCTTAACAAAAGGACCAGAGTTGATCATGCAGGCTTTGTCTGCTGTCCTTTGCCCATCAGTGGCAGCAGATGTGAAGAATCAAACCAAGAAACTATTTTTTTTTTTATAACTTCAAGGAAACAATAAAAAATTTCACCGTGTGTGTATATATGAAACTTCTTGGGTTAACTGAGCCAACTATGGCCAGCTTTACTTGTCACTAGCACCAAAATATCTGGCATGGGCTGCTTTGCTCTAAGGGGGGGGGGGGGGGGGGGGGGAGTGGTTCCAGTCCTGTCTCTGCAGTCACCAGAGCTGACCCTTGGGAAAGCAAGGTGTATGCCTTTCAACATGGGTGTTCAAATGGGAGGGGACTCGGGAGGGCTTGAGTAGTAAATGCAGTTTGCAATTAAGCCCTGCCAAGATGAAATTACACATTGGGGGAGAGAAGAAAATTCCTCTTTATCATGTAACTTGAAGCAGCAGTAATTAAGGGAAATTACGTCTCTCCCTCTGTTCTATCCTATTCATGTGCTCAACCTTTACTCAAAACTCCCATTTACAAGGAGACGGGATTTTTAAGGGTTTTTTGTTTGTTTGTTTGTTTGTTTGTTTGTAATGTTGTCCAAGGCTTATTCAAATAAAAGCACAAATACGCAGAGACTCGAGCTCTTCCACACGTTTGTTTTATCTGCATATGAATATCATTGAGCCAGCCTCCAGCAAATCGTTCCAGCTCATCCTAACCTTTCTCGTCATTCTGTCTTGGAATGTTTCTCATTGGGAAATGCACACCAACTAGTATTTATAGGCTGCAATGACCAATTTATCATGATGAAAAATAAAACTCTTCTGCAGATTTGGACATTTTCGGGGAGGGAGACAGACGGATTTGTTTGAATCGGGCTTTATATACAATGTTGTTTAATCATAAGATCTCCATGTTTTTAAAGATGAAGAAGCAAATTTGGTGAGTTAAGAATATTTGTTGCATTAAATCTAGAACACATAGTAAGTGGCAGATATAAACCCACCTATTTCAATGTCCGTCTCTAATTATAGACTACAAATACCAGCATCCCTTGCGATACCTAAGGCGCAAACGCACGCTCAGGAGCTGCAACCAAAACCCAATCAAAAGCCTCTCCCTACCTGAAGACCAATGGAAAGGCTGTTGCTAACACAGCTGCGGTATTTTTAGCTTTCGTCTTGGTGGACAGCTTCACAGCGTAGATGGAACACTCTAGGGGGCGGGGGGGGGGGGTGCAGAAAGAGAAGGGTGAGGTGAAGAGGGGCGTGTATGACGCTTGCTGACGCACAAGGCAAGTAGTCCCAGGAGGAGCCCCTGGTCTGTCCAGCTCGGAGTGTGGGGGATGGGACGGACACACGCTCTGAGATAGCTTTTCACCTCCCTGGCACAGCGGATTTTGCCCTCTCACCTGGCATTTCTCTCCTCCGGGCTAGGAGGGCGTATTTAGATTTCTGTACCTCCGTTGCTCTCTGCCCTTGCCAAAGTGATCAAGGGAAATGAAATGCACACATTTCGTAACTGGAAACTTTCCGATCTCACCTCCCCGTGTGGCTTCGGAGGCCTCTGTAGCACCAGAACATTCAGGAACGTGAATAAAGAAACAGGGGTTGGAGAACTGGAAAATAAGCGACCCAAGGCGGAAGGACTGTACACAAGGCCAGCGGTCCTCCAGCCTCGTGGTCTGACAATCTAGTTCTCCTGTGATTGCAATCCACCCCACAGCCCGAGACCCCCATCTCTGAGCCTGCACTGACACAAAGCCGCAGAGTCTGGGCCGGAGCCCAGGTGCGCCTCGCTTCACCGCCCGATACGATCGGGTTGAACACCCTGCTGACCTTACCAGGACTGACTCTTCTGTAACTAGGCTATTGCTAGAAGGAACATGCCTCTCGTGCTCTCCTGGGCATCAGGACCACAGCTGAGGGGCCGCGGTCACGTGTAGCCAGCGCTGTATCTGGCTTTTGGAACCCTAATTTCAGGGCTGAGAGTGCATGGTTAATCCGTGTCCCGCTCCTTTTTCAGGCCCTCCATCTCTTCGCACCTCTTCCTTCCCCTTCCCTCCCATCTTCCAAGTCCCCACCACGACGACACTGGTAAATCAGGTTATCCCAGTTTAGATCCAGAACCTTTCTAGAGCTGGCGTCGTGTCCCCGTCTCCCCAAATTTAAAACAGATTGGAACCGGGGAGTGCGAGCCCCTGGAGCCCTCAATGCTGGAGAGTCGCGCCCTCACGGTCTCAGTGGACCCTGTGAGTTGGGGCTGGAATGACTCCTACGCTAGAGCCCTCGGGGCCCGGGAACGCCAGCACCTCCCCGCGACAACCCCCCCCCCCCAGTCCCAGACTACTTCCTGATGGTCAGCTATGTCCCAGGCCGGTCCCTACCCTCCCTGAACTTGGTCTATACCGGTTAAAACCATACATTGCGAGTTCAGGCTGCTTTGGAGCCTTAAGAGAAGAAATCGGGTACCGTGGCGCTCAGATGGGCCAGGAGGGCGAGCAGCCCGGCTTGAGGACATGACAGGGTAGGGTCTAGAGGAGCCACAGAGAAAAGATCCCCACTGCGTTAGCAGCGGAATCTGCAATTCCAAACCGCGACTGGGCTGCAAGGGGTTAAAGGCACCAAGGGAGGAAAAGTAGTCCCGGCCCCGCCCCAGCTGGGCGGAGGGACGCATCACTCAGGGGTGGGGAAAGAAGATCCATGCGCAGGGTTGCTGAGGGTGAAACTTTTCATTGACTTTGCTCACTTCGGGCCCGGGCGCGGGAAGGTGTAGGTCGTTGGGGTTGAGTGTCGTGGAGCCGAGAGGCCAGAAGGACAGAACCTGCCCGAAGGGCCACATCCTGGGCCGTCCGTCCTCCATCCACCGCGTGACGGGTGCCATCCTCGGGTCCGCCATCCCCGCGCCGCCGCCGAGCTCGACCTCCAAAAACAGCGGAAAGAATCACATGAACTCGGTCCTCGTCCCACACTCAACCCTCAACGACGTAAAAGGACACCGTGGCCCTCAGCCTCGCGGCGCCGGGGAGGCTGGGCGAGAGACCTCCGTCCCGCGGCCTGCGGAGCGCCCCTTCGCCGAGACCCCAGTGAGTGCGCGGGCGTGCGGGCGGGGAGCGCCCACACTGGCCCACTCCCTAGCTGCCCCTCTCCAGATCCGCCCCTGGGCCGCTCTCCATCACCCTCTGATCCTGGGGTACCTAGTTCGGAGCGCGGCCCTCTCCTGGGCGGAGTGCGTTTCCTCCTCGACCTCCTTCCCCATTTCTTTACGCCTCACGCGCTAGGTTTTCCTCGTTGCCCTAAAAGAAACCAAACTCCGTCCAGCGTTCAAATAAATTAGGGGATTCGACCCTTGGTCTTCGGCTGCCTTTCCCGTGTTTGGGGAAGCGAGGCGGTGGTTATTAACACGGTTTGTTTCTGGCCCTTTGGAACCTGTGAGATGGGAAATTTGGACATCCCCCTTTTTTCAGCGACAGGGCCGGTTGGTAGAGACTGCCCTTGGGTTGCGGGGCAAGAATTCATTGCATGTTGGCTCTTTATATTATTGTGTGGGCGGAAAAAAAAAAGTACCCAAAGAGCCTGTCAGATTTGATCCCTTGTTTGATCCCTCCTATTCCCAAATTTCCCCTTCTGTCCAAGGAGGATGTACTGCGCCCTTAACCAAAATCTAAGGAGGGAAACGGGAGAATGAACAGAGGAGCAGCCTGCAGGCCGTCCCCTGGGAGTAAGCAGAACTTCACACGGCAGGCTTAGGGATCAGCAGACAGGGTTTCCGGTGCCAGTTCAGTGCCTGGCATTTTTCCCCCCCTCTTTCTGTCCACCCTGGTAGTGGGTTTCTCTTTGATTTCCTGACAACAATAAAAAATCCTGTTGCTTGCCTGAGCGCCTACCCCCATCCCTCACTTAAGCAGTGGGGAAAACAGCTGGTGTGGGAGGAAGGATTAGGGAGGCTTAACACCGGGCAGGGGAGGGTTGCCCAGGATCTGGTAAGTCTGGTCCCAGGCTAGGCCTTGCCTAGGGAGGAGACTCGAAATTTCTGAGTATTAGAAGATGTCTAGGTTTCAGGTGTACGGATTTTGCTTGTTTGCCTGGGAACCTTTTCCCATTTCCTTTACCTGGTTCTGGTTTCTCAGACTTTTATTAGAAATGGGGTGAGGCTTGGGCCCCACTGGCTTCGGGCCTTATTGTTTGACGGGGCGCCTCCTCACAGCTTAACTAGGAATTTCTTTGGCTGGTATGACTGGAGAATTGGATGTAATTCCTGCCGTTCCCTTCCTGGCTGTGGGGAAGCTGGAGCCGAGCCTACTGGATATTAAGTGAATAGGGCTCCTTTCTCCTTGAATACACTGTTCCTACAGCTACCACAGACAGCGGTAGTCCACCGAGATCAAGAGGCTGAGACCAGAGCCGGGGCCCTATCTATTCCAGGCCACCTGCTTTACCCAGGCAAAGCCCCTTCGTTGTTGAGCCCTAAATCAGTAGGCTTGGGAGGTCATGGAGGGAAAGGGGAGAGTTATTGGAGTCTATCCTGGACACGGACGTGGGGGAGAAGGATAGCCGGTGAGAGGCCTTATGGGCAGATTTATGCCAAACGTCTTTGGTGGGGGGTTGGGGGGGGGGTGAATCGCCTCAACGCGCATGTGCATTGGAAACTTTTCCTCGGCTTCGGACCCTTGGCCAGGACCTAGTGCAGGGCATGCGCAGTCTATCTGGCCGAGCCTTCGCGTAGTGCGCAGGGAAGTGTAGTGTGCTCGAAAAGTAGGTCACGAGTCTCTACCAGCGCTAGGAGGTCTGAGGACTACGTCTCCCAGAGTGCTGAGCGCGTCACCGCCTTGGGAGAGGCGAGCCCTCGGGGCCCCTGCGGGCCCGGCTGTGGACAGGATTCTTGTGATGTGGCCCACGTGGTCCAGAATATCAGGGAGATGGTGCCAGGGTCTAAGCGCCTTGCACTCAACACATATCCTGGAAGTCCTGCAACCCATATTGTCCCTCGGGCTGCCGCCTCCCTGAGGAAAGCCAGGGGCTGATGCCTGAGCTTCTCTGTCTCTGTCCACTGTGGCTATACTTCTCCTGACCGTGTTATAACGCCCCCTCCCCACCACCACACACATTCACCTGGATCATGGAGACTGGTTGCCTGTAGGACATTGGGAGTTTGTTTAAGATACCTGGATTTTGGGGTGGGGAGAATCGATTCCTATACCTTGCTGCTTTCTTTCTACAATGTTACTTCTTCTTTTCTTTCCTTTTTTTAAGTTTTGCTTTGCGTTTTCACATGTTTCTCTGGGATTAACTTTGAAACCTTTGTGTACCTTCATCATGGCTCCTTCCTCGTCCCGTTTTTTCTTTCGCCTAAACACTAAAATACACCTCGGCACAAGGGATCTTGAGTCAGGATATAACCAGTAGCTGAAGTAAAAGGAAAGGAGGGAAGAGGTATTAGGACAGATTTTTTTTTTTCATACATATTGTTGTTTAGAAAGGGGCCTCAGTATATAGTACAGGCTGACCTTGACTCCTGCCTCAGCCTCCTCTATCAGCTGCAGTTACAAGCACTGCACACTCTAGCTCACTTGCAACTTTTTAGTACATCATCAAAATGAGAACTTATTACTAAACACTTTTTTTTTTTTTTTTTTTTGGAGACAGCTTCTCACTCTGTAGTCCTGGCTAGCCTGTTACTTGCTTATGTAGACCAGGCTGGCCTTGAATTTACAGAGAACCATCCGACTCTGCCTCCTGACTGTCACTGCTTTTCTTTTGCTTTCTTTTTTTTTTTTTTTTTTTTTTTTTTTTTTTTTTTTTTTTTTTTTTTGGTTACCTTCTACTGTTTCGTTGAAAAGCTCTGAGTCCTCTGCAGCTGCCTAACAAGTCTGCCTGTTTCTTTTTTGAAGTGTGGTTATTTCTAAGCTTTCTAATCTTATCATACTTCCATAAATACTTTATATAAGCACTATAATTTGTCTGTCCTTTTCTAAAACACAGACCCAGCCCAATGGTCACGCCTATCTTTAGCTGAAGGCAGGACAGTTCCAGGGCTTTAATCCTGGGCTCCATAAGCTTCTTGAAGTCAAAATTAGAGTCTGAGCTGATAGCGCAGAGAATCTCCTTCTGGTCATCTGGCCTGACCTGTTCTCCAACTAAAGAGGCAGAGGAGGCGTGATGCTTCCTTGTTTGTGCGGCAACCACTGAGGTAAATTGATGTGCAGCTTTAGTTGCTTATGCTGCAAATACTGGTTCTCTAGGCAAAGCTGATGACAGTGGCTCCATTGTGTTCAGGGTGATAGGCTTATTTCCCAATGACTTTGGTCTGCATTTAGAATGTTCCCATTTTGAGGCTATTCTGTTCAGCGGTTATAACTTGGAAGGCAGTTACACAGCAGAATTTGAGAGGTGTAGAAGCCCTCTGGGTAGGATAACTAAGAGACTGTGCAATGCCTGCAAGAAAGGGTTGTGTTGACACTGAGTCTGTTGTACTTTTCAAAACCCTCTCTGAAAACACTGCAGGTCCTTACTTCCCTGAGACCTGATACCAACTTTCTCCATAACTTCTTAGTCTCTTCATGCCAGACACTTTAGTGAACCACCATACTCCTTTTAAACCTCCATCCTTTTGTTTTGGTTTGGTTTGGTTTTTGGGGGGGGGTTGGATTTTTTTTTTTTTTTTTTTTTTTTTGTTGTTGTTGTTGTTGTTTTGGTTTGTTTTTTGAGTCAGGGTTTCTCTGTGTAGCCTTGGCTGTCCTGGACTTACTTTGTAGACCAGGCTGGCCTCGAACTTGCAGTGATCTGCCTGCCTCTGCTGTGATTAAAGGCATGTGCCACCATGCCTGGCCCCATTCTTTTTTATTATTTTTAATTACACATAGATATATGTATTTTCATATGTACACATGAGTTGCAGGTAACTGAGGAGGCCAGAGGCATCAGATTCTCTGGAACTAGAGTTACAGGCTGTTGTGATCTGCCTGGCATGTGCACTGTGAGCCAGACTCGTGTCCTCTGGAGGAGCAGTGGGTGCTACTGATCCGTTTCTCTAGTCCTTCAAACCTCCACTCTTTTTCTGTTTGGTTGGTTGGGGTTTTTTGTTTTGTTTTGGTTTTAGGGGGGTTGTTTGTTTGTTTGGTTTGGTTTTTGTTTTTTGAGGCAAGGTTTCTCTGTGTATCCTTGGCTGTCCCAAACTTGCTTTGTAGACTAGGCTGTCCTCTAACTCACAGCGATCCGCCTTCCTCTGCCTCCCAAGTACTGGGATTAAAGGTGTGCGCCACCTCACCCCGCTCAAACCTTCATTCTTTTTCCTTTTTTTTTTTTTTATAGACTTATTTATTATAATGTATACAGTGCTCTGTCTGGATGTCCAGATCTCATTTTAGATGATTACAAGCCACCATGTGGTTGCTGGGAATTGAACTCAGGACCTCTGGAAGAGCAGCCAGTGCTCTTAACCTCTGAGCCATCTCTCCAGCCTGGCAAACCTTCATTCTTAAGCTATCAATGCGGAAGGCATGAGCTGCTTGAACATAGTTCTTGGTGGTTTAGTTTGGCTGGACTTGAACTCCCAGTTTTGTTGCTTCTGCCTCCCAAGTGCTGAGCTCACAGGCTCAAGTCACCATGCCCCGCTCAAGCCCCACTCACGCCTACATGGGAGAGGGCCTAAGTGTATAAAGTGACTAGCTTTGAGTTTTGCAGTTCCTTTCTGTCTCTCATACCAAGATTGAAGGTGACTCAGTGAGGTTGCAGATGGACTCTTTTTTTTTTTTTTTTTTTTTTTTTTAAAGATTTATTTATTTATTATGTATACAGTGCTCTGCTTGCATGTACCCCTGAAAGCCAGAAGAGGGCATGATATCACATTACAGATGGTCATGAGCCACCATGTGGTTGCTGGGAATTGAACTCAGGACCTTTGGAAGAGCAGGCGGTGCTCTTAACCACTGAGCCATCTCTCCAGCCCCTGCAGATGGACTCTTGAGTGCCTTCCCTGGTACACACACATCACAAGTCCCTTCTGAAGATTCAGTTCTAAGCATGCCCCTCAGGAGCCCTGGGCAGCCCGCCACCTGAGAATTAACATAAGAATGTGTTATAGGCTGCCTTTAATCCCAGCTCTTCGGAGGACCAGACAGATGGATCACAGTGAGTTCAAGAACAGCCAGGGCAAAAAAAAAAAAAGAACAGCCAGGGCTACACAGGGAAACCCTTTCTCAAAAAACAGGAAAAAAGGGGGGGGGGTGCATTATAGTAATCTAAACCTAGTGCCTGGAGACTTCAAAATACAGCCCTGAGTCCCACACAGGACAGAAGATGGCCTTGGTGGGACATAGGTCAGCCCTGTCTCTGCTGAGTTCCGCAGCGTAGCTTTGCCCAAAGTTCTGGTCAGAGACACACTCTGGCCTTGCCTTCCATAGGTGGCCTTTTCAGTTCATCTTCTCCCTAAGCTGGCCTCTAGAAGCCATTATTTTGGAGAAAGAAGAGATTAAAAGCCTTAGCTCCAGGTCCTCACAGAGCACCTTCCTGAAACACGAGGCTTGCCCAGACCTAGGGAATAAAGCTTTTTGACCTCAGTGGGATCCGGCTATGAGAGAATCCCAAAATAACAATCTGAGTGTTTATGCTGGGCCGCCTCCTGCGGGGTTCTCCAAACCCTAGATAAGTCTGATCTGCTGCCGAGGACAGGTGGTCAGGCCGTCCCTGGGAGACTGAGTGATGATGGGTCCCCAGCTGGAAGCTGTGGGTGATGGAAAATTTCTTCCCTCTGCCATCCTCATCACTCTTAACCTTGCCAGAAACTACAGAGATTCCCTCAAGCCACACTGCTGCTTCTTTTAATGCCCTGCCAGCCTCCAAGGCCCTGCTTCCTGCACGTTCCCTGTGCGCCCCTGGTCCAACAGTTCCCTTGTGGGCTGACAGATTGTGGGTATAACAGATTTTGCCTTTTCCTTGGAGGATCATGGCCTTGTCCTCATTACTGAAGGCTGGTTGGAAATGCAAGCTTTGGTTACACTACTGAGTTCTCAAATTGGTTCTGTAGACCCAGACTGAGCCCCAAAGCATATTCACCTATGGGGTCTAGGGTGACAGGTGCATCTGACTGGAGTCCAAGCCCCAGGGAAAAGTTGGCAGTAACCCTCCATGTTCAGTGACCTGCATCTTGTTCAGCTTAAGGAGGGCAGCTAAAAATTTGAAACTCATGTCTTCACCTTTGACAGTTTTGGGGCACAACTTGATGAAGACAGCAAGTGACTTCTTACATCCAGCACGATTGGGGGCCTGGTTCTATTTCTTGGTTATTAGATGTCATTCTTACAGTGTCCTGAATTCGCGACATGGTAGAAAGCTCGGTGCACTCCTATTTTAGCTGCCTACTAAGTAGTACCAGGTACAAGGGAGGGCTTTATCCTTGAACCTCAGGTTACTGGTGAGGAAACCCAGGGTTAAAAAAAATTATCTGTCCAACGCCAGGAGTGATTATGCAAGGCCTGTAATTCTAGCACTCAGGAACAGAAGCTGTAAGGTCACAGCAAGTTCAAGGCTAACCTGGTCTTCTACATAGTAAGCTGTAGGCCAGTCAGAGCTATATAGAAACTCAAAAAGAAAGAAAGACATGCCCCACTAGAGCTGCGTACAAACGCTTGTGGTTTCTGTCTGTGCTTTCTCATTGGTCAGCATGTGGCACAGTGTGGGTGGGCTGAGCCGGATGCCTTTCTAGTATATTCACCATGCGCCTCTCCTTCTCACTCCCCAGAACCCTCTGGACCCCAGGGTCACTTGTCTGCTGCTGCTGCTCTCGGCTTGCGCTGAGTCCCCACTAGGAGAGGATCATGCAGCTGGAAGTCAAAGTGGCCCTAAACTTCATCATCTCCTATTTATACAACAAGCTGCCCCGGCGCCGGGCAGACCTGTTTGGAGAGGAACTCGAGCGGCTTTTGAAAAAGAAGTATGAGGGCCACTGGTACCCTGAAAAGCCATTGAAGGGTTCTGGCTTCCGCTGTGTCCACATCGGGGAAGTGGTAGACCCCGTGGTGGAGCTGGCCGCTAAGCGGAGCGGCCTAGCAGTGGAGGATGTGCGAGCCAACGTGCCTGAGGAGCTGAGTGTCTGGATTGACCCTTTCGAGGTCTCCTACCAGATTGGGGAGAAGGGAACTGTGAAAGTCCTATACCTGGATGACAGTGAGGGTGCCGGTGCCCCAGAGCTGGACAAGGAGATCAAGAGCAGCTTCAACCCCGATGCCCAGGTGTTTGTGCCCATTGGCAGCCAGGACAGCTCCCTGTCCAGCTCGCCATCGCCGCCCTTTGGCCAGTCACCTAGCCCCACCTTCATCCCCCGATCCGCCCAGCCCATTACCTTCACTACTGCCTCCTTTGCTGCCACCAAATTTGGCTCCACCAAGATGAAGAAAGGTGGTGGGGCATCAAGCGGCGTGAGCATGGCTGGCAGCGGGGCCAGCAGCCAGCAGCCCCCGCTCCCGCAGCCTCGCATGGCGCGCTCACCCACAGACAACCTGCTGAAGCACAGGAGCCTCTCTTTGTCTATGCATTCACTGAACTTCATCACAGCCAGCCCAGCCCCTCAGTCCCAGCTTTCGCCTAACGCCAAGGAGTTTGTGTACAACGGTGGTGGCTCACCTAGCCTCTTCTTTGACGGGGCAGACGGCCAGAGCAACAGCACGGCAGCCCCCTTTGGGAGCAGCGGAGCTGGCACCTGCAACAGCAGCAGCTTTGATGTGTCCCAGGTGTTTGGAGGTGGCGCCAACAGCCTCTTCTTGGAGAAAACACCCTTTGTAGACGGCCTCAGCTACAACCTGAACACCATGCAGTATCCCAACCAGCCCTTCCAGCCCGTCGTGCTGGCCAACTGACCATCTTCCTGTCCGCCAGGCCAGACGCACCCACGACCACAGAAAAGAGAAAGGAAAGGCCAAACAAAAGAGGAAAAGAAGACTATACTCAAAGATCCCGTCTTCTCATTCTCAAAGCTAGGAAAAAGATCTGCCCCAGGCACAGAGTAAGAGGGGCTCCTGAAGCGTGAAGTGTTTAACTCAGCCCCTCACTATTTTCCTGCTGCCTCTGATTTCATTTGGTTGGTTTGGATTTTGGAAATTTTATTTTGTTACACGTAGTTTTCTATATGACATCTTTAATTAGTGGTTTCCTGCGCTGAGAATGGTCTGGATGTGAATTGCTGCTCCCTCTCTCCCTCCCCCCCTCCCTCCCCCTTCCCTCACACTCCTTTGGGATTGGTGTGTTCAAGCTCACAGGGAAGGAAGAGCAGCAGCTGGAGCCGCACGTCCCCTGGAGCAGGGAGAGGCTACCTGGTGGTCATGGCCTCCACTCTAGCTATCTTCTCAGGCCCTGCCACCCAAATAGGTCTGGCCCTCCCTACCCTCAAGCTGCCTCTCAGGCTGGGCCACAGGAAGCTGCTGACTGGCCACTTGACGCCCTCCCCTAAAGCTAATATCTGTGACTATAGTGAGGTTAGCACTTTTTCTAGTTGAAATTCTTCTCTGTCCTGTGGCCCCATCCCTCACCCACTCCTGGCCTGGACAAGATATATGCAGCCTCTTTCTCTAGCAGAGCCCTCCTCTGAGCCGGAGGTTAGGGCAGGGTAGAAGTGGGGTGCGTGTCTGTTTTCATGTGTGCATTCGTGCCTGTGAGTGTGTGTGGCTTGCTGTTGTGTTCTAAAGGATTCCAAGCCACGTGGAACTTCCCTCTCTGGGTGTGATTTCTGGGTTGTACAAAGTGCTTATTTATGTGCAAGGGTGGGGGATGGGCCCAGGGTGGGCTGTACCTGTGGTGGGGTGACACGTGGCAAAGCCTAAGAAACTCCAGGGCAAAGGAGTTGGTTTTCCAGACTGCAGAGAGATCTGCACTTTTGTTTGTTTTTGACCAAAAAGAAAGAAAGAATCTCTGAAGAGCGGGAGGAATACCCAAACCTGATGCCTAAGAGGAATCCCTAGACTCCAGCAGCTCTGTGGTGTGACCTTAGCCCAGAGCAGGGGTGGGAGACAATTTGGAGTCGGTGCCTGTGGTGGACGGTCCCGGGCCTTGAATTGAGACTGTGCTTCTTGGTGTAGGTGTAAATGCATTCACACCTGAGAACTTCTTGGTTCCTCTCTTGCCATACTATATCTGCCCTCATCTAGTACTACTTGACCTTGATGCTATGAGATACAATCTCCTGGGCAGACAAGAGAAGCCCCTTCACCAGAAAGCACCAAAGCCCCTGGCACCCCATCTCACTCCACTCTCCCCAGGGAGTCCAAGTAGGAACTGCCATGGCAGTGAGTTCAGCCCAGACAGACACTGCCAACCCCTTCTTGTGTTGGGCACTAGCTCTACCTCCCCCAGCAGGGCAAGGCCCTGCGTTCTCAGCCCAGTACCATCTCCCCCCTAGTCCTCTCCAGCTCGCCCATCCTGGGCCTCCGTTCCTTCATCCTCAGCACCCATGCAGGTGATGGCCCAGGCAAATAACTTCTCTGGGACAAGTTGGGTGTTGCCTTATCCCCATTTCCAGCCCCTCTTCCCACATGAACACAGGTACCACCTGCACCAAGCCAGCTTGTTTTCTCACACGTGGGGAGACTGGAGCCCAGCCCCTCATGTCTTTTGAAATAGGAAGAAAAATAAATGAGTGTTCAGGAACATGACTCCTGGACTGGGCTCTTGGGCCCAGTTCAGTGTCTCATCGCAAATCTAGGCATTTTTGCTTCAATTTTATTTTTTTTAAGGAAAGAACTCTGCACTAATTTACCTGGTTTCGTAGAAAAACTTTTTTTTTTATTTTTTACATTTTTGGTGTCCGTTTGTATTGAATAATTTGCTACATTTGTAAAATGTAAGAGGTATATATAATATATGTATATTTCTAATGTAAGAAATGTAATTTTTTTTCTTTTCAAGATTTTTTCTTAAAAGGAGAGAAACCAATATTTTTTCAGGAAAAACAAACTTTAAAAAATAGGAACATGAAACCTTTTCCTCCCCCTTCCCCTCATCCTCTCTATCCCTCTCACCCAGGAACAAAACAGCAGGTGGATTAGCTCATCGAAAACGTCAGTCATTCGTTAGTCGAGAATGCTCTTTCTTGATTCTGTAGAGTCTCTTTAGCTCTCCCAGAGGTGGGAAGAGACACTGAGGCAGCCGGAGAGAGGAGCCCGGGAGCAGGGCAATGACGACCTTTTTTTCTCTAGTGAAGGTAGAATGCAATCAAGACATTTTGTATTCAGAACGTTGTGCAATATTTTGGAATGAGACATTGGTGTGTTTAGAGATTTAGTTTCAAAACAAAGATTGATCAAATCTGTACAGTTTATATTGTTCCAGATTTTTTTAAGTTTGTATTAAAAGCATGATATATAATAATCTTCCACTTACTCCTGTTTTGTTTCTGGAGTCCCTTTGACATGGGCACTGCTGTGGCCTCAGGAGACTGTTAGTCCCCTCACAGTGGCTCACCTCTGGGTCCACATGGTTGACCTCCTAACCCTTTGCTGTGCCCACTACCACAGTCCTTTTTCACAGTGCAAACTGTTCTGGCTCGGGAGCTGCCACCACCCCACCCCTACCACCCCTGGTCTCTCGGCTTATGTGCAGTATGGCCAGGGGCTGGGATGGTTTTTTTTTTAGGAGCCTTCTATATCTTGGAGGAAGATGATAAGGATGGCTCCTGCCCTGGTCAGTCTTAGGATTCATGTGCTCTTGGTCTTTAAAACTGGAGTGTACCATTTTAAACCAGAGTCTGTTCATCAGCTTAGCACTTGGGTTCTCAGTCAGTGCCACTGCCTGCCTCCAGCTCCCACTGCAGTGCTTGTAGAGCTGCCCCAAAAGTCAGCACCTGCATCACCTGATTTCCTTAAGGCCTCAGCCGTCTCCTTGTCCCAGCGACCTGAGGACATGCCTTCCTGCCCTAACACATCATTGCTGCCTACAGCACCTGGGCTGGACTAGGCAGAGTGTTTGTGAAGGTCGCCATTGGATTATTCCATCCTCATGGCAGCCCAGTGGTAAAGACATTCTATCCATTTTAGAGTTAGAAGTGGGTTCCGCATTAGGCTGCTTCCTTCCTACATTTACAAAATCAGTAAGTAGTCAGCTGAGGCTTTGAGGCCTGTCTGACTCTGTCAGGCCCTTATATGAAGGTGTGGCATCTCACCAATAATTGATATAACTGAGAACCAGGGAAGAAAACTTGGGGCAGGGTAGCCAAGCTCTGTGTTGGCTTTGTAGATAAGCCAATACAGTCCTCCCCACCCAACGTGTGCTATAGCTAGAAAACTCAAGCCAACTGGGCATTGGTGGCCCATCCCTTTTTCCCCCCTTTGGTTTTTTGAGACAGGGTTTCTCTTTGTTGCCCTGGCTGTCCTGGACTCACTTTGTAGACCAGCTGGCCTCAAACTCCAAAGATCAGCCTGCTTCTGCCTTCTGAGTGCTGGAATTAAAGTTGTGTGCCACCACCGCCGGCCAATGGGCAGACCAGGCTGGCCTCGAACTCGTGATCCTCCTGCCTCTGCCTCCTTCAGCAAATCCTACCGGCGTGTGCCACCACTACCGGCCATGGCCCACACCTTTAATCCCAGCACTCAGGAGGCAGATCTCCAGGAGTTTTAGGTCACCCTGGTCAACAGAGCAAGTTCCAGGACAGTCCCCCAGCTACACAGAAAAACCCTGTCTCGGAAAGAAACCAACCAGACAAACAAACTCAAACCACACATCCAATTTCCAGGTAGGGTCCCAGCAGCCCTCATGTCAAGCGCTCTCTGTTGGCCATTTTCTTTCCACAGAACCTATGGAGCAAAGGGAGGTCTTGGTCTACACAGGGTCAATTGTAGGGGTCACCACAGAAGGCCAGCCTGTCCTTCTTCCTCCTGTCCAGGTTCCATCAGCAGGGGTCCCAGGGCAGGGGTGACATGGTCCTTCAGCTACTCCTATTTATATGTCTGTAAACACAGGTCCTGACCCAGCAGGCACCATGATTGCCTGGCTCCACTCAGTATCACATACTTGGACATGAAGGGCTGAGTGATGCCCAGCCCATGCTAAAGCTTCTGGAACAGCCAGCCCTTCCAGTTCAAGGTACAGATACTCCAGATTTGAACAGTCAGGCCCAGCCAGTCTCCCATGGCGCCTTCACATTTGCAGACCTCTACTTAGTTCCAAACAACTCAATGGCTCTGAAGAGGAGTGAGGAAGGAGACCTATAGGATCAAGAGGCTGCCTGGGGCCCCTCCTGCAATGAGAGGTAGGTAAAAAGAGTATTCTGGGAGCCGGGCATGGTGACTCCCAGCACTCGGGAGGCAGAGGCAGGTGGATCGCTGTGAGTTCAAGGCCAGCCTGGTCTACCAAGCAAGTCCAGGACAGCCAAGGCTAACACAGAGAAACCCTGTCTCAAAAAAACAAAAACAAAAGTGTGGGAAAGATTAAGCTTTGTCACAGGTGGAAGCAGTCTTGGCGGGCTTTACCCTTGGGGCACCCCATGAATACCTTGTGACTGACTGACTGGGGCCATCCTGGGCCTGGAATTCAGGAAGCAGACCTGGGAACCCCACCTGGGCTATTTTTTTTTCTAATGGACCCTCAATAGGAGAAGGAGACCGCCCTTCCCACGTGACTCAGGGAGGTGGGGAGAAGAGAACAGCAGGTTCAGCCCAGGCTTGAGCACGCGTGGAGCAGAGAACAGGCTGGACCAGCGAAACACCTAAGGACCCGTCCTGTGGAACGGATACCAGAAGGTTCACTCTTTTGTCCCTTTAACCTTTTTTCCTTCTTGTGTAAGCTAGTTGGGTTGTATAGTAAAGTTTAATTGTTAAGAAACAGAGCCAACACAAAAGTATTCTGAGGCCAAAGAAAGATGACTCAATGGGCAAGGTCACTGGCCACCAAGCTAATAATAATAATAATAATAATAATAATAATAATAATAATAATAATAATAGCCAGGCAGTGGTAGTGCACACATTTATTCCCAGCACTTGGGAGGCAGAGGCAGGTAGATCTCTTAAGTTTGAGGCCAGCCTGGTTTACAGAGCCAGTTCCAGTGTAGCCAGGATTACACAGAGAAACCTTGTCTCAAAAACCGGAAACAAGTAAATAAACCATAAATGAATAAAAAAATAATACTCCAGTAGACTGGGAAAGGGTTGTTCCTCCTCAAAAGGCCTCGCTGCTCGTTTATGCATGAGCTCCCGTCCTGGTACCACAGCTAGCAGAACACCTGCAGGGCTTATAAGCACTAGGCTTCTGGGAGAATACAGCCCCTCGAAGCAGTGAAGAGAGAACATAAAGAGAAAGGCAAGGCCACCTCTCTCTCCATGGGAGCCTGTCAGGAAGAGTGCACTTGCTCCTCAGCACAGGTTCCAGTCCCACCCTACCACCGCCTGCTGGGAGACCTTGAGCAAACTGCTCCCCTGTCTCTGTGTCTCATCTCCTCCCAAGGTGGGGCTAATAATCGCACCTCCTTGTGAAAATGAAATAATGGGTGGAAAGTGCTGAGCTCATTGGCAGGTCTGGATTAAACAAGGCCAGTATCATTTTCATCATGGCTTTATTGTCCATCTTCAAATGTGCTGGCCAGCCCAGTCCAGTTACACCTCCCCGTATCAGCAAACAGGCCGAAACCCAAGCTGGGGTGGAAGAGGACACTGCTCTGCCAGCAGGCCTTGAGCTCTGTCTGCCCTGCCCTCTGCCTAGATGGGAGGCTGCTTGTCTCAGCAGGAGTGTGTAGAACTCTCCCCTTCTCTTGGGCCCAGCCTCTTGCCTCAGGATAGGACCAGCCTTTGACATGTGTCCCTGAAACCTCCTGGGAGTCTCTCCCTGGAGAGGCAGCTAGAGAAAAACCAGTGACTCACAGTGAACCTATCCCCTGCCATTGCCTGAGTCAGTGTCCTTAGGCCATAGGGTAAGGATAGCACTCTGTGGCCTCTACCACCATCTTTTCCTTGTGAGGTACACCCCCTCCCCCCTGCCCTGCATCTGACCAGTCTGGCCAAGTCTTGCCTGGGCCCAGCCAGAAAGCCTCCAAGCCCCTGGTGACATGACTTTGAACACTGGGAATTTCACTTGAAGCGAGCGAGAGAAGTGGGTTCCAGGTCCTCAAAGCTGCCAATTCACTGTGTAACCTTGAAACTCTCCTGACAAACATCCCATTTGTAGAATAAGCAACAGTGGAGCCAGGCCCCCCTCTACCTAGGCCACTTGAGCAGTTCCTGGCCAGTAGGGCAGCCCTGTGACACCATTCCTGAGTAGAAAGGGTGAAATGAATGGGCTAGTTCTTAGGGAGGACCATGGGACAGCTAAGTCATCCTCCATACACATGACCTGAGCAAACTACTCCTGGGCTGCAGCAGAGCTAGGGAAGGCTGAAAAGGAGAAGGGGCCTGCAGCCCAGACCCCACGGTTCTAGCTCTGCCCAGCCTGATCCACTCTATTCCACACACAATATCCAGCATTCAACATGGTCTCAGGAACGAGTTCAGTGGTAGAGTCCATGCCTAACCTTGCGCATCACAGCCCTATAAGAGACAAAGAGCGCAGAGCCTCCCTCCGCTCCGCGAGCGCTGACACTTTTTTAGGCAGGAGGAAAATAGAAGATGAATAGGAGATTCCTGTCTCTTGAAGTGAGGTTCTCTAGATTACCAAAACAACAGCAACAAACCCTGGGACTGGAGTAGTACCTCAACTGGGAGAGCGCTTGCCCAGCATTCGTGAACCCCTGGCTCTATCCCCAGCACTGGTAAACTGGGGGTGCTGGTGCAGGCCTCTAGTCCCAGGACATGAGAGGTGGAGGTCAAGGTCACCCTTGACGATACAGGGAGTTTGAAGCCAACACAGCTTACAGGAGACCGTGTGGGCTGGGGGAGATGCGGGCAGAGGAAGCTGAAGATAACTGGAGGGTGGGGGCTGGGGGGGGGAATGGAGCTAACCAGAAGGTTCACCAGGCAGTAACTTGCTACCAACCTGATCTTCAAAGGTGATCCCTGAGATCCACATGGTAAGAGAAAACTGACTCTCAAAAGTTGTCCATTAACTTACACACACACACACACACACACACACACACACACACACACACACACAGGTAAAAACAAAACAATGAGCAAAAAACCAAGAAGCACCACAAATCTCATATATAAGGTAAAATTTTTTCAAGTTACATGGTAAGCCTGTGCCCTTAAGATAATGATAGGAAGGGGCTGGAGAGATGGCTCAGAGGTCAAGAGCCCTGGCTGCTCTTCCAGAGGTCCTGAGTTCAATTCCCAGCAACCACATGGTGGCTCACAACCATCTATAGTGAGATCTGGTGCCTCTGCTGGCCTGCAGGCACACATGTGGGCAGAATACTGTATAAATAATAAATAAATCTTTAAAAATAAATAAATAAAAGATAATGATAGGAGGAAGCCAGGCATGGTGGCACACACCTTTAATCCCAGCACATGGAGGCAGAGGCAGGCAGATCTTTGTAAGTTCCAGGCCAGCCTGGTCTACAAAGTGAGTCCAGGACATGGATCCAAGGCTACACAGAGAAACTCTGTCTCGAAAAGCCAAAAAAAATAAAAATAAATAAAAAATAAAAATTAATAAAACAATAATAAAAATGTAAAAAGGTAAAAAGAAATCTTTTATTTTTGTCTTATTTTGTTTTGTTTTGTTGTTTTAGCAAAAGGAAAGGTAATTTTGGCTGTCTGGAAACTACTCTGTAAACCAGGCTGGCCTTGAACTCAGAGATCAGCTTGCCCTCTGCCTTCTAAGTATTGGGTTTAGAAGTGTTCCCTACCATCACCTGGCTGTTAATTTTTATTTTTCTTTTCTTTTTTTTTTTTTTTTTTTTTTTTTTTTTTTTTTTTTTTTTTTTTTTGCATTTTGAGACAGGGTCTCTCTGTTAGCCTTCACTATCCTGGACTCACTTTGTAGACCAGGCTGGCCTCAAACTCAATGATCTGCCTGCCTCTGCCTCCCGAGTGCTGGGATTAAAAGCGTGCACCACCACGCACGGTTGTTAATTTTTTTTTTTTTTTTTTTTTTCTAAAAGAAAGATAATCACAGGCAAAGAAAGTCGCTAGTGATCAAGGGACTCTTTAGACTGACTGGACAATCAAGGGAAGAGGGGCTGCCCTAGGAGCAGGCTTGGAACCTACACGGTCAATTGAAGACCCCTAGCAGGAGAGATGTTTCAGAGGGTAGGGGGCAGAAATAAGCCTAGTATATACGCACGGAAGGCGGGCCAGCAGCAGAAGGCGACCTTGGAGAAACCCGCAGTGCCACATCATAAGCCATTCAGCCCAGGTGGGAAGTCGGTGCCGCTTTGTCTCGGGGCGGGGCCAGTTCGAGACAGGGTTTCCCTGTGTAGTCTTGGCTGTCCTAGACTCGCTTTGTAGACCAGGCTGTCCTCGAACTCACAGCAATCCGCCTGCCTCTGCCTCCCAAGTGCTGGGATTAAAAGCCATCACGCCTGGCTGGTTGCTGCTTTTATAACCGAACTTTTCTTTCATGTATTCAATGGGCAAGCCTTTCCAAAACCCTCCTTTATGCTAGGCCCTGAGCTTGCTGTGGAGAAGCCGCAGACCCTGTTCTTAGGGTGCGATGGGGCATTCTGGTGGCAGAGGAGGGGGATGGGAACAAAGCCTTGTCATCCTGCCTTCCATTCCATGCCAGCTAAAGAAGGCTCCAGCCCAGCCCTGGCAGGCTTTCTAGACAGCCAGTAGGGGAGGAGCCAGGGCCCGTACTTGTGCCAAGGGCCACCACAGGAAACTGGTGCGATCCCTTGGGCTTGGCACTGAGGGTACCCCAGTGGGGTAGGTGGTGACGCTAGACCCAAAATTAGAGGAATGAGCCGGGCCTGGCGGCGCACGCCTTTAATCCCAGCACTGGGGAGGCAGAGGCAGGCGGATCGTTGTGAGTTCCAGGCCAGCCTGGTCTACAAAGTGAGTCCAGGACAGTCAAGGCTAACACAGAGAGACTCTCTCTCTCTCTCTCTCTCTCTCTCTCTCTCTCTCTCTCTCTCTCTCTCTCTCTCTCTCTCTCTCTCACACACACACACACACACACACACACACACACACCAAAAAACACAAGATTAGAGGAATGGGAGAGAGAGGCAAAGTGTAGGTAACTCCATGAAGCCACCAGAGCCAGTCAGAGTGCAGAAATGTAGAACTTTGAAACTTTTTTTTTAAGGATTTATTTATTTATTATGTATAAAGTGTGCCTACCTGTCAGAAGGGGGCACCAGGTCTCACTGTAGATGGCTATGAGCCACCATGTGGTTGCTGGGAATTGAACTCAAGACCTCTGGAAGAGCAGCCAGTGCTCTTAACCTCTGAGCCATCTCTCCAGCCCTAAAGAATTGAGCACTGGGCCTTTTTTTGCTTTAAGGTCTGAAGCCTTACCAGTTGAGGTATCCTGTCACTCTGAACTATGGAACTTTTGAAAGAAAACACAGGTAATGGTGCCTGTCATCAACCTGACAATTTTAAGCCCTGGAACCCATACGGTAGAAAGAAAGAACCCAGCAAGTCATACTCTGATTCCACAAGTGTGCCGGTGGTGCGTGTACCCCTGACATACCCCACATAGTATAAACCAATAGATGTAATTTTTAAAATTAAGAAAACAGGAAAGTCAGGTGTGGTGACACACATCTGTGGTCACACACACATGCCTCCTGAAGCTCTCAGGACACAGAAGCAGGAAGAGGTTTTTTGGGTTTTTTTGTTTGGTTGTTTGGTTGGTTTGGTTTCAGACAGGGTTTCTCTGTGTAGCCCTGGCTGTCCTAGACTTGCTTTGTAGACCAGGCTGGCCTTCAACTTGCAGCAATCCACCTGCCTCTGCTTCCTGAGTGCTGGGATTAAAGGCGTGTGCCAGCACCTCCAGCAGAGTCAGGAATATTTAAAGCTAGCATGGTCTGCATGGCCAATTCCAGGCCAGCCAGCGCTATACATTGAGACCCTGTCTCGAGTAAACAAACAAACAAATAAAACCCAGAGGAGACCTTTGTGACCATCATATGTTTACCAGATGACCTAACCTTTTCATATCTATGTATTTCTCATAAGAAGTAGTGCTGTGTAGTGCTTGGTGGCACAGCCTTTATGTTGTTCTTTTGTTGTTGTTGTTGTTGTTTTGGTTTTTTGAGGTAAGGTTTCTCTGTGTAGCCTTAGCTGCCTTGGACTTGCTTTGTAAACCAGGCTGGCCTCAAACACACAGTGATCCACCTGTTTCTGCCTCCCTAGTGCTGGGGCTTAGAGGTGTGCACCACCACACTCAGCCTTTATATTGTTTTTGTTTGTTTGTTTTTGTTTTTCAAAACAGCATTCTCGGGAGGCAGAGACAGGTGGATCGAGGAGAGTTCAAGGCCAGCCTGGTCTACAAAGTGAGTCCAGGACAGCCAAGGCTAACACAGAGAGACCCTGTCTCGAGAAAAAAAAGAAGAAAAAGAAGAAGAAGAAGAAAGAAAGAAAGAAAGAAAAGAAACCAAAACACAGCATTCAGGAAGCAAAGGCAGGCAGTCTCTGTGAGTTCGAGGCCAGCTTGATCTGCATAGTGAGTTCCAGGACAGCCTGGGCTACATAGTGAGACCCCTGTCTCAAAGCGATAAATAAATAAAATAAAAATAAAAGGAACTTCAAAGTGGAACCATTTTAGTATCTTTTCGTGGTTGGAGAGGTCATGTGTACGGCCATGCTAGGGACCATGAATGTGTGACAATAAGTACTGAATCACTGATGGCAGGGGACAACATGGACGACATGCAGATGTCAACCAGTCTAAGAGGGAAGAACACATACTGTTTGATTCCATTTAGAGAAAAGTACAGAAAATGTCATCTAATCTAAAAACAATAGATTAGTGGGTGCCTGGGGATGGAGCAGGGAGAGCCATAAAGGGGAGATCAAAGGGGATGAGGAAACCTGGTGGGGGTGTGTGTGTAACACACAGTCCAGTGCTTTGCTTGTGGGTGGTGATGGATTCATAGGTATATGTCAAAATGTGTCCAATTTCAGACAGGCATGAGGGGTTGAGGAGATGGCTTAGTGGTTATGTGTACTGGCTCCTTCTCCAGGGGACCCAGTTTCAGTTTCCAGTACCCACCTGGTGGCTCAAAACCATCTGTAACTCCAGTTGCAGGGAATAGGATACTTTCTTCTGGCCTTTGTGAACACCAGGCACACACATAACACACATACATTCATGTAGACAGAACACTCATACACATAAAATAAATAAAACTTAAAAAAAAAAAAAAGAAGAAGCAGCAGCAGCAAGGCATGGTGGCACACGCTTTTAATCCCAGCACTCGGGAGGCAGAGGCAGGCAGATCACTGTAAATTCAAGACCAGCCGCGTCTACAAAGGGAGTCCAGGACAACCAGGGCTACACAGAGAAACCCTGTCTCAAAAACACAACACAACAAAACAAAATAAAACACAGGCATGGTGGTATGCCCTCTTCAATGCCAGCACTTAGGAGGTGGTAACAAGTGGATTGGCAGTTCAAGATGCCCTCCAGTCCCCTCCTGCTAAGCAACATATTGAGATTGAGACCAACCTAGATTACATAGATAGTGTCTCAAAAAAAAAAAAAATCAATAATAGAGTTGCAAATTTAAATATGTATAACAATTGTCCTGAGGGCCCTGCCCCTCAGTAGTCATCCTGCTTGACAATGTGGGAGCAGTTTGTGGCTCTGGAGCTTTTCATGAAGCTGGCCTCTCTGCATGTCAACTTCCTTACCTTTTTTTTTTTTTTTAAACTTCCTTATCTTTCAGTGGGGAGACAAGGCAGTGCCCAGCTCTCAGGGGCACAGCACCCTTACCCCCCATCCCCGTCCCTGAACAGTTGGGTCTCTGTGTAAGGCCTCTCACCTTGGATCAGCTGCCTGGCATATTGATACGGGCAAAGAGAAAAAAAAAAATGGGTAGGGCAGAAAAAAAGGCATCCCGGCGTCCACCTGGCTTGTTCGGTGAGGCACCCTGGGAATCCATCCCATGAGACTTGTCAGAGGTTGGCCTCCAGGCGGAGGGCATCAGCAAGGCACCCCTCTTAGGAAAGGCTGGAAGCAAGGTAGGCAGAGAGCTAGCTGAACCACAGCCTCTGGGAGGGCAGCTCTAGCCTCCCTGTTCATGTCAGGACTGGGAAGGAGGCCAGGTTGGCCTAAGGCCCAGAGGGGAGGGGCTGGCCACTTCAGCACCATGGGTCTCAGAGGTAGGGAGCCTGCTGGGACCTCTCTCTGGACACAATGTCCTAGACTGCTTCACAGTCAGTTGGCTGACTGACAGGGAACAGTGGCTGGCAGAGGGTATGGGCAGCTGGCCGACTGGGTAGGGGGCAGCCAGCCTGAGCAAAGAGCTTATTCTTACAACCTGTCCTGCCACCTTGGCCAAGAAGAGGGCCAGCTCTTGGGAGGAAGGAGCCTGACACCCTGTGGGGACCTTGCAACCTTCTCGACCTCATACCTCTGTTTCCCCATATCGCTGATTGCTATCACTTGAACAAAATTCGTTAAAAGCAGAACCCCAAAACGCTGTGTGGCTTGGTTGTTACAACCTCTCTGAAACTCTGCTCATTTTTAAATTTTGAGACAGGATCTCAGGTTTTGTTTTTGTTTTGTATGTGTGTGTTTTGTTTGTTTGTTTTTGTTTTTGTTTTTTTGTTTTGGCTGTCCTGGACTCACTCTGAAGACCAGGCTGGCCTTGAACTCACAGGGATCCACCTGCCCCTGCCTCCCGAGTGCTGGGATTAAAGTCGTGCACCATCACTGCCTGGCTCACTATGCCATCTTGACTGGCCTCTAAGCCATGGAGGTCTGCGTGCCCCTGCCTCCTGAGTGCTAGGATTAGAGGTGTACACCACCATGTCTGGGGATGAAATATAGCTTCAGCTGAAAAATGCCTTCTGCTGCTTAGGTGTGAGTACACGGCAGCCATTGAGATGGTGATGCTCACACAGAAATCTCTGTGGAGTAAGCTTCACTGTGGTGACCACTGTAGTAAGCAGCGATAATGAAATTTGGTTGTTCTTTCTTTTTTAATTTTGAGACAGGGTTTCTCTGTGTAGCCTTGGCTGTCCTGGACTCCTTCTATAGACCAGGCTGGCCTCGAACTCACAAAGATCCACCTGCCTCTGCCTCCTGAGTGCTGGGATTAAAGGTGTGTGCCACCACTCCAGGCTATGACATTTGTTTATTAAAGGCTCATGTGTGCCAGGAACGTTATGCTCATCATTGAAAAGGCCACAGTTGACTCTCCACCCTCATCTTACACATGGGGGACACAGCAGACAGCAGAAGGGTGAGCAGTTCTTTGCCAGCTTCCTCTGAGGGCCACAGTGTAAAGGCCAGCTGAGTGGACCCTAGAGGCTTCTCAAAGGCTGGGCCTGGATCAGAGAGGGGCTAAGGGGCTCCTTGGGACAGAGTAGCTGACCCCAGATGCCTGGCCTCATTTAGGACATTGTTGACAGACTCCCAGGCACGTGGAGCCAAGTGCTCAGGAAGGCTGGATGGGTGTGTGGGGATGGGTGTGGAGGGGGTGGGGGGAGGGGGGGGGAGGGCACACAAAGGGTTACAGGCATTCCCTCACTATTCAGCAAACATTTACTGAGGGAAATAAAGTTGGTCACGTGGATCTTCAACATGGCAGTGTCACTTACAAAGTGTATAGTTTGGCGAGAGGGTGACTACCAATCTTTGTAAAGATTTTATTTTAAAAAATGTATATTAATGCGTGTGTACATGTGGATATGTGCGTGTGTGTGCAGAGACCAGAAGAGGGTGTCAGGTCCCCTGGAGCTGGAGTTACATGCAGTTGTAAACTGTCTGGTCTGGGTTCTGGGAGTGGAACTTGGGTGGTCTATAAGAGTACCAAGCATTGCCGTGCATGGTGGTGCACGCCTTTAATCCCAGCACTTGGGAAGCAGAGGCAGGTGGATGGCTGTGAGTTCAAGGCCAGCCTGGTCTACAGAGTGAGCCCAGGACAACCAAGGCTACACAGAGAGACCCTGTCTTGAAAAAACAAAAGAAAAAGAAAAAAGAAAAAGAGTAGCAAACACTTATAAGTGCTGAGCCACCTATCCAGCTCCGGACAGAATTTTATATTTTCTTTTCCAGTGCTGGGGCTATATACCCAGAGGGTATTATGAGAAAAACGCAAACCCGGATGCCAGGTGGAGTTGTTTCACCCCTTGGTTTCCTCAACTACAAAAGACACTGGTGTTCCCATTCCCTTTGTCACCTGAAGGCAAGATGAGCAAAATTCCCTGGTTCACATTCCAGGCCACTAAGTGGAGCAAATACAATGGTTTTCATGGGCTGGTGAGCCACGCTTAGGAGTGGAAGTATCCATGGCTGCCAGCCTCAGAGAAGACCCAGGTGAGACCCATCCTAGGAAAAGTACTGTTACTAGAAGCTGAAAATCAGCGATGAGGCTGTCTGGGACTTCTTCAATTCTGAGGCCAGTCTGGGCTGCACAGGTGAGTCCCAGACCCGCCTTTAATCCTAGAGCTTGGAACAACGCTGAGGCAGGTGGATCTTTGATTTACAAATAGGCTTAGTCTTTGTAGTGACTACCAGGCCAGCCAGGGCTGCATAGTGGGAAAAAAAAACAACCCAAAATTCTTTCAGACAAACAAACTAGCCACTGACCTGGGAATGTGGGAGAAAGGGCTGCAGTGACTGTTAGAAGCTCTTGGGCGGGGTGGGAGGGGTGGGGGGGTGTCCTCCTGGCACCAGACACGTGCTCTAGCTCCACTCCTGGCCATACTGAGCCAAGAGGCAAGCAGGGCCACAGCCTGCCAGAACAGAGACCAAGGTCCAAAAGGTTGACTGCCCCGGGGACTTGGGGTTGGGGCCTGGCCCTGCACACTATGCCAGCTTCCTTAAGAGGGCAGCAGGGGCCATGGCCAGTTCACCAGGTGACAAGGCTCATTTCTTTCTTACTACGCTAGAAAGAAAGGCCGTTTTGTAAGTAGCTTAGAGGCACAGTCAGCCCAAGGTCATCCAGAAGCGGCAAGGCATAGCTGCCCTGACAGGCGGGGGAGGGAGGGGGTGAGTGGGGGGGGGGCTGAGTGGTTGTGAAGGAAAGCTTCCTAAGCAGTGGACCTCCCCAAGCAAAAGGGGGGGGGGGAGCCAGGGTTCACCCACCTCTGCCAACCTAGGCAGCCACGCCCATCAGCACGGGGTGTGCCCAGCTTCAGCGAGCCCTCAGTTTCCCTGTGGGCAGTAACCCCCCCCCCCCCGCCCCTCGCGCCCCCCCCCCCGCCCCGTCTCTCCCTCCCAGTCCGGCGGAGCTCACAGGAGGAAGAAGGAAAGGAGGGTTATGTAAGGCGAGTCGAGGGCCGGGCGGGCGGGGACCTACTCCTATGAATAGCTTGCTGTTCCCTGCGCGTGACTGCATGGCCCCTTCGGCGCCCGCCGTGCTGGCCTCCGCGTCAGGGGCCTGGGGTAGGAGGAGCGTGAGCAGGGAGGTGGACAGGGATGGGGACCGAGGAGCAGAGCCTGTGTGGATGAGTACCTGTGCGCTAGGGCCGCGGCCTCCGCTGTGCGCTGCGCGGCGGCGGTTCGGTTCCTGCATCCGGTTTGATCTGGGCTGCATGACCCAGAGCTGATCTGCAGGTGCCTGAGCTGGTAAAGGAGGAAAGGGCGCAAGGCCACTGCAAATCACTGTCTGTATTGCCTCTCCTGATCAAGGCACTGTTCTCCACTTCGGTGGTGCCCCAGGGAGGTGCCTCTAAAGCAGGGGTACCGGTCACTGGGAGGCTGCTCAAGATGGCTGGATCCAGGTTTCCACAGCAGCCTCCCTCACCTATCCGCGTGGACTTACAGACGGGTCATCTTAGCAATAACTGAGCTGCATCCCCAGGGTTTGGTTTGGTTTCTTTTTTGTTTTCTTATAGTCACCATGTATACCTGGCTGGCCTCTGAACCCACAGGAGTCGGCCTGCCTCTACTTTGCCAGGGTTTCTAAAGTTTGGGAACTAAGTCGGGTATGAGGAGCAGGCAAAAATTAAGGCCTGCTTTGGTTTTATGAGCGGGCTGGAAAGTCGGGGCAGAAAACATGTATCGGCTTCCTTCAGGATAGATGGAGCCAGGAACCATCAATCTTGACCTCACGTACCCCCCACTCTCGCCCCCAGCCCCATAATGCCTACCAACAGATACAGCCAATCACAGCCTCTATCTACTCCCAGACCCGGACCTTGCTTCCACTTGACAAGGTTTGGAGAGGACACGAGACTTGGACAAAGCCCATTCCAGAGCCGGGCAGTCTCAAGACGTAATTTAACTTCCTTATCCAGGCGTTTGTTAGACATGACACCAGGATTGGAGAGATGAATAAAAATGGAAGAACCAAGCCGGGTGTGGTGGTGTGTGCTTTTAATCTCAGCACTGGGAAGGCAGAGCAGGAGTTCGAGACCAGCCTGGTCTACAAAGAGAGTTCCAGGACAGCCAGGGCTGTTAACACGGACAAACCTTGTCTCAAAAGACCAGAGGGGGAGGGGATCCCAATCATTAAAAACACGTTGGTCCATGAAGAGAAAAACAGCAATCACAGCTATTATCATGATGGGACAGTGGTGCCTCAGGGCTGAAAGGTGAGCTAGGCTAGAAGGTTCCTGGGCAGACAGGTGGGGTTAATCCACACAGCTGGAGCAGCTTGTTCAACTGCCCAGAGCCTGAATTAGGGATCTGTGAGCACCTGGGTGAGGCTGAGGCTTATAAATTGCAGATTCAAGAGAGAGGAGGCTCCCTAAGGAGGATCTTGGCCAGGTGAAGGGCTGGACTTTGTCCAGCGCACCGCCCGGGCAAGAGGGCAGAGGGAGCTGTGCTCTCCAGCCTCCTTTCCACCCAAGCGCCATCTCAGCTGTGCAGCTGGCCCCTTCCTCAACAGCTACTGACCTAGGGAGGCCAGACCCCATCCTAGCTGGGCATGACGTGTTTGGGTGTCTGGCTTGGAGAAGGCCACTCTGTGCACCTTGGGTCTCACTGCCATCTCTAAAGTGACGGTGCTACTCTGGACCTACTTCCTCCTGGTGTCAGGAGTGAGGAACAGGGTCTAGGGTGGGAACTGGCTCTGATAGCCCACCACACTGATGGAGGTGCATTTGCTCTCACAGCCTCCCCCCCACCCCCGTAGCCCTCCACCAAGGGGAAGGAGTCTCTCTGCCAAATAGTGCTGCTCCTCTTAGCCATGCCCAGCAGACTTCCAGGATCGCAGATGCTAAGCCGACACGGCTTGCTTGTGTGTCCAGGGACTCCCAAGTCTCTCCAAGTGGGGTGTCAGACACAACCTCCCTGTTCCTCATTTTCCTCAGATGCAGTGTGGGATCTTGGAGGAATGTGACTAATGATCCCTTTTGTCCCTAGGCAGGTGCTCAGCTTTCAGCTTGCAGCTTCCAGGCACAGAAAGGGGTGATTTAGGAAGCCCTCAGCCCTTCCTCCTGCCATGTCCCCTCTCTGCTATCCCCAGCCTCTGCCAGGGACATCCTGTGCCTCTGTGATGTCAGTAGGTCCTGGGAGCCCAGGTTGTGGCTCACAGGGTGTATTTTTAAACTCTCAGGGCTAGGCCAGCTCCCCACCCTACTCAGTTCACCCTACCTCACACTCCCTGTTCTGTTCCTCACAGCATCTCAAATTAGTCCTTATGCCTGACAAGCACCCTTCAGGCTTCTGAGAGGCCTCGGAGAACCCAGGCCAGTGCTCAGGGTTTCTAGTCACAAAGTCTAGGCCTGCACAGGCAAACAGATGGGTCTCTCAGGAAGGAACTGCTTCAGCACTCGGGAGGCAGAGGCAGGCGGATCTCTGCGAGTTCACGCCAGCCAAGGCTACACAGAGAAACCTGTCTCAAAAAAAAAAAAAAAAGAAAAGAAAAAGAAAAAGAAAAAAATACTTGTACTTCCAGGAGGACCTAAAATCTTAAGAGTACAGAGGTCTAGGATTCCAAGTCCAGGGCTTGCAGTCATCAGGTGGACCCCCTAGATAGCTGAACATCCTTGTCTGGGTCTTTTTTTTTTTTAAGATTTATTTATTTATTCTTATGTATACAGTGCATGTACACCTGCACTCCAGAAGAGGGCATCAGATCACATTATAGATGGTTGTAAGCCACCATGTGGTTGCTGGGAATTGAACACAGGACCTCTGGAAGAGCAGGTGGTGCTCTTAACCTCTGAGCCATCTCTCCAGCCCCCTTGTCTGGGTCTTAGAGCAGCCACCAACACTGGGTTTATTTTTCTTTTTTGCTTCTTGCTTCTTGCTTTTTCTTTCTTTCTTTCTTTCTTTCTTTCTTTCTTTCTTTCTTTCTTTCTTTCTTTCCTTCCTTGAACTCAGAGCAATCTACCTGCCTCTGCCTCCGGAGTGCTGGGATTAAAGGCGTGCGCCACCACCGCCCTGCCCTACTACCTCTTAACAGTAGTTTATAGCAGCAACAGGTAAGGTATAGACTGTGGACCTAGACAGACCTCTCTTTGAATCCTGCTCATGGCATTTCTCAGCTGTGCTGCTTTGGGCAGGTTACTTCACTTCTCTGTGCCTCTGCGCTTCCGTGTACAATGGGGTTACCAATATGTAATCCCCAAGGAGAACATTGAGCAAGATTGCTTGGGATAATGCCTGAGAAGCCTAAGGCCTGACATGTAGGAGTATTCAGGCATTGCTAGCATCTTTGTCCCTCTATAAACACTGCCAATCTTTTTTTTTTTTTTTTTTTTTTTTTTTGAGACAAAGTCTCTCTGTGTAGCCTTGGCTGTCCTGGACTTGCTTTGTAGACCAGGCTGGCCTCGAACTCACAGCAATCTGCCTGCCTCTGCCTCCCGAGTGCTGAGATTAAAGGCATGCGCCACCACGCCCGGCTGCCAATCTTTTTTTAAAAAATTATTATTATTTTATTTACATTGGTGTTCTGCCTACAGGTATGTCTGTGTGAGGGTGTCAGATTCCCTGCAACTGAAATTACAGACAGTTATGAACAGCCATGATGGTGTTGGATTTGAACCTGGGTCCTTTGTTTTGTTTTTTTGTTTTTTGTTTGTTTTTGGGTTTTTAAAAAAAGATTTATTTTATTTATTGAACATGAGTGCTTTATCTGCAGAAGAGGGTATCAGATTACATTATAGATGGTTGTGAGCCACGATGTGGTTGCTGGGAATTGAACTCAGGACCTCTGGAAGAGCAGGCGGCGCTTTTAACCACTGAGCCCTTGGGCTTTTTTTGAGACAGAGTTTCTCTGTTAGCCTTGGCTGTCCTGGACTCACTTTGTAGACCAGGCTGGCCTCGAACTCACAGAGATCCATCTGCCTCTGCCTCCCAAGTGCTGGGATTAAAGGCATGCGCCACCAGGCCCAGCAATTTTCTTTATCTGTAAAATGGGCATAAGGTATTTTGCATTGGAGTTGGATGTGTACCTCAGTGGTAGAACAATGCCTATCATATTCAAGGCCTTGAGTTCAACCTCCAGCACAAACACATATGCTCCTACCTACACCTTAAAGGATTGTTCTGAGAATGAAAGAAATAGACACATACAAATCCTCATCTATACATAAATGTTCAATGAGTGCTCAGTAATTCAGCTAGCCTAACTCTTGAGCATTGGGAAGTTACCCTCCCCCACCCAAGCAGGTCTATAACCTCCTTGTTTAGGGGGCAAAGCTAAGAAGCAAATGCTATGCTCACTTAGGAGGAAAAACCAGCAAGGGTCTGCATGTAAATGCATGCAAGTAAGAAAGAACTGTGGCCAGAGGGAGAGGATTATCCACATGTCATGGATGGGTTTGATACCACCACACTGCTGACTGAGCTGGTCATTTGGTGCTCTGGGCCTCCTGGAAAGATGATGAAAGTCCCTGGCCCTCTGCCAAAGAGAGAGGAATCCTGGGGTTGGGCACACACTGACATTTAGGCCTACACACACACACACACACACACACACACACACACACACATGAAGATACAAGAATACTTCAGGTTACACACACACACACACACATCTGAAGATACAAGAATACTTCAGGTTACAGGCCTCAGGGCAGGAAAGGCCCCAGAGGTGTCTCCTGGTTTCCTGTCTGCCAGCCTCTTTCCAAATCCTCATACCACTCACCTGCATACAGTATTCACCTGAGAAAGCCCCTCAGCCTCAGGTTTTTTTGTTTTGTTTTGAGACAGGGTTTCTCTGTGTAGCCTTGACTATTCTGGACTCGCTTTGTAGACCAGGCTGGCCTCGAACTCACAGCGATCCGCCTGCCTCTGCCTCCTGAGTGCTGGGATTAAAGGCATGCGGCACCACGCCCGGATGTCAGCCTCAGTTCTAACACAGCAGACCAGCTCAGCTCCCCACAGTTCAGTGCTTGCTCACATGTATAATTCCTTTTGGCAGATGGGAAGGTCCATGCCCCAGGTGTGGCCTGGCAGTTTTATCCAGAGGGCTGGGGGAAAGAGGGTACAGCTCCAGGTTGAGCCTCTTATCTCATACTCTGTTCCCCCCACCCCCCACTTCTTTGGTGCCTCTGGGCCCAGCCTCTCCCCGGAGCCTAGAAATTCAACCTGTGGCAGTTGGTCCTCCCTCTGTCCAGTCTGTGGAGATCCCTTGGCACAGAAGGTCTTTACTCTGAGGACAACAGCAGAAGCAGAACCCTAGGTCACTGCTCCGGATGTGTCTGGATCGCCCCCTCGTGGTGGCATGGCATTGATACTACAAGGCTTTGTGCTGGGATTCCACTGGCAGCTCCCATGCGCATCCTCCTTGGGCAGTCACTATGAGCCAGGAGCAGGCAGGTCAGGCACGGAGAAAAGCACAAGACTCTCCAGGCAGTGCAGACAGACGGGCAGGTGCTGCGACACAAGAGGTGCACCTGGTCAAAGACGCAGACTCTGAGTACCAGGTAGAGGGCCTGGCCACTGTGCACTGCCACAACACTGTAGGGCTTTGGATACGAGCTCAGATGGGAGCCACAGGGCACGCTGGGTGGATGAAAGGCTGCAGTGGAAAGAATAGACAACTGGGTACACATCTGTAATTAGGTGGATGCTACGACTTGGTAAGAAAGATGCTGTAAGCTAGGGGAGGGTGGTGGGGTGGCAGGAAATGGCTGTGTGTGAGAACTGGAAGGGTTGTTGTTGGCTGGGATCTGGCTGTGAGCTGAACCAAGGTGTCAACACTGACTCTGTGAAGGGAAACGCGAGGGGCGAGGGAATGTAAGGAGCCTGCACATAGCTGATGCTTAGGAGGCTGAGGCTGGAGGAGTGTTTGAGCCTAGAGGCATTCAGGAGCAGCTTGAGCAGAACAGAAAAACCCTGTCAGAGAACAAAAATGAAAGCAACAACAACATTAAAAAAAATAAAATAAAATAAAAAAGAAGGAGGGGGAAAGTAAAAGAATTTAAAAGGTGAGGAGGCAGAGAGATGGCTCAGTGGGTGGAGGCTCTTCCCATTCAGCCTGATGGCCTGAGCTCAGTCCCTGGGACCCACATCGTGGAGGAAGTGGTCTTCTGACCACATGTGCACTGTGGTGTGCATGTGTGGGTATGCACTCACATGCATGCATGTGAAAAGGAATGAGCCAGATATGATGGCACACTACTTTGATCCAAGTATGCAGAAGGCAGAGGCAGATGGAGCTCTCTGTAAGTTCAAGGCCAGCCTGGTCTATATAATAGAGTTATAGGTCAGTCAGGATTACATAGTGAGATCCTGTCTCAGTGTGTGTGTGTGTGTGTGTGTGTGCAGGGCAGTGGTGACATACACCTTTAATTCCAGCACTTGGGAGGCAGAGGCAGGTGGATTACTGTGAGTTCAAGGCCAGCCTGGTCTACAAAGTGAGTCAATGACAACCAAGGCTACACAGAGAGACCCTGTCTCGAAAAAACAAACAAAAGATGTGTGTGCGCACAAACAGCTGCATCACCAAAAATGTCCCACCCTAGGCAGATGCTGACTTCCATACAGCTGTATAGGTGGCCCTTAAGCATGCACTAGCAATCCCTAGGAGACGTTAGTCTACTTAGAATCGCTATTTTAAGGCTTGGAGAGATGGCTTAGCTGTTAAAGGCTAGGCTCACAACCAAAAATATAAGAATAGCTTATTAAAGAGTGAGCCCTAGGCCCCGAGGTTATGGAGCCCAGAGAGGTGGGCAGGATAGAGAAGAGGTTAGGGATGGAGAAGCACTTTGTTCTCCTGGGGATCACTTTCCTTTCTGTATCTCAGTTTGGTTTGTAAACACTGTCACTGTGAAGGTCCTGTCCCATGTTTAGCTAGGGCAGAGTTACAATGGGGAGGGGACACAGGTGTGGAGTCTAATGTTCCTTCTCACACCCCACCATAAGGAAATGTCAAGAAGCCAGATTTGCTGCCGGCCGAGGTGGCCCACGCCTTTAATCCCAGCACTCTGGAGGTCAAAGCAGGTGATCTCTGGGAGTTCGAGTCTGGCCTGGTTTACATAGTTCAAAGACAGCAAGATCCCTGTCTCAAATAAAAAAAGCATTTTGTTTGTTTGTTTGTTTTGGTTTTTCGAGACAGGGTTTCTCTGTGTAGCCTTGGCCATCCTGGACTAACTTTATAGACTAGGCTGGCCTCGAACTCACAGCGATCCGCCTGCCTGCTGCCTCCCGAGTGCTGGGATTAAAGGTGTGCGCCACCACGCCCGGCTCCTTTCTTATTCTTTTGAGACCAGGTCTCTTTACATGCTCCTGGCTGTCCTGGAGCTCACTATGTAGACCAGGCTGGCCTCCAGCTCAGAGATCTATCTGCCTCTGCCTCCTGAGTACTGAGATTAAAGGTGTGTGCCACCATGCAATGCCCGAATTTCTTCCTCTTTACACAAGGATGTCCATTCTAGAGTGTTTTGAGGGTGTTAACAGGCCAGCGAGGTAGTTCACGTGCTGAGAGGCAGCACAGCTGGAAGCAGCCGACCAAGGCCTAAACACCTTTCCTAATACCAGACAGAACTCCTGAAAGTCAGCCTGGAGTACACCCAACTGGTGGAAGGTAAGCAGGGGCCTTACAGGTGCCCCAGTACCTGCTGCTGCTGATCAGTTTGAAGAAAGGCTCCTGGCTGAATGCCATTCCACACACCTCTGTGGTTGAAGAGATGGCCCACTGGTTGCAAGCAAGAGCTATGAAGTCTAGAGACAACACATGGCTGTCTCTTAAAAAAGTCAACACCTCGCCGGGCGCGGTGGTGCACGCCTTTAATCCCAGCACTCAGGAGGCAGAGGCAGGCAGAGTTCTGTGAGTTTGAGGCCAGCCCAGTCTACAAAGTGAGTCCAAGACAACCAAGGCTACACAAAAGAAACCCTGTCTTGAAAACCAAAAAAAAAAAAAAAAAAAAAAAGTCAACACTTCAGCAATGGTGGTGCACACCTTTAGTCCCAGCACTTAGGGAGGCAGAAGCAGACAGATCTCAGTTCAAGGCTAGTCTGGTCTACAAATTGAGCTCCAGGATAGCCAGGGCCACACAAAGAAAAACAAAACAAACAAAAAAGCTTTAGTGCTCTTGCAGAGGACTTGGAAGTTCTGTTCCCAGCACCTAGGTCAGGCAGCTCACGGCTACCTATATATAACTGCAGCTCCAAAGAATCCAAATGGTTCTAGAGGTCTCCACGGGCCCCAGCACCCATATGCATATACCCATACAGGGACATATATAATTAGAAGTTACATATTTAAAAAAATAACCCAGGCTGGAGAGATGGCTCAGAGGTTAAGAGCACTGGGGGCTCTTCCAAAGGTCCTGAGTTCAACTCCCAGAAACTACATGGTGGTTCACAGCCATCTATGATGAGATCTGGTGCCTTCTTCTGGCATGCAGACCTACACGCAGGCAAAACACTATACTTAATACATTAAACAAAAACAAAACAAAAAACCCCAACACCTATTAATCCCAGTAAACAGGAGGAAAAGGCAGGATGATTGTGTTTCTCAGTGTTTAATTTTTTAAAATTTTTTATTAATTTATTCTTGTTACATCTCAACGGTTATCCCATCCCTTGTATCCTCCCATTCTTCCCTCCCTCTCATTTTCCCCTTATTCCCTTCCCCTATGCCTGTGACTGAGGGGGACTTCCTCCCCCTGTATATGCTCATAGGGTATCACAGGGCTCTTCTTGGTAGCCTGCTATCCTTCCTTTGAGTGCCACCAGGTCTCCCCCTCCAGGGGACATGGTCAAATATGAGGCACCAGAGTTCGTATGAAAAAAGATTTAATTATTATTTATACATATTCTGCCCATGAGTGCCTGCATGCCAAAAGAAGATACCAGATCTCACTGTAGATGGCTGTGAGCCACCATGTGGTTGCTGGAAATTGGACCTTTGGAAGAATAGTGCTCTTAAACTCTGAGCCATCTCCCCAGCCCCCTCAGTGTTTAATTTACAAAATGGCTTTTGTTATTGTTTTGTTTTTTGACACAGGGTTTCTCTGTGCAGCCCTGGCTATCCTGGAACTCTGTAGACCAGCCTGGCTTTGAACTCCGAGATCTCCTGCCTCTGCCTCTGGAGTGCTGGGATTAAAGGTGTGTGCCACCACTGCCCAGGTAGGAAAGGAGACCTAGAGCAGGTTCTGAGGGTGGCACACCCACCCTGAGTCACTCCTGGAGGAGTCACAGCCCTGGAGGGCAGCTCCCAAGTAACTCAAGCTAGCTTGAGCAGCAGACCCAGTGGTGACAATGCAGAGCCAACAATAAGCAGTGACAGGGCTGGAACCGTACAAGTGGCTACAAGCATGTTTATGAAACTTGCCTTTTGAAGGCTAGAGAGATGGCTTAGTGTCTATAGTCACCACTGTTCTTGTAGAGGACCAGAGTTCAGTTCTTAGTACCCTTGAACTCACACAGATCCACCTGCCCCTGCCTCCTGAGTGATGGGATTAAAGGCATTAACTTGGAATGTTTTTATTATGGTGTTACGTGTGAGAACACAGGTGACACACATGCTACAGCATGCACATGGAGGTCGGGAGACAACAGTCACTCATCAGTTCTTACCCTCCCACCTAACTGAAGCAGAGTCTCTCCTGTTTCTACTAGACTAACCTGCTGACTTTCTAGCAATTCTCCCATTTCACCTGAGTGCTGTGATTACATACATGAACCACCACACTGGCTTTGCTATTTAAGATTTATCTCAAGTGTTTACTTGTGTCTGTATCTATGTGTGTACGTGTATGTGAAGCCAGAGCAGCTCCTCTGGAGCAGGAGTTACAGATGTTCTAAACTGGAAACAGGTGCTGGGAACCAAACTTGTGCTTTTGTGATTTGGTTTGGTTTGGTTTTTCAAGACAGGATTCTGTGTGTAGCCCTAGCTGTCCTGGAACTCACTTGGTAGATCAAACTGGCCTCGAACTCAGAGATCTACCTCCCTAGTTGTGGGATTAAAGGCGTTCACCACCACTGCTTGGCTTGAACTTGTACTTTCAATCTATCTTTAATATTTATTTTTTTAAAGATTTATTTATTATGGATACAGTGTTCTGCCTACATGTACACCTGCAGGCCAGAAGAGGGCATTGGATCACATTATAGGTGGTTGTGAGCCACCATGTGGTTGCTGGGAATTGAACTCCGGATCTCTGGAAGAGCAAAAGTGTTCCTAACCATCTCTTTTCTTTTCTTTTTTTTTTTTTTTTTTTTGGTTTTTCGAGACAAGGTTTCTCTGTGATAGCTTTGGCTGTCCTAGACTCACTTTGTAGACCAGGCTGGCCTCGAACTCACAGTGATCCACCTGCCTCTGCCTCCCAAGTGCTGGGATTAAAGGCGTGTGCCACCACACCCGGCTCTTATTTTCTTTTCTTTTCTTTTCTTTTTTTTTTTATCGAGCCATCTCTCCAGCCCCCTCTATCTTCTTTTACAAACATAGTTGCCATCAAGTGTTCAAGTTCCTGGTCTTTTTACTGGTTGTATCACAGTCTGTTCAAATTACCTTTGTTCTGATATGTGTCCTCCTTTCTCAAGAACAACAGGGTAGGAATTACTTTGACAGGTGAAAAAGCTGAGGCACACAGGAGTTAGGACACTTGGCCAAGGGTATCTAGCTGGTGTTGACAGCAGTGGTGCTTACGATTCCAAAGAGATGAAATTTTCTGACTTGGTTCTCATGCCAACATATAGCGAGGAAATAAAGGAGGGAATAACATAAAAGACCACTGTCAAATTCTCGTCTCAAAATATTTAATTTTGTTTGAAAAGGATACATTCCCAACTTCCCTCCCTACATCACTCCGGCCCACCAGCAGTGACACACTCGCACAGGCACACAAACACACACACGTAAGGCCAATGGGCTACTGTTTGCTTCCACCTTTGCAGCAGGGACAAAGGGTTTTCTCCTGGCCTCTTTCCCCCAACAACGGTAGGGAGAGGGGTGGCTGGAATGCGGCTCCCAGGGAGGATGCAGAGCCCCACACACTCTACCAATCACATGCACTTAGAAAAATAAAACCAAGTGGTGTTCTGTCATCCCAACACCAAAAGACAGCAATCTCTACCTGGAAATCATCTTTGCCTTTTTCTAGAAAAATTTATTGCACTTAATTAACAGATGTTAAAGAAGCTGTGGGTGGGGCTCTGCCCTGGAAACCAGGAGCTCCACAGCTTCCCTTACAGGGAGCATACCTCTCAGGGCCACTGCAGAGCTAGCTTCTCATCGTCCTCCACGCTGGAGGACTGTAGGAGCTGCCTGAGTGGAAAGCAGCCCACAGCACCCTCTCAGCAGGGAGTATGGATCAGGGGTCAGGTTCACTGCCTAGTGCTGTCCCCAACCAAAGGAGCTGGGCCGCAAAGCTGTGCCTCTGGAACAAGGATACGGTGATTCAGGCAGGCCCTCCGCAGGGCGGCTCTCTCCAAACGCTTGTACTTCTTTATCTAGACGTCTCTTGAATGTATACTCCTGCAGCATTCTGAGGCTGCCATAGCTGAGACAGGACGTTTAGGAAGTGACAATACTTCTCATCCCAAGGCAAATCCATGGAAAGCCAATTAAAGGTTGGCTTCTTGAGCCTGCCTCTCTTTAGGAGAATTCAAAGATCTGAGTGCAGGAGCCTGAGGCCTCAACTGTCTGCTCTCCTAGAGGGTGTCAGGAGACTTTCATGGCAAGACAAACAGCAGACGCCAACTCTTTCTGTGCAGACTGGGATCACAAGGCCGACAGAGGAGCCAGGCGTTTTCCTCCAAGATGTCGACCTCCAGGCATGCTTCTTCCGGTCCCTGCAGCGTTTCATTCAAAAGGCTCCTCCAAGAAGTAAGCAGCCACACTGTTCCCAAGTAAGCTCTTTAGGAGGGGCCAGACCCCCGCCCCTCAACTTCTAGAAGGAAAGGAGGGCACCACAAGGCAGAAGGTGGGAACAAGGGGAGACAGTGAGCCCCATCCCACCCACTGGGGTCACAACACAGGCGGCATCCAGAGAGAAGTATCCATTCCTTAAAACTAAAACTTAAAAAACACAAACCTTACATTTTTTTAGCCAAAGAAAACAAAGAGCTTTTCAGCTCAAGGCTTGTCCACCAGTCAGGAAGCGAGAACTGCTTCTGGGTGAGCAGCCAGACAGAGTGCCGGGTGGGTGGGAGGCAGGCAGCCCGGGCAGGACACTGACATGCTGGGTACAACAGAGTGACAAGTGTGCACATGGTTCCTATAGAACCACAAAGTCAAAGTCAGGGACCTAGTAGGAGGGAGACCTGCCTTGGCCTCAGGGACCTTTGTCAAGTTCCCCTGCGAGGTGATGTGCAGGTCCCAGGAGGGACAGGGCATCTCCTGGCTGCAGTCCATGGCCAGTAGACAGTATGCCCTGGTCTTAACATCATTATGAAAAGTCTTGAAAGATTGGGGCCCCAAACTAAGCCACCACTTAAAAGAAAGCCAGTGTTAAGTATGATAAAGCACCCTCATTACCTCTGTCTCCTTCACACTGGCCGCCCGCCCTGAGCAAATAAACACACCCTCCTGGAGGCGCCCTAACTGACCCACATAAACAGAGGGCTCCACGATTTCCTCTGTCAATCCTCTGGGCAGAGCAAGAGGACAAGCCAAACAGAAGAGAAAGGTGCAGCTCTGAGGCAGAGGGAGCCAAAGCTTCAAGAATCACTCCACCCCACGGCCAGACCTGTGCGGGCAGCCCGACTCCTGCGGGACTACAGGCCAGTGTAAAAGTCTCCAGAGCCTGCTGTCCCATGACAACTGTACTGTGACTTCTGCAAGTGCAACTCCTAGGAGGCGCCCTGCTGACACGCATAGGGAGGAATTCTAATCTGTCAAGTGGGAGGCCCTCTACCGCCTTCAGGGATTCTGGTCTGGTACACATCAGTGAGACGCAGCAAAAAGCCCACAGAGCTTCCCAAAGACAGCTCCTTGCTCTGATGCCCACAACAAGAGGCTGTGGAGACCAGTTTCCTAAACACCATGCAGAAGTGGTACCCTGGGGCCAGGAGGCTCAAGATTCCTACGTGATGGGGTTTCTTTTTAAACCTAAGATCTGAGAAGGGTTACTGGGTGAAAATAACCAGAGGTCAGTCAGGAGCCTCCAGAATGGCCTGGAGACACAAAGGCCTGCCTAGGTGCTGGAAGTTAGATCTCAGAGACCAGCCATCCTGGAAATTTCTCTTCCACAGCAAGTGAGATGCAGAGGGAGCTGATCCCAGGGCCGCTTCAGGCCTGAGAGCCACAAGATAAAAGGGATGTAGGAGCTAAGAATGGTTGGGCGCATTTCTACTACAAGGCCCAAACCCAAGCCCAATTGCAGGCTATGCAGAGAGCCCAGTGCTGTGGCCCACCACCCCGCATACACTAACAGGAGTATGAATGTGTCCTGGCTCTGAGACAGATGGGAATGAATGTTTCTCTCAAAGATTTTTTTTGGGGGAGAGTGAGGTGCATGACAGACACACCCCAAGTGGAAATGCACCTGCTACCTGAGACGACATTAGGGTGACAATAATCATGACTCATTCTGTAGACAGCCCTTGTCAGTCCAGACTAGAGACTGAGGGGAAGGCTAGGAAAGCCTGAGCACTCTGTAAAAAGAGAAACCTGGACTCCAGAGGTCCCCTTCTAATTCAGCTTGAACATCCAAGAAGAGAAACTTGGGCCGTTTACCCGTCTACGTAGATTCACTTATGTTCCCCACCAGAGAGGATCCTGGTCCTCTGGGGAAGTCACCACGTGTGCTGGCCATGTTAGAATGAAGCTGAGACGTGAGTGCTCCTAGAGCAGGTACGCCACATGTGCCCATGAAGAGTCCCAAGTCTCCACATGAGTGTGGGGTCCAGGAAGCCCCAGGCAGAGGTCTGAGGTGCAGGCAGTGCCCTGCGGGGCAAGGGGCACAGGTTACAAGGGCCCGTACTTGGTCTCATACTTGGACACGATGGTCTTGCACTTGCCCACCTCCTTGCGAAGCTCAGCAACCTCCGTCCGCAAGGCTGTGTTCTCCTTCTCCAGGAAGGCTGCCCGGATGGTGATCTGGTTCTCCTTCAGGCGCCTGGCATCCCGGGAACGTTTGGCTGCCACATTGTTCTTCTTACGTCTTGTCCAGTACTTTTCATCCTGTGGGAAAGAGCCCTCTGTGGGTACCTGGTGTTCCCTGGGGGAACCTCATCTTTCCTTACCACCCCCCAATCCTACCCGGACACAGTTAAATGCTGTGGTAAGAACTAAAGCAAGGACCCTAAAGAAGGAATTCTGTGGGACACTGCCTGTCTTCAGAGGGTATGTATGGTATATGTAGACTCTGTAGACCAAGCTGGTCTCAAACTTGAAGAGATTCACCTGCCTCTGCCTCCCAAATGCTGCGATTAAAAATATGTGCCACAGCTGGGCGTGGTGGCACACAACTATAATTTCAGCACTTGGGAGGCAGAGGCAGGCAGATCTCTGTGAGTTCAAGGCCAGCATAGTCTACAAATTGAGGCCCCTGAGGACAGCCAAGGCTACACAGAGAAACCCAGCCTTAAAAAGCAAACCAAAACAACAAAAAAGTATGCCACCACATCATGCTTAATGTTGGTTAAAAGCCAACAATCAAGCTGGGCATGGCGGCACACACTTTTAATCCCAGCACTCCAGAGGCAGAGGCAGGTGGATCGCTGTGAGTTTGAGGCCAGCCTGGTCTGCAAAGTGAGTCCAGGGCAGTCAGGATGACACAGAGAAACGCTGTCTTGAAAAGCCAACAAATAAAGAAAGAAAGAAAGAAAGAAAGAAAGAAAGAAGGAAAGAAAGAAAGAGAAAAAGAAAATGCCAACAACCTAGGTGCAGTTTAGATCCCTGAGATCAAACCTGAGTTTACAAGACCATGAGAGAGAGAGAGAGACAGACAGACAGACAGACACACACACACAACACACAGACAGACACACACACAGACAGACAGACAGACAGAGAAAGACAGAGACAGAGAGGCAAAGACCTGGAAGAGGAGAGCAGGTGTGTGGACACTGGAGGATAACCCAGGGCACTGGTCCTCAAGGTTCATCCTGTTTGAGGCAGGGTCCCTTTGTTGTTCACTGCTGTTTGGCAGGGTAGGTGGCCCAGAGTTCCCAGCAGTTCTCTTACCCCGCCTCCCATGCCCTGGTAAGAACACTGGAATTAAAGCAGCACACAGCCTGTTACAGCTTTCACATGGCTTCTTAGAATTTGAACTCAGGCCTCTGTGTTTCTGTGGCAAATGCTTTACCCACTAAGCCAGTGTTTCTCAGTCTGTGAACTGTGACCACTCCCTTCCATGGGGGTCACCTAAGACCATCTGAAAACAGACCTTTCCATTAGGAGTCATAACAGTAGCAAAGCAAGCTATGAAGTAACAACAAAAATGATGTCACGGTTGGGGTCAGCACAACAGGAGGAACTGGATTAAAGGGTCACAGCGTCAGGAAGGGTGACAGCCACTAAGCCATCTCCCCACGACTACAAAGTGTCCTTTGTCCTTTAAAACTGTTCAACCTAACTTCTCTTCCCGACGGCTGGACTAACACCAGGGAGATGGAACACTGAGGCACCCAGAGGCCCCAGGAAGAAGGGAACTGTTGGGAGTGACTGGGGCCACCCACACTGCACCACTGCTTCCTATCACGCTGTTGCTGCTGCACCTCCAAGTATGGAACTCCTGTCTTTTGTTTGTTTTCCGAGACAGGGTTTCTCTTGTGTAGCCGTGGCTGTCCTGGATCTCACTTTGTAGGCCAGGCTAGCCTAGAACTCACAGAGATCTGCCTGTCTTTGCCTCTCAAGCGCTGGGAATAAAGGTGTGTGCCACCACTGCCCAGTATTTTTTCGTTTCTTTTAGATGGTTTCTCTGTGTAGCCTTGGCTGTCCTGGACTCACTTTGTCGACCAGGCTGACCTGGAACTCACGGAGATCTGCCTGCCTCTGCCTCCCAAGTGCTGGGATTAAAGGTGTGCGCCACTACCGCCCGGCTACTGCTGCGTTTTTAATAAAGGACACTGGATGTTACCTTCTGCTCATCAGGGACAAAGACTTTCTTGGCTTTCTTGATCATAGGCTGGGGCTTCAGGTCTTCCTCTGCAAACTTGTGCTTCCGAGGGTTGAAAAGCTCCCCACCTGGCACACTAGAGAGGACCAGGTCAGCAGGGTCAGGGTTGAAGTTCACATCGACCTCCACACAGTTGGGGTCAATGGGACTTGGAGTCTCCCTGTCCTTTTCCAAGGACGATTCTGAAAGACAGAGGCAGAAGATCTAGAAGCATCTCACTGGACAGAGAATACACATCACGCCACCAGAAACCTATAGGTAGCACAGAATACCACCACTTAGAAGCAAACCACACAGGCAGCCTAAAGGCTGACAGGCACTTGTGGTTCAATGCCTGCCCTTTTTTTGTGGGCTGTGGATAAAACCCAGGGCTCCACACACGTAAGCACACGCTCCATCACTTTATTACCTCCAGCCCATGAATTCTTCCACTTAGGAACAGAGCACACCAAGGGAAGAGGCCTTCACAATGGACACAGATTTCTAAGTGTTCTGTTTCTCAAAGAAATGGTAAGTCAAACACTGAATCATTATCCCCTCAGCCTCCTGTGTCTGTTCAAGTTCTCTGAAAACCAGCCGAGCCTCCCCATGAGCAACAGTGGGATGAGGACACAGGCTGAGAGCTCCCATGTCAGTCACTGTGAGCATTCCTTTAGTCTTACAGCTCTGAAAGAAAATGAGTGTTAACTTTTTTTCTTTTTGGTTTTTGGAGACAGGGTCTCTCTGTGTAGCCTTGGCTGACTTGGACTCACTCTGCCTCCCGAGTTCTGGGATTAAAGGCATGCACCACCATGCCCAGCAACAGATTTTCTGCCTGCCTCTGCCTGTCTTTCTTTCTTTCTTCCTTTTTTTGGATAGAGTTTCTCTGTGTAGCGTTGGCTGTCCTGGAACTCTCTTTGTAGACCAGGCTGGCCTTGAATTCACAGAGATCCACCTGCCTCTGCCTCCTGAGTGCTAGAATCAAAGGTGGGCACCACCTTGCCCGGCTGAGTGTTAACTCTTTCTGGCTCCTTGCTCTTCCTGTTCCATATGGCTGGCTGCTTTATAGGTAAACACTGGATTACTGTCAATTTTAGAGTTCAAAGGTTGTGTGTTTAGATTTGTATTAAAAGAAAACTGAACCTTTAGCCTACATGTTCAGTGCTACCAATAGGAGTACACCAGATATGTAGCCAATGGACAGTCACTGAATATAAACGATATCCTGGTACTGCCCTGGCAGAGACAACATAGTATAAGAGATGTTAAAACTATGGTTCTTAACAGGAGACAGCTGTGCCCCACAGGCGAAACCAAGCCACATCAGTACTCCAGGGAGCAACTAGTGTATTGTGTGTAGAAGCCTGAAGGCTGCTACATGCCTTCAAAAGAGGTCAAAATTAAAACCCAAGATCTTCCTATAACCCCCGCCCCAACTTCCCATCATCAATTTTCTGCCCTAAATGTCAATGGTGCTGATACAGGCTCTTCTCTTGAAATGAGAAGTCACTGGAATGTTCATGGCACAAGCACAGCATAATCAAATTTAGGTTTTCAACTGTATCAGGTTGGCTATGGTGTTATAGGCTATATAAGACGCTGTCTCACCTTCCCCTCACACAGAACAGGTGTGTACATGTGGTATACATGTTTGTGAGTTCTGGAGCTCGATGGTTAAGAATATGCACTACTCTTGCAGAAGACCTGGGTTCTGTTCCTACCATCCACATAGCAGCTCACAGCTGCCTGTAACTCAAGTTCTAGGGGATCCAACCCCTTCCTCTGGCCTCTGTGGGCATTTTATACATATGATACGTACATATACACACAGACAAACACTCATTCGCTTAATAAAATAAAGTAAATAATGCTGGGCTTGGTGGCACACACTGTTCATCCCAGCACTTGGGAGGCAGAGGCAGGTGAATCTGAGTCCAGTCTGGTCTACACAGTGAGTTCCAGTATAGCCAGAATTATATAGAAAGACCCTGTCTCAGAGCTGGAGAGATGGCTCAGAAGTTAAGAGCACTGTCTGCTCTTTCAAACATCCTGAGTTATATCCCCAGCAACCACATGGTGGCTCACAACCATCTATAATGGGATCTGGTGCCCTCTTCTGGCCTGCAGGCAGAACACTATACATAATAAAATCTTTAAAAGAGCCTGCCTGAAAAAGAAGAGGAGGAGGAGGAGGAGGAGATGATGATGATCATTTATGTCTACTGACTCATCCAGTCTATTCCTAAGTAAATGCCCAAAACAAATACAGGCAAGTAGAGACATGCACACTAATGTTTACAGCAGCATTGTTCAGAACCTCAACTAGACTACACAGTGAGCTCCACTGTCTTTCAGCTGCAGAATGGCTACACTGTGGTGTGCTTGCCTGGACAGTAACACACCTCCCCCACAGTGACAAGATGACCTTCACAAACACTGTATAAAGGAGGTCAGACACAGAAGCATACAGACTATGATGCCCTCTCTACAAAGTGATTGAAAAATTAAAGGCCTCTACTTTCTTTCTTTTTTAGCTTTATTATCTATTTATTTATTATGTATGAGTACTCATCTGCATGCACACCTGCACGCCAGAAGAGGGCATCAGATCATATTATAGATGGTTGACCCACCATGTGGTTGCTGGGAATTGAACTCAGGACCTCCAGAGGAGCAGTCAGTGCGCTTAACCTCTGAGCCATCGCTCCAGCTGGCTTGTACTTTATCTCTCCTTCTATTTAACTCGGGCTGGCCTGAATTCATGGCAATCCTCCCGCCTTCTTTCTTTCTTTTTTCCTTTTTGGTTTGTCCTGGAACTTGCTCTGTAGACCAGGCTGGCCTCAAACTCACAGAGATCTATCTGCCTCTCTCTCCCAAGTGCTAGGATTAAAGGCGTGCGCCACCACTGCCTGGCTCTGCCTTAGTTTCTCTCTTTCTTTTTTCTTTTAGGTTTTACTTATCATGTATAGTGTTTTGCCTGCATGTACACCTGCATAGCAGAAGAAGGCACCAGATCTCATGATAGATGGTTTTGACCCACCATGTGGTTGCTGGGAATTGAGCACAGGACCTTTGGAAGAACAGTCGATGCTCTTCACCTTTGAGCTATCTCTCCAGCCCTCTGCCTTAGTTTCTTGAGTACTGGAATCATAGGTACAGATCAACATACCCACTTTCCACTAAGAATGTTCTGTAAAACTACTTTAGTTTTTGAGACAGGGTCTCAATATTATAGCTCTGGATGTTCTAGAACTTACCCTTAGACCTGAACAGCCTCAAACTCAGAGATCTGACTCTTTTTGCCTCCTGAATGCTAGAATTAAAGGTGTGCACCAACTGTGCCCAGTAAATTTTGTTAATATTAAGGCTTTCTGTTAACATTATGACATAAAAATATCCACATAATTTATGTGTTATAAAACGCTACGCTAAAATTATAAATATAAGAGTAGCAATGCACCGGATGTGGTGGCGCATGCCTTTAATCCCAGCACTCAGGAGGCAGAGGCAGGCAGATCTCTGAGTCCAAGGCCAGCCTGGTCTACAAAGTGAGTCCAGGGCAGCCAATGCTACACAGAGAAACCCTGTCTCGAAAACAGAAAAAGAAAACATAACACCCAAAAAGAGCAGTAATGCAATGAACTTACAATTATTATTATTGTGTGTGCATGTATGGTGTTGGGAATTAAACCTATGACTCTCAAATGCAAGGGATGCACTGCCTCCTCTCATCAATTCTTTCTGAGCATGTATGTGTGTGCATGCACGTGCCTATGTGCATCATGACACTGTATATGAATGGAGATCAGAGGACAAGTTGTGGAGGTCAGTTCTTTCCTACTAGGACTTCAGCGTGACGGCAAGCACCCTTACTTATGACCCTGAACACCACCACCACCACCACCATCATCATCATCATCCAGACCAGGTCTCCATATGTCTATATATGGTATCCTGGAACTAAGTATATAGCTCAGGCTGGCCTAGAACTCATTTTACAAACCAGGCTGGACTTAAAGTTGTGGTAATCCTCTCTTTCTGCTTTGAGTGTTGGCAGCCCACTTTTGTTTTGGTCAAGATAGGGTTTCTCTGTGTAGTCTTGGCTGTCCTGACTTGCTCTGTAGACCATGCTGGCCTCAAACTCAGGGCAATACGCCTGCCTCTGCCTCCTTGAGTTCTGGGATTAAAGGTGTGCACCACCATGATGCTGGGAGCCCACTTGTAATATTTAAAAATAAAACAGGACCCTGGGTGGTGCATTATCTTTAATCCCAGCACTTGGGAGGCAGAGGCAGGCAGGTCTCTGTGAGTTGGAGGCCAGCCTGGTCGACAAAGTCCAGGACAGCCAAAGCTACACAGAGAAACCCTGTCTCGAAATACCAAAAATTACAAAAATACAAAATAAAACAGTACAATTCTATTGATAAGTAGTTTAGGTATTAGCAAACATAATCTCTGGTGATAGAAACAAATAGTGATTACCTTTGAGAAGCCCAGAGTCACAAGTGTTTCCTGGATACCAACACAGTTATGTATCCTGATTTGGGGAGCAGTGAAGTGGGTAGTTCACCCTGTGAGGATCCACCAAGCTGTACACTTGTACACACGTGCTACTTCCTTAGACTGGGTGTGGTGCCACACACTTTATTCCCAGATCTCAGGAGGCAGAGGCAGGCAAATCTGTGATTTACTGTCAATTCTACATGTGAAAATTTTTATTCATTTTATTATTTTATTTTTATTTTAGCATGAGGATGTCAGAGCCACTGGAACTAGGGTTACAGACAGTTGTGAGCTGCTATGTGGTGGCTGGGAATTGAACCTGGGTCTTTTGGAAGAGCAGACAGTGCTCTTAACCACTGAGCCATCTCTCCAGCCCCTTTCTTTAATTTTAGTGTGTGATTTTTGTATGTGTGGATGCATGTGTACATGTATGCATGTTCATGTCAAGGCCAGAGGCTAATGCTAGGCGTATTTCTCAATCACTCCACATTTTTCATTTAACTTTTAATTACTTTTATTTATTTGCATGCATATCACACAGCATGTGTGGAGGCCAGAGGACAACTTATAGGAGTTGGTTCTCTCTCTACCATGTGGGTCCTGGGGTTCATTTGTCCTGACTTCCACACACACAGTGCATCCAAGTTTGATTTCCAGCACCCCACTAGACTTCATGAAAAATTCCCTTTTCTGCTGAGCCATCTTGCAAGTCCACTCTTCCTCTTTTTGTTTGTTTTTCAAGACATGGTTTCTGTGTGTAGCCGTGGCTGCCCTGGAAGTCTCTTTGTAGACCATGTTGGCCTTGAACTCACAGTGATCTGCCTGCTTGTTTCCGGAGTGCTGAGATTATAGGTGTGAGCCACTGGACCTGGCTCGCTCTTCCTTACTTTTTAGGACAACTTGGAAGGCACTGACTTGTCTCAGCAGGCTGGCCATCTGGCCAGTGTCTGACCCCAGCATGGCCATACCCACATGTGCTAGGGCACTAAACTGTCCCCATTATCAGTTTACTGGTTTCCTGACTAAGTCATCTCTCTGCTTTTTCTTTTTCTTTTTATTAATTTATTCTTGTTACATCTCAATGGTTATCCCATCCCTTGTATCCTCCCATTCTTCCCTCCCTCCCATTTTCCCATTATTCCCCTCCCCTATGACTGTTCCTGAGGGGGATTACCTCCCCCTGTATATGCTCATAGGGTATCAAGTCTCTTCTTGGCAACCTGCTGTCCTTCCTCTGAGTGCCACCAGGTCTCCCCCTCCAGGGGACATGGTCAAATGTGAGGCACCAGAGTATGTGAGAAAGACATATCCCACTCTCCACTCAACTGTTAAGACTGTTCTGACCATTGGCTAGATCTGGGTAGGGGTTTAAAGTTTACTGCCTGTATTGTCCTTGGCTGGTGCCTTAGTTTGAGCAGGACCCCTGGGCCCTGCTTTTTCTTTTTTGAGGTTTGTTTACTTATGTATATTAATGTTCTACTTGCATTTACTATACCATGTGCATGACAGCTGTATCCCTTGGGACTGGTGTTATGAACGGTTGTGAGCTATGATGTGGGTGTTGGAAACCAAATTCAGGTCCTCTGCATGAACACTCAGTCATCTTAATGGCTGAGCTATCTCTCCAACCTATTTCCCCTGTCTTTAATTTTTTGTAATTAAAATTTATTTTGCAGTGCTAAGAAAGAAACCCAACTAAGGCTTTAAAAAAATATTTGTAAAAAGCCGGGCGTGGTGGTACACGCCTTTAATCCCAGCACTCGGGAGGCAGAGGCAGGCAGATCGCTGTGAGTTCGAGGCCAGCCTGGTCTACAAAGTAAGTCCAGGATGGCCAAGGCTATACAGAGAAACCCTGTCTCGAAAAACCAAAAAAAAAAAAAAAAAAAAAAAAAAAAAAAAAAATTTGTTTTCTGTGTCTGCATGTTTGCCTGTCTATCACCTGCATCCCTGGTACCCTCCAAGAAGATGTTAGAGCCCCTGGGACTGAGTTACAGACGGCTGTTAGCCACCATGTAGGTGCCAGGAATCAAACTTGGGTCCTGGGAAGGGCAACCAGCACTCTTTTTTTCCACCTTGGTTTTTCGAGATAGGGCTTCTCTATATAGCCTTGGCTGTCCTGGATTCCCTTTGTAGACCAGGCTGGCCTCGAACTCACAGTGATCCACCTGCCTCTGCCTCCCAAGTGCTGGGATTAAAGGCGTGCACCACCACTGCCTGGCGCAACCAGCACTCTTAAGTGCTAAGGCATCTTTCCAGTTTGGAACCCAAGGTTTTGTGTATGCTAAGCAAGCACTCTGCCACTGAGCTACATCTCTGGCCCCTTTTTTCATTTTCTGGGATGGGGTCTCACTATGTTATCTAGACTATCTATAAACTAGTGATCCTCCTGCCTCAGCCTTCAGTATAACAAGGACTACAGGTATTATGACATTGCATCTGCCTTTTTTTTTTTTTTTAAAGTCTCCTACTGGGGCTGCAGAGATACAGTGGCTAAGACCAGGTGCTGCTTTTGCAGCCGACCTGAATTTAGTTCCCAGTATCTATGTGTTAGTTTCCCCCCCACCCCCAACAATTAAATATAATAAATCTGTCAGGCACAGTGGTGCACACCTATAATGCCAGCACTCAGGGAGGCAGAGGCAGGGGTTCAAGGCCAACCTGGTCTACAAAGCGAGTCCAGGATAGCCAAGGCTACACAGAGAAATCCTGTCTTGACAATAAATAAATAAGTAAATCTAAAAAGAGGACCTTAATATTTTAGATACATAATAAAATGCTCTACCAGTGTTAGACACTCGTACATTTTACTTTTCAAATTTTACTTAAAAAAGGTTCCCTTTTGAAAAGTTAAAACAAGCCGGGTGTGTTGGCGCACGCCTTTAATCCCAGCACTTGGGAGGCAGAGGCAGGTGGATCGCTGTTGAGTTTGAGGCCAGCCTGGACTACAAAGTGAGTCCAGGATAGTCAAGGCTACACAGAGAAACCCTGTCTCGAAAAGCAAAAAAAAAAAAAAAAAGAAGAAGAAGAAGAAGAAGAAGAAGAAGAAGAAGAAGAAGAAAGAAAAGTTAAAACAGAAACACACCATGAAAACTTCACGGTGTGGGTCCCAGGAGATAGCTGCCATCATGTCTCTAAAGCTACAGGAACTCTACATGGCTTCTGAGTGGAGGACATACCTTCTTTTGTGGGTTTAAATTCACATATGAAAACAAAGAAGTCAAAAAAAAAAAAAAAAAAAAAAAAATCAATCCCCTAGCCTAAATAGTAAACAATGTCTTTAGATACTGAATTTTTTTGTTTTTTGTTTTTGTTTTTTTTTTTGAGCAGTGGGAATGTCATTTGTTCCAGGGCCTAAGCACTGTACCTGCCTATGCAGACAAGCATCCTGGGTTCAAACGCTACTTCAGTACCTACTAGCTAGGTGACTTGGGCAAGTTTCTTACTTTCTCTGTATCTCAGTTTCCTCAACTAATCCTGTAAGGTTGTTTTGATGACTTTTTGTTAAAGCCTGGCACAGAATAAGTCCTAGGTAAATGTTGGCACTTACAGTCAGAATGCCAGGAATGGTGGTGTTTACTAGTATTTCTTAAACTTCCCAAGAATCTGTGGCCAAATGCTCGTGACATAGAAGAACAGCATCAAGTGCAGAGTGGGATTTCCCTTCTGCAGAGCGGCAGCCTGGGAGCACACTCCCCCATCCTGAGCCTGTGCAGTGGAGACCAGCACTGCAGGTGTAACTACTGCTTTATCCCCAACCTGACAGACAGTGCTGAAGAGTGGGGGACAGAGAACGCCTCTGTCTGCAGCCCACCAGGACATGCTTCAGAAAAGGGGCACACAGGGAGTGTGGATAAAGCAAAACTCAGTGGGGAGACAGGTGAACCTGTCCAAAGGCCTGTCACCAACCTGTGCTAGACACGGTTTCCGAGGGCTGAAAGACGGCAGTAGAGGAGGATGGTGGAGAGGCTGTGGAAGAGCTGGCAGACTCCTTCCCTTCAAGCTCCGCCACAGGCAGCAGCAGGTTCTGGGCCAGGTGGGTGGGGCTGGCAGGGATGCCATTCTCCAGCAGGAACTCATCTAGGTCCATGTACTCTAGATGGAAAGACTCGCCATCGTAGGGGATGGTCTTGTCCCAGATGGGTGGCATGAGGGAGGCAGAGACGGCCATGGTACTGGCTGCAGCAGACTCATCTTCCTCCAGCTTTTCCTTCCCCTTTTCCTTATCTGCAAACAAAATCTATAATGAGACACCACACAAGAGTAACTCATGCCAGGAGGTGAGCAGTGAGCTTTGGAGAAGACCCATCTTTCTTAGAGGCCTGCTTCTATCCACACTCCATATACACTTTTCAAGAGCATGTCCTGTCTTCCCATTGTAACCTGGTGCTTGGACAGGCAGCTGGTCTCCTTTGGGATGACAACACATTCTCTTCTGTGTCTGGCCTTTCTGGAATGCTAGCTGCATACTCCGAGGCTTCAGGTGGTCCTAGAGTTAATGCAGAATAGGCTGCTGGCAGGCATTTGGAAGAAAGGCTACGGGGAAGGAAGTGGTGTTCTGACCTTTCCTGATATCTTAGTGTACAAAGGGCTGAGGTCCTCAACCAGTAACTTCTGAGTTCCCCTGTTCTGTTCCCTCCAATTCTGTTTCTCCATAGCAACCAGGGCTGCTACCCACTAACTGTGGGACATGTGACCTGATCCATATTACTTAACTGATCCTTGGTGTGTTTCTCTGTCACAAGCCTCTTTTGTGAAGAACAGAGATACTGTAAAAATGACTACTGAGTGTACGGTACCCAGATCACACTCTCTATTGCTGTGAGCTCACTGAGGGCAAGGACTGTGTCACATTCAGTTCTAGATTTCAGGGACAAGCAAAGAGGTTAAGCAGTGGCTATGGGAACCTGTATAACACCTGGAGAATGATGGACTTTCAGACAGATTGGCTGCAGGTGTACTGCAATGAGAGGACCTAAAACTCTTCTCAGAGCAACCAGTTTGGAAGGCCTTCATTTCTTAATACACAGGAAAGACTGGAGGCAGGTTTCCTCGGAGGATGGAGAAGGGTGGAGCTGAGGAAGAAAGCCTGTTCCTATTCAAAGAAAAGCTAATCAGTCAGGGAAGATCAAATCCCACATGTCTTAGTGAAAAGGTTGTATACACACGGATATCCAAGTGAGGGCAATTGGAAACAAAACAGAACAGAGAACCATGACAAGAAGGAAATCAAAGTGACAAGGAGGCTAATCAGAGAAGTGGGATTATAAATCACGACACGTTTATAATGGGCTTTCAAAATTAAGGGGTTTTGAATTCTAGATTTAGAAGTGAAAAAGAAGAGAAATCAAATACTATGTCGGGGAAAAAAAAAAAAAGCAGTCATCCTCGGGCCCCAAGACTAGATAACCAAAAAGCAGCCTATTAGTCCAAGAAAAATGACCAGACCCAGTGAGGTAGAGGTTCTCACAAACAGATCTTGCTCATAGCTTTTAATATGATTTAACTTGAATTCCTACTACTGCCTTTTTATTTTTTCTTAACCAGGCTTGGATTTAAAAACAACCAGGAGGCAACAAAACTCCCAGCCTGTGGGCTGGGTGGCCAGATGGCTTCCCTGCTCGCCTTTCTCAATCCGCATTCTGTTCAGAAATGACTGGCCAGTCAGATGAGGTCACTTGGATCAAAAGAGGTAAGAGAAGAGAGGAGATAAAAAAAGCAGACTTGAGGGGCTGGAGAGATGGCTCAATGGTTAAGAGCACTGACTGCTTTTCCAGAGGTCCTGAGTTCAATTCCCAGCAACCACATGGTGTTCACCAACCATCTATAATGAGACCTGCTGCCCTAGTCTGGTGTGCAGGCGGAACATTGTATATATAATAAATAAATAAATAAATCTTTTTTAAAAAGCAGACTTGGGTGGCTGCCTTTAATTCCAGCACTCGGGAGGCAGAAGCAGGTGAACTGATGTTGAGTTCGAGACCAGCCTGGTCTACAAACCAAGTCCAGGAAAGCCAGGCTTGTTACCCTGTCTCAAAAAAACAAAAAAACAAAACAAAACAAAACAAAACAAACAAACAAAAAAAAAGAGCCTTGGGCTGTAAAGATGGCTCAGTGGTTAAGAGCACTGGATGCTCTTCCAGAGGACCTGGGTTCAATTCCCAGCACCCATATGGCAGTTCACAGCTGTCTTTAATTCCACTTCCAGAGGCTCTGACATGCAGGCAAAACACCAATACACAGAAAATAAATCATAAAAAAAATAGCAGCAGCCTTACGGACAGACAAGCAACAGGAAGTTTCCTGTTTTGCCTGACTGAATCATTTAAAACTATTATTTTCTAGTTTTCTGGAACAAGGTCTCATGAAGCCCAGGGTGACTTCAAACTTGATGTGCATCAGAGGATGACCTTGAACTAGTGATCCCCCCCCCCACACACACCTCTACCTCTCCAGTGAAGGATGCAATTGCAAGCAAGCATGGCTACAATCAGGCTATTTTAATTCAGTGTTTGTAAGGTCAAGTCTTAATTTCTAGAGGTACATGACTGACATGTCCAGCACTTAAATCACAGGGACGAACTGACAGCAGAGGTTGCCAGTTGGATATGAAAGAAAGAGCACCAAACCAAGAGTCAGAGGCCCATCCACCTGACCTTGAGAGAGCTTCTACACTTCTCAAGAGTCTTAATTTTCCTCACCTGAGAAGTGGAGCTAACAACCCAAACAAGGTAAGACTATGTCAAAATGCTTTGTGAACATGTGCAAACGTAAGGCAAAGTCACTATATGGACTGCTACTCTCTGGTAATCTTAAGCAGGAGCTGCCAGATGTGTGCCCCAGCCAGGAGCGCAGCATCATCTTCAAACAAAGGGTCCTGAGGCAGGAGGAGAGAACCCAGCCTCACCTGAGCGGAAGTTATTTATAACCCGACAGTGACAACCATAAGCACAGCAGCCCCGAACACACCCAGGAAAAGAAGCGAAATGGCATTTCAGAAAGGGAAGTGAATTCCCCAGTACAGGCAATCCACAGAAAGCCTGTTCTTTCCTAAATACCCTAATTACACTGAGCTCTTGAAAACCTGAAGGTCTCAGACTGAAAGTACACCCCAATGTACCTAAAACCCTACAATAGGTGACAGTCCTGCTGCTCTCCTAGGCCAAGCCTGCCTTCCATACAAGGGCCCTCTGAGACTCTTGTGACCTCGGCAATACGATGAAGACAAGTCCTGTTATTGTGGTTCCGAACAATCAACCAGGTGAAAAGGCCTCAGTGGCTGCATTCTAACCCTCATCATAGTCCTACTTTGCCTATCCTTCATCCCCTTAAAAGATACTACCAACCCTCATTTCAAACTGCCTCTTCCATCTGAATCTCAGCAGCCACCCAGGGACACATGTCCAGTCAAGCACCACAGAGGACCTGCTGAATGTCCCCCCTCCCAGGGAGGAAGGCGCGTCCTCCTCCAGGACTGGCCAAAGACATATAAAGGCCATCTGCTACAGTGATAAGGGCTTCTCAAACTTTGGTGGTGAACTCTGTACCCCCAGAGGTGCGGTGGAGTGCTCCCAGGATCCGCAGACTGGGCGAGGCCCAGGCACCCGCATTTTAGGCAAGCAGCATCCTAGGGATTTGGATGCAGGCAGCTCCGCTGGAGCCCCATCGAAGATGTGGCTGCTTCCTTGCAAAGTTCCACCGACCCATCCTTTCCAGATCGCCCCCCTGACTTTCTTGGCCAGAGGCCTAAATCCAGCAGGCCCGTAGTCATCTCCGGGGCCCGCATAACCTCGGCTGGACCGCTTCACCCTGACCTCTGACCGGACCCGCCCCGCCCCCACAAGGCCCCGCCCTTACAGAAACCCCGCCCCCATGTACGCGCGAGCCGCTCCCCCCCCTCACCGAGGCGCGTCTCGCGCGGGGGGTTCTCCATCAGCTTCTTCAAGACCAGAGGAAAGGAGCTGGACAGGCCCCGTTCCCCAGAAGAACGCCCCGGCCCCGGCTGAGGCTCCACAGGCGGCTTCTTCCCGCCGCCCGCGTCGGACATCGTGCCCTGCGCCCCACTCGTGCGCCTCGCCTCCCCCGCCCGCACCCCGAGATGGGCCGGAGCGGCTCGACCGCCGCAGCTGCTGACACGGGCAGCACTGCGCAGACGCGCTGCCGCACCCCCGCCTCCCGCCGTCCGCGGACGGGATCCGTCTCATTCATTATTCATGAGACCAGGCTAGGCGGTCCCAGAGCGTGGCTTCCGATTGGTGCGCTCTGCGTGAGGGCGGGCGCAGCTCCTGGGGCTGGGATTGGCTGCGGGGGCCAAACGAGCTAGACACGTGCAGGGCCAGGTGAGGAGCATCGCCCCGCCCGCCGGGAAGCTTCGTGGCCTGCTGTGGAGCTGCCCGCTTCGTTTGGTCAGTCATGTCCTCCGCGCCACCATTTTCGTGATTCCAGGTTTTCTCCCAGTCCATCGAGGCCTCCTTTTTTTCCTTCCCTCGGAGAAGCTACCCTAAGACGAAGGCGGAGCTAGGCGCCACCTCCCTTCTCCCGAGGGTCACGTGGAGCGGCCTCGCAGGCGACCCGCGAGGGGCGGGACAGAGAGGGAAAGGCGCCCGGCAGCCAATGAGGCGAGAGGGCGGGGCCGACGCGGCTGCACGAGGCTCTGCACGTGCGGCTGCGGCGCGAAGGGGAGGGGCGGGGAGGAGCGGGGTCTGGCCTGGGCCTGGCCTGGCCTGCCCTGTTCTGTTCTTTGGCGGACTCTGCCCCGGGGTCCGGGGACTGGGACGTAGCTGCCCAGCCAGCGCTCCTCCCACGCTGCCCTCGAGGTTAGCGGAGGGCAGACGGGCTCCTGGCTGGCCGCTCGAACGGGTGTCAAGTTGCCCAGTGATCTGGGGATTGGGAGCAGGCGTGGCTGCGGGATAAACACTAGCATAGAGAGCGCATTCTTGAGTCCTGTCCACGAACCGGGGCTGGGAGCTGCTTCCGGACTATTAGCTGCTCGCTTGTGACCTTGGAAATATTCAGTTAGTTGCTCCACTGGAGGCTCATCTCCTCAGTCTTTTTTTTTTTTTTTTTTTTTTTTTGGTTTTTCAAGACAGGGTTTCTCTGTGTAGCTGGACACACTTTGTAGACCAGGCTGGCCTTGAACTCAGAGCTCCAACTACTTCTGCCTCCCCGAGTGCTGGGACTACAGGCGTGAGCTACCACGCCCGGCTTCATTTCCTCAGCCTTAACAATTCAACATTGAAATAGAGTCTCCATCATCCGGGACACCTCCGAATTCTCTTTTCTCCACTGTTTCCCTTTCTTAAAATTAAAAAGCAAAACAAAAACAATGTTGCATTTTGTGAGAGATACACCTCTTAAAAGATGTCGATGCTTCTCGGGTTCCCTAGGAAACCTGTGAGTCGTAAAGGGGTGCGCAGACCTTCAAGACAGAACTTTGTACCTCTTAGCAGAACAAGTCATACTCGGCTTCAAGCCCAGACAATACTAGACGCCCTGGGATTAAGCTCCCAGAGGGGCAGGGACTTGGCTTGTGTAAACTCTGCCCCTCCCATGGCTCCCTGCCTCCGAGGGCAGACAGCTTAAAGCATGTGGAATCAGAGTTTTGCTATAACTTGAAGGGGCCTAAAGTAGAGACCGAAGACTGGGTAGTCATAGGGACAGGATGATGGACTGCAAATCCAAAATGCAAGTTATTGTAACATTGCTCACTTTTCTAACTCCGATGCCCCCGGCCCATTGTTCCGTTTCTCCAAGCTATTCTTTATATGTCAGATGGGGATAATGCAGGATTTAGCCTACGGTGTTCCCATGCAAATACTTTTCCTAATTTAATCAAAATTGATGGATATAAATCCATCGTGGAAAAAGGAAACTGTGCAGAAAACCCATGTGTTGCAGAACTATTAGTAGGAATTCTAAGTGTGTCTAGGATAGCTTAGGAGAAACTGACTTAGAGGTTTTTAGAAACAAATTTAAAAGAGAAACTGTTTTTTTTTTTTTTTTGGTTTTTTTTTTTTGTTTTTCGAGATAGGGTTTCTCTGTGTAGCCTTGGCCATCCTGGACTCACTTTGTAGACCAGGCTGGCCTGGAACTCACAGCTATCCACCTGCCTCTGCCTCCCGAGTGCTGGGATTAAAGGCATGTGCCACCACGCCCAGCAAAAGAGCAACTCTTAAATGAAACAACATGAAACTCAAGATAAGCTAGGTAAGTAAGATGGCTCATGGGAGAAAGGTGACTGCTGCCGAGGCTGACAAGTAGAGTTCAATCCCTGGGTACCACATAATGGCAGGAGAGATTAACCCATAGACTGTCTTCAGACCTCCGTGAGCACAGTTCCTCTGTGCATACGCAGCATACTAAAATGTAACATAGTATTTTTAAAAGAAATACAAATCTCCAGCTAGTTTGGTTATACAGAACTTGCTAGACAAGACTTAAATGTGTATTTTCACGACTAAATTTTACATTCTTGAGAAGGGGAAACAGGGTTAATAAGGTAAGAGTGGCATGTTATCTGCTTGTAACAGATGGCATGTAGGGAGAAGTGAGGATCCCCACTCCTGATTTCATCCTTTCTGCCCCTCCCCCTCTTTTCCCTAACCCTCGCCCTCTCTTGGAGCTGTTGTTACCCCCAATGGATGGATCAGGCAACCTGGATGTAGGAAGGCAACAGACTGATCTCTCCGGACACGCCCCCACAACCAGAAGGTGGGTGTTCCAAGTCCTGAGAAAGCATTCCAGGCATGCTCCCTCTGTGCTTGTTTGCAAGCGGTGGTGGATTGCAGCATTCAGCAGCATCCTGAGGACAGGGACAGTGCTTTCTCTTCCTTCTCCAGCTGACCTCAGAAGGACCCCAGCTGCCTTTCTCTGCGCTGTCTCTTGTCATTGCTATGGTGATAGCTGTGACCTTGCCTCTTCTCACAGTAATGAATAAGTGTTTCAAGAAGTAATTTGCTAATTGCCATAGTGTGTGAGCCCTATAAAAAAAATAGACTCCTTAGAAGAACATGTTAGTACCTGGTTAAACTTTAAAAGTGTGTGGCATCTGGACATGGTGGCGCACGCCTTTAATCCCAGCACTTGGGAGGCAGAGGCAGGCGGATCTCTGTGAGTTCAAGGCCAGCCTGGTCTACCTAGGGCTACATATTAATACCCTAGCTTTAAAAAAAGAAAAAGTGTGATGTAGCATCACAGTATTCTGTACCAATAACCTTTTGATTTTTTGTTTGTTTGTTTGTTTGTGTGGTCTCATATATCCCACATGCTGGCTTCAAACTTGATATGTAGATGAGGATGACCTTGAATTGATGGTCCTCCTGCCACCACCTCCTCTATCTCCCTGCTACCATATCCTGTGTGCTGGAGTACAGGCATGCACCACCACCACCAGCACCAATTTATGGAGTTCAGGAGATCAAACCCAGGCTTTGTGCGTGCTAGGCAAGCACTCTACTGACTGAGCTACATTCCTACTCTCTGATAATAGCTTTTTAATTAATTAATCAATGTGTGTGCATGTGTGTGTGTTCACCATAGTCCACATTTGGAGGCTAGAGGACAGCTTTTGGGAGTGGTTCTCCTTTTACCATGGTTCCAGGGAACAGAACTTAGCTTGTTAAGCCTAGTGGCAAGTACTTTGTCCCACTGAGCCATCATGCTGGTCAGTTATAGAGTTCTTTTGTTGGTAGTGTTTTTTTTTTTTTAAAGATTTATTTATTTAAGTATACAGTGTTTCACCTGGATGAATGCTTGCAAGTCAGAAGAGGGCACCTGATTTCATTATAGATGGTTGTGAGCCACCATGTGGTTGCTGGGAATTGAACTCAGGACCTTTGGAAGAACAGACCTCTTAACTTCTGAGCCATCTCTCCAGCCCAGTGGTGGGGTTTTTGCTTTGTTTTGTTTTTCTAAAGATTTATAGCCTGGAGTGGTGGCACAAATCTGTAATCCCAGCACTTGGGAGGCAGAGGCAGGTGGATCACTGTGAGTGCGAGGCCAGCCTGGTCTACAAAGGGAGTCCAGGACAGCCAAGGCTACACAGAGAAACCCTGTCTCAGAAAAACAAAAAACAAAACAAACATTCATTTATTTATTATATATACAGTGTTCTGCCTACATGTATGCCTGCATACCCGAAGAGGTCATGAGATCACATTATAGATGGTTGTAAGCCACTAGGTGGTTCCTGGGAATTGAACTCAGGACCTCTGGAAGAGCAATCAGTGCTCTTAACCACAGAGCCATCTCTCCAGGCCCCCCACACCCACACCCATTGTTGTTGTTTTTAGTGGGGGTGGGCTTGAGACAGGACCTCACTGTGTAGTTCTGCCCTGGCCTGGAATTCACTATTTGTAGATCAAACTGTCCTCAGACTCAGAGATCCACCTACCTCTGCCTCTCGAGAGCTGGGATTAAAGATATTTGCCACCATGCCTGGCCAACGACAGGTTTCCAGTGCAATGAGTACCTCAAGGTGTCTGTAGCAGCTGTGACTCAAGGCCTGAGAGCAGACCTAAGGAGACTCTCCTTGGAATCATGACTTGCGTAGAGCTCTGTGCAAATGGCTTCTGGGAAGCAGATGGAAAGTCCTGCCAAGCAGGGGGTTGTGAAGATTATCTGTGGTAAGCACTGGTAGGCAGGTGCCATCTACAAGAGTAACATGTGAGATGGATGGCTGGGCATCCGCTCAGGGTGTGTTGGTTCAGGAGATGTGTTGCTGTGATGATAAAGATAGGGTACAGAGTCTAAACTACAGCCAGGCTGAGAAATGTTATTTGCCAGAACAGGAACAGTTTTAGATTCTGCTCTTTATAGCCAGAAGCCTGCTGACCAGCCCAAGTTAGAAAGTCTATTAGAGGAAGCTCATGCCAAGCAAATGATTTTCATTAGCCTGGACCCCACAGTGATCTTGACCACTTAGCATCTAGGACTGACAGATGGCACAGGAACCTGGGATATGCAAAAGCAGGCTGATAGTAAGGCTTCCACTGAGTTCTAGAAAGCCAAGACTCAGTATCCTAATACTAAAGGCTGGCAAGCACAATGCTTTGTTCAGAGTAATAAGAAATACTTATTGGCTTGCTTTCTTTGCGTGGTGTTGGTAAGAACATTAAAACTTTTTAGAGCCAAGAGTTATGAATTTAGAGTGTTATTATTATGAAATAACAGTCTTGTGTTTGGTTTACGATGGAATCTGGAAGAACAAGCATGAGCCATTCTTTTGGCAAGTCCCCTGCACCAGCCTTGCCAGCAGCTCTGTTCTGTAGCCACATACCTGTGGCTGGGAAATTGGGTCTGCGCTATGTGCTTTGGTCTTGATGTGCTCCAGGGGAGAAGTGGTGGGCGGAGCCTCTCTGTAAATTCTTGCCTCTCCCTCCAGGACTCTCAAGAGCCTAGTTTCCTATTTAGTTTGTCTTTCGCACACTCTCAGGTTGGGATAACAGATGAGCTGCCCAAGAGTGCCATGACCATGGAGAACAACCTTCCCCCACCACATCCGGCCTGCGCGGTCTGACAGCCCTGCTCCCCAGCTGAAGTCCTGTGGGTGACAGAGAAGCAGGAGGGCTGTGAGGACAGCTGCTGAGGTCTTATCCCTGGCTGACCACACTCTATTGTCTGCCCCGTGGCTCACCTGTGGCACCAGAGCACAGGGCCTTCAAGGTGCTTTCCTCACAGCCTGAGAGTTCTTCACATAGCTCTGCTTCACGTTCTAGGTTTTAGCTTAAGTGTGGCCCTTTGGAGAGGACTCATGACTGCTGTCTTGCCTCACTGAGTTATCAGCTCTAGTTGAACAAGGACAGGGTTTGTCTCACCCACTCCTGAGCCACAAGCATAATAAATGCTTGCTAAGCTAATAATGAGTAACTGCATGACCAAGAAATACCACATGGTTTCAGAGAGCAGGGAATTCTGTGGCTAGGTTGAGCCTGGAAGCAGGAGCTGGGTGACCTCATGGACAAGATTGTAGCCTCCCACCCTGGGTCATCAGTGTTCTCATGGAAGAATGGAAAACCGGGCTCCTTTGTAAAGCTGCTGCACATGGTGATGCAGGACTGGTTAGCACATACTCCTGAGACTGAGAGACTCAGGTTGCCCCTTCAGCAGCCTCACTTGAGGTCTGGCCAAATATAAGGCCACTTGGAAGAGGTGCCCCTTGACACGGCCATCAGTGCCTGGCACTTGAAAATGAGTTTTTCCTGTTTCTCTTGGGGGTAGGGTGGAACAGAGAACAAGGCCCTGGCCTTCTCAGGTAGAAGAGGCCACTCCACCTATTTGCCCTGAGGTGGCCAAGCTCTCTGAGTTCATTTCTCACTAAAAGAGTGAGGAAGATATACCACTTAGCAAAGTTAATTCTTTTTTGGTTTTTCGAGACAGGGTTTCTCTGTGTAGCCTTGGCTGTCCTGAACTCACTTTGTAGACCAGACTGACCTGGAACTCACAGAGATCCGCCTGCCTCTGCCTCCCGAGTGCTGGGGTTACAGACCCGCGCCCCCACGCCTGGCTTCACTCAGCAGGCTTAAATGAGGAGAAAGTTACTCACTATCTCCAGCTTGTGGGAGGATCTACATCATTTCCTCCCTCCTGAGCAAACACCATGGAAGGTCTCCCCCCATAGCCCTCCACTAAGACCAAGTGTGCAGTCCACCCTCAGCCTGTGTACTTCAGTTCACCAAGGACTGGAGTGAGTGCCTCCCCTGATGTACCGCAGCAAGAACTCCTAAGACTCTGCTCTGTTGTGCAGGGCTGATGGTAATGCTCCAGGAGACTCACCTCACACGCAAGGAAACGCCCTGTGTGTGCACAATCTCATCACATCCAGTTATTTAAAGGGAGGTGAAAAATAAGGAAATGGGCGTCAGATTGCCAAAGAAAGAAGGAAGGGAAGAGGTGGAAAGAACGAACACTAAGCCATGATGCTTTCGGCCTCTCAGAGAAAACAGCATGGCATGTCACAGTTGGAAACACCGTCCATGTGGACAGCTCACTTAGTCCTGGCAACAAGCCAGTGGCATAGGCATTCCTCATCCTTTGTAAAAGACCAGGCGGCTTACTGGGCAGCAGAATCAAAGATCACATCCTACCCCTGATTTTAAGGCTTTGTTTCCTGCTGTCTTGTCCATAAGTGTCCTTTCTGCCTAGTTTGACTTTAGAGCATGTCAGGCTTCTGTAAATGGAGAAGACAGAGAGGTGATGGGGTGCCACTGAGCACAGTCAAGACCCTGTGGATGAGGGAAGTGAGTACCACAAGCTCACCGGGTGGGTTAGGGATTCAGATCTTTAAAGAAGCCGGGGAGGAATGAAGCTGGAGGCTGTGTGAGCAGGGAAAGTGCAGGAGCAGGGACAGGAAGCGTGATTTTTATAGGTTCAGAGAGACAGAGGTGAGAAACTGAGTCAGATCAGCAAATGGATCCATCCTTGTGCCCTTTCTCAGTCTGCAGGGAAGCTGGTTGAATTGTGGCTCTGAGGAAGGGCCATCAGGGAACTCAGGGAGTTTCAAGACTGGTCACTACTGATCAGGACTCCACCTACTCAGGGACAAGAAAGAGGCAGAAGTTTGTGCAGGCTGTAGCAGGCTCTGGAGCTGCCAGGGGGGGCTCCATGTGGATCTTGGGACGTGTCTTTGAACTTGAAAACTGAGCACACAGCTGTGGGGAGAGCATTTTTGAGGGTGCACCTGGAATTTCTCGCACTCTGCATTGCTCTTTACTGAAATTCCTTCCCACTGGGACTTAGCTACACCCTGCATGTGACGTGGTTGTGCTGCAGAGTGTCTGGGCTAGAGGAAGAAAAGGGAAAGTAAGGGTCCCACAGTCTTCCAGGAGGAACCCACTTCTTGCATGGAGACGAAGGGCACTCTGCTACCTTTGCCAACTCCCACAGAGGCCACAGAGAGTGGTGGGAAATGGGGAGAAACAGCCACACAGGAACTTGTAAAGTACTTGACACAGTTTCTGAGTCTCCTGGCAGCACTGGTTCGGGCAGACATTTAAGTGGTTTGGAAGATCTGGGAGCTTTGGGAAGTAGGACTGTAGGTAGGGAGTAGTAATATGAGTGGAGGCTTTGTGACTTATTTGGCTCCTCCACCACTTTCCCCTCATTTCTCCCCAGTTAACCACAAGCTGATGTTGTGTGGGATGGCACATTCTGATTTTCAGTGAAGTGCCACATTAAGTGACAGGAGGTGGTCCAAGACTCAAGCCTAAGACCTGGCTGTACTGGGCTAACTAGTCTTCAGGCAGAACTTTCCCAATCCTGGCAAAGCTCTTCTTGAAGGCTTGGGCAAGTGCTCTGACTGCCCAGGAGGGATGGGGAATTTTCAGCTTTCCTAGGCCTGTGCTTACCAGCTGAGAGCCAGTGACCAGCAGCTGCTACCACATTTCAAAGGCATTAGTCTCACGCAAAGAGCAGTGCACCGAGTTAATCCCTTCACATCTGGAACTGACCCTGTCTGTAGAGCAGTAGGGCAGCTGGGCGGGGTCATGGGGTACCTGCCTGCCAAACTGGAAGGGCTCTACTCTGTGTTTTGGAAAGTCTTCCACCTGAGGTGGCAGAAAGCTGTCTGTGGCCTGTTTGTGGGTACGGACCCTAGCTGAAGCTCATCCATATGTCAAGGGTCTTTCCCAGAGATGGAGGGACAAGGGCTTCTCACCAGCAGCTAGTGTCCTTTGTGCTATGGAAGGCAGGAACACCTTCTCTGATGCCTGCCAGGAAGGCATTTAAGTGATTCAGTGTTAGAAACCCCAGCCTAAAGGCCCTGGGTCCAAAACTCCACAAGAGCCCTCTGAGGACCCTGCCATGCACTCTACCTTAGACAGTATTTCCTAGGCCCAGAGCCTGCTGTCCTGCCTTCCCAGAGTTAACGAAATTAGGTGCATTCCTGGCCCCAGAGGGTAAAAGGAACCCAGAGGCTGTCCTCTGGCTCCCAAGTTTGGAGAGCCCTGCAGGAAGAAGTCCTGCAGGGACACGAGGGTGATGAGATATGTCAGATGCCTGCACACAGTGAAGCAGATGCCTGAAAAGGGTTCCAAGAGAGCACCCTGACCTCCTGTCACCCCTGGTAGCAGAGACAGGGTGCTCTCCTCTAAAAGTAATGAGGAGGGGCTGATGACAGAGCTTTATAGCAATGGTGCTTAGTGTTTAAAAGGCCTGGGTTCTATCCCCAGTACTGTGGGAACATTTTTTTATAAAGGTAGTTAAGAACCTGGAGCGAGCCTGAGAGATTGGGCAACTTAACTATCAGGAGAGAACACCCCCAAATTGGTTCCCCAACTCTCCAAAGCACTTGACTTTCCAAGGAAAGACTGTAAGGCACCTGGTACTCAGGCTGCCCAAGCCGCCCCTCTCCACACTCCACCACTCACTATGCTCTTCAGCTTGTCCCTCGCCCTAGGGTTGCTTGTGGTATCCTAGGAACGCGGGGCTTGTGGTCGTGTTACATAAGCAGCTTCCATCCCATGCATGAGTTCAGCCCTCCAGCAATGAGCAAGTGGCGGGCAGAAAGCCTCTTCTTCAGACACAGCTGCTGCCCAAATCTACTGGCTCTGCCACTCCTCTGCTCACCCTCAACGTGCAGAGGGAGGGAGTTTAAGAAGCAATCAGCTTCCAGTCGGATTCCTTCAGACACTCTAGTCCTGTCCTTGTCCCACGTGAGCACAGCATCTGTCTGTGGCTGCACACTGGCTATTGTGCCCAAATCCAGCAGGCAGAGGAACAGCCCCAGAGTTGATGTGACACCCATACATCTCTTGGGGTCCTTCTCTGCTTTGTAACCCTTCCTCACCCATCCTGCTCCTGTCCCTGTGCCTGCTCCCACCCCCTGGGCACTTAGGCATCTTGCCAGGATAGACCACCTGTGTTCCTACCTGCCCTCTTCTCTGGCCAAGGCAAAGAGTGCTCCAACAGGGACTTGAGGACCTCAGGCATGTCCATGGCAGGGGCCACTGCAATTTGGTTGCAGCTCGACATGGCCCAGCAGGAGGTGCTTGCTCCGGAGTTTAGAAGCAGCTGGAGAGGCAGAGGATTGCTGGGGAGCCACAGGCTAGGGAGGCAGGCGGGGTGTGAGCTTGAGGCAGCCAATGGGCAGCCCCAGCCCCAGCCCGCCTGTCCACCCCCAGCTCGGCCACCAGCCAGCTCCCGCTGCAGCCGGGCCTTCCCTTCCCGCTGCTTGGCAGGGCGGCCCTGGCCCTGAGCCAACTGCAGCACGTGGAGCCACAGCGCCAATCCTCTGACAGAGAACCTAGCCTGTTATCTAACTTTGCAAAGGGAAGTTCTCCCCCAGTCTGGGAGCCATAACCAGGGCTGCCAGATGAGAACGGTGAGCTCCACGCCCACAGCAAGTGAGCACAGGCACACACAAGGAGCTGAGGGCTAGGGAAGGCCTGGAGGCCTAGGTCCAGTGGAGAGCAGGGCACACTGTGGAAATCAACCAGGACTGGGATCAGAGCTGGCAGGAAAAAAGAAGGATGATAGGCTAGACCAGCATCCCAGGCAGCTGAGCACAAAAGATACTGTAGTGGCACTCTGCATTTGTATGGGAGCTTGAGAGCCCCGAGGGGTTGGGTGTATTTGAATGTATGTGTGCCATGCACGTGAGCCCTGCAAGGCAGGTACCGTGCACACGAGCCCTGCAAGGTAGGTACCATGCACATGAGCCCTGCAAGGCAAGTACTGTGCACATAGGCCCTACAAGACAAGTACCATGCACATGAGCCCTGCAAGGCAGGTACCGTGCACACGAGCCCTGCAAGGTAGGTACCATGCACATGAACCCTGTAAGGCAAGTACCGTGCTGCACATGAGCCCTGTAAGGCAAGTACTGTGCACATGAGCCCTGTAAGGCAAGTACCGTGCACATGAGCCCTGCAGGGCAAGTACCGTATATAACTGGAGCTTTATACTATTTGTTGAAGTTGAAGCCTTCTCTCCAAGTCTCTGGTCTCTCAGAAAAGGTAGGTCCCTAGGGTGGTTAGCAGGGTGAGCACTCCTGAAAGGGGACAGCCCTGCCAGCCTGGCTCAGGCTTGTCCTGAGTGAAAAACCTTGCTGCTTTTATCCATCCCCAAAGTTTAAGTGGCTGTTGGCTACCTGCCATAGGCCCTTCCTTTTCCTACAGTTACATTGGGATCCCCAGGACATTGACTGTGTATGGGTGAATTCAGGGATTTTCAATGCCCTCATCCTTCCAAAAGTGATGCCAGAGAGGTCAGACGTAGGCACAGGTGTCAGGCTGTGGAGTCTAGAGTGAGCCAGAAAGTGATTCTAGGGCTCAGCTCCAAAACCTAACACAGTAACCTCGATCATGCCTGCTTCTGCAGTTCCAACACCCTGGGGAGGATGCTGTGCCTGAACTCCACAGAGGTCCATGGCTGCTTTCCCAAAGTCACATCTTTATTTATTTATTTATTTATTTTTAAAGATTTATCTATTATTTATGCAGCATGTGTGCCTGTACGCCAGAAGAGGGCACCAGATCTCATTATAGATGGTTGTGAACCACCATGTGGTTGCTGGGAATTGAACTCAGGACCTTTGGAAGAGCAGACAGTGTTCTTAATTGCTGAGCCGTCTCTCCAGCCCCCAAAGTCACATCTTATACAGAGTTGGAAATGTTCCCTGTGCCTCTTCTGGCTTCTCCTGCCCCAAGTCTTTAGCATATTCTTAATTTTATTTTATTTTATTTTCCGAGACAAGGTTTCTCTATGTAGTTATCATGGACTCGATTTGTCAACCAGGCTGACCTGGAACTGCCTCTGCCTCCTGAGTGATGGGATTAAAGGCATGTGTCACCACACCCGGCTTACACATTATATAACCTACAACTCCAGAAGTCACTCTGTAACCCTGTAGGCACTGAACTTGTGATCATTCTGCCTTGGCCTTTCAAGTAGCTAGGATTAGGTTTGTGCCACCAGGCCAGGGCCAGGCTTCCTTTTTTGTTTTTCTTCCAGTACTAGGGATGGAACTGAGGGTCTTGTGCATGCTGGGCAAGCTCTCTAACCCCTCATGTAAATTCCTTCACAGTTTCATACACATATACACAATATGCTTTGAGCGCATCCTTCCCTTTCATCCATTATCCACGCCCATCCTCCACTGCCTCTTGATTTTTTGTTGTTGTTGAGTTTTTTTGTTTTGTTTTGTTTTGTTTTTGTTTGTTTGTTTGTTTGTTTTTTTGAGACAGGGTTTCTCTGTGTAGCCTTGGCTATCCTGGACCAGGCAGGCCTCAAACTCAGTGATCTGCCTGCCTCTGCCTCTGCCTCTGCCTCTGCCTCTGCCTCTGCCTCCTGAGTGCTGGGATGAAAGGTGTGCAGCACCATACCCGGCTTGGGTATGTGACGTTGTTTTAATCCCAGCTGTAGGATATGGGGCTGCTTCTCATTGTCCACAGCAGCGATGATTTGCCTCATGCTCTGGCAAGGATATGATTTTTGCCAGCTGAAGATAGTTTATGTTTGAAATTCTGGGGATTCTGCAGAGGGTATATTGATGTCAGAGCCCCAAGAAGGGGGGTGGCTGCTGTTCTCTCTGACGCTGTTGCTGTTTTCTGGAATGCTGCTTAAAGATAACCTGACAGTGAAGATCAAACTTTCCTCAAGCCCCACGGAGCTCGATGCCCGTCATCAGGAGGTACACTAATGAGAGTGGTGCTCTCTTAACCCTCTGTCCTTCTTTCTCTCCCACCTAGTGTTGAGAAATTGGAAGGGAGTGGGGTGGAGAAGGGTGGTAGGAAAAAGAGCCCAGTAAAGAAGCCAAGAGCCCAGCTACAAGTCCCAAAAATGGAACTAAAGTTGTCCAGCTGGGCAGCAAGTGCCTTTACCCCAAGCCAGATCACCAGCTATAGTCTTGAACTTTGATCCTCCTCCTATGGCCTCCTGAGTGATGGGATTACAGGTGTGCATTATCATGTCTGGCTACTCCTTTTGTTTGTTTGTTTTTGTTTTTGTATGCATTGGTGTTTTGCCTGCATGTATCTGTGTGAGGGTGTCAGACCCCCTGGAACTGGAGTCACAGACATTTGTCAGTTGCCATGTGGGTGCTGGGAATTGAACCCTGGTCCTCTGGAAGAGCAGCCAGTGCTCTTTACCACTGAGCTGTCTCTCCAGCCCCACCTGGCTACTTCTATTTATAATTTTTATACATGTATTTGTGTGCGTGTGTGCATGTGTGTGTGTTTGTATGGGCACTCACATGCCATGGTGCACATGTACAAGTCAGAAGACAGAACTGTGGGAGTTGGTCCTCTCCTTGCGCCATGTATATTCCAAGGCTCAAACTGAGGCTGGCTGGTTAGCTGTCAGTGCCTTAGCCTGCTGAGCTCTCTTGTCTGCCCTATTTTTTTTTTTTTTTCCTTTCCAGACAGGGTTTCTCTGTGTAGCCCTGGCTGTCCTGGAACTCACTCTGTAGACCAGGCTGGCCTTGAACTCAGAGATCTGCCTGCCTCTGCCTCCCAAGTGCTGGGACTAAAGGCGTGCGCCATCACCATCTGGCTGGCTACCCTAGTTGTAATTTATGTATAGAAACCTCGGTACATGGATTAAAGCTCAAAACCTTGGAAAAGCTACACTTTAAAATCAGCTTCTTTATTTTCATTTTTGTGTATCTGTGCATGTGGCAGAAGAAGGTGTTGGATCCACTGGAGCTTTAGTTACAGGCAGCTGTGAGCTGCCCCATATAGGTGCTGCAAACTGAACGTGGGTCCTCTGCAAGAGCAGTGTATTAGAGTTTTCTGGAGAAACAGAACTTACAGAACAAAATATATACGGGACTTACTAGGCTTACAGGCTGAGATCTGGGTAGCTCAGCAGTCTCAGGCTGTCTCACGACAGAAAAGCCAAGGATCTGATAGTTGTTGAGTCCTGAGAGACTGGATGTCGTGGCAGTTGGTTGAAGGAAGTTCTAGTACCAATGAAGGGATGCCTCAGCAACAAGGTGGATGAGCTTGCCAGCACAAGCAAGGGTTAGGCGCACACCTTTAATCCCAGCACTCAGGAGGCAGAGGCAGGCGGATCGCTGTGAGTTCGAGGCCAGCCTGGTCTACAGAGTGAGTCCAGGATGGCCAAGGCTACACAGAGAAACCCTGTGTCGAAAAACAAACAAACAAACAAAAAGCAAGGGCAAGCAGGCAACAAGCCACCAGAAGGTGTGGCCCAGATTTAGGATGAGCCTTCCCATTTCAAATGATCCAGTCAATAAAACCTCCCACAGATGTGCCCACCTGCTTGCATTTTAGTTAATTCCAGATGTAGTCAAATTGACAGCCAAGATACCCATCCCTCCAGTTCCTGGAGTCATACTTCAGAGTGTTGTTTCTATCCCTGATCTTCTCCCTCCTCCTCCTCCTCATAATAAATTTAGTTTCTTATGTAACCTTCCAGAGAGGTTTCTTCTGCAAATGTGTACTTGTAAAATTTCAGTTACTTTTTTTTCCCCCCAAGACAGGGTTTCTGTGTGTGTAGCTTTGGCTGTCCTGAACTCGCTTTGTAGACCAGGCTGTCCTTGAACTTACAGAGATCCTCCTGCCTCTGCTTCCTGAGTGGTGGGATCAAAGGCGTGCGCCACCACGCCTGGCTTACATTATTATCTTTTTTAACAGTTGTATGTTTCAGTCAGCAGAGGCTATCTGATAAGCACAAAGGGAACTCTCCTGCTCTTTTTGCCAGCAGGAGCCCTGGCCAGTCCCTTTTGCTCTACCTGAGGTGAGAGTGAAATGGGGGCTGGCGTTCAGGCTTGAGTCTCACTAGGACTGCTGACAGGGGCTAACTCAGGCTGGGCTGGTGCACTAACTGCTGGAAAACTGGCTTAACACAGAGATAGAGGCCAGGCATGGTGGGTGGTGTGTATTCTAAATCTCAGCACTGGGAAGCAGAGACCAGCCTGGTCCATGCAGCGAGTGAGTTCCAAGACAGCCAGGGTTACATAGAAAGACCCTATCTTTCTCCCCACCGCACTTCCATACCAAGATAGTTTCTCTGTGCTGGCTGTTCTGGACTTGTTCTGTACACCAGACTGGCCTCGAACTCACAGAGATCCCCCTCCCTCTGCTTCTGGAGTGCTGGGATCAAAAGTGTGCCTGGTCACCACGCCCAGCTGAGAGACCTTATCTTAAACAGGGAGAGGAAGATGGATTTGCACTATCAAGCTTGTACTGCCTCCTTTGCTGTGTAGATTCAGCAATGGGCCCTCATCAGATGATGCTGACCCAGGTCATGCTTCTTGAACTTGTGCCTTCAGAACTGAACTGTGGGGCAAGTAAGCTTCTAGTCTTTACAAGTTATCTGGTCCTAGGCACCCTGCACACGATAGGAGACAGATCAAGGCACCATGTATGTGGCACCAGACTAGACCTTGTGAACAATTCAAAGCTAAATAGCAGGCGTACTGAAGCCTTATCCTTAGAGAATTATGCTGCTAGCACGAAGTCCATGCTGACACTGTCTCCTTGTTCTCCAGAGGTTCAGCTGGCAATGTCCCCAGTGATCAGGCAGTATGGCTGAGGGTGGCAGCAGTTGGGAGAATTTTACTGAACATGTACCTGGAGATGTTTGGAGAGGCTGTGGGCAGGGGTTTGGATTGCCACATGCTCTGTGTCTCTGGACTTAGAGGTCCAAAGCCCTCTGCAGATGGTCTAGGTCTGTTAGTTTTTTAATCCATGTCCTGACTCCATCTCTGTACTTTACCCCTCGTTTTTTCACTGGCTGTATTTGTTCGAGTTCCCTAGCAAGATGTTTTCTGTGACACCAGCTGGAGGTCCTTCTAAGAACTTGGTTAAGAACTTTGATGGTGCTCTCTTCTCTCTGCATCTTTCATCCTCCTCCTCCTCCTCCTCCTCCTCCCCATTCCCTTCCCCTGCATGGCCACTGAGAGCTGCTTCCAATAAACTTGCCTTTATATACTTAAAAAAAGAAAAGAACAGACCAAAACTTTGATGGTCTTTTGTTCTCTCCTTGTCCAGCAGGGACTGTTTCCAGGCGCCCATGTCAGAAGGGCCAGCTGTTGGGAGTCATCTTTTGGTGCACTGTGTAAAGACTGTAGCATTCAAATGCTGGTTTCTACATGGGGCGGAGGCTTGATGACAAGCCAGACTTTGCTATTCTTCGGCTACATCATATTTTGTCAACAGTCCCTTCAACGCCTTTTGATCAGTTTATTAAAGAGCTGACTGGCCAATAGCAAAGGCAGGAGAGGAAGGCAGGACTTCCAGGCAGAGATAGGAACTCTGGGAAAAATCAGGCACTGGAAGCCAGCCAGACTTCAAGGAAGAAACAGAGCTGGGACTGAGAGAGTGGGGAAAGGTAACAAGCCACGAGGCAGAATATGGATTAGTATAAATGGGGCAATTTAAGGTAAGAGCTAGTTGGGGAATAAGCCTAAGCTAAGGTCAAGCTTTAATAATAAATATAAAAGGTTGCTGTGTCATTACTGGAGTTGGTGGTCCAAGAAAGTCCAGTTATAATTGACACCCAAACAGTTATAGTAGCAGATACAAACTTACTGCTCACTAATCAGGTCCAGTGCTCAGGCTATGCCCTGAGGCCTGGGTGTTTCCCCAGCAGGCTGCACAGGCTCCCCATGGTTGAGGACCATTAGGTATTTTGGCAGAACCCTCAAAGGTCTTCTCTGGAGAAGCATAAGGCTGCCCCAAGGTCCTTGGCAGGCCCTCCACCTGCCCCAAGGAGCAACCAGAGAATGCAGGAGCTGGTGCCGTGGTGTAGTATCATGCAGTGAGAAACAGACCTGTGTTCCATCAGGGTCATCATCACGCGTGACTATCCGATACTCTGAACATACAGTTTCATGGCACATAGAACTGCAGGTGTGAAATAAAATGAAAGGGGAAAATGCAGGAGAGTACGTGCCTACTGATAATGATGTAAAGTCAGACTGCAGACTCAAAGGAAGCTAGTCTCTTCTGTGTGGGGTGGGTATGCAATTGGCTAATGATTCAGTTTTCTTAACTGAGGCCAAGTGAGAGCAGAAGAGAATAAAGAGAATTTAAGATTGGGTTAATTCAACTCCTGAGGCTTACTGAAGTCTTATTTGCTCACTTTTAAATTTCCTGGGTTTAAGGAATGTCCCACTGCAAGCTCATGGGTGTGTCTCCAGCCCAAGCACAGGCTTGTGGTTTTTATGTTTTCTTTCTCCAGGCAGGGTTTCTCTGTGTAGCCCTGGCTGTTCTGAATTCACTCTGTAGACCAGGCTGGCCTGGCACTCAGAGATCTGCCTGCCTCTGCCTCTTGAGTGCTGGAATTAAGTCTTCCTTTTTTTAACACCACCATTTGTTTGTTTGAGTTCCTCCTAAATACCTAGTCCAAATGACTCCTGTCTTCAGGGAAGTTGTAGGTCTGGGACCTTTGTTCCCACTCCACGTTTTCCTGCAGCTTAAAGCTAACTGGCAAATCAGGTACAGTGGGGTAGGTACACGTATAATCTCAGCACTCTGCAGACAGAGACATTGATGATCCATGCAGGTTTGCGTCTAGCCTGGTCTACAAAGTGAATTCTAGGACAGCCAGGGCTATACAGAAAAAACAAACAAACAAACAAAAAAAAACAAAAAAAAAAAAAACCAAAAAACAGACCAGCCAGGGCTTTATAGTAAGACTGGACTGTCTGACAAGCACTCACTGTAGACTGGGCACACTTCAGGAAATTTGGAACCCCCCCCCCAGCCCTGCCCCCACCATGAGATCAGAGAGACGCCCAGTCTTCTTTGAGGGTAGAGGCAAATGTTGGGTGTGGTAACACAGGTCTATAACCCCAGCATTCAAGAAAACAAAAGCAAGGACAAATGCCCAAGGCTGGCACCACCCACTGCTGTATATTAAGACCGTATTAAAGTTAAAAAAAAAAAAAAAAAAAAAAAAAGCCAACAAAACTTTCTGATATAACCTTGAGTCTTCCTCAGCCTCTGAGGATCAAGGTTAAGCCTGGCATGACCCCTTACCTTCCTGGACAGGCTGCACCCAAAACGGGCACAGGATCCAGAATGGCACATGATGGTAAAAGCAAGAGGCACGGGCTCAGTCCCACAGGAAGGCCTGTGAGCAGGCAGACTGGCAGAGGGTGGCCCCTATGACCACTTGTACGAACACAGCTTGTCCTTGGTACTGAGGCGCTGCCTGAGCTGGTCAGCTGGGTCTCCTTGTGTACACAGGGACACTGCCCCTCACCCCTTGGAATGTCTGCCTCAGGCATAGCCAGCTGGGGCCAGCTCTGGCCCAGGAGTCCTAGGCAGCCCTGGCCCCTGGAGGACATGCAGTAGTTGGGGAGGAACAGGAGCGACACCTGGGGGACAAGAGTCAAAGTGCACACACATTTTCTAGAACAAAGGCTAAAAAGAAGCAAGTTTCTCTCTCGTTTTATTTTAAGAAGAAAAAAAATTGTTATTAAAACATCTACATTATTATCAAGATACTAGACCTTATGATATTTAATATTAAAGTGTGGTATTCTTAAAAGTTTAATACAGACATTTTTAAAGGACCATTAGATTGATTACTGCCCAGCTGAGAAATGCAGCACCCCTTCCAGCCCCTGCCCCACTCCATGTCTACTGGCAAGTCTTGTTCTTGATTGAGCCTTCCAGCCAGAGGCCCTAGAGGGGTCACATCTGATTAACTGTAGTAACCATACAAAATGTTTTGTTGTCTCCCACCCCAGGCCATCCTTGTCTCCGTTCTCTTCCTCAGATCTCAGAGACCCCTGACAGATGAACATCAGGAGAACTCAGGCTTACCCTCCTCGGGGGAACAATCAAAACCACTTCCTCTTCCTGAGCTCTGGGACTCCTTTCTAGACATGGGTCTGTGGGAAACTAGCAGAGCAGGGCCCAGGTGTGAGCTACGGCTCCAATTCTGGTTCCCTAAATAGCCAGATGACCCCACAAAAACTTCAAAACTCACAAGGATGTCTGCATTTTTTTTTTTGCCAAATTCTTTTATCTTTAGCCCTCATTAAAAGAGATTCCTTTGATACCACACACATATATAATATTATATAGAGCGATATATTTAATACCTGTGTATATATGCATCACAGGGGCGACATATATACACACTAAAAACAAGGCTGGTGACGACAGACTGCAACACCACAGGTCAGGAGAACAAGTATCATCCACACTCATGGCCATGGCCCCCACCTTGGTCTCACTTGCCCTCCAGCCACGCTGCTGGGGGCAGGGAAAGGGGGCAGGGGAGAGGAAAAGGTGCATGCCATGGTTATTGGGAGAAGGCTGGGCAGTGGCAACATGAGAAATGGGTCCTTTGTGCCCCAGGTGCCTATTAAAATACTCTCGAGCACTAGCAACCTTGGCTGGAGGAAAAATAGGAGTGTCTGTTCATTCTCTCACTCTTCCATAGCCTTAGTTTCTGGTTCCTTCTGGGGAGCCCCACTTTTGTGCCAATGGTGTGGAGCAATTCTGGAATGTCTTGGGGAGCCAGAGGAGGCTATGTCTACCCATGGGGAGCAGGATGACAGGTATATGCAGACTTCAGACCATGAAGAGGCCGTGGTAGGTAGGCGCATGGGCTGGGCGTCAGCAAGGGTCCTAGGCGACTGGCAGGGTTGGGCATAGGGTGGGGCTGGGATAGGTGCTCGTAACAGTATATTTAGGTCTTTTGGAGAAGACTACAAAGGATCCCTAGGAAAGAGAGGCTGTGGCCCATGGAACCCAGGGAACCTCCCTGCTCTTTGTATCACTAGGACCCTCTGAATGCTTTGTACCTTGGACAGAACCTGAACTCACAGTGTCCTGAATTCTATCATTTCTCTATGAAAGCTCTTGGGGATAAAAACTGCTGCGTGCTCCAACAACATCCCCCCTCAGGGTGCTAACAAGAACAGCTCCTGTCTTAGCAGCCCTTCCCCAGGCCCCAGGGATGTTGCATGGGGCTGAGGAACCCAGGGGCTCCAGTTGCTAACAGGTGGGGTCTTTTGACCAATGTTTACATCCCAGATGTGCACCAATCAGAGGGCTAGAGACCCTGGGCAAATCACTCCTCCTGCTGGACCTCAGTTTCCATTTCTGCAAAATAGGGTTTAGGCTTCTGTTGACTCCAAGGCTGAGGTACAGGCTATAATCATGGCTCACAAAGGAGAGGGCTGGTTGTTAGGAACACTTGGACTCTTTAGTCTAACTTCAGATATCATCTGCCTTAGCCCTCACCCCTTTCACAGAGCAGGAAACTGAGGCCCCAGATGTTAAGTGACCAGCACAGTGTTCCCAATTCCATCTCACGGCTATTAAGCTAATCAGGGCCTCCTGCCCTCTGCTGTGTCCTGCTTTGTCCCCAGGGAATGGGAGAAGGGGAAGGTAGAGAGGGAAAAGAATCTTCCTGCTGCAGATTCAAGTGGGGACCCCAGGCTCCCCAGCCCTGAGCTTTGGATCCCCCTTAGGAGCAGACAGAATTTAAAGCTGTAGGCTGAAGCTGGCCATGCCCCTCCCCCCCCAACCAGGAGAGCTAGAATTGGGGAGGGGCTGCAGTACATGACCTGGATACACACACCTGGGGTGTCGGGGGTGGAACGGTTGGACAGGAGTCTGGGGGCTGCCTGATTGGGTGACCCCCTGCTCCCAACCCACCCCCGACCCCAGGACTTTGCTCACAGCTGAGACCTGGCCTTACTCCCCAGTGGTGGTGGTGGTGGTGGTGGTGGTGGCAGCAGTAGCAGTTGCAGCAATGGGGGCTTCTGGGGTGGCACCGGTGGTGCCCCCATCCTCTTGCAGCAGGAAGTTGTATTTGCCGAAGTCATCATCCCGTGGACACAGAAGCATGTCCTTGCGGGCCTTGGCAAGCTTTTGCTTCAGCACCTCACGCCGGTCTAGCCACTCGTTGAGTTCCGCTTGTCCATGGGCACAGCGACACTTGTCCCCATCTGGGCAGGCCTGGCCCTTCTGGAGCCTGTGGGTGGCAGAAGGCTCACTGCATGATCTCTATGCCTTTCCACCTAGGGCCATTCAACCTTCCTAAAATGGGCCTCTCCCCAGTCAGCTCTGTGAAGGAAGGCTAGGGACTGGTGTGAGCCCGCCCCCTCCATCCCGCCCACCACCAGCACTGAACTCATCTCTAAGATACAGCAACTCCCGGAGCTGGAGCTGGTCACAACACTCCTGTCCTCAGGCCCACCTGCTACTTTCCGGGGCCCCACCCCCACCCCCACCCCTGCGTGCTCCCATCACGCTGCCCTCAGCACCTGTCACAGAGTCGGAACTCGCCCATAGGGAAGCGGTAGGCCCAGCCACTGGCGTCACTGTCGGAGGTGAAGACCTTCTCCTTGTGCTTCTCAGACTGGATGTGCTGCTGCCACTGCTTCTTGCTGTTGCTGTTCTTGCCGCAGAGCCAGCAGTGGTAGCCCATCTGGGGGCACAGGCCTGTGGGTGACTGATGCCACCCCTCTCCCCCCACTGCCCCTCCAGGCCACGCTCCCAGCTGGCCCTGGCTCTGCACGCAAGCAGGGCTTACCATGATGTCAGCATAGTCCGTGGGCATCTGGATCTGCTTCTCCCCCTCCCGAGAGCTAATGGGCGTCCCTTCTCCCGGCTTCCCTGGGGTGTGTTTCTTCAGCCACATGTCATAGGTCTGCTGCATATCCAGGACTGGGTGGGGGACAGAGGACAGAGGGCTTGGTGAGGAGGCTTCCCCATCCATCCTACCCATGATCCCTGCTGGACTTGGGGGCTAAACCGTCTTAGGCTCTGCTGCTAGGCCTGAGGGGCTCATCACTCACAGGAAGCCCAGAGTCTGGGGGAGCACCCCAGGAGCTATTCAGGAGGTGTTAGCAATGAGGTGATACAGGACAAGGCTGCCACTCACTCTTGTTCTCCTTCATGAAGGTCCACATGTCCCTCTCCTCCGGGCTATGTGCAAAGGAGCAGTTCCCCACATACTGGCATTTGCGGCCATTCTGGGCATGGATGCAAAGCTGTGGGTGGGCAAAAGAAAGCCTGCTGAGTCCCACAGGGCTGTATTATCAGTGTGTTGGCCAGTTCAAAGCCTTTTGGGGCCTCCCCTCCCCAATAAGTGCTCACGTCATATTGCTGTGGGAAGTTTCGAATGGATGGCAGGGGCCTCACCGACACCCATTTCCTCTTGGCCTTGGACATCACCAGAAGGACCCGCCTCTCCTTGGTCCAGCTGTAGGTCAGAGACGGGAGTCATTGGAGAGAGACAGAGAGGAAGCCTCGGGGGTTTGAGACCTTCTTTCCTCCCTCAGAGCGCAGGTCTCCCAAGTCTTGGCCCCCCTCCCTTACGGTGCTCTGCACTGCCCCATCTTGCCCATGCATCTGCCCCGGGCCTGCTCACCAATGCCGGGCCTTGGCACTGCAGTACTTGAGGTCCTTGTCGGGCTCCACCACCTGCCCATTCCTCCAGCACTGACCACACACAAACTTCATCTGCAAGTCAAAGGTGCTGGGTCCATGTGTCCTTGGGGTGCCCTATTGGAAGATGGGGTGGGTTGGTGAAGCAGCCACGAGGTCTTAGGCCTCTGGGAGTCCTATGACCTCTAAGTCTTAAATCAGCTAGTCGTCTGCACAGTTCTACTGGCAGGCAGTGACCTCTCAGCTGTGTGCCCTATGACTTACTCGGGGAGCCAGATATGGAGAGGGGATCCTGAACCGTCCTTCTGCCCTCTCCATCTGGTCCTCACTTATCCTCACTCTGTTAGGGGCCTGGTTTATGCAACTGCTGTATAGAATAGCTTCTCTTTTTAAAATTTTACCTTATTTTGTTTTATTTTATTATTATTTTTGTTTGTTTTGATTTTTTCAAGACAGAGTTTCTCTGTGTAGCCTTGGCTATCCTGGACTCACTTTGTAGACCAGGCTGACCTCAAACTCATAGCAATCCGCCTGCCTCTGCCTCCTGAGTGCTGGGATTAAAGGCATACGCCACCATACCCAGCTAAAGATTTATTTATTCATTTATTTTTAAAATATTTTATTTAATTTTTAACTTATGTGCATTGGTGTGAGGGTGTCAGATCTTAGAATTACAGACAGTTGTGAGCTGCCATGTGGGTGCTGGGAATTGAACCCGGGTCCTTTGCAAGAGCAGGCAGTACTCTTAACCACTGAGCTATCTCTCCAGCCCTAAAGATTTATTTTTTTATTTTTTTTAAAAAAGATTTATCGGGCTGGAGAGATGGCTCAGCGGTTAAGAGCACCGTCTGCTCTTCCAGAGATCCTGAGTTCAATTCCCAGCAACTACATGGTGGCTCATAACCATCTATCATGAGATCTGGTGCCCTCTTCTGGTGTGCAGGTGTACAAGCAGGCAGAACACTGTATATGTAATAAATAAATCTTAAAAAAAATTTTTTTATTTATTATTATGTATACAGTGCTCTGCCTACATATATACCCGCAGACCAGAAGAGGGCACCAGATCTCATTATAGATGGTTGTGAGCCACCATGCAGTTGCTGGGAATTGAACTCCGGACCTCGGGAGGGCAGGTGGTGCCCTTAACCTCTGAGCCATCTCTCCAGCTCCTGTTGTTGATTTTTCAATACAAGGTTTCTCTGTGTAGCTTTGCCTGTCTTGGAACTCGCTCTGTAAACCAGGCTGGCCTCAAACTCAGAGATTCACTGCCTCTATCTTGTGAGTGCTAGGACTCAAGGCATGTGCCACTACACCTGGCTCAGCAGGTGCTCTTAATGGCCAGGTCATTTGAGTTTCCAGCCCTCATTTGTGATTTTTAAGAATTATTAAGTGAATTTGGTGTGGGGTTAATATTGCATTTCCAACACAGTTCTGGACATATTTCTGCCATTTTGTACTTTCTACATCTTGTAGTTTCAACTATTCAGCCAAAACTTAATTCTTAATCTCATTTATCTCACTAACATTCTCTTTCAGTTTAATAAACAATAAAAATTATACATATACCAAAGAATTTTTTAAAAAATTTCTTTATGACCGATCACTAGCAGATGTTTGATTTATAGCCAGGTGTGGTAGCTGATAATCCTATCACTTAGCAAGGTGAGGCAGGAGGATTGCTACAAGAGACCAGCACGGGCTACAAAGTGCGTCTTAGGAAATCTTGGGCTACATAATGAGAACCTATCTCCAAACAACAAAAATGTTGATTTATATACCCATCTTACCTACCTACATACCTGTGCCGCATAAAAACTACCCAGGTGAAAACGAGCCTAAAGTGCAGAAAGTGCAACAGGCTGTCCTAGGGCACATCATGCTGTTCTCTACCGGGAATGCCCTGCCTCTAGTCTTCCTGTAATTCAGCTCAAGGGCTGGAGAGCTGGCTCAGCAGGCACAGCGCTTGCTGCTTAAGCACGGAGACCACATTGTGGATACCAGCACAGATGTAAAATGTGGGTGTCTGCACTTCGTGAGGCAGACACAGGAATTTTCTGGGACTAGCCTAGCCAGAAAGTGCAAGAGACTTCCCATCCAAAGGAGAAAAGGCAGAGTGATGGAGGATACCTGGTACCTCCTATGGCCTTCAATTATAGGTGTGCTCACTTGCACATGTGTGTGTGCGTATGACACACACACACTCAGCTCAGGCTGCAGTGGCCCTCCTGGAGCTCTCCTGTGACAAAGCTGCCACCCTCAGTGGTTAAACTACCTGTGTAACCAACCAGTTTGGAGGGCTCCATCTGTAGAGAGCAGGAGTTCAAAGGTGAAAAGTTGGCCTTGGCCAGCAAGCCAGCCAGCCTTGGCTACGAGACCCTCCCCCAGGGCGCTGCTCAGCTAGTCTCTTGGGCTCCTTTCCCACACACCATTCTTATCTTTGGCCTTTATTTTGTAGGCAGGAGAGCTGCTCTTCTGTGCCCAGGACAGAGAGGGGGAGTGGGAGGTGACCTTGGCTAACTTGCGGCTGTCTTCCTCCCCATCTGCCCATGGGCGTTGGGTGTGGCACTGCTTGTCTCGGAAGCTCTTGGTTCCTCCTGGCTACCAGGTGCGTGTGTCTCCTGCTAACCCCCTCCCTGCCAACAGTGACTAGCACTGCCCAGTGCAGGGATCCTTCCCATCTGACTTAGAGACAGCTGGGAGCAGTTCCTCACTCTCTCACAGGAAGAGCTTTAGTACTTCAAGGGACAGCATGGGAAGCCAGAGGCGCTGGGCCCAAGCAGCATCTGCCCTGGCAGGCCCTGGCTTCACTGACTTTACTCTCTAGGTGGTAAACAGGCAGAAGTCCCACGCCTGGGCCAGTCGAGCCTGGCACAGGTGTCCTGTTCCTGAGCCAGGCCTGGGTGGGAAGGGGTTGGGGTCTTGGCCCTGGGTGTCCCTGGGAAGACCACTGGTCAGGAGGAGGAGCATGTGGGAGGTGATGGAGGGGACCAGGACTCAGTGCTCTTTTTAGAAGATTACTGACAGGGACCCACCTGAGCCCCTTACAGCATCCCTGCTGGGGTCCCGGCCAGAAGCAAAAAGAATGAGAGGGAAGCAGAGAGACAGGAAGAGAAAGAAAAACGGGCAGCTGAGTATAGTACTGCATGTCTGTAGGCTCCACACTTGAGGCTGAGGCTACTGGGTCCTGAGTTCAAGGCCAACTCAGACTGTGTAGCAAGACCCATCTCAAAGAAATGAAAATGAGAACGAGGGAGAGATGGGGCGGGGGGGGGGGGGGAGAACAAGGCTAGAAAGGGAAGGCCCTGGGAGCAAGTAACCCTAATGGCTCCTCTCCTCAGCTTGGATCCTCCCTCAACTCCTACTCCATCTGGCCCCATAAGGAGTCCAGAAGCCCAGGTTTCCCTCAAGTTGGCCTGGTCTGGCCTGGGAGACAGGGTTGTCCCTCATGAGCATGCTACACAGTAGTTTACTCACTGGCTCCTCTTGTACTTAAGACAGTGTCTCCTTGTCATCTACAGTTAGTGATCTTGAAGCCCAAGGTGGTGTGGGCAGGGTCTAACACACAGTAGGGCCTCAGCATGCAGATGCTGGGGCCTCCTGTAAACCTCACACCCACGGTGGAATGGTGGGCAGGGTTTTATGATGAGTCTAAGGGAGCCTGGGTGGTAGGAATGGCATAGGTGCAGCACACACTCAGTACCATGTCAGAGGCAAATCTCCAACACTACGGCTTATAGAGTCAGACCACAGTGATGAGCAGGAGAGAGGCGACAACATAATCCGTGGCTACCACTCTAAGCCTACAAAGACATTCACATAGACTCAAGCCATCTCCCTGGAGGCTTTTTTTGAGGGGCGAGGTGGCAGGTGAGATAGTTTGACATATAGCTCAAGCTAGCTTCGAACTCATTAAGCAGTGTAGGCTGGCCTTCAATTCCCAATCCTCCTGCCTCACTTTCCAAGTGCTGGGATGATAGGCATGTGCCATCACACCCTGTCGGTCCAGGAAGGCCTTATTAATTACATAGAGGAAAAAAGAACGTTCTAGTGCAGGAACTTTACAGTAGAAGTACCTCAGTCATGCTGTCACGGTCACCACTAATGGGATAACGTGCCTCTTTATGTGTAAGCTCAGCCCATGGCTTTGCCTCTATAGCAGGAGGAAACAGGCACGGTAAACCCACCAGTAGGGATTATCTGTAAAACCAGAGGCTTCAAAAATGTTAGACACAAAAACCTATGAAGGAGCCATTTTAAATTAAAAGGGATGAAAGAGACATGCCAATGGAACCACGTGTCACCTAGAATTTAGAGGACAAGTCACAGAATGTGAATGGTAGTGTTCTATTAATTTTCCAGTGTTAACGTGGGTACTGTGGCTATATAAAAGTACCCTCATTACAAAAAAAAAAAAAGGATTTTTTTTTGTTTTTTTAATATTTATTTATTATTTGTACAGTAAGTATTCTGCCCGCATGTGTGCCTGCATGTCAGAAGAGGGCACCAGATCTCACTATAGATGGTTGTGAGCCACCATGTGGCTGTTGGGAATAGAACTCAGGACCTTTAGAAGAACAGACAATGTTCTTAACCTCTGAGCCATCTCTCCAGCCCAAAAAGGATTGTTTTGTTGTGAATGGGTGTTTTGTCTGTGTGCCATGTGTGTAGTACCCACAGAGGCCAGAAGAGGGTACTAGATTCCCCAGGATTAGAGTTAGAGACATTGTGAGCAACCATGTGGGTGCTGGTAATCAAACGTTGGTCCTTTGGAAGAGCAGCCACTGCTCTTAACTGCTGAACGATCTCTCTAGCCCAAGAGTGCCCTTTAAAAAGTAGTCAAAGGGGAGGAGATAGCTGTCTGCAGCTCACTCCCATATAGTTCAAAACAGAACACTCCAAAAATACTGTGCATATTTATGTATAAATATGTATGTGAAAACATACAGCTGCACATAGGAAAAGACATGTACACATACCCACACCCACACACTGATAATGAAGCAAGTAGTAAAATGTGAACTGTAGGAATACAGCAAAGAGTGCAACTTGCTGGATCATATGTCTCAGTAAAAGGAAACGGACAGTTCTTGTGGTGCCCACCCTCACCCCCGTGCCAATCCCAGGCCTTACCAAGCTGCTGCTAGCCTTCCCTGCATGGGCTTCCATCTGTTGCCAGTATTTCTTGGATTCCTGAACGATGTCTTCGTGGGTCATGCCTGCGGAGCGTGGAAGAAAATATGGGGCTTGGCAAAGGATGAGACACAGTACCCATGGGATGCTGGGATGAGGCCCAAGCTGAGGAGTCCCACTCGGGACTCAGGACACTCGGAATGTCCTTGTCCTCTCTGGGCCTGTTTGTCCCTCTGTAACACAGGAAGAAAGCTCCCTGACTCCCAAGCCAGAGTTCCATCTCTACAGCTCCTGCCTTTCTCCTGCTGGGCAGCCCCAAGGCCACTGGTCTTTAGGGTTCACCAAGGTCTGGGTACATGGGTCTTCACTGCCAGCACCCAAAGGGCAAATGTCCCAGCACAATAACCCCAAAGTACCAATCAGACCCTTACTGCCTTCCAGGTCCAGCTAGCAGTCTTCCTGCAGCCTCCCTGCCTGCAGCTCTTCTCTTTCTACTGCCTCCTGTAACCTGCTGTCTGGTTGGTCTGTGGCTGTTGCTCTGCTGTGGTCACTCTCCATTCATTGCTTACTGAGGCCACAGACCGCACCTGACATTAGATTTTTTTTTTGTTTTGGTTTGGTTTTTGGTTTTTTGAGACAAGGTTTCTCTGTGTAGCCTTGGCTGTCCTGGACTAACTTTGTAGACCAGGCTGGCCTCGAACTTACAACGATTCGCCTGCCTCTGCCTCTCAAGTGCTGGGATTAAAGGCGTGCACCATCACCGCCCGGCTGACATCACATTCTTGAGGGTATCCCCAAATGCAGATCCACAGCCCACATCTCCTGCCACATTTGGCGGCCCACTCAACATCTCTACTTGAAGTTCAAGAGACAGTTTAGAACCCACATCCCACACAGAACCCTGATATCAGCCCCCCAAACATGCTCGTCCTCCACACCCTCTTCTCATGGAACCCTATTCTACTAGGCACCCTGACCTCAGCCTTGACCTTGAGCAAACAAACCTTGTGTTTGATACTTTACATGTGGCCCATCGGTAAGTCCTGCCACCTCTACTACCAGCACCTGGTGTGAGCTACATTGTCCCCAGGGCCTTGTTCCTGTGTCCACCCAGCAGCCAGCACGGCTGGGAAACTGCTGATTAGACTCTGAAACTCCATTTCACCTAAAGCTCCTCCTGGCATCACACAGCAGATGCAGAATAAGGCCAACTGCAGCACACGTCATAACTATTGTTCTGAGATGCACAGGATTTTAAGATGCTGCCAACAGAGGGATAACGTTGCTGCCAGCATCACAGGGCGGGCTTTCAAAAATGATTTTCTCACTGTGTTTGCTTATTTTGTGTATATGTGGCACAGGCAGGTGTGTGGAAGTCAGAGAACAACTCGGAGGAGTTCGTTTTCTTTCTCTACCATGTGGGCTCCGGGGACTGCACTCAGGTCACACCTGGTGGCAAGAACCTTTATCTTCCGAGTCATTCCTTGGCTACACAGTCAGCATTTTAATTTTTTTTTAACTTAAAATAGGAATATGCACTAACAGTACAGGTACAGTGTAGAAATCCAGGGACAAGCAGCAGAGCTCTTCCACTTATTATTATTAATTCATTGCACACTTCAGCCACATTCTAATATCATTAGATGACTGTTCTTTGGCCCATGACTGACTAAAACATCACTATGCGGCAAGGGATGATTTTTTCTACTTAAGGCCAAGAGACTCTCACACCCTGGGAGCCCTGACGACTCCACCACTGCTTTACCCTCAGAAATAATGTGCCTCAAGTCCTTCGCTGCCTGGACCATTCCCTGCCCCTCCCTAGACAGCCCAGTTCTCCCCACCTGGCTGGCAATGTCCTTCTGGGTCCCTCTCCCATTGCTGTGCTTTCACACACCAGGGATGCACAACGAACGTTAAAATACTGTTGACTCTGAGTGGACACTGACTGCCATATGTTCGGTATCTTACCCTGGCACCAAATAATGCTGATAAAATTACCATAGGCAGCAGAGAAGAGTACGCATCCCAGGTCAGATGGGACCTAGGATTTACTTCTTGCTTGTGTACTGCCTGACTTGCTCCACTAAGTCCTCAAGAGCGAGGGCCTTGCTGAGTTCAAGGCTGGATGCCTTGACCCAGAGAGGATGCTCAGGGAAGCAGTGGATGGATGACTGTGTGACTAGCTGCAAATCCACTTGCTGAGCAGGAGGCAGCTCATGGAAAGACACCTTATTGGCCATTACCCAGACAGCAGGTGGAGTTGCTAGGGCAGGGTTAGGGCTCGGGCCTGAGTCTACCAGGCTGAGCCTCTCTCAGTCTTGCTTTCCCATTTTTATCTTGGCGTGGTCCCTAAGCAGGGTCTGAACACGGAGAGACCCAGATTCTGGACCTAACAGCACCCTGTGAGCAGAGATCTGTCTCCTCTGTGACATCCATGGTCACAAACTCCTCCAGGAAGCTCCCAGGAGCCACCTGTTTCTGACCTCACCTGAGATGGCGTTCGTTGGTCTTCAGGCCCTGGCCTGTTTCACTCCCAGCCAATTCCAAGCCTACCTCGCCTGTTCTGCCTGCCCCTCACCTGAGTACTGCTGCAGCAGCCAGACCTTGAGCTCAATGAAACTATGGGCGAAGTGGCAGCTGTCCTCGCGCAGGCAACCATAGCGCACCTCGTGGCGGCACACGTCAAACTGGAAGTGCTCCTGGAACTGACGGATCTTGGAGTACTTGAGAGAGGTGGAGCGGACGATGTGCACCAGGCACCTGGTGGGCATATGGGGCATGCGTGACATTGACAGTCCCCACCACCCTCTGCCCTCCATCTTTGCAGTGGAGCCACCTTTCCAGGGCCAAGCAAGTCTGAGGGGAGAGCCTTCTCCTGAACACTTCCTGTCCTGTTAGCCCGTCTCAGAATGTGGACGGCAGAGGCAGTAAGGCACCCTACACTCAAGACCTCAGTCCCAGCTCTGTTTTACTTGTGACCCATCACAGACCTCTGGGGCCAGCTCAGTTGACAACTATCCACAGTGACTGGTGTCAGAGCCGACCCATGGCCAGGTTGGGAGAAGGGAGGGCCCGTGACTAGAAGGGACAATTCCAGCTCAGTGCCCCGAGCAGGCCTTATACATGGGGTGGGGCTCAGGGTTTGGGGTTTGGGCGGGCATGGGTCACTACTATCGGAGAGGCTGCATTGGCTAGTGCGCCAACCTACAATCGGCCCTAGCTAGGCTAGGATATCGACCCAGGGCTGTGTAACTCTAGGACCTGACTCCGACACTAAGGATGGGGCAGAACAGAGAACTAGAATGGTCCAAGGCGATGGTGTCCTCCTGGCCCAGCACCTCCCATGAAACCATGACAACAGAAGGTGCTGGTACAAGGGAAACTATAACTCCTTCCCCAGAGGGCTGCTGAGACCACTAAATACCCAAGACAATAACCGGAAGACAGTAAGTGTTCAACAAAAGTGGTCCCTGTCCTTCATAGGTGGATGTCTCACCGTTCTTGGTCCCTTTTTGGCCTTTCTTCATCTGACAAGCTGCCCTAAGGGACCTCTCCACCCTTGTCTAGCCCACCGCCCAGCTGCAGGGCTCACTTGTTGTTGTAGAAGCTGTGCTTGGCAGCCAGGTTGGAGCAGACAGACGGAGAGTCCTTGGTGCCTTTGCTGATGATCCGGGGCTTACTGTCGAAGCAGATCTGTCCAGAGAGGAGATGGGCTGGGACCTTCACAAGGCCACCTGGGCAGGGATGGGCTAGAACCCCACATGGCCACCTGGGGAAGGGACAGGCTAGAACCTCACATGGCCACCTGGGGGGGATGGGCCAGAACCCCACATGGCCACCTGGGGGGACAGGCTAGAACCCCACAAGGCCACCTGGGAAAAGCCCTGCCCTAGGTAGAGGGGGTGTGGAAGAGAACCTGGGCTCTGAATACCATGTCTCTGGCCCATAGATGACCCGTGCCTTAGCTTTCCCTTCCTCATCTCTCTGATCACAGAACTCCAGTGCCTGTGGCAGGAGTTACTCCATGCCCCCGGGCCTTCTTTTTCTCAACTGTAAACTGTGGACACTTAACCTGGTTTATCCCACAGGTCTGGTGCTCGGGTCAAAACAGAGATGAGTGAGCTTAAGAGGCCCTGTCTTATGGCATTAGCCACGATTGCCAAGCCAGCACACTTGGCAAGGGAGGGCAGCACAAGTTCATCTACTCTAATTTTTTAAAAACATTTTTATTTAATTTTAATTTACGTGCGTTGGTGTGAGGGTATCAGATCTTGGAGTTATAGACAGTTGTGAGCTGCCATGTGGGTGCTGGGAATTGAACCCAGGTCCTTTGGAAGAACAGGCAGTGCTCTTAACCACTGAGCCATCTCTCCAGCCCAGTTCATCTACTCTAAAGGTCAGCAGATTGGGGTGGGGCTGGGCCCCAGAAAACCCCCAGCCCTTTTTCCTCAAAGACTAACATGACACTCTTCCCACCTTCAAAAAGCTACCGGGCCACATGTACTCTCAAGAATGGGTAAGGCAGAGGCAGGTGAATCTCTATGAGTTCAAGGCCAGCCTCGTTACAGGACAGCCAGAGCTACACAGAGAAACCCTGTCTAAAAATAAAAAAAGCTAGTGATCACAGCAGTGTATACCTTTAATCCCAGTGCTCTGAAGCAAAGACAGGTGAACTCTCTGAATTCAATGCCAACCTAGTCTACATAGCAAATTTCAGGCCAGCCAGTACTAAATAGTGAGACCCTCCCTGTCTTAACACCTTCTCAAAAAACGGGGCTGGAGAGATGGCTCAGAGGTTAAGAGCTCTCTGGAAAAAAGAAAAAAGAAAAAAGAAAAAAGAAAAAAGAAAAAAGAAAAAAAAAGAGCTCTGGCTGCTCTTCCAAAGGTCCTGAGTTCAATTCCCAGCAACCACATGGTGGCTCACAACCATCTGTAATAAGATCTGGTGCCCTCTTCTGGTGAGCAGGTGCACATGCAGGCAGAACATCATATACATAATAAATCTTTAACAAAACAAACAAACAAACAAAACAACCCAACACTGTGGAAGCTCAACGGAGCTGCTAGAATCACAACTAGCCTAGAAAAAAAGGAAAGAAACTTGGAAGGACACTGTGGGATGGCATAGCTGGGCCACAGGCAGGAAGCGGAGCAGGCACAGCCAGGCTAGGACAGAAGATGTGAAAAAGCTGGCCATAGACACCTTACTCTAGACAGCTGAGTTGGGCTAAATTCACCATACTCATGATACAGGGTTGGGGGACAACACTGGACAAAAGTCTAGGTGTGCCTGTGCCCAGGAAGCTTGCCCCTAAGGAGCACCCATAGTGACTGGTACTGAGAGGTAGGCCTGGGTTTTGGGGCTTGGAGCTCAGGTTGACGTGGCCATATGGCCCCAGGCTCTGCTTCACCTCAACGCCCAGCACCTCCAGTGAACTGTGTGCTGCAGCCACCCAGAAAGTATGGATAAGGATCTGAATCCTGGCACATTATGGGTTCCCAGGGAAGAACAGATGGGTGCTTACTGTTTGCTCCTGGCCTCGGTTTTCACCTTTGTAAAATAGAAGCCAGACAGGAGCCGGGCTCCAAAGGATCCCCAGGACCTAACTTCCTGACTCTGCTTGGAGCTAGTGATTCCCAGGCCACACCTCACACACACCCACAGCTTCCAGGGCCCCCAGCTCCCACAGCGGCCAGTGCGGAAGGGCAGCCCCAGCACGCCCGGGACTGTGGAAAACTGGTAAAATGGTTGGGCAGGAGGGTACCTCACAGAGGAAGGTGAAGATGCCCTGGTGCTCCTTGAGGAGCTTGGCAATGGTGAGGCTGCCACGCTTGACACCCCCTAGAGGGTCGAAGAGCAGGTCCCGGTTGAGGGTGCCTTTCCGTTCCTCTGTCCACACGTCGATTTCCTCCTGATGGTAGGCAAAGGTGCAGCTGTCCCCGTACTTACAGTCTTGCTTGTTAATCATGTCTGCAAAGAGCAACCGTATACACGTTCTGCAGCTGGGGAAGGCAGCCCACGGCACCCCACGAACTCACTGCGGGCAACAGGACTCTTACCTACCAGGACAGTGCACTGGTGGCTGCTGATCTCCCAGAGGGATGCTTTCCCAAACACCAGGCCCTGGTATGGAAGGCTCAACACCTTCCAGCGCCACCCCCATTCCTAGCCCGGTCCCCAGGGTCTGTGCAGGTAAAGCAAGACAAACTGTTCAAAGGCCTTTCTTTGTAGAATACACAGATCTGGATAAAGAGGAGTGGTTTTTTAGGATCATTCCCCCAAGAGGGAATAACCGCATGATTAGGATCAGGAACGTGGGCCACAGATCTGGAGACTCAGGTTACATCCTCAGTTGCAGAGGGGTAGGGAAGTGGCTTCCATGGCGGGGGCTGGGGGTGAGGGTACACATGGAGGACAGTGATTGTGCTTGAGGACCGGTTAGGGTCGGGATGTGCATGTGGACATGCACTGGCCTTTATCCCACCAGCTATGGGCAGGGCTTCAGGGAGGAGCCTGATGGTCTGGAAGGCCTGTGTATGAGGTCGCCCGCCATGAGCTGGGTGAGAGAACAGGGGCAGAGAAAGGCAGGCTCTGAGGTGGATGCTTGTTTGCTGTGGGATACAAAAGGGCTGTATGGACATGTTTTTTGGGGTCAGTGTAGGAAAGAGCTGAAGTACAGATGTGTTTAAGCTCATGACTGTTTGGGAAAACTGAAGAAAGCCAATGAAGCCCGCTTGATACTGACCAAATTCCTACGAGCCAGAGTGAGAACAAGGAAAATAATGTAATCATTAACAACAGCTGGTACCTACGAGCCTTTCTTTCTTCTGTGCTCTCTGCGGACTCTTCCCATCCCTTTTGGAATCCTACAGGCTATGAGCCTGGCTGTTGATGGGCTGTGGGACTCTTACACACGATGGTACAGGCCACCACATGGCTCCAGCTGAACAGAATATCCTGAATGACCTCTGTCTTTGGACAAGGTCAAGAGGGGAGATGCATGCATTCATGTGGGACTCAGCTTTGTTTGTTTGTTTTGCTTTGCTTTTGTTTTTTGAGACAAGGTTTCTCTGTGTAGTCTTGGCTATCCTGGACTCTCTTTGTAGACCAGGCTGGCCTCAAACTCACACTGACCCACCTGCCTCTGCCTTCCAAGTGCTGGGATTAAAGGCGTGTGCCACCACACCTGGCTGGGACTCACTCAGCTTTATTTGAGGTCTCTCACCTCGCCTATGGTCACTCTCCTGTAGGCCTGGAAGGAACTAGACGTGGCTGGACACCAGCCCCACTATGGTCCACCCACCTTTGCACAGGTAGTAGGAACCCACAAAGCTGGTTTTGGTGGGCCGGGGCCGGATGCGCTTCCAGATCTGATCCTCAGAGCTCCGGAGTCGGCCGAGGAGAACATCTCTTTTGCACTTGTGTTCAAGGCCCTCACGGTAGGTATAGTCACCAGCCCTGGGGCCTGTGGGCAGGGCACACAGGGATGCAATTCCAGGGAAACCCACATGCCCTCACCTGGGTCTCGCAGCCCTCGTTGTGCCTCCCCAGGGATGCGCTCTCTGGGGAAGAGAGGATTCGGGAAGCCCTCCAAGGAACCCACCACAGCCCATCTCAGTGTCTGTAGCGTGGCGAAGACAGCACTTTGCCGAGGACAGGTCCCAGTCAGGGCCCACCCTTCCTTATCTTCCTTTGTGAATCTCCCATTGATACACTCCTGAGATCCCCAGAGTCTCCAGGGCTGAGGGGTGCCTCCGTATACATATGTGGTTACCTGTTTTGGGGTAGCACAGCTGGCAGGCCTGCTTGAACTCATGGGTAGCTGCCAGAGGGTTCTTGATGAGCAAGGCCGTGTTGGGCATGGAGGGCTCCGGCTATAATGGGAGGATGTTGGCCATATGGGCCCCGAGTGGTACCTGGGACCGCCAGGGCCACATATGCAGTGGGAATAGGTATGGTTTTTGACCCCCTCCTCCAATCTGCCTACCCCATATCAGAACAATAGCCTAGGACCCCAAAACACCAGGACCAGCCCTAGAAGCCCCTGTGCTAACGGGGCATAATGAGTAGAAGCCGTCACGGCTTCTGACTGAATTAAAGGTCACCATTAAAGTAAGAGACATGGCAGTAGGTCTGCTTAAGGGTTCTGCCTATGCTCTCTCTGCAGTGTCACAGACATCAACAGACAGGAGAAAAGACCCAGGGAGAGCCAATGACTTCCTAGGGCCCACACAGCTAGCATGTAAGTTGAAGTCAGCATGTGCGCTGCTCACTCAAGGGCCAGTGCTCTTTTGAACCTGGAGCAGGCTGAGATGAGCCAGAGACATAGCATTGCTTTCGGCTGCTGAGCTGTACCCTGTGTGCTCTCCAGCACAGGGCAATGGAACCAGGCTGGAGATCATCTGGGGCTAGTCCATTCTGAGGGTGCCCCCTTGAACAATGCAGCATTTCACCAAGGCAAAGCTCACCTTACCCCCAATGTGGAGCTCATAACCCCAGGATGAGTAAGAGGTCTGGTCTGAGAGCCCCACTTGAGGTACTCACCGAGGGGGCTGGCTTCTGAGTACTGCTTGGGGGACGATGGTCCTGTGAGCTGGTCTCTTCTAGGAAAGGAGACGGCACGAGAGTCAGGAGCCCTTGCACAGAGGGCACCAGGGGCCTTTCTGGGATGCCCCTGTAATCTCCACCTCAGAGACGCTCTATGGGTCTACCCTCCTACTTTCATGGTCATAACCCTGTAGCAAAAAGGCTCCAACATGTCCACCCTTGCTTATGCCTTCTGAGGCTTCCTGCTGCCCATGGGAGAAAGTCCAAATGTGTCGCTTGGCTCACAGTGAGACCATGCCTCACCCACATTCCCCTAGGAGCCCCTGCTCTGGCTACCGGGCAGACCCTGATCCTCTGCCATACAGATGCTATGCTTGGCTCCTCTTTATCCTTGTCATCCCATGGGTCTGGAGTGTCTTAGACAATCTCTGGCCTCCAAAAGCCAACCTTATCAAGGCCTGGTCAATTTCCAGTGCCCCTGGCCCCAGCCCAGAAAAGGGAGCTTCGCACTCTGTCCTTGCATCAGGATCATCTCCATAGGACTGCAGTCTAGAGGGCTGGGCAGAGCACCAGACGGAACCACTAACATAGCTCTACTGTTTGATCTGGAATGAGACACTCAGCCCAGGGCTCAGGCTCCAGCGGTGCTGAACACAGCAGAGATAAGACAGTATGTGCTACACTGGGCTGTGACAGGGACAAGGACATGTGCTGTGAGGATCAGAGACAGAGCAGCACTGTCAAGGGAGCAGGGGGACAGTGTACCCACCACGTTCTTACCTGTGAAGGGGTCAGGCTTGTCCAGGGAGCCGCACGCTGACCCAAAGCTGTCAAGGGCATCTAGCCGGGCCTCAGAGTACGGTAACAGATCCAGGGGGTCCAGCGTGGGCCCTGGAGAGTCAAGGGCGTCCAGCACAGAAGCAGGCAGCTTCCTGCAGGGGTCCATGACAAGGCCAAAGGAGGCAGGAGGCAGTGGGCTGGACACAGGGACGGAGCCACCCACCACAGGTGGCAACAGTGGGGTCCCACCAGGAAACACAGGGATCAGCTGAGGCAGCTCACTAGGCATACCACTGCCAGGCAGGCCACCCTGGACCAGAGACTGCAAAGTGGGGACAGAGCCAGGGGTCAGAAGAGAACGTGACCATCCGACCCCGTGGGTGTGGCACTCCAGGAACCGCTTACTCCTCCACAGCCTGGCCTTAAGTCCTCCTGAAGAGGAACCTCGGCTCTGCTCAATCCCCCCTGGGGTCTGTTCTGAAGACTCCGGAAGACCCGCCCAAAGCCCTCTATTTCCCTAACTGTGGTGTGAAGGTGGGGTCCCTCCCCACCCCTCTTCATGGGACTGTGGGGTTCTAGGTGAAAGGCACAAGAAGTCGGCAGGGCAGCATGGCTCACCAGAGAGTCCAGGAGGGTGTCCAGCTCTGGACCAAACACATCCCCATCTGAGAAGTCATCCAGGCCCTCGGTGCCAGGAAGCGTACTGCTGCTGCCATCCAGGGGGGCCAGTAGGTCCAGAACATGAGGGAAGAGGGGCATTGTGGGAGTGGAGGGGAGCAGAGCCGGGGAGCCTCGCGGGTCCACGTAGCAGTCTGTGGAGGGGATGCGCTCAGTGGCTGTGGTGGGAGTGCTGCCCAATCACTAAGCCAACACCTCCCCTTTTCCCCTGCTCCTCGGGGACCTAGTTTTTCTGTTTTCTGCCCCACTGGTGGTGGCTCAGAGGTAGTCCAGGAAGAAAGGCAGGCTGGAGCTGGGGGTTCCTGACTGCCCTGACTGTGCTCAAATATCCACTAATGTCCCCTGTCCCTGGGGCGAGCAGAGCCTTCTTCAAGCACTTACTACATTTAACCTGGAAGCCTACGAACAGAGGAGAGGAAGTGAGGGCTCTGAAGCATGGTGCCCAGCAGGGCGCGCATGGGTGAAGGGCAGGGACAAGCTGAGGAAACGTTTGACCTGCTTCTAAAGAGAGGGCAAGTGTACTTCCTGTCCTGCCTCAAGGGAGCCCCTCAGGTGTCCCACTCTCCACAGCTGTGACAGTACCTGTTTCGATGTCATCTATAGATCCCAATCCGTTAGAAGTTCCCTGTGGAGAGGAAGGTCAGGTGAAAGGAGTAGGATGGAAATGGCCTCAGAGCCCAGCACATCTCCACATGGCTAAGCGGACGGCCACTCACTGGGGAATGAACACTTAATCACCCACGGAGGTTGGTTTTTCAGCCAGGGTCTGGACAGCTATGTGCTGGGGGAGCTGTAGGGTAAACTAGCCAAGCAGGTGCACTTGAGGGGAGCAACAGTCCCAGGGATGGAGTACACTCTGAGTCTTGGTTTCCTCACTTGGAAAAGGGTTGAGTCCCATCCACACCATGAGGCAAAGGTTTTGGACTATTTTGGTTTTGAGACAGGGTCTCACTGTGTAGCCCGGGCCATCCTGAAACTCACTATGTAGATGAGGCTGGCCTTGAACTCAGAGATCCACCTGCCTCTGCTTCCCAATTGCTGGGATTAAAGGTTGTGACAGAATTTTTTTTTTTTTTTTTTTTTAACCAAGCCCTCAGTGTGCCCTCCCCCAGGCTCAGCCCCAAGCCTCACAGGATGCCTCCCTCCCTCCAAGGAGAATGTCACCTGAGGTGGGATCCAATCCCCACTGCACGGATGGAAGAGAATTCACAGTTCAGGCAGCAGCCTCCTCAGAGCTTTCTGGAGAGTACAACCTTTGCAGCTGCTTGAGCTGGGGTCAGATTCTGGGAGAACCCTGGGCTCAGGGAAAGGCTGGAGCTTGGTCTCCAAGCCGTCACCCTATCTGTTCCTGTTTCCTTGTTTGTAAAGTAAGGATGCACAGCCACACTGCCTGGAACTGTTACAGTGACAAAGCACCTCAGAGGAGTACCTGGCACACTCTGTACTTGTGTGAATAACACAGGCTGCCAGGAGGTCACTCCTAAAGTTAGCTTCCCAGCCTCTTGGTCCCCAGTGACCTCCTCCGCCTTGTTTCAGGCTTAAGGGGCACAAGCCAATCCCCCACCCTGAATACACACACTCCCTCTTTTCCCTGATGTCTTTACTGTCCTTGTGAGGCTTAGGATGGCCTTGTGTCCTTCATGTGCCTGTGGTGGGTGAAGGCCCAGACACTCACCATTAGCCGCCCTCTCTAAGGTCAGTAAGTAGCAATAACCACAGCACAATCCATCCAGACCTGCCTCTGTGAGATGTCCCCACAGCCCAAATAATGGTAAAGGCAGCCACTGTGGGGGCAGAGTAGGGCTGTGTGACTAAGGCCTGGCCTGTCTCAGTCTGTTCTGTCTGCTCCTTAGCGCCAGGCACTCTTCCAGTCCCAGATCCACAGATCACACAGTGAATACGTGCACACCTGTTCCTAGGGTTCTTTCTGTATCTTGGATAAGCTGCATAGACCAAGGCCACTGTGCTGATCGCTGGAAACCGTTTTTCTCACTGTGTATAGAAAGGAGGGGAGGGCCCCCCACCCGACCCCAGACAGATATGCTGCGCACCTTTAATCCCAGAACTTGGAAGGTAGAGGCAGGTGAATCTAGGTCAGCCTGGTCTTACAGAGTGAGTTCCAAGACAGGCAGTGCTACACAGAGAAACCACGCCCTGGGGGCGGCGGGGGGGGGGGGGGGTGCTTCTAAGGAGAGCGGTGATTTTCTCACCAGTGTTGCCAACTGTCCGTCCAGGCTTCTCTCTGCCTGCCCTTTTGCACAGAACCACTTATCAATAAAGGTCAAAGAAAACCAAAGCCCTGGGGGAAAGGGTAGAGTGGCCACCTCAGAGAAAGGGCGCTCTGAGGGCCTAAGCCCCAACACAGGCAGCTGCAGAGCTCACGCTCCTGAGCCCGAGGAGGAACTAAACCAGTGCTCTAAGGAATGCCCCTTCCTCTCTCGTTTGCCCACCGGCCTCAGCTCAGGTTGCTCCACGGCCCGTGAATCCTGCGCCCTCTCTACTCAGTTGTAGACACACATGTGGAGTGACCTACTGGCCAGAAAAAAACAAAACAAAACAAAACAAACAAAAAAAAAAACCCCAAAAAACAACTCCTGTGCTGGAGAAGACTGCAGGGGATGCAGCAACCGAACCTCGAGTGTGACTGTGCGTCATCTACACTGTACCATCTATCCTGGACACCAGTGGCCTGGCCTGGACACCACCTGGTGCTTGCTTAGCCATTCTCAGGCGTTTCCCGCACCGAGGCAGGCCTGCCTCCTCCACTCTGCTTGTGCTTCTCACAGACCGCCATAACTGTGACCAGGCCTGACCTTGGTGGCCTGAACCAATAAGGAGGCAGGGGTTGGTGAAAAAGATGGTAGGGGCTGGGAGCCTCGTGCCACACATGGTAGTATTCGTGGTCCACTGCCTAGTGTCACCCCAATGGGTGAATTCAGAGCGCTGGAGTATGGATGAAGAGAGACAGGTTTGTGGGGAAACAATTGGGGTCCTGGGCCCCATCCTACCTGATCTATCATGCCAGCCGGGCTGCCATTACTAAGCAGAGAAAACGTTTCCAATTCCTGCCAGAGATTGGGGAGACGTGGACAGATTAAGACTGTGGAAACAGGCAAAGCATCCCACCAGCCAGGACAGCACAGAGACCCCGGCCCCAGCTCTGGAGTCATCAGTGCTCCCTAGCCCAGGACCACCGCTGCCACCTGCCCTTGGGTTACATTGGGAGTTGTTTGTTTGTTTGTTTGTTTGTTTGTTTTTGTTTCCCAATGGTGACCTAGACAGAGGATCTAAACACACACATTCCTGTGACGTGCCAGGCACCGTGCCACGTGTCATCTCATGTAGTCCCTCGTTTTAGTTCTCTCATGAACCTATTAAGGAGGGCGTAATTATCTGTCTTCCAGATGCGGAAACTGGTGGAAACACGCCAACGTGTTCAAGGTTGGGCCAGAGATACTTCAGATATTGGTTCCGCGGCATGCAGCTTCCAGACACAGGGTAGGTGACAATTTGTAGATGTGAAGGCATTCAATAAATGCTAATAGTCAGACAGCCACCGTGAGAACACAAAACTGAAGGACGGCAGTGTCAGTTTGGGCCAGCTTCGCCGCCAGGGCAGCGGAGGGAGCGTGTTTTTAACAGCTGGTGTCTATGGAGAGCTAGGAGCTTTGGCTGTTCTCCTCCAGGGCTTTCAGCCAACGGGGAGGAAGGTCACCTGCTGTCATTCCCTCTGTCCTTACCAGGCTCTGGCTGCCTTACTCAGGGTCCCTCCAGGCCCAGGCCCTCCCTCACCCCTCTTCCTCATGCCTACCCCAGACCCCACTTACCTGGGGCCTCTTATATGCCTTCCGCACCCGCAGCCCGAGCTTCTGAGCCAGCTCCTGACCCAGCTGAGTGACGTTCTCGTCCTGTGGAAGGCAGGGCACGGGCTTACCTACAACTGCTAGGTCGCCTGGTGCACAGAGCTGTGCTCCTGGACATCACCCTGGGACGTGACACTGGCTTTCTAAATCACATACTGGGAACAGAAAGGCTGTTTGTTTTTCCTTTTATTTCGGGAGAGGCAAATGAATACATTTTTTTTTTTTTAATCTTTTTCCATCTTATCTCTAAGACAGGGACTCCCTCTGTTGCTCAGGCTGGCCTTGAGCTCCTGGGTTATGAGTACACCACACTGTACCAGGCTGTTTCTAATTTTTTTTTATTTTTCTAGTGCTGCTAGGGCTCAAACTATGTTGTTTTCCGTTTTAATAATGACAAGGTATTTGTCACCCTAGTTGTTCTAGAACTTTCTTTACAGACCAGGGTAGGCTCCAGTTCACGATCCACCGCTTCTGCCTCCTAAGTTTGGGGATTAAAGACCTTTGCCACCACGACTGGCTAACATTGTCTCTTTATTTTTTATTTATTTGTTTGTTAGTTTGTTTTTTTTCTAGACAGGGTTTCTCTGCATATCCTTGGCTATCCTGGCCTCAAGTTGTAGACCGTGCTGACCTCGAACTCACAGTGATCCCCCTGCCTCTGCCTCCCTGAGTGCTAGGATTACAGGTTCGCACCACCACGCCCAGCCGATGACTCTTTATTTATTTATTTATTTTTAAAAATTTATTTAACTTTATTTTATGTGCATTGGTGTGGGGTGTCAGGTCCCTTGGAATTGGAATTACAGACAGTTGTGAGCTGCCATGTGGGTGCTGGAAATTGAACCCGGGTCCTTCAGAAGAGCAGACAGTGCTCTTAACCACTGAGCCATCTCTCCAGCCCCCGATGACTCTTTATTAACCTCTTTTTCTTTGCAGTGTTGGGGAAGAAGCCCAGCACCTTGCACATCCAGAGCAAGTGCTCTGCCATAGGCCACACCCCTGCCCGTAACTATTTTATTTGTAGATTCAGCAAGTGAGCACGTCAGTGAGTCAGTTCACTGCTCCCTGACTGTGAGAGTTTCCCCTCAGCCCCTCCCCAAGAGGAGCCATGCTATTGCTCTGGTGTTTTCCTTCAGATCTTTTCTAAAAAGGCCAGCCTTGTAAAGAAGAGGACAGGAGATAAAGCAGGAAGGACAGTTCATGGATGTGAGCTGACGTGTGAAAAAAGAAACACTTTGTTCAAGGTCCCATTGGGGGTGAGGATGGTGTCAGAGCTGGACCGCAGGGCGGTGTCAGCCAGCCACCAGAGGGCTGTGACTCCTGATTTGTGCCTATGTGGGTGGCATACAGTAAATACTTGTAAAATATACTTACCATATTTTTCACACCATAAGACGCACTTCCCCCCCAGAAGTGGGGGGGGGGGGGCAGTTAGGGTGCGCCTTATGGTCCGATTGCTGTTTTTACTGTTTTTTGTTTTTTGTTTTTTCTACTCTAAAAACTGGGTGCATCTTATGGTCTTAAAAATACAGTATAAAATGGCAGTGAGGGGCATATGTCACTTTTAGTAAATAAATGTCGGTGGAGGAGCAATGGCATATGTGTAAGTACCAAGCAAACTCAATGTTGGTCATTTCTCATTGTCACTTCCCTACCCTGTGACAACACCAACACCTCCACATCTTGAAAATGGGGATGGGAGCACCAATTTCACAGCGCAAGGCTGCTCAAGTGTGAGGTACGTTACATACCTACCTACACTGCAGTTTAGCCAACGAAGACACACAATCACAGCTCAAACCTCCTATGGCAGAGGAGGAAGCCAAGGCGCAGAAGGATATGGTGGCACAGAGCACGGGAGGGCCAGGACAGATTGCTTAGGAGACAGGACTCACGTGGGGAAGGGCGAGGGAGCACCGACTGCTGCATTCATAGGCCTCTTTGTGGCGCCCCAGCTCGTTGAGGGCACGCGCCTTGCGGAACAGTGCCCGGATACTCTCGCCATCCAGGCCCAACGCCTTCTCGCTGTCCTCCAGCGCCTTCTCATATAGGCCCTACAGGAGACAATGAGGCAGCACACTGGTCAGCACCTCTGACCCTGGGGAACGGGGCTGAGCCCAGGGAGAGAGGGCCGCATCGACGCTGATGGTGACGCTGATGGTGTGTGGTGGTTTGGAGAGGAATGGCCTACAGACTCATGTGTTTCAAGGTTTGGCCATAGGGAGGGGCACTACTAGGAGGTGTGGCCTTGCTGGAGGAAGGGTGTCACTGTGGGGGGTGGGCCTTGAGGTCTCCTATGCTCAATCTCTGCCCAGTGCTGCTGCCTTTGGATCGAGATGTAGAACTCGCAAGGCACAAAGCGCAGTGGCGCACGCCTTTAATCCCAGCAGAGGCAGAGGCAGGTGGATTGCTATGAGTTCCAGGCCAGCCTGCTGGTGTACAGGATAGCCAAGGCTACACAAAGAAACCCTGTCTTAAAAAAAAAAAAGAAACAAAGAAAGAAACGAAAGAAAGAAAGAAAGAAAGAGAGAAAGAAAGAAAAAGACGTAGACCTCTTGATCCTCCAGCACCATGTCTGCCTGCACGCTGCCATGCTTCCCACCATGATGATAATGGACTAAACCTCTGAACCTGTGAGCCAGCCCCAAGTAAATGGTTTCTCTTAAAGGAGTGGCCTTGGTCATGGTGTGTCTTCACAGCAATAAAACCCTGACTAAGACGTGGTGTAAGGATGACGGGCCGTGGTAGGTTCTGGCAGGACACCGAGGAGGGCCACAGGCTCTACAGCAGCGAGCTTACTTGGTGACACATCTGTTGGCTCGTCTGCCCTTGGCTCTGAACATCATGGACTAAGAGTGACAGCAGCACCTCAGAGAGAGGGAGGGTCACCTGGAAATTCTCACTCAGTTCATCTGGGGTGGGGCTATGGCTAATATGTGTTTGTGATGTTGTTGTTTTTGTTGTGGCCTTGAATATGTTGGTAGGTGTGTGCGCCCAGGGGTGTTCATGTAGGAGTCGAAGGCCTCCATTTTAGTTCTTGAGATGATCTCTCATTGGACCTGGCTTTACTGATTGGAGAAACTGGCTGGACACGAGCTCCAACGCATATTATATATATGGAGAAGGGTGTGAGGGGGTGGATGTGTGTCTGTGAATGTAAATGTGTGTGTGTGTGTGAGTGTGTCTATATGTGTGTGCGTGCGTGTGTGTATGTGTATATATATGAGTGTCTGTATGTATATGTGTGTGTGTGTGTGTGTGTGTGTGTGTGTACATATACATTCTGAGAATCAAATATCAAATTCAGGTCCCTTATGTTTGCAAAGCAGTAGGGCAAGCACTTTACTGACAGAGCTACCTCCACAGGTATGCCTATGGTGCACAGACATACATGCAGGTAAAACACCCATGCACATAAAATAAAAGTTAGTATTAAAAAAATTTAAAAAAAAAATTTAAACCAGGTATGGTGGTTCATGCCTTTAATCTGAGCATTTAGGAAGTAGAGGCAAGTGTATGTGTCCCTGTGAGCTGTAGGGCCAACCTGGTCTATACAAAGAGCTCCAGGCTACATAGTGAGACACTGTTTTAAGAAGAAAGAAAGAAAGAAAGAACAAAAAAAAGAAAGAAAGAAAGAAGAAAGAAAGAAGAAGAAGAGCAAGAGACAGGAGACAGGAAGAGGTGGTGTCAAGCCCGGGCTAGGACATGTAAGGGCATGGCGAGGACAGCGGGAGGAAGGCGGGCTCACCATGGTGAAGTAGCAGGCCGCCCTGTTGACATGCAGCCTGCACAGCAGCTCCCGGGGCAGAGCCACCTGGTCAGAGGCGGCGTAGTCAGCCACGTTCAACCCTTCCATGTATTGCACCAGCGCCTGCTTGTAGTCCTTCTCCCGGAACAGGTCGTTGCCCTCGGCAAACAGGTTCTGCACAAGCTTGAGCAGGAAGGCCTGTGCAGGGCAGGTACGAGGGGACTAAGCAGGTCTCCATCCAGCCTGGCTCAGTTACAAGCCTCTACCCTGAACACAACAGCCCTCACCTACATCCACCACCAGGGGCGCCACTCACCTCATACTCTTCCTGCTTTAGGGGTAGTGTTGACCTAGTAGGAAAAAAGAGAGACATGGGCTGCGTGAGCCCATGGCTTGGTCCCACATGGAGGCCCTGGGCTGGCGCAGGAAGGCGTAGGCTTCTCCCACTTAGACCTCGGTGGCTGAGGTAAGGAGAGGACTGCGCAGAACAGTTCTCTATAGCTCCAGTTTTAGTAGATGTGCCGCCTACTCAGTTCTGATGGAAAGACTTGCATCTCCCCCAGGCTCTCCCAGAGGCATATGCCAAGCCAAGACCTGTCCAGCAGCAGCCCCAGCCAGGAGCTGCCCTCAGCCCTCTCCTTAGGGAAGCGAGACTCCAGGTGTCTCTAAGTTACAAGGCAGAGGAGACATGACTGGATCTAGGAGCTCCCCCAGGGCCGGGAAAGGACAAGAGAACGGTCAGACTGTGGCCAAGGCAAAGTCAAGGGTGACTTGTATGGGGACAAGACTGCTGCTAGGAAAGTGACACGTACTCTGAGTCACAGAGAGTCCACCCCAGGTGCCCTCTGTCTGAGAGGCTTTGCCCTTCTCCTGAGCTAACCCAAGCACTCGCTCAAGCCAGCGCCAGGCCCACTGATAGCAGACGACGCCCCAGCTAGACACTGACAAGTCACTCAGGGTGAATGGCTACACATCCTCTCCTGTGGCTAAAACCACAGCTCCCTGTGGAAGACATTATCAGCTCAGGAGAGCCTGCACTGCTGTGAGGCTGGGAGAAGGCCGGGACTTGTTTCCTGGTCCCTCATGGAGGGGAAAACAGATGCTCAGGACGCAGGGAGTAACGGTAGAACGATGGACTAATAAGACCCAGGGCAGCCGGGGCCGGGTACACGTACTTGTGGAGCTCACGGCCTCTGCCTTGTCGGCCCCGTTCCCAGCTCACCCCACCTCCCCACATCCTGGAGAGTGCACTGGAGGAGGGCTCAGCCTGGAGGAAAACCTGTCCGCCCGCCCTGCGCCCACTTACTGAATGAACTGCAGCCCCTTCTCGATGTCCGCCTTCCGTTTCTGCCTCTCCATCAGTGTCTGCACAGAAAACACGGTCCATCAGTCAGACAGCATGTGCCCATGGGGGGCATGAAGGAGTAGCTGCTCTCCCCACCCTACCCCATGGCTACTGGAAGGGCTCTTCCCCTCCCACTCATGCGCGGTAAAGGTTTGAAGGGGCCGTTTGAGAATAACAGACCATCTGAGGGACCATGTGCCACCTTGCAGACCCATGACCCACTGGACTCATCTGGGTGGGGATCTTGTGTGCCCCTTCACCTCACACTGGCCTGGGCATGAGTGGTTTTAAGGAAGCACCTTGTTTCACTGCTGAACTTGGTCATCAGGGCTTCCAGGGACCAGGGGCAAAGGACTACCCTGGAGAAGGAACATGGCCAAGTGTAGACAATAGGCAATGGCAGCAGAGGTGAGGGGCACCTGCCACAGGTCCTGTACTTAGCTTCTTCAGGCTCCTGTTCACTTAGAAGCAAGAGCCCGGAACCGACTCACCCCCACACGTGAAGGGAACCTCAGCTGCGGTGGCTAAGGCTACACTTGAACCCATTGTGTGCATCCTTTCATATCCACCAGCCGTCCCTGTGGGCCACTAATGAGTCCTGGGTGCCTGAAAAGAATGCCAGGCAAACTAGATGGCTGTGAATTCTCCTTGCCTGGGCCAGGGCGTGGAGCGCAGCCCAGGAAGGCCCTCAGGGGTCCATCTGTACCTACGTCCCCACCAGGCAGTGAGGCAGGTTTGGAAATGTCTAAGCTGATGGAGACATAACTGTCACCTCAGGGAGCCCTCCGTATGCAGAGAAACCAATGTGTGTATTTACGGGGCACTGACATGTGCCCACACCAGTCTGTTTGGCTTCAAGGGACTGTGGAGAAGGCTCTGGCTTCAGTCCTGGCTGGGAGCCCAATAGTCACACTTACTATGACCTTGGGCCTCAGTATCCCAAGGGGGGAATGGGACCGATGGCAGATCCAGCCACACTGGCTATGGTGACAGTTTGGGAGATGACGGGTGCAGAGTGCCTGGTACAGATTGATAGTTCAAACATCATAGGAAAGTGCACCAGCCATGATCGGTCCCCGTCCTCAGCTTGTCTGTCTGTAGAATGTACTCCTCATTCCTGTCCCCTTGTCCCCAGCTCAGGGTTCTCTATAGCAGCACAGCCATACTCCATCCTGGCCTCACTGCAAAGGCTTTCCTTCTGCGCCCCCCGTACCCAACCCCCATCCTCGCTCATCTAGTATTGGCCAGGAGCTGGGTAGTGTCCGTGGGTCAGAGCCAGGCTTGTCCTGGAAGTACAACTGAGTGTGGAGGACAAGGCCATGCGTGGTCCCATGCAGGGGACCTGTGGAAGGCAGAAGTATCTGTGGGCCTGACCACAGGCACCACATCCACGATCCACACTGGCCGAGTCCCTAGTGCTTAGACCTTGTCCACCAATTGGCCTCTGTCCCTCCTTACCCCCTAGCTCATACTGTCCCCACATACTGGGCATGCCTTCTTACTGCCCCTTAACCTTCTCAAGTATACCCTGGGAGGGTCTTTCCGATTCGCACATTCCATCCTGTCTGACCCCTGTGTCCAGGAATGTCTGGAGAGTCTCCTTCCTTCAGCCAATCAGGATTCCCTACACTGAGCCAGGCATAGTGTTACATGCCTGTAACTCTAGTACTAGGAGGCCTGACCAACCTCCCTGACTCCATGGCTTCTAGGAGACCCCCCAACAGGAAGAAACACTACCATGTCAGTCCTTAGTTCCCATATCCCAGCAGACCCGTCAATTACAAACGCCGCCCACGGCCATCATAAGCAACTGTTCCAAGGTGGCCGAATCACAAGGCAAGAGGCAAATTCCTGCTTCATAGATAGCAGTAAGCCTGACAGCCCAGCGTTATCCACTGCTTTGACCTTCTGCTGACTGGCCATGTGATGCCCGTTAGTTTTTCTTCCTCTATACTTGGGAAGCAGGTATCACCTACTGAGAGACGCCCAGGAAATCCTGAGTTTCAGGGTCTGGCTTGTGGCAAGCACATAATCAATAGGCTACTGGCAGGTCAGAATCCCTCCGCAGGATGGTCGGCTCACCCAACGTTATATGACACGAGGAAGCTGGCATTTCTGTACCCCAGCCAGCCTCACGACCTAGTTATGGACATGGCCAGTCTGCACCCAGGCCATACCTGAAGCCGGACTCCTGCAGTGAATAGACTAGGGTGAGACACAAAACGACAGCTCCCAGCACTGAGGAGGATTTGAACTGGGCTTTTAGTTTGGTTTGGGTTTATTTATCTATTTTTCTTAAGAATGAATCTCTATGTAGCCCTGGCTAGCAGAGCATTTGTTATATAGACCAGCCTGGCCTCCAGTTTGGGGTGATGCTCCTGTCTCCGCTTCCCTGGTGCTGAAATTATAGGCACGTACCCCAACAGTCAGCTGAATTTGAAGGGGACATGGGAGTAGACTCGTCAAGTGTTGGGCCAGTCTTGATGGGTGTCCCAGGGGGCACATTCATGAATGATGGAGCCATACTTAAGAGATAAAGACACACTCATATGGTTCATAAGATTTGTAGCCATCATGGGGCATGGTGGCGCACACCTGTAATCCCAGCACTCGGGAGGCAGAGGCAGGTGGATCTCTGAGTATAAGGCCAGCCTGGTCTACAGAGTGAATTCTGGAACAGCCAGGGCTATACAGAGAAACCCTATCTCAAAAACAAAACAAAAGGACACCCAGCCAGCAAGTGAAGGTTTTTCTGGAAGACCAGATCTCAGGTCATCAGACCCTTCCTCAAAATGACAGAGGCAGACCCTTTCAGCTTCGAGAGGATATTTGTGGCATCTGCCTCTAGCCCCAAGGCTACAGTGAGTGATGGCTCCTACCACAAGAAAAGGCTCAGCAACAAACACTGGGCCTTCAGCCACTCCTCCCAGTCAGAGTGTCACCAGTGCTGAGAGACACAGTAATTAATGCAAAGCAAAAGTAAAATGTGGTCAGGGCACAGGTCTGTGGGAGGCCCGGGGTGACAGTGGGCAGAGCCCAGGCTACCACAGAGGACTGGAAACAGAAGGAGAGGGAAGTGCCCGCTGTATCCCCTCTTCCTATCCCCACCTGAGCCCAGACACACCCTCAATCCTGGCGTCTCTGAAGCAGAGGCAGGTGGATCACTGTGAGTTTGTCACTGTGAGTTTTGAGGCCAGCCTGGTCTACAGAGTGAATTCTGGGACAGTCAGGACGTCTTAGAGACACTGTCTCAAAAAAAAAAAAAAAGGAGTAGCTCTCAGAATGCTTTGTGTGGCATTTGTGATCACCTGTGTGACTACATAGCTGCCAAGCTTCACTACCTGAGTTTGAACTCCAGATGCCATGGAGAAGAGAGAACTGACTCCTCAAAGTAGCCCTCCAGCCCCCACACAACTGCTGGACCACATGTACTTACTATACACACTCGTACACACACCACACATATACAATAGTAATAAATAAAAACTTCTTGAAAACACAATATATTTCATGCCAGGTATAGGCATACGCCTATAATCCCAGAGCTAGAAGTAGAGGCAGGAGGGTCAGGAGTTCAAGGCCAGACTCAACTACTACATAGTGCGTTAGATTACAATTTGAGATTTTGTCTCATTAAACACACAAAACCAACAACAACAAACAAGCATGGGGTTGAAGACTGGAGACATTGGCTTAGCAGTTGAGGGCACTGGCTGCTCTTCCAGAGGACCCAGGTTCGATTCCCATTGCCCACATGAAGAGGAGGAACTGAAAGAATATATGCTCTAACGTATCTTTTTTTCTTTTGAATAATTTCCTGGGCAACGTCTGGACCTTTTTCTCCCCCACAAGCAAAATCTGAAATACAAAATCAGATGACTGGCTTGGGACCAACCGAGCACAACCTGTTTGCTGCAGTGTTCAAAGTCAGGGTTCTGGGTTCTGATCTCAGCACTGAAATGGGGGTGCATGGGAAGGAGATGGGGGTGCACAGGGAGGAGATGGGGGTGAATGGGGCATTAGCATGGTACAGGAGGGACTGTGTTGGCCTCTTAAAGATCTCAGTGGTCCCGTGCATGGCGGAGTACGTTAATGGTGGCAGAATAAGTGAACGAGCATCAGCTCACTCAACCCAGCTATTTTACAGATAAGAATGACTAAATAAAAGAAATGAACAGTCACAGCAGTGTTGGCACCTGCTAAGTGGCCGCCACATGGCGAGGGCTGTCACAAGCACCTCACTTCATTTCCTTAAAGCTCCGCAGGAGCTTGATGGTAGATACTGTTAACCGCCTCACCCACAGTGACAGAGTTCGTATATGGAGATCCGACCCTGGCAGCCTGGCCTACACACATCACCCTAATCTACCATGCAGCACATGTCTCCCCTGGCTCACAGTAACCCCTGCCCCTGATTCCTTTAGGCACAATACATGGTGCCCCTCCCCCGGCCTGGAATGCAGTTAAAGCAAGAGTTGAGGACACACATCTCCACCCAGCCTCAACTCCCTAACATAGTAACCGGCCGTCTCTCACCCTTCCAGTTCATGTCCTTTGCCTCGTGGCCTCCTAACCTTGGACCTCCTTGCTGCAGAGGTAGCTGAGTTTGGGCTCTGTTTTTTTTTTTTTTACTCGCCTCTTCCTGGACGCCAGCCTGCATCGACCCACTCCTAGGGCCCTTTCTGCTGGTTCTGTTGGTGGGTTCTTCTTTGCCAGGCCTCAAGCCCAGTGTTCCTGAGGTTTCCTGGGAGGGACGGTGCTCCTGTCTTCTCTGCCATCCCCAGATGAGCTCCTGCGTTTCCTGATCTCATGAGTCAGGCTGATGACTCATGAGCCTGCCCTCCTGCCAGGAGCACCCCCTCCTCAGCATTTCAGATTTCCACCTTCTGGATAGTGGCTCCTGGAAGTCCACTGCCAGGCTGTCTATGACCCACACACACACACGTTTTTCCAATTCTTGGGCCCTCTAACCAGAACCCTACTACCCACACCCAGACAATTCCTGTTCACCTTTTAAGACCCATGCCTGCCAGGTGTGGTGGTGCACGCCTTTAATCCCAGCACTCGGGAGGCAGAGGCAGGTGGATCTCTGTGAATCTGAGACCAGCCTGGTCTACAAAGTGAGTCCAGGTCAAGCAAGGCTATACAGAGAAACTCTGTCTTGAAAAACAAACAAACAAAAAAGTGCTACTTCTGTTGGAGGCCAGCCTGGTCTACAGAGCAAGTTCCAGGACAGCCAAGGCTCCAGAGCAAAACCCCGTCTCATTAAACAAACCAATTTCTATGTCTATGAAGTCTTCGCTGATGGCCATCCAGCTGAGCACATCCCACACTGAATGTCGCCTCTCCTCCCCTCCCCTCTGCCCTAGCCAGAGAGCTCTGACTGTTACCTGGTCTCAGTTAGCCCCCGGGTCTTGCCACCTTTAACCTCCTAAGCATCTCTTGATGTGTGGAAAGAACCTCCACAGCTTCTCTCTGGCTCCCAGCTACAGGTATCTCACAGCCTGTCATCATCTCGTAACAATGAGCCCCCGCCCCCTGGGGCTGGAGAGGTGGCTCAGCTGTTAAGAGCACTGGCTGCTCTTCCAGAGGACCCGGGTTCAATTCCCAGCAACCACATGGCAGCTCACAATGGACTGTAATTCCTGTTCCAGGGGATCCAACACCTTCACACAGATATACATGTAGGCAAAATACCAATGTACATAAGGTAAAAATAAACTATTTAAAAAAACAAAAAGAAAAACCAACAGTGAATCTCTTACAATTTGCTCCCATACTAGAGGCCAGGGACATGTCTAATACACAAACACCATTCTCTTTCTCAAAAGTGTTGTGTACACACACACACACACACACACACACACACACACACACATCTAAAAACAATCATAGTGAAACTTGAATAAGCTGTCTAGTCTAGTAATGTCCCAAGGCCAATTCACTCGTTTTAACAATACACATGAGCTATACAAGATGCCGCTGTCAGGAAAGTTGGGTGAAGGGACTCTTTGTACAAGTTTTGCAACTTCTTATGAATAAAAAGTTAAACAAACAAAACTTGCCACGACACCATTACCAAAAGGACAAAGTCCCACATTCTTTAGCTGGTGTCTGCAGGCCAGCAGTTCAAGCTTGGCCTCCCCCTGGTCCCGTGGCAAGGCCTGGAAGATCACACACCAACAATGGCGGACCATCAAGGCTGCCTCCTCTGCATGGGGCACCTTTTCCATACCCAGTGCATCTTCACCTGCCACCGAGCATTTCTCCCAGCTGCACCCAAGCTCGGCGCTCTATGCCCGTTAGCGCCACCATGCTTGACCTAGCTGACTGCAATCTACGTGCGTGTCCCTGGCTCCCCAGTTATAGCTCCTGAAGGCGGAAGCGGCATCTAATTCATCCCAAGCAGCCCAGAGAAAACAGTGCTTAGGAAGGAGCCCGTGGTCAGGAGGGGCCCAGGACTCTGGAGACACGACTGAGGGGCTGACTTCACCCTTCACTATTCATTGGACACACACTTCTCCTAGCACAGAAAGCCTGAGTTGTTACAATGCCCTGTTAAGGAGAAGCAGTTATAGCCCCATTTTGTAGATGAGGAAACTAAGAGACACAGGGTGGGTGACGTAGCCAGCAGGGCTCCCACTGGGAGAGATGAGAGAGTTGGGATTTGGGCCCTGGCAGTTGGCTCTGGGACCCCACTCTATCACTTCCCTCATCAACACAGCACCCCGCACACCCTGTCTTCACCCTGCCCTCATGCGTACGTGGCCTCAGGTTTACCTAAAGACCAGCAGTCACACCAGAATGCGGGCCGGCCACATACCCTGACCTGGCCAGCCAACTCAAGCTTCCGGCATGCCTAAGGCTACCTGGCAGCGGGTGAGGAGCCTCGCTGGCTCTCCAGTCAGAGCAGGAAAGCTTTTACCACACCATCCTCCACCCTAGCCAGCAGCCTGGGTCTGCGCTACTGCTTCCCTACAGCCCTGAAGTATGTCTGTCCACTCCTGGACTTCCTGTTCTATGGATGTCAGGGAGGGTTATGCTTTTATGTCCACAGATAGGCTGCAACACGTTAAGTAGGATCTGTGTGTGACAGGGACTATGAGTGGAGAAAAGAAAACCCTCTCCTGAGAGCTAGCCTTCCCTTCAGCTGCAACCTCAGGCAACAAGACTGCAGCCATGTCCCGGAGCTAAGAGCGCCCCTGCATTCTTTCCTTACGGCATTTCAGAGGCTGCAGAGAGTAAAGAGTTCCTGCTTATCACAGGTTCAGAATCACAGTAGCTACATTAGACACGCTGGTCAACAGTGCTGAATGAATGAACGAAGAAGCCCAGGGCTGGGAAGACAGCGTGGTCAGCAAAGGGCTTGCCTTGCATGCCCAAGAGCCTGAGATTGTGCCGGCACACACTTGTAATGCCAGTGATGGGGAAGTGGGGACAGGCAAGTGCCTGTGACCCCCCGAGCAATGAGACCCTACCTCAAAAAAAAAAAAAAAAAAAGGCTCAGTGGATAAGAGCGCTTGCCACTCTAGCCAAGGTTCCAGATTCGGCTCCCAGAACCTACATGGCAGCTCACAAGGATCTAGAACTCCATTTCTTGGGGTTCTGACACCCTTTTCTGGCCTCTGCAGTGACCAGGCACATGCATGGTATGTACACATACATACATGCAGGCAAACACTCATACACATAAAATAAAAATAATTATCTTTAAAAAGAAGAAAAGAAGAAAGAAAGAAAGAAAGAAAGAAAGAAAGAAAGAAAAACAAAAAAAAAAACAAAAAAAACCCAGACAGCTCCTAAGGAATATCATCCAAGGTTGTCCCCTGGCCTTGACGTGTATGCAGGAACTCTATAAATGTACATGGCACATATATACAAACACGTGTACATACACTACTCACGTGCATTCATACATATATGAACACATACACAAGTCTATCGAAGAAAAAAAAAAAACAGAACCGTTTTTCCAAAATATTTTACTTGATGCATTTAAATACACTGACCTGAAAAGGGACTAGAACAAAAGACTCTGTCCTAAAGAATCGTTTGTGACCGGGCGTGGTGGCGCATGCCTTTAATCCCAGCACTCGGGAGGCAGAGGCAGGTGGATCACTGTGAGTTCGAGGCCAGCCTGGTCTACAAAGTGAGTCCAGGACAGCCAAGGCTACACAGAGAAACCCTGTCTTGAACCCCCCCCCCCAAAAAAGAATCGTTTGTGTCCACAATCATCTCAACAGTATGATATGTCTTCCCAGTGTTCACAGAACAGTAAGGCTTAGACAGGATACGGGCTGGCCCAAGGCCATACTTGCTGAGGAAAAACCAAACTGCTGGCACCACCTCAGGCCCCACCAGGAAAGCAGGTTAAGAAGGGACTGTGAGCTTTCGGCCACGGTAGCCATCTTGCAGGCACTCACCCCAGTGACAGACAGGAAGGGGAAGAGGAGGGGCCCTCGCTCTACATTCTCTAGGCCTCTGAGGAACCACGGAGTTGCTCCTTTGGCCACATACCTGCGAATCTACAAAAAGGGTGATACTGTAGACATCAAGGGAATAGGCACCGTTCGAAAAGGGATGCCTAGTAAGTGTTACCACAGCAAAACCGGAAGCGTCTACAGTGCCACCCAGCATGCCTCATTGTGAACAAGCAGGGTTAAGGGCAAGATTCTCGCCAAGAGAATCAATGTGAGGATTAAGCACATCAGGCACTCTTAGGAGCAGAGACAGCTTCCTGGAGCGATGAAGGAGAATGAAGAGGAGGAGGAAGAAGGAAGCCAAAGAAAAGGGCACCTGGATTCAGCCGAAGTGAAGAGTAACAGGAAGAGGCCTGAGTCGCTGGAGCCCATTCTGTATGAATTGATGGCCTAATGTACAAGGGGCTTGGACAGTAAACTGTTTTTCTTGGAAGAGGAGGAAGAGGAGGAGGAGGAGGAGGAGGAGGAGGAGGAGGAGGAGGGAGTATAAAAACAAAATGTCCACAGGCCTCTCTATTGTAGCCCTGGCCGTGTAGACCAGGCTGGCCTCAAACTCACAGAGATCTGCCTCCCAAGTGCTGGGATTAAAGGAGTGCGCCACCATGCCTGACAAATGATTTTTATTATGTTTAGGTGTATGTGTCATCTTGTGGGTATGGATGAGTTCAGCTGCCTAAGGCCAGAGGCCACAGATCTACCAATGCTGGAGTTACAGAAGTTTTACCAAGACAGATACACAGAGACAGGTTGAAGAGAAAATAAACTAGACACAGGTGAAGACAGAATGAGCCAGAGAATGAGAAGGGGCCAGAAGATTAGAACAAATTGTTGGAGTTAGTTGGAGGCCAAGCAGAGCGATTTGGAGACCGAGAGAAGCCAGATTAAATGTTATTTATTTATGACTTATACAGTATTCTGCCCCCATGTGTATTTGCATGCCAGAAGAGGGCACAAGATCTCATTATAGATGGTTGTGAGCCACCATGTGGTTGCTGGCAGTTGAACTCAGGACCTTTGGAAGAACAGACAGTGCTCTTAACCACTGAGCCATCTCTCCAGCCCTGAGAAGCCAGATTAAATAAATCAGCTGAGAGAGGAATTTGAGCCAGAAGAGTTGAGTTGAACCAGCCAGGCCAGAGCTAAGAAGAAAGGGTGAGCTTATTAAGGAGTAAGTCTCAGAGGCTGAAAACATAGTAGACCAAGGTTACATTGTAGGAAGGCTAAAAGCTTCCAAGACTAGGCCTAGGTCAGCAGATGGAGGTAGTAAGCCTGGGAGATGACAATTACCTCAGATGAATAACTGTTTCTTTTACATAATTCTGAACCACCTGACTGACCTTGGTGCTGAGAACCAAAAGTGGGTCCTCTGGAAACTCGGCTGTGCTCTTGACCACCGAGATGTCTCTCCAGCCCCTGACAACTTTTTTCTTTTTGTTTTGTTTTGTTTTTCGAGATAGGGTCTCTCTGTGTATCCTTGGCTGTCCTGGACTCACTTTGTAAACCAGGCTGGCCTCGAACTCACAGCGATCCGCTTATCTCTGCCTCTGGATTAAAGGCATGTGCCGCTATGCCCACCTCCCTGACAACTTTTTAAAAAATCTATTTGTCTTTATTTTATGTTCATTGGTGTTTTGCCTGCATGTATGTCTGTGTGAAAGTGTCAGATCTTGGAGTTACAGACAGCCAGGTGGGTGCTGGGAATTGAATGCAGGTCCTTTGGAATAGTGGTCAGTGCTCTTAACCGCTGAGCCATCTCTCTAGCTCCCCCCCCACACACACACACACACATGCCCTCAGACATTTAAGCTTTAAAAGGGAATAAAGGGAAAGCAGCAGACGGTCACCCTTGGAAACTGTAAGCAAGCATAAGGAACAAAATAAACAGAAACCAGCCAAGTGGTCATCAGTGGTGGTGGCACACGCCTTTAATCCCAGCACTCGGGAGGCAGAGGCAGGTGGATCTCTGTGTGTTCGAGGCCAGCCTGGTCTACAGAGGGAGTCCAGGACAGGCAAGGCTACACAAACAAACTGCACAAGACAGGGAAGGCAGAGGTAAGAGTGAGGGACAAATAGGAGATGTGGTAGGTGGCAGAGCAGGAGCTAAGTGAAACCCTTCAGAGGACATCAAATTTGAAACAGAGGAAGAGAGGGGACAAGCGTGCACCCAGCAGAAGCCAGAGAACAGCAATGGACCTGAGGCAGGAACAAACTGAGCAGGGTCAAGGAAAACAAAGGTCAAAGGGCAAATAAGGTGCAGGAGAGCCGGACGTAAGCTTGATCAGAGAGCTACATATCCTACTGGACAAACAGGGCTAGGTTGTGCCTGTGCCCAGAAAATTCTAGAAGGCTACCAGCAGGCGTGACAGGGTCTCACTAAAATCTCAAGAAGCCCCCTTTGGCTGCTGTGCGAAAGATGGATGACAAGCAGAATTTGAGAACATAAGGAGGTTTACTATGATAGTCCAGGCTGGATCGAGACAGAGAATGGAGAAGGTTCTGGAACATTCTAAAATTTACTAAGCACTTGGCATCACCTCACACTGTGCGGTCTTTTGGAGTTTCGAAATCCATCCCCGGACCCTCACACCAAAGGGGGCGAATGTTAGGAGATCACGGAAAGGGAGAAAGAGGCTAAAACAGCCACGTACTTGTGTGTGGGCTGCCCCTGTGCCTGCTGCCGTGCCTGTTGGGAACGAGAGGCAGGGTTCCGGGTGCTCCGCTCTGCTCTGTGTCCCACTGCTGCTGGGGCAGTTGCATCATGGGATGGAACAAGAGAATAGCTGCCCCAGGGCAATTTCTGAACCCCCAGGAGAGCTGGTCACAGGCTGGACCTCCCAGGCAGAGAATGGCTGGCTCCAGATACTGATATTCCACAAATTCAAGCTGGCACGATACAGTTGGCTGTCCTCAGAGATAGGATACCCTGATCCCTTTCCAGAGCCACAGTTTTAGGCACAGGAGCCTCAGGAGGTAGAGGAAGAGTCTCCATTTTCTAATGAAAATCAGGGACACATCCTCACTTGGAAGGACTGCCAGGAAATTATTGGCTGTAGCACAAGCGAGATACTGTTACTGACAGGAAATCACATCCTGCTGTGAATAAATTCATAAATGAATAAATAAATGCTGGTGGTTGAAAGTGTTACCTGTCCAAAACTGGGCATGGTGGCAACTCGCCTGTAATCCCAGCACTGAGGGAGGCAGAGACAGGTGGATCTCTGTGAATTCCAGGCCAGCCTGGTCTACAAAGTGAGTCCAGGACAGCCAGGGGTACACAGAGAAACCCTGTCTCGAAAAAACAAAAACAAAAACAAAAAACCCAACCTCCCCGCCCCCCGCCGCCCAAAAAAAGAAAAGAAAATATTACCTGTCCAGAGATGAGCTGGGCTGGGCAGGTGAGGTGTCTCACACTGCAGTGCGGAAGCTGAAGCAGGAGATGTACAAAGAATTTGGGGCCAACCTGGGCTACATAGTAAGTCTAGGCCAGCCTGGGCTACAGTATGTAATCCTGCCTCTAAAAACAAATTGGTTCAGGTGGTGGTGGCGGCGGCAGTGAGAGCCTCGGCAACACACACTTTTAATCCCAGTACTCAGTGAGGAAGAAGCAGGTGGACCACTGTGAGGTCGAGGCCAGCCTGGTCTACAAATCGAGTCGGGCTACATAGCGAAACACTGTCTCGGGTGGGGGGGAAAAAAAAGACAGAGGCAGGAGTATTAGGAATTCAAGTGTGATCTCGGCGCTACACAGTTGAGTTTGAGATCAGTCTGGTTTGTATAAGACACTACAAAAACCCTCTGGGTGCTGGACTCCTATAGGTTTACCTCTGACTCCTGCTGTGCAACAGCTATATGGCTGTAGATGTGTTCCTCAGTCTCTCTGAGCCTCCGGCTCCTCATCTGTAAAATGGGTCTGGTAATACTAACAACCCCTGTTTTGATTCAGGGAATGGTTAAGTGGTTACGCAGGACACAGGAAGTGCCAAGCAAGGTGTAAACTTGTGGTAGCTTCTGCCCTAAGTCCATCTCAACGTCTGACACAAGGCTCGGGAAGTGTCCCTGAAGAAGTCACCTAGAGGGCTCTGAAGAGGTGGGTTCTGGAGGCTGATGCACTGTACTCCCTCCCCAGGGGGCTCTGCGCCTGCTGAGGAACACCTGCAGAAGCCATCACAATGCCTGCACAGCGACAGACTCCTCGGAGAAATAAATAAGGTGGGAGGGAGTTCTGTGGCTGCTGCTGCCAGAGAAAGGAAAACAAGCCTGTTTGCTATGGACCAGTAAAGACCATGATGAGAGCTAACACAGTGGCTTCAGCCTCGGAGTTGCCAGCTGCACGCTGCAGCCAGCCTTGCCCAGCGGGCACCTGACCTTCTGTGGTCTCAGGTCTGCACTGCTGGCCCCACCGGCTTCTCCACCACTGTTTATGGTCCCTACTGTAGACACACTCAGTTGCTTTGCAGTTGGTTTGGTTTGGTTTTTCGAGACAGGGTTTCTCTGTGTAGCCCTGGCTATCCTGGAACTTCCTCTAGACCAGGCTGGTCTTAAACTCAGAGAGATCCACCTGCCTCTGCCTCCCAAGTGCTGGGATTAAAGGCCCAGTGACTGGACATATCTTTTCTTTTCTTCTTCTTCTTTTTTTTTAAGATTTGTTACTTATCAATATTCAGCCTGCATGTGAGCCAACAGGCCAGAAAACATCAGATTTCATTATATGAGCCACCATGTGGTTTTTGCTAAATTGGTAAAAATTTTTAAAGTCCCTCTAGCTTCTTTTCTTTTCTCTTTTTTTAAAGATTTGTTTTATTTAGGGGCTAATTGTTGAAAAGTGTTGGCTGCTTCTCCAGAGGAACTGAGTTTGGTTCCTAGTACCCACATGGCAGCTCACAACCATCTGTAACTCCAGTTCCTGGGGATCCGCAGGCACGCATGTAGGCAAAACACCAAACACACATTAAAATAAATAAATAACCCTTAAAAGACTAATTTTATTCCTATGTATGTATGTATGTATGTGCGTGCGTGCGTATCTGTGTGAAGGCCCTGAAGAGGGCACAGGACCCTAGAGCTGAAGCTACAAGGAGTTGCAAGCCACCTGACATGAGTGCTGGGATTTGAACCCAGGTCCTTTGGAAGAGCAATATATGGTCTTGACCACCTAGCCATCTCTCCCCTCCACTTAAAAAACAAACAAATACGCATGCATGCACACATACCCACGCACGCACGCACGCATGCACGCACGCACACTCCTGTAATCCCAGTACTGTGGGAAGCAGAGGCAGGCAGCAGATCTCTTTTAGTCTCTTTGAGTTCGAGGCCAGCCTGGTCTACAAAGTGAGTCCAGGACAGTCAAGGCTACACAGAGAAACCCTGTCTCAGGAAACACACACACACACACACACACACACACACACACACACACACACACACAAAAAAAAAAAAAAAAACCAACCAACCATACAGACAAACAAAACCCTCCAAAACAGAATCTCCCTCTAGACCGGGTGAAATCTGCCTGCTTCTGCCTCCAAAACGCTGAGATTAAAGAGGTATGCCACAATGCCTGGTACTTTCCCCCTTCCCCCAAGCCATCTGGCTTTTCAAGACAGGGCTAGCCTCAAATTATAGAGATTTACCTGCCTCTGCCTCCCAAGTGCTGGGACTAGAGGTGTGTGCCACCACTGCCTGGCTCCTTTTCTCTATTTTTTTTTTTTAAGTTTTATTTTAAACTATGTGTGTATGTGTCTGTCTGTCTGTCTGTGGATATGTGCACCTGAGTGCTGGTGCCCTTGAAGGCCAGAAAAGGCCATCGGTCCCCTGGAACTGGAGTTACATGTGGTTGTGTGCCACCCAACATGGGCGGTGGGAACTGAAGTTCAGTCCCCCAGAAGGGCAGCAAGTGCTCAAACAACTGAGGCATCTCTCCAGGCCCAGCCTTCTAGCTCTTTCATCTAGCTCTCTTGGGTTCCTATCAGACACCAGCAAACCTTAGGACCCATTAGAACATGTTGCCACATGCCTACAAGCCCAGTACTTTGGAGAGCCCGGGGGGGCGGGCGGGGTCGGTCGCGGTCACTGCCAAACAGATGCCAATTGGGTCTCTACAAGCCAGTTCCAAGGCTACTTAGTGAGACTCCGTCTCAAAGGTCACAAAATAATAATAATAATAATAATAATAATAATAATAATAATAATAATAATAATAATAATAATAATAATAACAGCAGCAGCAATCATAACAAAATAAAATTCCGGCCAGGCTCAGCACTCGGGAGGCAGAGGCAGGTGGATCGCTGTGAGTTCAAGGCCAGCCTGGCCTACAAAGGGAGTCTAGGACAGCCGAGGCTACATAGAGAAGCCCTGTCTCGAAAAATCAAAATAATACAAAATAAAATAAAAATTCCTAATTTAAAAAGAAAATCAAATGCTCTCAAGGCCCATTTCCAGAATTGGAAACTCAAGTGCAGAGAATCAAAGGACCGGCAGCAGCCGAGCCAGACCTCAGGCTGAAACACGGCCACCTGCTACCCACTACCCTGTGGCTGTACCAGGTGACTCATTCCTCGGGCTTTACCTGTCACTGCTTCTGTCTCCGTCCCAATGGTCTCTCTTATCCCACCCTTCAAGCCTTCACCTAGAAATTCTTCAAGGAAGACCTTCCATCCCAGGCAAAATAAGCCTGCCTCCTCCACACTGGGGTATAATTCAATTTGACAACATAATGGCTGAATGTGTCCTCCTGGCTCGTCCACCACGGGTAGAGGCCAGTTCCGGTCCGTGGGAAGCTCGGGTGGATTGTCCTTATCTGTCTTGTGCCCAAACTCTAAGCTCTTCCAGTGTGATAATTGAGGCCCCAAAAGCCCTTAGGGAGCGGAATTACTCAGAATTCCTATACCCTCTCTATAGCCCTTCTGTTGTTTCTGTGGGGGGGGGGGTGGGGTCAGCTCAGTAGAACTCTGAGCTTGGGGCCCCTGCTAACCTTTCCCAGCGAACCCTTACAGCTGAGGCATTTGCCAATTCCGGCTCCCCTGATCTCCATGATGGTGGTGTGAAAGTGACTAGGTGGGCAGGAGCACGACTCAAAAGAGTCAGAGAGTCTCAAGTTCAAATACAGTAAGGTGACCTTGGGGGTAGGTGACCTTGGGATGGCCACACAAATCTTGGGTCCCCCAGAATCTTCTCCAGTAAAGCACTGCCACAGGTCCTCACCCTTCACAAACTACAACTGGACAAAAAAAAAAAAAAAAAGTAAGCCAAAAAGTAATTTTTAGAGTTTTGTGGTGGCATGTTTAATCCCAGCACTCGGGAGGCAGAGGCAGGCGGATCTCTGTGAGTTTGAGACCAGCCTGGACTGCAGAGAGATTCCAGGACACCCGGGGCTACACAGAGAAATCCTGTCTCAAAGAAAAATTAATTAACCATATTTTTAATATTTAAAGAAAAATTAAAAGCTAGACTATGCCAGTCTCCCTGCACAGTAGTAGTAGAAGTTGACCCAAGGTTTCCTCCCTCGCCTTCCACCTTGTCTACTTCCTTCAGGAAACTTTCCTCAACATTTCCTGGTGCCACCTCGTCTTCTCTCAGTGCTCTGTCCACAGAGCTCTTTTCTTTCTTCCTAAGTTCTCGATTTTGGGTTGTTTTTTTTTTTTTTTTTTTTTTTTTTTTTTTTTTTGAGACAGGCTCTCTCTGTATAGCCTTGGCTGTCCTGGACTTGCTTTGTAGACCAGGCTGGCCTCGAACTCACAGCGATCTGCCTGCCTCTGCCTTCTGAGTGCTGGGACTACAGGCTTGAGCCACCGTGCCTAGCACCAAGAGGGGCTTTTAACTTGCTAAGTTGCCCCAGACTCTGGGAAAGGATGAATAGGCAGAGATGGAGAACTACTCAGGAGTCCTAGGCTCTGCTGTGCACATCTCTAGCAAGACACCCAACGCTCCCAGCCCTACGCTCTTCATCTGGAAAGGAAGTGTTGAGAACTGCCCGCCCCACCGCTGTAAGGATGGTTCAGTGGGTAAAGGTGCTTGTCACCAAGGATGACAACAACCTGAGTTTGACCCCTCAGACTCACATTAGCAGAAGGGAGTGGACTCCGCAAGCTGTCTGCAGATCGCCACACTCACCACGACACAGACACGCTCCTTCCCTATAAGTAAATGGGTATAACAGTTCTATTTTCCAAAAGTTTATGTGTATGGATGGTTTTGCTTGCATATGTATTTGTGTAGGGGCTGGAGAGATGGCTCAGAGGTTAAGAGCACTGGCTGCTCGTCCAAAGGTCCTGAGTTCAATCCCCAGCAACCACATGGTGGCTCCAACCATCTATAATGTGATTTGGTGCCCTCTTCTGGTGTGCAAGTGTACATGAAGGCAGAACACTGTGTATCATGTTGTGCTCCTGGTACCTTGAGAGGCCAGAAGAGGGTTCAGATCCCCAAAAACATGAATTGAGGACTGTTGTGAGTCACCATGTGGGTGCTGGGAATTGAACCTTGATACTCTTTTTTTTCTGAACCTTGATACTCTTAGTAACAGTGCTCTTAACCACCAAGCCATCTCTCTAGTCTAAAATTAAAAAAACAATGTTGGGGTTGGAGAGATGGCTCAGCGGTTAAGAGCACTGACTGCTCTTCCACAGGTCCTGAGTTCAATTCCCAGCACCCACATGGTGGGTCACAACCATCTATACTGGCATGATGCCTTCTTCTGACCTATAGGTGTATATGCAGCTAGAAAAGTCATATACATAAAATAAATGAATGATTTTTTTTTGAGACAGGGTTTCTCTGTGTAGCCTTGGCTGTCCTGGACTTGCTTTGTAGATCAGGCTGGCCTTGAACTCACAGCGATCCACCTGCCTCTGCCTCCTGAGTGCTGGGATTAAAGGCATGCGCCACCACACCCGGCGAATAAATATTTTTTTTAAATGTTGGTAGCACACGCCTTTAATCCCAGCACTTGGGAGGAAGAGGCAGGCAGATCAATGTAACAAAATAAAATTCCGGCCAGGCTCAGCACTCGGGAGGCAGAGGCAGGTGGATGGCTGTGAGTTCAAGGCCAGCCTGGTCTACAAAGGGAGTCTAGGACAGCCAGGGCTACACAGAGAAACCCTGTCTTGGGGAAAAAAAGAAAAAAGAAAGAGAAAAAGTCAAAAAAAAAAAAAGAAAGAAAGAAAGAAAGAAAAGGTCTACCTGATATAATTGCTGGGAAGGACAGATGAACCCACATACACGAAAGGCCTTTTGTTATAAACTAAAAAGCACTACACATATACATGATTTTTTCCTTTTTTGTTTTGTTTTGTAGTTTTGTTTTGTTTCAAGACAGGGTTTCTCTGTGTAGCCCCAGCTGTCCTGGTATTTGCTCTATAGACCATGCTGACCTGCCTGGCTTTTAGTTTTGTTTTTGGTGGGGTTTTTGTTTTGTGTTGTTTTGTTTTGTTTTTTGTTGTTGTTTTCTCTCCCTCTTTTCTTTTGGTTTTTCGAGACAGGGTTTCTCTGTGTAGCCCTGGGTGTCCTGGATTCGCTCTGTAGACCAGGCTGGCCTCGAACTCATAGATCTGCCTGCTTCTGCCTCCTAAGTGCTGGGATTAAGTGTGCCTAATGCCTGGCTAAGGTTTTTTTTTCAATTATGTGTATGCATATGTGGGTATGTACACATGACTGCAACTGCAGGTGGAGCAGAAAGGGTTTCAGAGCCTCAGGAGCTAGAGTCACAGGCAGCTGTGACCTGCACGACATGGGTGCTGGGAACTGAACTCAGGTCCTCTGCAAGAGAGCCTAACTGCTGAGCCACCTCCATAGCTGCCACTACCTCCTTTTTTTTTCCAAGTCAGGTGTGGCAGGTGGACCGCTGAGTTTGAGGCCAGCCTGGTCTACAATGCAAGTTTCAGAACAGAGAAATCCTATCTTGAAAAACTAAAAGCAAACAAATGGGGGACAGAGAGAGAGACAGAGATAGGGAGAACTCCGGAGAGAGGGAGAGAGACACACAGAGGGGGGTATGCTGGGGGGCGAATGCTTGTGCACGAGACCTCAAAGTCACAACTGTCTTGCGCCCCACTCTGGAGAGCTAGGAGGTGTATATCAGACCTCCCATCCTTGCACATACATATACACAAAATTCTATAAACAGATTATCATTTTAAGTGTCTCAAACCCACCGATGACTGTACTGTCCCACAGCTAAAGAGTCAAAAGACAAGCTCATCTCACCGAACTCGGCATCCAAGAAAATTTCAGCAAGCCACATTCTGAACTGCTATAGCTCACAGCAACCATGCAACAGACCTTATGGCAATCTAGGAACCCACTAAAGCCGCTCTCTCACCCTCAGATCTCCCTCCTGAAAAAGGAGATTTGGAGGCAGATCACTAGTTAGGAATCCTAGCTTTCTCTAAGCCTGCCTTCCTCATCAGAAAACACAAGGATGGAAAAATGTCTACCTGACTTAACTGCCATGAAGGGCAGGTGAGCCCACATTATGTCCAGCTCAGGACTGGGACACGGACGTACGGGATGGACACACGGGGACACACACACACACACACTTGGGCCTGGCATCATCATTTCTAGCTTGTAGCCAGCTAATACGGGAGAAATAAGTACAAAGGCATTAGGGAGGGTACCGTTGTGTTTGCGGTGGTGGAAGTCTCGGTAGTAGAGAGAGAAAGATCCTGCTGGAATTTCGTGTCCAACATAGTTGCTAAATGTACTATAATTATCACATTTGTGTAAAAATTCAAGGATCTGCATTCTGCTATTTTCACCAAACTGGATGAACTGCGGGCACTCGGGAAAATGGCACGAAGTTGGGGGTTCTTGTGCCCATGCACCATAGTCCTGCCTAACAACGGGGGGGGGGGGACGAAATCCTCCATCGCTTTGCTGGGGGCACCCAGCCCCCTCCCAACTCGACGCCAAAGCCCCAGCCCCTCCAGCCCCCAAGGCTTGCCCATCAGTGATTGGCACCTCAGCCATCCTGTTCTGTCAATAATGTGGGGCGGGGGTTGGGGGGAGCTTTGTCTCTGTGAAGGACCCCCCCCCAGCCCAGGAACTTTACAAACACCTGAACATGAGGGTTTCTAAAAGAGAACGAAGCAGCTGTGACTCGCAGAGGGGACCTTCTGTCCGCGGAGGGGGCTCTGTTTCTCCAGGGCCCACAGCCCTTCCAGGGCGCCCCCCAATAGCCAGAGTCCCTGCACCCAGCAGTCCCTGTGAATTCCCCTGCCTAGCTACTGTCCACCCAGGAGGCCTCTGAGCCCAGAGACGGATGCCACGACCGGAAATGCCCTCCTGCTTAGCAGACCCAGACCGCGCCCCCCTTTCCTGCCGCCCCCTCCCCCAGGGCAGGGCCCGCAGGCCCCGGATCCCCGGACTCGCGTGGCCGCCGTAACCGACTGGGGCGACCCATCAGCCGGCCATTGTCCCCGGCCCTCGCCGCGGCACCTCCACCTCTAGGCACTGCAGATCCAAAGCAAATACAAAAGGGGAAATCCCCACTTCTAGACTCGTACCACCCCCTTGCAGTGGGATCCGCAAAGCATCCGTGCACCCCAAAGCTCTAGACCCAGGGGAGACTACCCCCCCTTCCCCCAGCGCCACCACGAAAGAAAATCCCAAGACATCCCCTGGGGGCTGCAGTGGAGACCCAATCTCCCAGGCGGCAGGTGCCCGGGTACACAATAACTTTGAAACTTTGGGGGCAGGGGTACGGGGATCTGCAGAGATTCCCCCCCCCCAAAAATAATTCATGGTAATGGGGGTGCTGCTGCTCTATTCTTGCGAAGCCGCCTTTCCAGGTGGCCTGGCACGGGCTTCCCGCGCCTCCTCCGCGCGCGGCCCTGTCCGGCCCTGCCCGGGCGCCCCAGCCTCGCGCGCCCCAACCTTGCGCGCCGCCGGAGACGCGGTGGCCCGGCCTCTGCCCCGCGGGGCTCCGCCGCGCCAAAGCACTCACCTCGGCCGGGCTGCGCTCCCCGCGGGCCTGCGCCGAGCCCGATAAATGGTATGCTATGACTAGAGGTATGATTACGTTATTATTATTAGTAATAATAAGAGTAAATGCTATTTAATTACGGGCGGCCGCATCCTGCTCCCGGCGCCGCCGCCCGGGCAGCTCGGTCCATGTGGCTCCAGAGCGCTTTACTTTCATTTCCAACCCCCTCGGCCGGCCGCTCGCGGCAGCACCCGCTGGAAGCTCCGTCTCCCCGCAGCTCTCCCTCCTCGGGTCCTAGAGAGCGCAGCTCCTCCTTGCCTTAGTCGCGCCCGGGGTGGGCGGCGCGGGCTGAGCACCTGGGGGGGGGGCGGTAAGAGGCGAAGGGGGGGAGTCTGCAAGCCCCCCTTCCCAGTGGACGGTTAATGCCTGGAATTCACCTTGATTTTCTTTCAAAAGTGCCCTTCCTTTTCTGGGCTTTTTCTCCTGGCAGTTCTGCGTTTCTGGGCGGATGCTGGCTCAACCTCTGCTTTGCCCACTGCCTCCACCACCACCAGAGCAAAAAGCCACACTTTTCCAGGTGTTTGGATGAAAGAAGGTATCTCCAAGCCCCTGGTTGTGTATTTGGCTGGGGTTTCACGTGTAGAAAGTTAAAGAAAAAGAAGAAGAAGAAAAAAAATCGATGACACTTGTTTAAGGGAGCCTGGCTGATTTTCTTGAAGGAAGGGCCATCATGTTGGGTTTAGGGACCACTGCAGAGGGTTTTGCAGTGCTGCAGGCTCAAACCCTGAATTCAAGGCAAGAAGCAGGCCAGGGTCAGCAGCCAGAAAGGTCAGAAGGATAAAGTGGGGGCAAGCCCCAGCCAACAGGGTTCTTTTAAGTGTTATTTATTTATTTATTTGGTTTTGGTTTTTCGAGACACGGTTTCTCTGTGTAACATTGGCTGCCCCAGACTAACTCTGTAGACCAGGCTGGCCTCGAACTCACAGCAGTCCACCTGCCTCTGCCTCCCTGAATGCTGGGATTACAGGATTACAGGCGTGGACCACCATGCCCGACTATTTGTAAGTGGTTTTTGTTTTGTTGTGTTGTGTTTTTTTTTTTTTTTTTTTTTTAAACTGGGTTTCTCTGTGTAGCCTTGGCTGTCCTGGACTCACTTTTGTAGACCAGGCTGGTCTCGAACTCACAGTGATCCTCTGCTTCCCGAGTGCTGGAATTACACGACCGGCTATTTTATAAGTGTTTTTAAAGTCAGTTTTTTATTTCATGTGTACTAGTGTTTTGGCTCTAGATGTGTATGTGTCCTCAGAGCCTGTCAGAGGCCAAAGCAGGGTATTGGAGCTTCTGAAACTGGAGTCACAGATGGTTGTGAGTCACTGTGTGGGTGCTGGGAACCTAACAAGGGTTCTCTAGAAGAGCAGCCAGTACTCTTTTTATGATGATGATGATGATGATGCCTACATGCCAGAAGAGGGCATCAGATCACATTATAGTTTGTTGCGAGCCACCCTGTGGTTGCTGGGAATTGAACTCAGCACAGTTGGAAGAATAGCGGGTGCTCTTAACCACTGAGCCATCTCTTGAAGATAGATCAGGTATTGGAATATCACTGTGGGGAATAGAGATCCAGGACCTTGAGTAGATAGTAGATATTGATGGTGTTCAGAAATGGGAGGTGGGGAAGTCTCATTAAACCAACTTAGCAGGATTCTTGCTAAAATTTGGACAATTGAGCCAAGCTTAGCGGCCCACGATTTTTATCTCAGTACTGTAGAAGGCAAAGGCATGCCTGATCTCTGGGAGTTCCAGGCCAGTCTGTTATAAATAGCAAGTTCCGGGACAGCTGGGACTACACAGAGAAACACCATTTCAAAAATAATGATAATAGGGGCTGGAGAGATGGCTCAGAGGTTAAGAGCACTGGCTGCTCTTCCAGAGGTCATGAGTTCAATTCCCAGTAACCACATGGTGGCTGTAATGTGATCTGGCAGCAGGTATACATGCAGATAGAGCACACATACATGTAAATTAATTAATTAAAAATAATGATAATAAATAAAAATTTAAAGTAAAATAAAATTCAGAGAATCTAGAGATAAGTACACAAACAAGCCCAAAAGGCTAGGCCTATTTGAAAAGTTCAGGGGAGCCTAGATAGAATTCTATCATAGAAAGCCTCTTTCTTGGGAATCTTTCCCAGAAGAGAATTAAGGTTGCTAAGAGGACCAAGATAAAAGAGAGGCTAAACAAACATCATCTGTAAGCAGCCATGGTGCAGCCTCAGAACTGGTAATAGACGGGCAGGATTTGAATCCAGATCCTTTGATTCCAAACAGTGTTTATGGCCCTCTACTTCCTTCAGGAAACTTTCCTCAGCATTTCCTGGTGCCACCTCATCTTCTCTCAGTGCTCTGCCCACAGAGCTCTTTTCTTTCTTCCTTGATTTTGTTTTGTTTTGTTTTGTTTTGAAACAAGGTCTCTCTGTGTTAGCCTTGGCCATCCTGGACTCACTTTGTAGACCAGCCTGGCCTCGAACTCACAGCGATCCCCCTGCCTCTGCCTCCCGAGTGCTGGGACTAAAGGCAAGTACCACCATACCCGGTGATTAAATAAATAAATATTTAAAAAAAGGAAGGGGCCTGGAGAGATGGCTCAGTGGTTAAGAGTGCCACCTGCTCTTCAGAGGTCCTGAATTCAATTCCCAGCAACCACATGGTGACTCACAAACCCTCTTCTGGCCTGCAGGGGTACATGCAGACAGAACACTATATATAATTAATAAATCTTAAAAAGAAAAAAAAAAAAGTAAACACAGCCCTAGGTTCTTGTCCCTCTTGGGCACCTCCCATAGCATAATTTAAATGTTTAAAATTCTCCCTGGTATAGCCCTAGCTCCCAAGGGTATGTCTGATACCAGTGTTGGTCGAATAGATATATTTGTAAAGATCAAGTCTACCAGTCTCACAGCTGATGTGCAATAAATTAAATATACATGCACATGCGTGCACATAAGATGAAGGGGAGGAAAGATGGCAATGGCTTACAGGCATTGGGTCCTTCAGGAAGCAAAAGGGCAGTACTTACTGTGTAGGACAAACACTGTTTTTTTATTTTTATTTTTGGTTTTTCAAGACAGGTTCTGAGGGGCCGGGCGTGGTGGCGCACGCCTTTAATCCCAGCACTCGGGAGGCAGAGGCAGGCGGATCGATGTGAGTTCGAGGCCAGCCTGGTCTACAAAGTGAGTCCAGGATGGCCAAGGCTACACAGAGAAAGCCTGTCTCGAAAAAACAAAAACAAAAAACAAAAAAAAAAAAGACAGGTTCTGTCTGTGTAGCCCTGGCTGTCCTGGACTCACTTTGTAGACCAGCCTGGCCTTGAACTCACAATGATCCACCTGCCTCTGCCTCCCGAGTGCTAGGATTAAAGGCTTGCGCCACCACCGCCTGGCATAGACTCTGGGTTTCTGGGTAATAAGGTGAGAATCGCTTGGCTAACATTAGGAATACTTAAGAAGTCTTGCATTGTCATGTGTTGACTATCTGACGCACATCCCCCTAAAGCAAACCACGCCATCTTAATTAGCCACCTCACATCTAAAATCAAGATTAAAAAAAAAAAAACAAAACCTGAGCCAGCTAGGCAGTGTGTTGTACACCTGTTATGGAGGCAGGAAGCAAGAGGATCAGGCATTGAAGGCCAGCCTCAACTAGCCCAAAATCTAGCCCACGATAGAGACTGAACGATGTCAGTTCCCCAACCTCCTATGCAGTTTACGTTGACGTATTCCTGACAGTTTACCACGTCAGACCCCACTGTTAATCCCGCTCTCTTCTGGGATAAGGCTACTGAAGCCTCAAATGAGTTAGCTGCCAAGAGGCCTGAAGATTCTGCCATCCCAACCTACTGCTTAAATACCAGATATTGGAATGTCTGTCAATTAAGGAAGATTTGGCAGGATGCTAGCTTCTAAAGTTTTCAATATGACATCAGTTTGTTAATACAGACTGTCAGAAGCCGGGTGTGGTGGGCACAGTGACGCACGCCTTGGATCCCAGCAGTTGGGAGGCAGAAGCAGGCAGGTCGCTGTGAGTCCGAGGCCAGCCTGGTCTACAAAGTGAGTCCAGGACAGCCAGGGATGTTACACAGAGAAACCCTGTATCGAAGACTCCCCAACCACAGATGGGGTGCTTTGGAGATAAGTACCAAAAATCTCACACCAATAGACCAGTGTTTTCAGAGGAGTCCTGATGGTCAGCTGTGAGCTCCTATGTTCTCACATCAAAGCCAAAAGAATATTAACAACCACTGCCTAGTTATCCTGAGCAAAGATATGCATATATTATCAAGTCTCTATTTATTCAATGTGCATTGGTGTTTTGTCTGCATGTCTATCTGTCTGTCTGTCTGATGGTGTCAGATCTCCTGCAACTTGAGTTATAGACAGTTGTGAGTTACCATGTGGGTGTTGGGAATTGAACCCCGATCCTTTGGAAGAACAGCCAATGTTCTTACCCACTGAGCCATCTCTCCAGCCTCAATATATTGTTTCTTACCATCTTAAAAGCCCTACCAGGTAGGGATTGTTTTTACCTACTTCAGGTGAGAACAGACACAAACAGTTAGTGACTAGGTGTAGAGGAATGTTAATTCAGAACATGGTTGCTCTGGCAGGAGCTCACATCCAAAGACCTTCTAGGTCTCTGTGATCTGCTTGGAATACAAACACGCCTTTAATCCAGGAGTCAGAGGCATCTGAGTACAAGGCCAGCCTGGTATAGAGCAAGTATCAGGTAAAAAAAAAAAAAAAAAGCTTAGGTCCAGGCAAGGTAGTATAACCTTTAATCTCAAACAGTGAAGGTAAAGTTAGTTTGTAGAAGGAAGCACCCATGTTTGAAAGTGATGTTTTAGTTGAGTGACAGAAAAAAAAAAAAAAAAAAAGACAAACCAGAGAAGATCTGACAGAATAAGATTCGCCCAACTGTCCCTTTGAGAGGAAGGAGAAGCCACTTAAGGGAGCAGCATAGAGAGTGAGCATAGAGGAGGCAGTTTGACCAGGAGAGTTTTACAGAGAGAAGTTGAATGAGAGAGAACAAGTTAGACACGAGCTTGTGAATACAGAGCAAGCCAGAGAATGAGAAGGAGCCGGAAGATTGGGGCAAGTTTCCGGAGTTAGTTTGAGCAGAGCAATTCAGAGGCCGAGAGAAGCCAGAGTAAGTCAACTGGGAGAGGAGTCTGAGCCAGAACAGCTGAGTTGAGCCAGCCAGCCCAGTGCTCAGTGAGAACAAGAAAGGGTGAGCTCATTCAGCAGTAAGTCTCAGGCTGAAAACATTCTAGGCCTAGGCTAGATTGTAGGGAGGCTGAAGCTTCCAGGGCTAGGCCTAGGTTAGCAGACAGAGGCAGTGAGCTTCTTAGACAACTGAAGCAGGCGAATGAAAGTTTCTTTTAAAAGGAGGTCAAGGTCACACATCTAAGGAAGAGACAGGGGCATGATTCGGTCTCATTTTTAAAAAAATTAATTTATTTATTATGTATACAGTGTTCTGCCTGCATGTACACCTGCAGGCCAGAAGAGGCCATCAGATCACACTACAGATGGTTGTGAGCCACCATGTGGTTGCTGGGAATTGAACTCAGGACCTCTGGAAGAGCAGATGGTGCCCTTATCCGCTGAGCCATCTCTCCAGCCTCTGGATGGGGACATTTTAATTCTGCATCTGTCATTCATTACCCACAAGTGCTTGTCACACGAGTGAGCCACTAGAGGTGGGAATCCAGGGTGCGTGCTCTTTACCTTGAGGAATCGGCAAGGGTATCACTACTCACGTATCCTTTCCGTGTGTATCCTCCGCACCAGGCTTAGTCCCTGCTGCCTCCAGGGACAGCCTGAGCACATGGCAACCTGGGCTGAAGTCATGTTCAAGTTCACTGACTCCTTCAACAAGCAGTTCACTGCAGTCATTGCCAGGTCCCAAGTCCTCACAGCTCTAGCACAGCCCCAGGTCTATGACTCTCCCACACAGAAGTTTCTTAACTCTGGGACCACCACGCGGTGGCTCACAACCATCTATAATGGGCTCTGATGCCCTGCTCTGGCCTGCAGGCACACATGCATGAATATAAATAAAGACATTTTTTTTCTTTTCCTTTTTTCTTTTTCTTTTTGTTTTGTTTTTTCGAGACATGCCTCCCAAGTGCTGGGATTAAAGGCATGCACCACCATGCCCAGCTAAAATTTTGATATTTTAAATAGTGTTGAGGGGACCGGAGAGATGGCTCAGTGGTTAAGAGCACTGTCTGCTCTTCCAGAGGACCTGGGTTCAATTCCCAGCAACCACGTGGCAGTTTGCAACTGTCTGTAGCTCCAAGAGCTGACACTCTCACACAGACATACATGCAGGCTAAACACCAGTGCACATAAAATAAAAATTAAAAAATTATTTAAAAAATATAGTGTTGAGACTGTGAAAGGCTATGGGGACTTTTTTAAAAATTGGGAGGTCAAGGGGTTCAAGACAGGGTTTCTCTGTGTAGCCTTGACTGTCCTGTACTCACTTTGTAGACCAAGCTGGCCTTGAACTCACAGCAATCCACCTTGCCTCTGCCTCCCAAGTGCTGTGATTAAAGGCATGCACCACCACACCCAGCCTACTATGCTCATTTTTGCTGCCACCCTTCCCCGACATGACACACTAGGCTTCAATTTCTAGCACCCATGTGTCAGCTCACACCAATCTGTAACTGTAGCTCCAAGGAATCTGACACCTTCTGGCCTCTTACTGTACTATACAAGCATAGCACATAGATACACATGCAGCCGAAACACCCACGTGGGCCACATGGACCATGCCACCAGGAAATCCGGCGTGGAGCTAATGTATGGTCGAGATGTGTCCAAACCCTGCAAATCTCAATCTTGAGACCAGCAAGAGTAAAAAAAATCACTACCTCCTTGTTATGTGACTGCATGCCCTGTTGCATGTAGCCTTGCTCCCTACCTCCGGAGTTCTTGAGGTAGTCACGTAGTCTAGCACCTGCGATTCCTCTCCATGCAGATAAAGCATCCATTGATCTCAGCCCCAACCAATAATGTGCACTCCTCCTGAAAACCTCTTCCCACTCCCCAAGGTTCATTAGAGGCCTTGTTCACCACGAGTAAAATGCACAAGCTAATTTCACTAAACACCATCTTGGAGCCGCCGCCGCCATCGCCATCAGCACTGCCGCGGGCGCCACTGCCGCTGCCGCAAGAACTCAAACTAAAAGGGCTGTAAGCCTTAAAAGGCTGTGTCAGAGAAGCCTTTCTCCTTCTGGGCTCTCACCACAGGACTGGGATCCTTGAACCTGCCTGCCTGTCTAAGCTTTATTCCTTTGGGTCAGGTGCCTGGACGCTCCAAAGGGCAGAAGTGGACCCGGGCTCTGGACCAACACACACCCATACACACAAAACAAGAATCTTGTAAAAAGAGAGGCTCCTGAGCCTCAAGCATGAGATCAGCTAGTGACAGACAGCTGCAAAATAGATGAAATGCGGGCATTAATCATGGTTTCAGCTGTTCTCAATGTATTATTATGAAAGTGTTCATCCTTAGCACTTGGGAGGCTGAGTCAAGAGATCACAAGTTCTAAGCTAGGTTGGCCAGTGCAGTAAGATTGATCCTGCCTAAAAGTAAATAAGTAAATGCAGAAGTTCCATCGAGAGAAAAAAAAAAATCTCCACACAGGGCAAGAGAGACAGGTGAGAGGTTAAGAGTACACACCACTCTTGGAAAGGATCCAGAGCAGTTATAACTAACATCTTATTCATATAATGGTCAAAAAAGTTAGCATGACAGTGGTGGTACAGGACCGGGTGTGGTGTGGTGGTGCATACCTTTAACCCCAGCACTGAGGAGGGTGGGAAGGCAGAAGGCAGGTGGCTGAGTTTGAAACCAGCTAGGTTTACAGAGCGTGTTCCATAACAGCTAGGGCTACAAAGAGAAACCCTGCCTCCAAACCCCAAAACCAACCAAACAAAAGCTTACTAGTTTTTTGCTTTTTAATGTATGTAGGTGGTTTTGCCCGCAAGTATGTTTGTGTACCACGTGTGGGCAATGCACGCAGAGGTCAGAAGGCGACTTTGGATGCCGTGGAACTGTAGTTACAGGTTGCTCCGAGCCACCATGTGGATACTGGGAATCGAACCTGAGCCTTCTGGATGATCGTTGGGTACTTTCACCTGCTGAGCCGTCTCTCCAGCCCTCCCCTCTTCCCCACACTATTTTCTTTGAGAGTAAGTTGTAGACATCATGCTCCTTTACCGCTAATCACTTCAGCAGTTTCCTCCAAGAAGAAAGTCAGTCTTACTCCGAAACGACAGAGGAAAATACATGTCACTCCAAGCTCTTGTTCAACAGCAAAGACATTAATGTGATTTCTTACAGGGGTTTTGTTTATTTTTGGTTTGTATTATTTTGAGACAGGGTTTCTCTGTGTAGCCTCGACTGTCCTGGTCTTGCTTTGTAGACCAGGCTGGCCTCGAATTTACAGATATCTGCCTGCTTATGCCTCCCTTAGTGCTGGGAGTACAGACATTTTTCCATTTTTAAATTTTCGATGAATCCTTGGAGCTTCCTTTCATTTTCGTGGGAATTAAACGAGGGGGGAAAAATCTTTTCTCTTAGCGAGTGGATCCCTATTGCTACTAAAGAGATCCGGGAACATGCCTTTGACAGCATCGACTTTGTCAATAAAGTTGCATGAATGAGAGCGTAAACCCCTACGGAAGGGCGCGGCTGCTTTGCCGCCGCATTGTCTGCCGGGATTTGTAGTCTGAGGGAGCGCCCCTCAAACAACATCCTACAGTCTTGTGGAGAAAGAGCCAGAAGCCGAGAGGGCGGGCGGAGAAGGTTGTGAACGCCAGCGCAGTGCCTCATGGGAGTTGTAGTTCATATGTCGCGTCCAGCCAACGCCCGCGGGGGAGGACAGGACTTCCCTTCCCGGTAGGCCCCGCAGGCGGGCCCTGCAAAACCCCGCTCGGGCTTGAACAAATCAAATCGAAGGAAAGAAACTGCCGGCTTTCAAAATTCCTCCTCCGCCGCCATAATCGCTGGGGATCGTGAAGCAGGTGGCGTGCACACAAGCTAGAAGAGTAGCCTCGGCAGCGAGGAGAGGCGAGCGGACTGGTCACTGGGACAAGCCATACCGAGGCGCGGTGGCCGGATAGGTCCTCACGTGGGCTCTCAAGCAGTCACCGACGCGCGCGTTCCGTCGCCCCACGCGGCGGTGCCGCCTGTTTGCTGTGAGTCGGGGCCCTCACGTTGTTCCTGTCACCTGCCTAGGCCACCAGGGCCTGGGTGGGGCCGCCGCGATCGCCTCGCGCCTGCCCTTTGACCTCGCTGCGCCCACCGCGGCCAGGCGTTAGGGGGTGGGTGGGGTGGGACGCTGGGCGGCGCTGGCCCTTTGACATTTTGGGGAAACTGAGGCCTAGAGTGGGCACCAGCCCCAGCTGCCTCCCTCCGCGCTGCTGCCTGCGGTGGCGTCGCACGTTGCCATCCATCTCACCTGGAGGCGGTGCGAGGCCGCCTGGCGTTCCGGGTGGGGCCCCGCAGCCCATCGCCGCCTACCGGAGTCGGCCCACGGCCGCGCGCGGGCTGGACTGGCATGAGTCACTGCTGACGCTTAGCCGGGTCGATGGATGGATGTACACCTGAGGACGTCTCCCACGCGGCCGCCCGGGAGCAGAGGCGTTTGTGTGTTTGACCGTTTGTGTCTGCTCCCTCGCAGGCCACCTGCTGACCTTGGGTAGATCAGTTCCGGCCCTCTCTGTGCTTTGGTTAGTCATTCTTTATAGAGTGGAGGAGAGAGCCTGTGGGGTGTGTCTGTGTGTCCCCAGCCCATGGATTGAGAACGCGCTTTTTACCTGGAGCCCTACCACCACCACGTTTTAAATCTCATTGTCCCATCTTAGAACTGTAAGAGGTGGCTGAGTTCTAGATAGATTTTTTTTTTTTTTTTTTTTTTTTTTTTTTACTTCGTGTTGTCATTCTTTGAGCCCCTCAATGTCAGACCTTACACGGGGACACTTTTCCTGTCAAAGCAGCGTGATGCACTTTTATCTGCTAGATACCCTCCAGGGACCCTCCTGGTCACTAATGCTTATACACAGTCTTTAAAATGTCCTTTGTGCCTTGAGTCTCATCTTTTCTCCTCTAACAATTACATGTTCATCTCTCTGATCTAGCCATAGCCCCACTAGCCTTGCAGTCCCTCCTTTTCTCACACAAGCCTTTGCATGTTCTTTTCCCTTTGTAGGAATGGGTTTTTTGCAGCACTCAATCTATGATAGCGATGGTTTTGTTATAGATAGCACGTTTTATCATTCTATTGTAAAGTGCACCCCCCCAAAAGAAAACCACCAACAACAAAACCTCTTCTTCCTTGCCTTTCCAAAATGGTTGGTTTGTGTGGGTTTTTTTTTTTTTTTTTTTTTCCTTTGTATTATTCAGACTGAGTCTCATGTAGTCTGGGCTCGCCTCACCTCCCAAGTGCTAGATCATAGGTGTGCCCCACCATGGCCCTTTTCTTATTATTTTCCTTTTTTGTGTGTGATGATAGAGATTGAAACCAGGTCCTCACAAATACCAGGCCCCTCCCTCATGTCCATGCACTTTTTCATTAACATGCAAAATATTTTGCTTAGCGTATAAGCTTCGAGAGGTATGTGCTTCACGTGCCCAATGCATGTCCAGTATATAGTGCCCAATGCACTGTTTTGCTGACTGTTTTGATACCTTATCCCGAGTAGTGATTTATGCTTATTGGTAATCAGGGTGCTCAAGCGTAAGGTGAGGAAAAGTGATGGAGGCTGGCTGAACCGAGAGGGAGGCCTGGTGTGGGGCAGGACATTAGAGGGGCTTTTGGGGCTATACCCCAGCCATTCTGCCAATCTGTTAAGATCCTCGTTATGGGGAACTTTGTCTCTGGTGGTGAGATTATCAACTATGTATTTGATTGTAGTCCTGCTTCCTGGCAGAGGAAACTCCTAATGTGCACGCTGGCTCACAGGTAGTGGCACTAGGACAGGTGGAGGTAGCCGTTACAACAACCCAAACAGAATTAGAGGGCTGGGACTCTCACTCTGTATCCCAAGCTCAGATTTTGCCATTGGCACCTATGATTTTAACCAATCATGCTTACGTAACAAAGTCTATAAACCTCCAAAAGGACAGGGCTTGGCATGCTTCCAGGTATCTGAACACGCACTCTGGGAGGACATGTGGGAGGTGCATGGACGTTCTGGCTTCTTTTCTCAGCCCTTCCCTATGCTTTCTTTGTGTTTATCTGGCAGCTTATTTGTATTCTTTAAAACCCCCCCCTGCCCTTTGTTTGCTGGCATGATGGAGCATACCTTTAACCCCAGCGCTGGGGAAGCAGAAGCAGGCAGAGCTTTTGACTTCGAAACCATCTTGGTTTACAGATTGAGTTCAAGTCAACCAGAGATGCACATTGAGACCTTGTATCTAAATAAATGAATGAATAAGTCATTTGTTGAGGGTAGAAGGTAGAGCTCAATGTGAGAGGTCTAGGGTGCCATCCCCAGCACACACCCACATGCCACACAGACACACACACATCTTTTTAAATAAACAAGTAGGGGCTGGAGAGGTGGCTCAGAGGTTAAGAGCACTGTCTGCTCTTCCAAAGGTCCTGAGTTCAATTCCCAGCAACCACATCATGGCCTAAACCATCTATAATGAGATCTGGTGCCCTCTTCTGGCGTGCAGGCATACATGCAAGCAAAACACTGTATATGTAATAAATAAATCTTTAAAAAAAAAAAAAAACTAAACCAGTAGATACTGTTTTCCCAGTGTTCTGTGATCTGTTCTAGCAAATTAATTGACCCCAAGGGAACCGTCATGGCAACCCTAGTTCATAGCCAGTAGATCAGAAGCGCGGGTAGACACTGCAATCCATGTGAGCATCTTGTGTGGCTCAGCCTTGTAGACAGCTCTCAGCTCCTGGCTTCTGAATTGGAGAACAGCATGCAGGGTGTCCTGGCGAGCTGGCTTGTCCAAAGTGTGTCAGGAAACAATGGGAGGCTGGCTTTGTTTTCCACACACTGCTCTGTTGCTATGGCAGCCCTTGTGAGGTAGATAATGCTGGTCTCCTAGGAAGCTCTGAGGGGCCGCTGTGGCGTGTGCAGTCTGAAACCAGACATGCAGTGGCCTTAGCCTTGTGTACCACCCCAAGTCATGGCAGCATGGGCAGTGGGGCACTCCCTGGCATGGATGACCTGGATCCCATAGCCGTCTATGTCCTGTTTGAGGAGTGGCATCCTCAGACACAGTGCTGCCAGGATGATCAGGCAGGTGTGTGCCTCTTGAAGCAGCCCTGGCTTTGGGGTTTGACTGTCCTTGGCTGGGTCTCTCTGTTGGGGCAGTGTGGAGAGGGACTTGTGGAAGTTGGTCTCTCTTCTACTTTCCAGACTGTTATTTTAATATTTTCTTTTCTCTTTGTGGTTTAGTTACTGAGTTATTCATGGAAGGAAGTGGGCTAATCCACCCCTCTGACTAGTGATCTCAAGGGGACGTCCTCCTGCCTGCCCCCCTCCCACATACTTGGGGGTTATGCTTTGGGGTCATACCCAGGGCCTTAAGTTTTCCAGAAGAATACTTTTAACAAGGTTATCTTGTTGTTGTTGTTGTTGTTTTGTTTGAGACAGGGTTTCTCTGTGTGGCCTTGGATGTCCTAGACTTGTTTTGTAGTCCAGGCTGGCCTTGAAGTCACAGCGATCCCCCTGCCTCTGCCTTTCTGAGTACTGGGATTAAAGGCATGCCCCACCACACCTGGCTAGGACACGTTTTTAATGTGTATGTGTGAGTGTGAGTGTATGCGTGTGAATGCAGGTACCCTCAGAGGTCAGAGGGGTCTGATGTCCTGGAACTGAACTTAACAGGTAGTTGTGAGCTGCCTACATGAGTGGTGGAAATCAAATGTGGGGTCTCTGTAAGAGCAGCAGGTCCTCCTAACTGATGATCCATCTCTTCAGTCCTCCCTCCCAAGATTCTTTTTTATTTTTCTTTTGTTCTTTTGAGACAGGGTTTATCTGTGTAGCCTTGGCTGTCCAGGCTGGCGTCAAACTCACAAGGTTCCTCCTACCTCTGCTTCCCAAAGTGCTAGAATGACAGGTGTGTGCCACCATGCCTGGCTCCAATTATTTATACAGTGTTCTGCCTGCATGTGAGCCAGCAGGCCAGAAGAGGACACCAGATCTCATTATAGATGGTTGTGAGCCACCATGTGGTTGCTGGGAATTGAACTCAGGACCTCTGGAAGAGCATCAGTGCTCTTAACCTCTGAGCCATCTATCCAGCCCTCCAAGATTCTTTTTAAATGCAATTTTTTCTTCAGTTTGCAGATCTCCAAGAGAACCCACCGTTGTAGTCATGGCTTCTGAAGACATTGCCAAACTGGCAGAGACCCTGGCCAAAACCCAGGTGGCTGGAGGACAGCTGAGTTTTAAGGGCAAGAGTCTCAAACTGAATACCGCAGAAGATGGTGAGTGCCTGGGCTGGCTGTTGAGGTGGGAGTGCTGTGCAGGTTCACTGTTCCTCAGGCTTTCTGCGCCACCGCATCGTTATCATTTGTTCTGGCAGTCCTGTGAAGTGGGGTCAGTGCCATGGGTCCATTATAACAGTGACTGAGGCTTGTAGATGGCGTTTGCTACTTTGTAGGTTCTTCTTTCTTCCACCTTTCTCCACCCCTTTTCTTCCACCCTTCCATCCCTCTAACACTAGAGGACAGAGGATAGAAAAGAGATCCCTGAATAAAAGGCAGGGGTTAAGAAGGAGGCCTCGAACTCGCAGAGATCCACCTGCCTCTGCCTCCTGAGTGCTGGGACTAAAGGTGTGCATCACCATGCCCAGCAGAAAACGTTCTTGTTTCTGTGGGGTTTTTTGTTTTTTAAGATTTATTTATTTATTATTATGTATACATTGCTTTGCCCACATATACACCTGCCCATGAGAAGAGGGCATCAGATCACATTACAGATGCCTGTGAGACACTAGGTGTGTCGCTGGGAATCGAACTCAGGACCTTTGGAAGAGCAGACAGTGCTCTTAACCTCTGAGCCATCTCTCCAGCCCCTGCTCTGTTTTGATGATATCCACAGCTTTAAATTTCCTGTGGAGATACAACAAATCTGCGTCCCCGATGCAAAACTTTTGTGGTCTTCCATCCTTATAGTATATATGCTGACTTAATTCTGCAGTTTTTTCTATAACCTGGTGACTCTTAGTTGCTTTTGTTTGAAACGGCTCTTATTTTTGCTTGGACCTGCACTCATTGGACCAGTAGCAGCCCTTGCAACATCACCTGCACACTCCTGGAAGCCTAATCCTTCTTTCTGGTTTATATTTAGAAAAAGCATTGCCATTAGAGAAGCTTTGTTCACAATTTTGTTGCAAATGACCAAATTTCCCACAATTAAAGCCCTGAGCATTATGAGACCTGAGACCTTTAGCAGCCTGGTCACATTCTTTTTACAAATGACTGTATTTCCTGCGATTGAAGCGCGGGCTTGATCTATGATATTATCATAATAAATGTTAGAAACAACATTGGTTGTATTATTTATCCATTTGTCTATGGGTGATGCCTCTGCCTTTAATGGTCTAATAATATTTTTCATTTGGTATTCATATTTTCATATGTCAAGGTCTCTTATCAACAACTGTCTTGCATCGGAGTCTGATACAGCTTTATTCACAGCTGAGATGAATCTTTGTAAAAAAATCAGTGAAGGCTTCTTTGGTGCTTTGTATAATCTTCATAAATGAGGTGGATCTTTCCCGGGCTCCTCAACTTTGTCCCAAGCTCTTAAAGCTGCTATATGACATTGTTCTATAGTGATGTCATCAAATTGATCTGTTCTTGTATATCAGATTGCCATCCTTCACCCAATAATTGATCTTTTATTATATTCATTCCCTTCGCTCTATTTCGCTGTTCAATATTCACAGCTTCTTCCCTCCACCAGTTAGTCATTTCAGTTGCGCACCAGGCTCTAGTGCAGCTGTTACCAATCCCTCCCAGTGCTGGGGGCAATAATTCTGAGTAGCCTAGTTATTTAGACATAAGGCAAGTACATTCCATATGAAACCATGACCTTTTTAAAAGGCCTCAGATCTCTCATTTCTATGGGACACCATCCTATCTCATCATAACCTTGTTCCACACCACTAGCAGTCATATGCTACTAGGAAAGGTGATGGTGGCCATCTCATAACCCACCCCTCCTCTCACTCTGGTGAGGTTAGTTTGAGATTAACCCTTTCTGTCAGAACAGGATGTTTCTTCAGACCATCCTCCTGCCCTTTCAGCGTTTCTCCAACCCCACTGTCCTTCAGCGCAGTTTCTTTCCCTCTTCTGTAACACACTAACGCTCTCTTGCTCAGTCGCCATTGGCACAGAACCTTTGGTTCTCCCTTTCCTTGTGCTGGTGGCTTCCCAGGACCTTTTACTTCCTGTTGTCCCAGTTGTTCTACCAGTTCTGCAGCCCTTTCAGAACAGAGCGTCCAGGGACCCTTTTCGTTTTCCCATCCCAGCCGTTTCTTGTTTCTCAGGCCCCTCCACTTCCACTTATTTTTCCTACTGTTCAGCTGTTCACCCAAACATTTTTCAAACAATATAGGAAGAAGAAAAAGAAAAACCAGACAATCTGCACCAGAAGCAAAGCAGGGTGGGAGGGACTATCCCAGGGTCATACCCACGATAAATTTTTATTGGCATCTTGAAACAAGATATCCATTCCTTCCTCCTCTGCTGCCTCCTCCACGGCACTTAGGTCAACTGTCCCATGCCTGGCTATATGTCTGCGTACTGCTTGTGGCTAGTATTAGGTAATTTGCGGGTTCTTCTTTCTTCCACTCTTTCAACCCCTAACACTAGGTAAGAGACTTAAAAAAAGCCCGGTGTGGTGGCTCATGCCTTTAATCTCAGCACTCAGGAGGCAGAGGCAGGCGGATCGTTGTGAGTTCAAGGCCAGCCTGGTCTAGAACGGCCAAGGCTAAACAGAGAAACCCTGCCTCGAAAAACCAAAGAGAGACAGACGGAGACTGAAGCGTAGAGAGGAAAGGAAGGAGATCCCTAAATAAAGTCAAGGGTCAGAAACCGGGCCGTCATTATTAGATGACTTCCTGCTGATTAGATCATTGAGTTTTTTGTGGCAATTAGGCCATTGCTGTCAAGATATCTATTCTTTATGTTGTTCTTTGTGCACAACTACATTAAAGACCAAGACCAACAGCCAATAACCAACCATTGATACAGCGAGACTAGTCTCGCGCTTGTCCGTCTAGCTCAGCCGCTGACTCTAGTAGGGCTTGGCTCTTCCCAGCTTTTATTTTCTCCATCCCAGCACAACTATCTGCTTTATAGCAGAGGCCCTGAGGAGGCTGCATTAAAACAGCTGTGCTGAGCTCTCACGGGAACTTCCAGTCCTTGCAACCAGGAATCCTTAGGAGAGGGAATGGGGTTCCTGTCTTCCCATTCAGGACCAAGGCTTAGCTAGCATAGACAACCCCAAATCCATGGTGTCTGGAAATTAAAGTATCTGCCTTTACACCTTGTGAGGCCTCTCAGGGTTCTGGCCTAACCAGAGAAACTGGTTTGGACTTGTCAGATTGTCTCATGCACCCACTGATAAATTACTCTGCTCCCCCAGTGAACTTTCTGAACCTTGGGGTGCTGGGGGTGTCCCTCCCTAACAGCTTCAGAGCACTGTGACATTTGCAGATTCCTCTGTGGATACCCAAACCCTCCTCTTTACCTGCTTTCTTTGTTCTAGTTCCTTATTTGTTGTGTTGGGGTTTTTTGTTTCATTTTGTTGTTTTATTTGATTTTTGAGACAGTCTCACTATGAGGATGAAGCTAGTTGAACTCATAAAGACCCTCCTGTCTTTCTGCCTCCTACGTGCAGAGATTACAGGCACACTCCACTATACCTGATTTGTGAGGGTTCTTGTGAGATTGTTTGTGGGTTTTTTGTTGTTGTTGTTGTTGTTGTTTTGTGTTTTTTGTTTTGTTTTTCAAGCCAAGGTTTCTTTGTGTAGGCTTTTGGGGCCTCAAGGTGGCTGTGTAGCAGAGACCATCCTTGAACTCCTGATGGTCCTGCCTCTATACTCCCATGTTCTGGATTTGTGTCATGTCTGAGAATTGGGTAGAAGAAGCTAAGCACCTCATTCAAGTTCACTAATTTCACAAATCACCAGATTAATGAGGTCCAGCTGAGTCCCCTGCTCCCACAGGTCTGAGTAGACCGAACTTAATTCAGTGAAGACATTGTTGGGCCAGAGAGGTGGCTCAGTGGCTAGCGACACTTTTGGATTAGCCTGATGGCTTGAGTTCAGTGCTGGAAACCGTGTGGTAGTGGAGAAGTGACCCCTGCAAGTTGTTCTCTGGCCTCACGCAAACACAGTAATGCATGCTTTGGTTTTTTCCTTTCGAAGGCTGTAATCCCCATTTTGCAGATTTGAAAGCTGGCCGAGGGCAGATATCCCCTAAGAGCACAGCCTCCATTGTGGGGGTGAAACTCAAGCTCTGAGCTGAGAAGAAGCTTGGTGACTTAGTACTCGTGTACAAGCCCTGGATGTGCTGCCCAGCACTGCAGAAAACAGACAAAGGCCCAGAGTTTGGCTTTGAAATTTGGGTGACTAACTCTTCACACTGTGAGCAGTATAGTAGGTCACTAGGAATGCCCAGCTTGGGCTGGAGAGATGGCTCCGAGCCCTGGATTTGAGGAGGGATGAGGTACTTGCGAGACAGAATGAGAGCATATTGAGAGTCTGACCGCCAGCTCCCCAAATAAGGACACGGACCTTTTCTATTTATTCAACAAGCCTTAAGCTCTATAACTAGAATCTATCTAGTCTATATTAGGTCACTAGGAATGGCCAGCTTCCTCCAGCCTCATAGGCAGGAGCTCCTGACCCTGAGAGGGAACTAGGCACTTGGGAGGCAGATCCAGGAGATTTTCTCCGATGATCATGACTACGCTCTTGTCTGGGGACTGTAACCGAATCAGGAAATCAACATCCGAGTACACAGTGCACAGAAATATCACTCCAACAACATGGATCTGAGAAATGAAGGTCACTTTATTTATCTACCTTTAATCAATTAGTTTTTAAATTGTATTTATTTATTTGGTGAGACAGTCTTTCTTTGTAATTCTGGCTGTCCTGGAACCTGCTATGTAGACCAGGCTGGCCTCAAACTACAGACATCCTCTCAACAATGCCTCCTGAGTGCTACTAGGGTTAAAGGCGTGTTCCACCAGGCCTGGCCCTGCCCCGCTTGCTTTTAAGGTTTGTATGTTTCCTTGAACAGCGGCTATCAGGGAAGTCCAATGTTAGTGTCCATCTGGGCTCTGGAAAGGTCCAGGGTAGGATCTCTGGCTGAATTTGTATTCCCCTCCAGTTCACATCGTATCTTGGGTCGCTAGACCTGATGGCTCAGGTAACTGATCAGGATTGAAAGGGAAAAGGGGAGGGAGCCTGGGCTTCCTTCTCTAGAGACTGGCTGTACTGTGGCCAAGAGGGAAACTGAAACTGACCACAATGTTCCTACAGCCAGGGCCTGTAAAAGCGGTTTCTAGCCAAAAGCTGCAGGCAGGGTTGATAGGCCTCTTTGTGGAGATCTCCACTAAGCTAAAGTATGCCTGCTTGTCTGAGAGGGCTGATGGGGAGCCCTGCGTCTGCTAACTTATTTGTAAATCTATAGGGAAATCAGAAATGAGAGAGAGAAAATAAACCACTTACACACAAACATTCAAGAGAAAAGGTGGATGAAGTTAGGCATTTTAACTTCAACTGGACCTAAGTCAATCATCTTAATTTCAACCGGAGGAAGTTAAGCATCCTGATTTCAATGTTATTTATTGTTGGTCACTGTATTTCTGAGAAAAGGGAATTACCTCATAGTCAAAAAAGACAATCACAAAAACAGATGAATTCTAAAATACATTTTTACGTTTTTAGAAAACTAAACATTTATCTATGTATGTATGCATTACCTAAGTTCGTAGTGAGTTCAGAGTGGCGAAGGTCGACAAGGCCTAAAGGTTAACAGAGTCTAAAAGTTACAATTTACAGTCTTTTCAGTTAAGACTGACCTGGCTACACAAATGTGTAGCTATCACTTAGTTCATAATGAGTTCAGAACAATAATTTTATCTGTCTTTCATTCTAAGAAACAGTAAATTTAAAATGACAATGTATGATGCCACAAAGTGGTCTAAGGACTTATAACAGTTTATATATTTAGACATTAAAGTTTGTGCTTAATTTAGACATTTCTAGGTAACCCCATTATATCTTGGGTTCATGGGAAGTTTAAACCAACTTGCCTATATTTATGGTGAATACCAGGATTCGTGGTGCCATCTGGAGTGAAGGCTTATCTGAGGCTGCAAATCTGCTTCAAGGCAATCCCCTAGTGAGGCATCAGGAGGTCCACAAGGGTATTATTTATTGTAGCCATAAACTTTCTAAAATGGTTTCAGAAGATCTAAAACAATTTAACTTTTTGTTTGTTTTTTCGAGACAGGGTTTCTCTGTGTAGCCCTGGCTGTCCTGGACTCACTTTGTAGACCAGGCTGGCCTTGAACTCACAGTGATCTGCCAGCCTCTGCCTCCCGAGTGCTGGGATTAAAGGAGTGCGTCACCATGCCTGGCTAATAATTTAACTTTAAAACTATTTGAATCAAATCAAGAATTCCATAGTCAGGGATTAATTCATCTGAACAGCAATATATCCTCACCAAGATCCTGCAGGAAGTTTGCTCAATCAGAGCTGGTCAACACCAGAGTGATAGTTCGCACCAGTGCCAGATTTTTTTTTTTTTTTTTTAAGACATGGTTTCTCTGTGTATCCTTGGCTGCCCTGGACTCACTTTGTAGTCCAGGCTGGCCTCAAACTCACAAACTCACAGAGATCCAGCTGCCTCTGCCTTGCTGAGTGCTGGGATTAAAGGCTTGTGCCACCACGCCCGGCTCTAATGCCAGATTTTAGAGAGATGCAGCAGTGCACAATTGCCAGATTGTCAGAGGTTGGAAGCAATTCTGAGGTGCATCATGGTACAGACTTTGTAAAATATTAGATCTCTTCCACAGAGCTCTCATGCCTACTGTACTTCCCCAAATCAATGGCTCTTGACATTGTGTCAGAGGCTGGAAGCAATTCTGGGGGTGCGTCATGGTACAGACCTTGCAAAATACCAGATCACCTCCTAGACAGCCCACGTGCCTAATGAGCTCCTTTAACAGGATGGCTCTTGGCAGTCCAGTCTGTTGACCTTGGATGGGGACTGCCTTTTGGATCGTGACTTGAGATCACCCCAGCCACTGTCCTCAGGACAGCTGGAGTGGAGGCTCTAGCCATATGACAGTAAGAGAATCAGAATTTCAAGGCTATTCTTGACTATGTAGTGAACTTCAAAGCCTTTCTGCACTACATGAGACCCTGACTTTAAAAATCACAAGCTAAAAAGAAACTCCCTATCCACAGTGACTAGTGTTAACTGATTAATAGTACAGTGACTAGGCCTGTGCTCACATGGACATGGAGGAACAGTCTTCTGCACAGCTCTGCTCCTGAGTAGGCTGTGGACCTGTCCAATTCTCTCTCTGGACCTGCATGCCTCATAGCCCTTGGAGTCAGTGACTTAGAGGTGCTTTCTCCGCTGTCCTGCCTGTGGTGCATGAAGGCAGAAGCCTTAAGTGTCTTCTTCCTTACAGCCAAGGATGTGACTAAGGAGATTGAAGACTTTGATGGCCTGGAGGCACTGCGACTTGAGGGTAACACCGTGGGTGTGGAAGCGGCTCGGGTCATCGCCAAGGCCTTAGAGAAGAAGCCAGAGCTGAAGGTGAGAGCACAGGCAGAGGACAAGAGCAGGTCCAGGACCTGACACACACCTGTCCTGGTGACGGGAACCCACATAGTTCCTCTTACTTAAGCCCCTCGAGAGCACGCAGGTTTGCCCTTTCCTGAAATGAGGCAATCTTCAGGGGTTAGGAAAGCAGGGGTCTTTTTGGTTTTTATAGACAGGGTTTCTCTGTGTAGCCCTGGCTGTCCTGGACTTACTCTCTAGACCAGGCTGGCCTCGAACTCAGATCTGCCTGCCTCTGCCTCCCGAGTGCGGGGATCAAAGGTGTGCACCACCACTGCGGCCTGACAGAGGCCATTCTAATAATTCACCCATAGCAGCCAGAACTAGGGCTAGGGCTTTTGCAACCAAGGCCTAAATGCTCCTACCTTTGTGACATTTATCTGGTCATTTTTACCAAGCTGGCTTTTTATGTATTGTAGGAAAACAATTTCTTATGTATGTGTACCAGGTATGTGCCTGGTACCTGGCAGAGGCCAGAAGAGGACATAGAATCTCCTAGAACTGAAGCTTTAGGTGGTTGTGAGCTGTGATGTGGGTGCTAAGAACTGAACCAGGGTCCTCTAGAAGAGTAGCCAGTGCTCTTAAATGCTGAGCCATCTCCCCAGCCCGCCCCTAAACGAACTTTTAAATGCAAAGCATCATTTCTCCAAACAGGACATAATAGAAAAGTGTGCGTTTTAGCTGGACACTGGCCACCTAAGGCTCTAAGGCTAGACCTTGTTCTCTCTTGGGTGGGCATGGAGGTGCAAATCTGAGATCACAGGATTTGGGAGCTTGGCGAAGGATTAGGAGTTCAAAGCCAACCTCAGTTACATAGTTGGAGGCTGACTTGGACTATGTGACACTCCTGTGTGGAAAACAACATAAAAGGCGCACAGTGCCGTCAGGTAAGGGTGAAAAGAGGTGCTTCTACATCATAAGGCCTCTTTTTACTTTTGTGTTCGTCTGTTGCCCAGAATTGTCACTTATTTCCACCAGAAGGTTGGACAGTTCAGAATACCCTTCGCTTCCAGGCCCCTCCAACTGTGCCAGGACGGGTCTAATTCTCTACTGAGAAAACCGAAACTGGCAGCTCTAGGAGTCCTCTGGTACCCAGGCTCCCGGGGAGGCATCGCTGGTGTGAGGCTTCACGCGAGGCTGCCCTGGGTTCTCCAGCTAACACTTCCCTTCTTCCTGCACAGCGATGCCACTGGAGTGACATGTTCACCGGAAGGTTGCGGTCCGAGATCCCACCAGCTCTGGTAAGGGCCAGGCTGTGCTTTCCTGCAGGCAGACACCCCCTCACACTGGTTTTCTCTGGAGAATCAGTTCATCCCACAGGTGAAAGCCAGGCTTGTGCAGCACCTGCCCTGTGTCCCGACAGGCGATGGGCAGGTGAGATCAGGAAGGAGCCCTCAGGGCCCAAGCCTTGACTGGGAGGAGGTGCTGCTTAGAGCCAGCATCCCAAGGCTCCTTTTGTCACACTACATCTCCCTTGCTGTGCCCACCCTCTCCTGGTGCCCCGGGGACCTGTTTGCTCAGAGTCCAGGCAGTATATGGTGTCTCGTGGCTGTTCCACCTTTCCTTGTCACTCTTCTGCTGTGACACTCAATAGGGGCTCCCGTTCCACATTGTCTAGGGCCAAGTGCCCAGTGTTTGAGCCACAGACAGGGGGAGAGAGAGAATTAGGCTGGGTCTTCGTGCAGGCTGGCAGTGGGCTGCCCTAGGCCCCTCTGCCTAGCACAGCCTCAGGATGGTGGCATTTGGAGTGGTGATTGTCATGCCTCCTCAGGCCTTCGGTACAGCACAACAGTGGAGTTTCAGAAAAGCCTCCTCACCGTCTTCCCTCTCAGAGAGCCACAGCAGGGCATTCTGGGCCTCTTAAGCAGGCCTACTATGTGGTGCCAGCTCCTGAGAGACAGTGGAGTTGGTGTCCACCCTGGAAGGGTGAGCAACCTCAATCTCAAAATAAAGAGAACCCAGGGGTCCAGAGGAAGGGGGCAGTGCATAGCTGTGGCCACCAGAGGGCAGAGGTTAGCTGGGGCCAGACCCCCTGATGGCAGGGCAGCCATTGGCTTTGGAGCAATTCTAGGAAACTCTGTGTGGTGTGGGCAGAGGCAAGGTGTCTGTCTCCTCTTGATTTCCTTCCATTGAGAGCTGCTTGCCATTCTTATGCCTGCCCCCCTTTCTCCTGTCGCCTCTCTGGCAGAGCCACCGCTGGTCATTTCTCCTGGCAGGGCTGAGGATGTCTCCTGCTCAGACAGTCCAAGCTTGTGGTGTTTATGAGGCGTTCCTGCATGTCCAGGAGCCTGCCCCAGCTTAGGCAGGCTCCAGCTTTCTGTATCTCTGCTCTGTCTGGAACTCTTCTGTGTTGAGTGGCTGGTGCTCATCCTTGGTGAGCTCAGTGCCACCTCCTATGGAGTGCCTTCCCAGATCTTCCTATCCCCAGGCCCCACCCACTCCCATTCCACTGTGGGAGCATAGTAAGGAAGTCTGCTGTAAATGCGGTATCTAAGCCAGCAAGGTGGCTCTATTGGTAACGGTGCTTGCTGTGCATACTTCTATTAAAGATGCACTCAGGCAATAAATGCCCTGGAGGAAACAGAGAAGGAACCAACCAGAAGTTATGCTCTGAGCACTATACTTGCATTTTAGTACAAGTGTGTGTAGGCTCAAACTCAATAATAAATGATGATGATGATGACGACGACAGTAAGTTACAATTTTTAAGCCAGTGTCTGTGCCACATCCTCACTGACTGGGGTATGATCTGTGGACAGGGCCAGGCCTGGCCCAGGAGTGGCATCTGGGAGGTGTCTGGGGGACTGACTGAGTTCTCTCTGTGTCCAGATCTCACTTGGGGAGGGCCTCATCACTGCAGGAGCACAGCTGGTGGAACTCGACCTCAGTGACAACGCATTTGGGCCTGATGGAGTGCGAGGCTTTGAAGCCCTCCTCAAGAGCCCAGCCTGCTTTACCCTACATGAACTCAAGCTTAACAACTGTGGCATGGGCATCGGAGGTGGCAAGGTGGGTTGGCAGCCCTGGGTGGGCCCTCCTGTTTCCACCTTGGCCTGTGTGTTGTGGCCCTTAGCCTACCATCAGGGATTGTCACTTCAGAGGATAAAAGCGGTGCCTCAAAGCAACCTGTAGACAGTGAGGAAAGGAGTCCAGAGGGTGGGTTGCTAAGCAACTATTCCACGGTCTTGAGTTGCCTTGGCAACACAGGCAGTGCTGCTGCATAACCTGCTCTGCCCTGTTTGCTGTGCAGAATTTGGGGCTGGGATATCCTTGTACCAAAGCTCTCATTACTCAGAACAGCTGGCACAGCCCCAGTCATGGTCGGCTTTTATTCCTGGACAGGGTTGTGCCTTAGGTTCACCTGCGGCTACCAGCCATGCAGCGCGGGAGACCAGCCCTCCTGTTTCCCTCAGACCCAGAACACTAACAGGGCTGGGGGTGCATTTGCAAAGCTGCTTCTGTGTGCGGGGCTGGCACCAGCTCCAGTTTCCTGTACGGGTAAACAGGTCTGGAGTGGAGTGAGTAGAGTTGGAGCCTTCACCATAGGTTGCATTCTTTATTTTTCTCCCTCCCCTTGTGGCAGGGAGGATTGAACCTAGAGCTTCAACACACTTTGCATGGAACTGTGTCTCCACCTCCCAGGCTCCATTCAGATCAGAAAGAACCAGAGTGAGCCTTGAGTTGTCCCAGGCTGAGGAGACAGTGACCACCACAATAGAGGTTGGCCTGTGACATAAAGGCTAGTGGAACCTAGGTGCCCTCTTCCCAGCATAACACTTTTTCACTTAAATGGTTGTGGTTTTTTTTTGTTGTTGTTTTTGTTTTTAATATTTATTTATTTATATTTATACATACTCTGCTCGCATGTGTGCATGCCTGTCAGAAGAGGGCACCAGATCTCATTATAGATGGTTGTGAGCCACCATGTGGTTGCTGGTAGTTGAACTCAAGACCCCTGGAAGAACAGACAGTGCTCTTAACCTCTGAGCCATCTCCCCAGCCCGAGGGTTTTGTTGTTGTTGTTGGGGGGGGGGGGGTTCTGTGTTTTGTTTTTTTGGTTTTTTGGTTTTTGTTTTTTTTGGTTTTTTTTTTTTTTTTTTTTTTTTTTTGAGACAGGGTTTCTATGTGTAGCCTTGGTTGTCCTAGACTCGCTTTGTAGACCAGGCTGGCCTCAAGCTCACAGTGATACACTTGCTTCTGCCTCCTGAGTGCTGGGATTAAAGTCATGCACCACCACACCAGGCAGATTTTGGTTTTTCAAGATGGATTTCTCTATGTAGCCTAGGCTGGTTTTGAACACAGAGATCTGCCTGCCTCTGCCTCCTGAGTGCTGGGATAAAAAGTGCCCAGCTGAGGTGTGCTGTCACACACCTTTAATCCCAGCACTCAGAAGGCAGAGGCGGGTAGAACACTGTGAGGTCAAGGCCAGCCTGGTCTACAAAGCAAGTCCAGGACAACTAAGGCTACACAGAGAAACCCTGTCTCAGAAAACTTTAAAACAAAACAAAATGCACTTGTAATCCCAGCACTCTGGGAGGTAGAGGCAGGTGGATCTGTGAATTTGAGGCCAGCCTGGTCTACAAAGCGAGTCCAGCACAGCCAAGCGACACAGACAAACCTTGTCTTGGGGGGAAGTGTGCCTGGCTGTGTTTTGTTTTTGATGCAGGGTATGTTGTAGGACAGTTTTACCTCAGATTTGCTATCTAGCTGAGCATGACTTTGAACTTTGATCCTTTTACCTCTACCTCCTAAGTGCTGGGATTACAGGCATGCCTTACAATACCAAGCTATATCAGTAACCAGAATACAGTTATGCCTTCTGTTTGCTTAGTTAAATGGCTTACATCATCTGTTCTGCACTTGAAGCTATTAAGCAAAATAAAAGTTGCTTAGGAGGCCAGGCATGGTGGCGCACACTTTTAATCCCAGCACTCTGGGAGGCAGAGGCAGGTGGATCTCTGTGAGTTCAAGGCCAGCCTGGTCTACAGAGCAAGTCCAGGACAGCCAGGGCTACACAGAGAAACCCTGTCTTGAAAAAAACCAAGAAAGAAAAAAATGTTGGTTAGGCACAGGTACTATCAGATGGTGAGTGCACCACAATCTGGCAGGAAGTTCCCTCAGATAGGGAGCATGGGAGAAAAGCTCAAGGCTCTGTGTTCTGGTTCAGAATCAGCTAGTTTAGTGACCATACAAAGTTTCTAAGCTGGTTGCTATGGCAAGACTGGAGGTGCTTAGAAGGCAGAGTTAAAGCAGTGTGAGTTCAAGGTCAGCCTCAGCTACATCATGAGACTGTCTCAGGGCAAGATTCTGGCCTCTCTCAGCCTAGTTTCTTCATCTGGAAGGTTAAAATCATGATAAATTTAGCCCTGAGAGAAGTAGGAGTTCACGCCACACTTGGCTTACAATCCAGCTGCTCCATTTGCCTCTACTGCCTTAGACCCTGTAACTAGCCCCAACAAATACCAGAAAGTATAAAAGTTCTACATGCAATACCTGCAATCCCAGCACTTGGGGCGCAGAGGCAGGTGGGTCTATAGAGCAGGATCCAGGACAGCCAGGGCTGTACGGATAAACCCTGCCTGGGGGGCGGGGAGGAGCTTTGTATAAACTGTGAAGTGCTGTGACCATCGTGCTTTAGCAGAGGCCTTTGATCACCATTGAAGGAGGTGTAGTTCACTGGGAAACGGTTGAGAGGCAGGTGGAGTGAGGGCCTATCCAAGAACTGCACATACCGTGCCTTTCCGTGCAGATTCTGGCCGCAGCTCTGACCGAGTGTCACCGCAAGTCCAGTGCCCAAGGCAAGCCCCTGGCCCTGAAGGTCTTTGTGGCCGGTAGGAACCGCCTGGAGAACGATGGGGCCACGGCCTTGGCAGAAGCTTTCGGGGTAAGTCATTTCTTTGTACCCTGCTATGCCAGACACAGAAGGAGGTGGGGGGCATAACAGATTAGTGGGGCTCGGTGCCTTGGTTTTTTTGTTGGGTTGAGATGGGATATGTCTCTGTAGCCCTGGCTAGCATGGAACTGTCTATGTAGAGCAGGCTGGCCTCAAACTTAACAGAAATCTCTTTGCCTCCATCTCCTGAGTAGTGACTGGGATTAAAGGTGCGGTGTGTGTCACCATCCCTGGCTTATTTTGTCTTTTATTTATTTATTTTTAATTAATTTATTCTTGTTACATCTCAATGTTTATCCTATCCCTTGTATCCTCCCATTCTTCCCCCCCCCCCCCATTTTCCCATTATTCCCCTCCCTATGACTGTTCCTGAGGGGGATTACCTCCCCCTGTATATGCTCATAGGGTATCAAGTCTCTTCTTGGCAACCTGCTGTCCTTCCTCTGAGTGCCACCAGGTCTCCCCCTCCAGGGGACATGGTCAAATGTGAGGCACCAGAGTACGTGAGAAAGTCATATCCCACTCTCCACTCAACTGTGGAGAATGTTCTGACTGTTGGCTAGATCTGGGTAGGGTCTTAAAGTTTACCGCCTGTATTGTCCTTGGCACCCAAATCTGCCTATCATAATGTTCTACTTGTAGGTTATTTTTGTTTTTTTGGTTGGTTTTTAGAGACAGAGTCTCTCTGTGTTAGCCTTGGCTGTCCTGGACTTGCTTTGTAGACCAGGCTGGCCTCAAACTCACAGAGATCTGCCTGCCTCTGCCTCCCGAGTGCTGGAATTAAAGATGTGTGCCACCATGCCCAGCTAGAGTGATGCGTCTTAAACCCAGGTAGTGTTACATCAATTCTGTGTGAAGTTCTCTATTCTGTCTGAAGGTGGAGGGTAGCGGGGGACAGGCCTAGTGCAGGAAGGCCTGTGGCTCTGAGGCACAGACTTCTGCCTAGGAGGATTGAGCAAGTCTTCCCCGGTGTGCAAGTTAGCTTTTGTCAGATTGCTCTAACCTAGAAGAATTAAGTGGGAGGTGTGTGTGCGCATGTGCATGTATGTGTATATGTGTGAGCGAGCTGTGTGCAGGTGCCCACAGAGGCCAGAGACATTGGGTCACCCTGGCACTGGAATTCCAGGCAGTTGTGAGCTACCCAACTGAAGTCAGGTCCTGTGCAAAAGCAGTGTGTGTGTGTGTGTGTGTGTGTGTGTGTGTGTGTGTGTGTGTTTTCACCTGCGATGGCAGGTATGTGTACACCACTGGTGCTCAGTGAGGCCACAATGTGGGTGTGGGAACCAGATCTGTGCTGTTGCTCCAGCCCCAGGGAAGAGCGTCTAGGTGAGGAGTTGGTGGTCTGTGGGGTGATTGTTAATTAGGGTGAATGTGGGCAGCACCACTTATGGGCTGTGCCTTGAACTGTGTGAGTGAAGAAAGTGGCAGAGCAAGAATAAGCAAGCGAGGGTGTTTTCACTCTGTGTCCCGACAGCTGAGGTGACGCAGCAGGCAGGTTCTTCAGTTGCCGCCTTTGGCACCCCCAAAATAAACGCCTTTGGCTCAGAATTGTAAACAAAAATAGAGTGAAACCTCCCTTCCCAGCACTTGAATCTATCCCACTTGTGCTGCTTGGTGCTGCATCGTGAGCAGAGGCTGTGCAGACGGGCATGCTTTCCTTTCGTCTTGATGCTGCTGTGGGGACAAACAGCTCTGCATCGTGAGCAGAGGCTGTCCAGACGGCATGCTTTCCCTTCATCTTGGTGCTTCTTCCTACAGCTCTGCCACACTTTTTTTTTCCCGAGACAAGGCTTCTCTGTGTAGCCTTGGCTGTCCCCCCACTCACAGGTTTCTCTATGTAAACCAGGTTGGCCTTGAACTCACAGAGATCTGCTTCCTAAGCACTTTCCCTCCCAAGTGCTAGGATTAACGGCACGTCTCACCATGCCTGGCCCCTTTTCCTTTCTTAAGTTGCTTTTAGTCAAAGCATTTTATCACAGCAACAAAATGAAGCTAGGGCTCCTCGGGAGCTGAGTTCTAAAGGAGAGCGTTGGGCTCAGGAAGATGCCAGGGACTGGGGAGATGGCTCAGCAGTTAGAATAATGCATTGCTGTTCTTGCAGCGAACCTGAGGTTGGCTCCCAGGACTTATGTCAGGCAACTCACAACTGCCTGTAAGTCCAGCACCCAGGGGTCCTCTTCTGGGCACTGGGCACCTGCATGCACAGGCAGACACAATTCAGAATGTTTTGTTTTAAAGAAAATGGCAGTGGCACTGTAGACCAGCATGAGCACACTCAAGGCCCTAGGTTGGAGCCTCTGATACAAATAAAAATGTCAACAAGCAGGGAAATGGTGGAACTGAAGCAGAGAGGATAGGAGCCAAAGGCCTGGGCAGGTGTGGTGTGGAAGTGAGACTGGCTGCACAGGAGGAGCCCTCAGGTGAGTGACGCTGCATATCTAGAGAACAGCCCTGCTGCCTGCCAAAGCCTGCCATCCCCACCACTACCACCACCGTGCAGAGGACACCAGACTAAGAAACCTCCATTCCTGATGCAGGCTTTCTACTTCAGAGCTGTGTGAACCTGCCCAGTCTTTGGCATCTCTGACCCCTTTTCTTCTCTGTGGATCTGATGTAGCCATGTTCAAACGCTTGCTTGGAGATCTGTGCCCTGGGAACTCAGGCAGCTCTTGTCTGATGTCTGTGTCTGTGTATCACCCACCACATGTCACTATAGCACCAGGCCACACTGCTCAACTCTCTTCTGCCCCACAGGTCATCGGGACTCTGGAAGAGGTCCATATGCCACAGAATGGAATTAACCACCCTGGTGTCACCGCCCTGGCCCAGGCATTCGCCATCAACCCTCTGTTGCGAGTCATCAACCTAAATGACAACACCTTCACTGAGAAGGGCGCAGTGGCCATGGCTGAGGTGAGGGGAGTCCACATGGGCCTCAGGAAGCTTGTTGGCAAGCGTGGCAGCTGCCCTACCTTTCCACCCTTTGTCCTGAATACCCTACAGCCCTGCTTATTTGCACAGGGCAGGTCATGGGTCACACGGTGCCTGGTGCTGAGTGATCTCTGGGTCCTCGGTAGCTGGTGCTGGTTCTGTTCCAGCTGCAAAGGAAGACGCTGCTGTGGCCCAGTCTGCCTCCTTGTTGGTGCACTCAGCGCCTACATACTGAGCCCTTTGTGCACGCCCAGTGTGCCAGGGGCGTGGGTTAGTTGAACAGGGTTCCTGCTTCAGGGAGATACTGTACAAGGAGGGACGGAGACTGCTGACCAGTTTGAACAGGCTGAACACACTGGCCCCTCAGAGCTCTGCCCTCGGGGTGGGAGGGCCCGTGGAAGGTTGAGTTATAAATGTCACAGATGCAAGTGTTAGCATCAAATGGCCGGTTGGATCGACCTTCAACTTGAGGCTGGCTTCTGTGGTAGCTTGTTTTGTCTGGCTAAGGATAAAACACTGGTCAACTCTGACAAACAATGATTGACAAGAGTGTGAGAGTCTACAGGTGAATGTGGGAGCCTTTCTAAGTTGGTCCTTATTTGAAATGATTGAATTCAAGGGGTGCTGGAGGGAATAATGAAGGGGAAAAAAGGGCTTGAGACGCTGTAGTATTGCCAGCTGAGTCTACCTGGCAGTACCAGGGAGCCAGGGAGGGCTTTAAGACCTGATGGAGTGGGATTAGATCCATGCTTCAGGGAGAAGTCTGTAACATGAGTGCTATGGCTGAGGATTCTCCAGGGCCTCCAGGGCAGTGATGAAAAGAGCTCATGAGATGGAGAGGTGGTCAGGCCAGTGTGTAAAAATGACAGCATCACCTTAGACCCCTGCGTCCTTCTCTCAGACGCTGAAGACCTTGCGGCAAGTGGAGGTGATCAATTTTGGAGACTGCCTGGTGCGCTCTAAGGGCGCCGTTGCCATCTCAGATGCCGTCCGTGGAGGCCTGCCCAAGCTGAAGGTGCTAGCATTGTTTCCCGTGCCCTCGTCCTCTCAGTCGAGGCTGCCCATGCCTGTAGTGGTAGAGTATGACTGCATAAGGGGTCTGGTGCGAAGGAGGGTGGGCCTGGGCCGGGCTGGGCCTCAGCCTGGGTTTGCATTGGGTTCATGGCACTGTTTCTGTTTTTCTTCACCCTCCTATGGGAAAGCTGAGGAGAGCCCAGGTTGGCCCCTGGTCCAGGTTTGGCATGCCTCTCTATGCTTTTCTTACTGTAGGAGCTGAACCTGTCCTTCTGTGAAATCAAGAGAGATGCTGCCCTGGTTGTTGCTGAGGCTGTGGCCGACAAAGCTGAGCTGGAGAAGCTGGACCTCAATGGTAGGCCGTGGGGGTCAGCTGTGGGGTCAGCCTCAGTTCCGCCCTGGCCGGCGGCCCCAGCACTCTTCTCCCTGACCTTAGTTTCCTTCCTGGATTAGGCAATGCCCTAGGAGAAGAGGGCTGTGAACAGCTTCAGGAGGTGCTGGACAGCTTCAACATGGCCAAGGTGCTGGCATCCCTCAGGTAGGGAACTCTGGGAAGGTGGCTTCAGAGGCGAGGGGTCACGATTGGTTCGCTTATTTCCACTTGGTTTATCTCCTGCTACCTGCCAGCCTGGCAGCTGGCACCTTATGCTAGTTGTTGGAGTAAAGAAGGGAGTACTTTTGTGTCTTTGCCCCAGCATGTGGGGGCAGCTCCTGAAGGGCTGCTGTTTTTTGTTTTTTTGGGTTTTTTTGAGGCAGGGTTTTAGTATATGACCCTAGCTGGCCTGGAACTGAGAGAGATGCCCCTGCCTCTGCCTTCCAAATACCTGTCTACAGGTGTGTGCCATTATTCCTCGCAGGTCTTTGGAAGAAGTAGCAGGTGGAAATCAGTGTGGGAGGTGCAGGCATCTGACAGGGATGTGTCAGTTCACAATGTCTGACAGGAATGGAAGAGGTGGAGGCAAGAGGGAGATGCCGAGGTGGGCAACAGTGGGAAGGTTTTTTGTTTTTTTTTTCTTTTTTTGGTTTTTTGAGACAGTGTCTCTCTGTGTATCCTTGGCTGTCCTAGACTCGCTTTGTAGACCAGGCTGGCCTCGAACTCACAGTGATCCGCCTGCCTCTGCCTCCCAAGTGCTGGGATTAAAGGCGTGCACCACCACGCCCGGCTTGGGAAGGTATTTTTGCAGCACCATCCTCTTGCCAAGTCATCCCTAGGGAGGCTTCTTCACATGCTGTCCCCAGGACTGGGCCAGTGCTTCAGGGGAGCTGGAGTGACATCGCTCTTCCACACTCTTAGCCTTCTGTGCTCACATGAGATGGAGATGGCACTGCCCCTGGCATCCCAGGCGGGGCAGCTCCTGACAGGCTCCTTTATCTGCTTCCATGTGAGACCTGAGGCTCCTTTGGTACAGAGACCAGTTCTGATTCTTCTGTGTCTACAGCGTGGGCAGCATCCATAGGGAATGAATGACAAATGACAGGCCCTCTGCTGACCCTTGAGTGCCATCCTGTGAGCAGCGCTCCTTGGCCTGCCTGCATCCATAGGTTCACTCAGTTAAGCCTGAGTCAACACAGGCAGCTGGCCTTTACTGGTTTCTCTCTGCAGTGATGATGAGGGAGAGGATGATGATGAGGAAGATGAGGAAGAAGGAGAAGAGGATGACGAGGAGGAAGAGGATGATGAAGAGGAGGAAGATGAGGAGGAAGAAGATGAGGAAGAGGACGAACCACAGCCACGAGGGCCAGGAGAGGAGTCAGCTACACCCTCACGGAAGATTCTGGACCCGCACAGTGGGGTGAGTTTGTTGTCATTTGTGGGATCAGAGTCCTGGTCCCCTGAAAGCCTGATGGTACTATCGCTAGCAGCTGTTGGAGTCCAATAGCTACACAGGCCACATGGTTCTCAGAAAATCATTTGAGGAAAGACCTTTTTTGTGTTTGAAAGTAAATGTAGGGGCTGGAGAGATGGCTCAGTGGTTTAGAGCACTGTCTGCTCTTCCAGAGTTCCTGAGTTCAATTCCCAGCAACCACATGGTGGCTCACAACCATCTATATTAAAATCTGATGCCTCCTTCTGCCATGTAGGTGTACATGCAGATAAGATCAGTCATATACATAAAATAAGTCTTTTTTTTTTTAAAGTAAGTGTACACATAGTTTATTCCATGTAGAAATAAATTATAACACAAAGTGGTTTTAAATACATTTTTGCAAAACTTAAGCATAGCTTAACTTGATTCATACCTGTAACTCCAGCTTAGAAGAATGATGCAGGATTGCCAAAAAGTTGAGGCCACCTTGGGCTGGCAGTTAACTCCTGTCACCGAAAAACAAAATCTTTTCTCCTCTCCCTAGTGGGTGTTCTTAGAGGCTCCTAGGGGTGGTCTAGAGCTGTGACTGGGGTTGACATAGGCCTGCTGCCACTGGCAGCTTCCAGAGTCTAGGTAGAGCTGTCAGCCTGCCCACACTCCTACAGACAGAGCAGGGAGCCACTGACTGACAAAGTGCCTCTCGGGGTTAGGTTTTCCTGGGCACTTGGTATTTGCTAGCAGCAAGCACTGACCCAGGCAGCTGTCTTGTCTGCATGGCAAAGCTCCACTCGGAGCACTAAGGCAATATCCTGCCCTTAGCCCAAAGGCTTCAGGAACATCTGAGGTTAGCACACATAGGATCCATACATTGGGGGCCTGTGACCGAGTGAGCAAGTTCTGGACCTAGACTCTAGAACTGCTGGGGTAGGATGCTACTGAAGCAGGAATGGCACAGCCAGGTGCAGGGATCTAGGGTGTGGAATCTACAGACCCCCTGTGTCACCTGTTTCTCAGGAGCCAGCTCCCGTGCTGTCCTCCCCGCCTCCCACAGACCTCTCCACCTTCCTGTCATTCCCCTCCCCAGAGAAGCTGCTGCGTCTCGGTCCCAAGGTCTCCGTGCTGATAGCCCAGCAGGTAAGACTCTGCCAGCCTCCACCCCTAATTTTAAGGTAGATTTGTTAGTGAGCTGTGTTGTATTAGTCATGAGGGTCCCTCCTATGTTAGAGAGTTAGAGAATTTGGATGTTTTCTGGCCTCACACTTGTGCATGGCCATAGTGCCGTGTCCGTGGGCCTCTGCCTGTCTAGCTGCTTCTAGAATTCATCCCCTTTGTGGGGCACCTGTGCGGTACAGACACCAACTAGTCTCATGTGACACCGTTCAGAGAGGAGCAGCCCTTAACACTGTATTGCATGCAGCATGGCTTGTTACCCTGGCAACCTGAAATGGAGGTCATGTGCATTCTCTTAGTGGTAAAAGCACATTTTGCCAGGCGTGCCTTTAAGTTCAGCCTTGGGAGGCAAAGGCAGATGGACGTGAGTTTGAAGCCAACCTGGCCTACAGCTGGGGGTACATAGTGAGACCCTGTCTCAATAAATTTTTTTTTAAAAAGTAGGTCAGAGAACAACTTGCAGAAGTTGGGTCTCTCCTAAGGATCGGCTCAGGCCATGAGGCTTGGTGCGAGGGTCCCACACCTGCTGAGTTGTCTTGGAGCTGTGCTCTTGTTTTGTATGAGAAAATTAGACATCAGTTGACAGCAGCCAAAATATTTATCTGTCATGTTATTTTCATGATAAATGAGATTACATAGCACAAACATTTTTATTTCATGTTATTCTGCATTTTCGTGGCTCAGTAGAGTTCTCAAGAGCTTTAGTGAATAAATCTAACACTTGAGCTAGCATTGGCTGTGCTGGACCCACTTTGTAGACGAGGCTGGCCTCCAACTTACAGAGATCCACCTGCCTCTGCCTCCTGAGTGCTGGGCGTGTGCCACCATGCCTGGCTCAGAAATTAGCTTTTTTCTCTTTGTTAATAAAAGAGAAGCCAGCCTTTCTGTATGCAAATATTGGCTCCCTCTAGCTGATTTCCAGTGTTGGATTAAGATGCTGGCCTTAGAGATGATGGTATTTAACCATTTACTCACTTGCTGGACCTTTTGTGGGCCAGGCTTTCAACAGATTCTGGGGAATAATCTGGAAAACTTCAGGGCTTCTCCTTGCCGCTGTGTCCCCCCCTCTTCTGCCCCCCCCCCTATTGCCAGGGCCTTTTGCAGCTTTTCCACAAAAATCAGAGCCTCGGTGCTATTATCTCTCATCCTCAGACTGACACCTCTGACCCTGAGAAGGTTGTCTCAGCCTTCCTGAAGGTGGCATCTGTGTTCAGGGACGAAGCCTCAGTGAAGACAGCAGTGCTGGATGCCGTCGGTAATGTGAGCTGGGTGGGACTGGCAGGCCTGGATGCTTTTCTCAGTTCTGCATCTGGGGAGGCCCCAAAGCTTAGAACTTGGGCCAAGGAGGGTCAGGGCCCTGCCTATCTTAAAAGGCCAGATAGTCAAAATCTTCACAGCCCCATGAGATGTCTTGTCAGAAGCCCCTTTGTTCCCCTGTGGAAGACTGCACCATGAAAACAGAACACCTGCTCTCGCCTTCATAAAATTTCCTGACACCGGGCCAAGTGGAATGTACTTGTAATCCCAGTACTCAGGAGGCAGAGGCAGGTAGATCACTGAATTTGAGGCCAGCCTGGTCTACAGAGTCCAGAACAGCCAGGGGGCTACACAGAGTAACCATCTCAAAAGAATTTTTTTTTTAAATTTTTCTGGAATCTTTGCTACGTCTCCAAGCCCCACATGTCCCCATGTCATTCTGTTTCTGTCCAACCCTGTCACATCTATTAGAGCCTCTGGGTGTATCAGATGTGGCCAAGCAGAAAGGCAAGAGGAAGACCCAGGGAAGGGCTAGCTAGAGACAAGGGGCAGAGACACACGCCTCACTCTAGGCTGCGCTGGGCTGGGGACTGTTCCGATGCTAGAGACCTAAATTCTCTTGCACAGCCCCATTAAGTCTCCTTTCTCACCTAACACTCAAACCTCCCCTAGTGGTTTCCACCAAGTTGGCCCCTTGTACAAGGTGGACAGACTGGGTCACTGCACCCATTTCATACGAGGCCAGGTGGAGGCGGCAGTCCACCTGGTCAAGCAAGGCCTTCATTGGTTCCAGCACTCCTCCCCTAGCCCCAGTCAGCTGTGCCTGCAATCCACCCCAGGACTACCTCCTACAGGGCAGGAGTAGGGGGCTCTGGCTACCTTTGATTTCTGCCCTTGTAGATGCTCTCATGAAGAAGGCCTTCAGCTCCTCCTCTTTCAACTCCAACACCTTCCTCACCAGGCTGCTCATCCACATGGGTCTGCTCAAGGTAAGCCTGCCCTTGTCACCCCCACCTTGAGCTCCCACAGATGGCCTTGGAGCTCATCTGCTTTTATTTGCAGAGTGAAGACAAGATCAAGGCTATCCCCAGCCTGCACGGCCCTCTGATGGTGCTGAACCACATAGTACAGCAGGATTATTTCCCCAAGGCCCTTGCACCCCTCCTGTTGGCATTTGTGACAAAGTGAGTATGGCCTTACTGCTCTGTCTTTGCTTATTGACTGGGTCAGGGCACAGAGTCCCAACAGTCCTGGCCCAGCCCCCATGCAGAGGCCAGGGTTACTAACAGACCCTGGGGTGTCAGTGCCACTCACGGAGCTGTCTTCCCCACAGGCCCAACGGTGCCCTGGAATCCTGCTCCTTTGCTCGCCACAGTCTGCTGCAGACGCTATACAATGTCCAGATTTAAAGCCATCTGCTTCTTGTCCCTCAACCCTGCACCAGTGACTGGGGGACTTGGATGGACTGAGCTCAGCCAACGTCTCCAATGGATAGGACTTTGACTAGAGGCAGGGGAGGGTCTTTGTCTCGTGTGTCGTATTGGTCCCTTGATACTGTGTTGGTGTGGTGTGTGTAAGTGTGTACTTCCTGTCCAGATTGCAGGCACTTATCTCCCTGCTGGACTAAGCCAGGTCCCCTATGAGGTACTGATGCCCAGAGGAAAGGGCTGGAAGCTGCTTTGTTATTAAACTTAGGCGAACTTAGCCATAGGCTCTGTTGCCTGCCCTGCCTTCTTGTCCCACCAAAGCCTAGGGCATTACTGTCTGTGTGCTGTGTCCTGCTGTCTCCACTCTGCCTAAGGAACAGAGACTCAGAGATGAGCTGTCATCAGAGAGTGAAACTCTGGCCTCAACCTTGTGGCCCAGAGGAGCAGCCAGGGGCAACCTCAGGTAGTCCTGGGGCGGGAACTGACTGGGGTGCCCTGGCTCTTGTACCCAGTGTAAGCTCCTTGGCTGGCCCAGACCTGCCCTTCTTCCTGGGGAGGGAAGGGCAGGTCCCCTAATGCCTCAACTACAGTTGGCGCTGTTCTGAGACAAGAGAGTATGGTGGGGACTCAGCTGGGTAGGAGATGCCTGTGACTTCCCATAGTGACTGTGTGGCCACTTCCTGCTTTCCTTGGTGTTGTGTGTCTGGGCTGTGCCTGGGAGCTTCACAAATAAATGTCACCTGTGGTAGCTGCAGAGACCCAGAAGCTTCTTGCGTCAAATTGGGGACATCTCAAGCTGGGTGTGGTACTGTATGCCTTTAATCCCAACACTCAGGGAGGCAGAGGTAGGTAGCCTACAAAGTAGTCCAGGCCAGCCAGGGCTACACAGAGAAACCTGTCTGCGGGGGGCCGGGGAGTGGGGTCGTCTCAGGACTCAGTGGCTCGGAGTTAAGACAACTTGCTGGAAGAGCATGAGCATCTGGGTTCAGATGTCCACAAAGCTGGGAGGGACCACGTCCACACTCACGATGCAGCACAAGGAAGCCTTAGTGTTCCTTCTCACGTGGAGGGGCAGCCTGTGTCTGCGCCTGGGCCCTTCACGCTTCCCTTATTCTGCATGGTGTGGGGTAGGGGTCTCCCTGTGGAGCCATGATGCTCACAGTTCCGGTTCTACCAGCCTGCCTTTGAGAGGCTCTCAGTCTGGCCTTGAGACTTCAATGGCGCAGTGTGTGGATAGTGTGCAGTGTACTGAGGATTCTAGAAAACAGTCTTGAAGTTCAGGTGGGAAGCCAGCAGGGTGGCATCACCAGTGGTGACACGAGGCTGATTCTCCTGTGTACTGTGTATGCAGCCTATACCTCAGACAACAGCTCATCTTAGCTCCGAGCAGGCCGTGAGCACCTGTGTGTGCCCTGTGCAGTGCTCAGCTGCAGCCGTGCTTCTAGGGAATGCATGCTGCTCTGGCATATCCCAACGCCCGGACGGCGCCTCCCAGCCAGCTACAACTTCCTTCTTTCCTTCCTTTTTTGGTTTTTCGAGACAGGGTTTCTCTATGTAGCCTTGGCTGTCCTGGACTCGCTTTGTAGACCAGGCTGGCCTTGAACTCACAGTGATCCGCCTGCCTCTGCCTCCCTGAATGCTGGGATTAAAGGCGTGCGCCATCACCTCCCAGCTAATTTTAGGCATATTTAAACACAACTTGGTGAAAACTTTCCTGGTGATAAATAATTCAGTGTGAACAATAAAGCTTGCATAAATCTTGAAGAACAACATAGTCTAAATAAATAAAGACCAGACTATATGGAAACACTTTGTGAAGTGCCTGGGGCCCTTCCATAAAGATCAGTTCTAGAGATTGACTGAGGAAGAGCTCATAAGGATCTGTGGGGAGGATCCTGAGTGCTTTTAGCCTCACAGGTAAGTGCAAAGGTCACCAGGCTGTTAACAACTTCAGCTCCCTGTCTTCTGCATCCTTCCATTTGAAAGACCCACCCAAGTATGATTTTTACCTTCCAGCTGCCCCTAGTGCCAATCTGAATACCAAGCTTGTGCCTCCTACAGCTCAAAACTAAAAACTAAAGAGATGGCCCGGTGGTTAAGAATATACACTGCGTGCTGGAGAGATGGCTCGGTGGTTAAGAGTGCCGCCTACTCTTCCAGAGGTCCTGAGTTCAATTCCCAGCAACCACATGATGGCTCATGACCATCTATGATGAGATATGGTGCCCCTCTTCTGGTATTCAGGTATACATGCATATAGAACACTCATATACATAAAAATAAATAAACAAATGTGTTTTGTTTTTTTTTTTTAAAATACATACACTGCAAGGGAGACATCTCAGCAGGTAAAGTTGCTTGCTACGAAACCCGGCAACCTGAGTTCAGTCTCTGAAACTCAGTTAAAGGAGAGAGTTGACAACTTCAGGTTCTCCTCTGACCCGTGTATACACACAAAAAATAATAAATTATGATCTTTAAAAGAAAAGATTATATATTGCAACCCTGTCTCGAAAAAAAAAAAAAAATATATATATATATATATATATACACGCACACACGCACGCACATACACACACTGCAGCTGGGCTGCTGGTGGTGCACACCTTTAATCCCAGGCACAGGCAGGCAGATTATCTGAGTTTGAGGTCTACAAAGCAAGTCCAGGACAGCCAGGGCTACACAGAGAAACTCTTGTCTCAAAACACTACCATTATGTTTTCACACACACAGCTCTTGCAGGGCAGAATCACCAGATTGAGCACCTACATGGGAGCTCACAATAGCCAGTAGCTCCAGTTCAAGAGAATTCATCACACTCTTCTGCTCTCCTTGGGTTCCTGGATGCATACAGTCCATACGTACTCGGGCGTACAGGAAATATTCTTAAAATGTGATTATCTCAATGGATGCCCACAAGGCATTTGACAATTCAGCAGCCTTTCATGATAAAAACCACAAGCTAGAAAAAGAGTGAAATTGCCTCACTGCTGTAAAAGCCATAGAAGGCCCATACCTCTGCCTTTGAGATCAAGAGTTGAAGAGTAAAGCCGGATGGTGGCAGCACATGTCTTCACGTCCTGTGGAGTGAGAGGTGGGCAGAGTTCAAGGACAGCCAAGGCTACACAGAGAAACCCTTTCTTGGGGGAAAAAAGTTTAAGACCAGCTTCAGCAACAAAGTGAGATTCCATCTAAAAAAAAAAATAATAAAAGGGATGGGATGGCACCAACTGTTTGAATCCGAGCACCCAATTAATTTTCAAAAACTTTTTTAAACCATTAAAAGGATTTGTAGGGTTGCCCGTGGTCAGCAGCTTTACTTCTGTACTATACTCTGTAGAGATGAAGGCAAAGACACAAATGAATTAGAACTATTCTCATTATAGAACCATGGGGTAGGCAGGCAGATCCATGTGAGTTCAAGGCCAGCCTGGTTTACAAAATGAGTCTAGGGGGCTGGAGAGATGGCTCAGAGGTTAAGAGCACTGTCTGTTCTTCCAGAGGTCCTGAGTTCAATTCCCAGCAACCACATGGTGGCTCACAACCATCTGTAATGAGTCTGGTGCCTCCTTCTGGCCTGCAGGAGTACATGCAGACAGAACACTTTATACATAAATAAATAAAATTTTAACAAGTCTAGGATAGTCAAGGCTACACAGAGAAACCCTTTCTCAAAAAACTGAAAGGTTAAAAAAAAAAAGATAGATGGAATAGACCTGCCGTGGTGGCGCATGCCTTTAATCCCAACACATGGGAGGCTGAGGCAGGTGGATCGAGGTGAGTTTGAGGCCAACCTGGTCTACAAAGTGAGTCCAGGACAGCCAAGGCTACACAGAAGGAAAAAAATAAAAAGATAATCCCAGAAATTGGGGGTAGAAAGAAGATGCTCTTTAGGGTCATCCTTGGCTACAGTTTTGTTGTGGTTTTGGTTTTAGTTTGATTTTGTTGGGGTTTTGGGGGGGAGTTGGTTTGGGGGTTTGTTGGTTGGGTGAGGTTTTTTGTTTTGTTTTGTTTTAGACAAAGTTTCTCTGTTTAACAAAGCTCTGGCTGTCCTGGACTCACTTTTTAGACGAGGCTGGCCTCAAACTCAGAGATCCACCTGCCTCTGCCTCCCAAGTGCTGGAATTAAAGGTGTGTGTCACCACGCACAGCCCAGCTACAGTGCATTTAAGGCTATTCTGGGCTATGTGAGACATCCTCAAAATACAACCAGCCAGGGCCAGTGAGAGGGCTCAGTGGTGAAAGGATTTACTACAGAACGGGAAAGCCTGGGTTGCATCCTAGAGTCTACACAGCAGAGAAGTGGCTCCTGCAACCTGTCTTCACTCTCACCGTAGCATTTACATTCGCAAATAAATGTAATTTTAAAACTACAGCTAGGGCTGGGCATAGTGGCGCACGCCTTTAATCTCAGCACTCGGGAGGCAGAGGCAGGTGGATCACTGTGAGTTCGAGGCCAGCCTGGTCTACAAAGCGAGTCCAGGATGGCCAAGGCTACACAGAGAAACCCTGTCTCGAAAAACCAAAAATAAAAAATAAAACTACAGCTAGGCTGCTCTTCTAGCAGTTGGTTCCTTTTAAGTGGCTCATAACCACCTGAGATTCAATGCAGCACCCTCTAGCAGCCTTGTGCATTGCATGTATGTGGCACACAGACACATGCAAGCAGGCAAACACCCATAAACAAAAGGAAATACTAAAAATACAACTATGCTGGTCTACAAGTTAAGCCAAGGACAGTCAAGACTACACAGAGAAACCCCATCTCAATAAAACAAAAAACAAAACTCTACGAAGCCGGGCAGTGATAGTTATGCACCTTTAATCCCAGCACTAGGGAGTCAATGGCAGGTGGATCTCTGAGTTCGAGGCCAGCCTCGTCTACAGAGCGAGTCCTATAACATCCCGGTTTGCCCTTGCTATGTCTTGGGAAAACAACAAAACCACAGCTATCTGTAAATTGGCCAAACTTGGTTGTGATGGCACACACCTGTTATCCCAGCACTTTGGAAGCTGGAGCCAGGAGACAAAGACAAACAAAAATGAAAACTACAACATCAGAAACATGGGTCTGAAAGATCCTAGGGTACATGGTACTTGCTGTGATCCAGATGTACTGTCGACGCAGGGTATTTTTTGTGTTTGGTTTTTGTTTTTGACAACACCACACTTAGTTGTTCTTGAACTCAGATACCCTCCTGCCCTTCCTGGGATTAAAAGCTTGCACCACCTTTGCCTTCGTGTTCTGAAATTCACACATGCCCCACAGGGTATGATTTGAATGCACCTTTTATTTTCAAAACAGGGTTTCAGTTATCCCAGGATGATCTCTAACTTGCTGTATAGCTACGGCTGGCTTTGAATTCCCATCTCCACTGCTAACTACATTTTAACAGGAAAAGGCAAGCTGGGTATGGTAGCACTCGCCTTTAATCCCAGCACTAGGAGACAGGCAGGCAGATCTCTGAGAGTTTGAGGACAGCCTGGTCTACAAGAGAAACCCTGTCCAAAAAAATAAAAAAGCAGAAGAGCAGCAAAAATACCTAAGGCAGGGCTAGCAGGTGGGTCATGGCTTGAGAGGGCTGGCTGCTCCTGCTGAGGACCTGGATTCAGTTCCCAACAAAACACAGGGAGGTTGGCAAATATCTGTAATTGCACTTTCCAGGGCTCTGCTGCCCTCTGCTGGCCTCCATGAGTAGCAGGCATGCTACAGTGCACTACACACATGTAGGCTAAGTATGTACGTGTAAGTTTTAAAAAAATTTTTTTTCGTGATAGCGTCTCTCTGTGTAGCTTTGGCTGACCTAGATTTACTTTGTAGACGAGGCTGGCCTCAAACTGGCATTGATCCACTTGCCTCTGCCTCCAGAGTGCTGGGATGAAAGGTGTGCTTTATTTTTTATTTATTTATTTTTTGGTTTTTCGAGACAGGGTTTCTCTGTGTAGCCTTGACTGTCCTGGACTCACTTTGTAGACCAGGCTGGCCTCGAACTCAAAGCAATCCGCCTGCCTCTGCCTCCCGGGTGCTGGGATTAAAGGCATGCGCCACCACGCCTGGCTCTATTTTTTTTTTTTTTTAAGGTTTATAGAATACCAAATAAGGGCGGTGGTGCACACCTTTAATCCCAGCACCCGGGAGGCAGAAGCGGTTGCATCTCTGAGAGTTCGAGGCCAACTTGGTTTACGGAGTTCCAGGACATCAATGGCTGTCTTGGGGGAAAAAAAAAAAAACAAGAAGAAAAAAATACGGAGGAATACCATATAAGTCTTAAAACGCGTATGACTCAAGGCGTCGATTTGGAGAGACTTCAATAATCTGATGATAAAGTGGAAAAAAGGTTGCAAGATACTGTGTGTAGCCTCAGTGTTGAGTGCATAAGCTCGAACAGAGATGAAGGAGTTAAGGGTTCCGGGTTCCTACCTTAATCCTGCAGCTGTCAGCTGCTGAAGAGCAGTAGTTCTTCCTAGGGTCCCACAGAGTCTGCAGGAGCCCAGTGATGCTGACCCACCCGCAGGCTCCTCCAGACACTCCTCCCCACTGCCACCCCCTCTCCCTCCCCTGTGCACCCTATGCTCAGGGACTCAGGCCTAGGCCATGTTGTTGAGCCCGTACTGGACAGGCAGCCTGTCTGTAACTCCAGCCGCTGCTCCCACCCCTGCCCACAGCCCGGGGAAGCCCCAGCCCGGCTGCGCTGCCGACAATGTCCCCATTCAGCTGCGCCCTGGCTGCCAAGCCCGTGGGCAAAGGGGGAGGGTGGAGTGTTGCCAGTGTCCAGGCGAGGACCGTCCCTGGTCTTTCCCTTTAGCGGGGCCTCCAGACAGGGCTGGCAGCTCCAGTCGGCATGGAGGGGTGAGTTTTGGGGCCCTTGGGGGTTTGCATAGATCAACTAGGTGGCCACAAATGACCCCTTACTCTCTTTTTTGCCTCTGAGAAGCCGGCTGCAGAGCTTTGGAGTCTTCCTGTACCTGAGGTGGCACCTTAAAAAAGGGGGGGGGGGGGAGCAGCTCCTGCACACTCCTGTTGGGGGGTCCTGTGGAGCCTTCTGGAGTGGGATTCATGGCAGCTCTCTATGCCCTGGACCATGTCTCTTCAGGAGTCAGCCTAATGGGCCCCCTTCTTACCCTGCCTGCCTCCCAAGGCCACCAGGGTTGAGAAAGGGGTGAATTCTGGAACTGGAAGACAAAGCCAGACAGTAACAATCCTAGGAGCAATTATGGGGAGGTCCATGGGGAGGAGGTTCAGGGAAGACAGCGGCAATTCACCTGTGACCCAAGCATGCAGCAGGAGGAGCTGAGTAAGTTAGCTGACACTGGAGGTGTGTGATGGAGAGCGGATAAGCACGGATATATTCTTCTCGAGGCACCAGGAAGGTTTCCGTTGGGAGTATCAGGATCCTATCTGTAGTCTGGAAAATTCCCTCTGGCTGCTAGGCAGAGCACAGGGGAGGCCAGGAGAGGCACAGTGGCAGCACTAACAAAAGCTGGGCAGTGGCTGTGGTTGTGAGATGGAGGGATGGAGAGGGGGTGGGTGCAGCAACAAATGGACAAGCGAGAGATGTCTTACCTAGTGCAGCCTAAATCCCAGGCCCTCAGTTCCCCTGTCCCAGGCCGCTCAGCTGCGTGTACTCAGGTAACAAGATGAAGGGGGAAGCAAGCACAGAGGGCCTGAGGTGCCTGCTCACCGAGCCTGTGTCTGATCAGAAGACTCACACTCATGCCCTTCCACATCTGAACCTCCCAGTCCAGCCTAGGTCCAGGGCTAGGGTCCGGACCTTCCCTCCTGCTCCCAAACAGTCTGGGCTAGGACTTGGTGGGTGATTTTCTGCATCTTTCCCCCCTCAGTAAACCAGGGCTGATAACAGACAGCCCCCCCAAGCCCTCATGAGGCGAGGGAAGAGGGCCAAGCCATGGCACTTTTCTGTGCCTAGAGAATGAAGGCCTGGAGTCCTGAGGCAGGAGCTGTCCTCTATCTGGGGTTCAGTGCCCACCAGCGTTGAGGACACCCATAGATGGCAGCTCTCCCTCTCCTCTCCCAGGCCCCAGATCATCACCCGGATCTTCCTGCTCCTGTTGCTGTTCATGCTGCCCCTGGGTCCAGCATGGCACGCAGCTGCCCAGCGATGCCCACAGACCTGTGTCTGTGACAACTCCAGGCGGCACGTTATCTGCCGGCACCAGAACCTCACTGAGGTGCCCAACAACATCCCCGAGGTCAGAAGAGGGGGAAATACTGGCGTGGGTTGGCAGTGTGGTCACTCCAAAACAAAACCAATCAAGCAAGGACAGCAATGTCATTTATTTAAAGTCCCTTTTGTTTGACTAAGATATCGAGGTGACCTATAAATACTGCGTTCATGACAGGTCCTGGGGTGAGCTGGGGATGTGCCGGGATAAGATCCTTTTCTTTTCCCCCTATGAAGTTATGAATTAATGAGAAAGAAAGCCAAAATGACAAAAATGAAGAGAGCACAGGGAGGGCTGCTAGGTGGCTGAGGAGAATCAGAGAGGTGAGGCAGAGAGGGCAAGGCTCGGGTCCCTTTGCAGCTCGTCCTCCTTTCCCCAGCTGACCCAGAGGTTGGACCTCCAGGGCAATATGCTGAAGGTCATCCCTCCAGCCGCCTTCCAGGACCTGCCTCACCTCACGCATCTCAACCTGCAGCACTGCCAGGTGGAGCTGGTGGCCGAGGGTGCCTTCCGAGGCCTGGGCCGCCTGCTTCTCCTCAACCTGGCCGCCAACCGCCTGAGCACGCTGCCCCAGGAGGCGCTGGACGGGCTGCGCTCGCTGAGGCGGTTGGAGCTGGAGCGGAACACGCTGGAGGAGCTGCGGCCGGGGACGTTCGGCGCCCTGGGCTCGCTGGCCACCCTCAACTTGGCCCACAACGCCTTGGTCTACCTGCCTGCCATGGCCTTCCAGGGGCTGCTGCGCACTCGCTGGCTGCAGCTGTCCCACAACGCGCTCAGCGTGCTGGCCCCCGAGGCCCTGGCCGGCCTGCCCGCGCTGCGCCGCCTCAGCCTGCAGCACAACGAGCTGCAGGCCCTGCCCGGGGCCGCCCTGTCCCAGGCCCGCAGCCTGGCGCGCCTGGAGCTGGGTCACAACCCGCTCACCTACACGGGCGAGGAGGACGGCCTGACGCTGGCCGGCCTGCGGGAGCTGGCCCTGGACCACGGGGCCCTGCAGGCGCTGGGTCCCCGGGCCTTCGCCCACTGCCCGCGCCTGCACACCCTCGACCTCCGCGGGAACCAGCTGAGCACCCTGCCCCCGCTGCAGGGCCCGGGCCAGCTGCGCCGGCTGCGGCTGCAGGGCAACCCGCTGTGGTGCGCCTGCCACGCGCGACCCCTGCTCGAGTGGCTGGTGCGCGCTCGAGTGCGCTCGGACGGCGCGTGCCGAGGGCCGAGGCGCCTGCGGGGCGAGGCCCTGGATGCGCTGAGGCCTTCGGATCTGCGCTGCCCGGGAGACCCGGCGGGGGACGAGGACGAGGAGCTGCCGCCCGGTCCCCGCGCCCCTCCTCGCCGCCCCGAGCACGAAGAGACCACGGGGGGCACGCCCTGCCCTCCCACTTGTGTGTGCGGCGGCGAGACGCGGCACAGCGCTTGCGACGGCCGGGGACTGCAGGCAGTGCCCCGGGCTTTCCCCAATGACACAGTGCTCTTGGACCTGAGGCGAAATCACTTCCCCTCCGTGCCACGCGCGGCCTTCCCGGGCCTGCGTCACCTGGTGTCGCTGCACCTGCAGCACTGCGGCATCGCGGAGCTGGAGCCGGGCGCCTTGGCGGGCCTGGATAGCCTGGTCTACCTCTACCTCTCCGACAACCAGCTCTCGGGCCTGAGCGCTGCAGCCCTGGAAGGGGCCCCCCAACTCGGCTACCTGTACCTGGAGCACAACCGCTTCCTGAGGGTCCCGGGGCCTGCACTGCGCGCCCTACCCAGCCTCTTCTCGCTACACCTTCAGGACAACGCGGTGGACCGCCTGGCCCCCGGGGATCTGTCAGGGGCGCGGGCTTTGCGCTGCCTTTATCTGAGTGGCAATCACATCTCCCAGGTTTCACCTGGAGCGCTCGGGGCAGCTCGGGAGCTGGAGAAGCTGTACCTTGACAGGAACCAGCTGCGAGAGGTGCCCACCAGCGCCTTGGAGGGACTGCCTGCCCTCAAGGAGCTGCAGCTCTCGGGGAACCCACTGAGGGCTCTGCAAGATGGGGCCTTTCAGCCTGTGGGAAGGTCGCTGCAACAGCTTTTTCTGAACAACAGTGGCCTGGAGCAGGTGCGTGCTGGCATGAGAGGCAGGAAGCACAGGACCCTGGGAGTGCATTGCTTCCTGCAAGCATTTGAGTCAGGGCAAGAGAACACGAAGCTAACCCTTATCCCTTAGGGAGTTCAGGTGCAGCTAGAGGCCTTGCCAAGCGCGTGGAAAAACTTACGTTGAGAGTCCCTAAGAGGCCTGCCTGGCCGTTATAAGGGTGGGGTCCAGGCCGACCTGGCTTCTAACCTCAGTCCTGCCCCTCCAACGGGGACCGACTGCTTTGCACCTTCCATCTTCTCTCTGCTGGAGGGAGGCTGGAGCTCCCTGCAGACGTGGGGCAGCCCACCTGGGAGAGCCTCACCCCAGGGCTTGGCACTTCCTTGCAGATTTCTCCAGGGGCCTTCTCGGGCCTGGGAACGGGGCTCCGGAACCTGCACCTGCAGAAGAACCAACTCCAGTCCCTGCCTGCACCTCTGTGGCTCAGCGGGCTGGAGCTCCTCGACCTCAGCGGCAATCCCTTCCACTGCGGCTGCCAGCTGCTCCCACTGCACAGGTAGTCACCGCCACCAGCACCCCTGGCAGAATGGTGGCAGTGAAGTCCACGCTCTCCCTGGAGGGACCCCTGGCCGTGTGCACCACTAGACAGCGTAGGGTGACTGGGAGGTTCTTCAGAGAAGGGAATGAATGCACTCTCGCCAGGTCATCACTATTCCTGAATGCCTAGGATGGCGTTCCACTTAGTGGCTCTGTTGCTTCCATAAACATTGTGACCAAAAAGCAAGAAGGGGCCTGGGCACAGTGTCACAGGCTTTAATCTGTAAGATGGAGGCCACCCTGGTTTATATAGACCAGGCTGGCCATGGCTGCGTGACACCCTATCTCAAGGCAAACAGACAAACCCTTGGGATAGTGCCGAGCTTACAGGTTATAGCTCAAGGAAAGGCAGGGCAGGAGCTCAAGGGGGGAGGAACACTGCTTACTCCCCTGCTCAGCTTGCTTTCCATCCAGCCCAGGACCACCTACCTGGGTTGGCACCGTCTACAGTGAACTGGACCCTCCCACACCCATTATTAATCAAGATAATGCCCTGTAGACATGCCCACAGGCCAGTTGGCTGGAGGCGGTTCCCAACTGAGGCTCCTTCTTCCTACATGAGCTCAGTTTGAGTCATGCTAATGAGAACTAAGTGGCACAGGTAGACTGAGCTTTGATTCCTTCAGAAGGTCAGGATGTGGTTTTCCTTGCTGGGTGTGCAGGGACCTATACACATGCACATTTGGCACAAATACATTTAAAAGCAACAAAGAGCCAGACATGGTGGCGCACACCTTTAATCCCAGCACATGGGAGGCAGAGGCAGGCGGATCGATGTGAGTTCGAGGCCAGCCTGGTCTACAGAGCAAGTCCAGGACAGCCAAGGCTACACAGAGAAACCCTGCTTCGAAAAACAAAAAAAGAAAAACAAATCAAGAAGACATTGCATGCACATTTGACACAAATATATTTAAAAGAAGAGGAGGAGGCGGTGGCAGCAGCTGCTGGCCATGATGTAACCCCAGCAACCTGAAAAGTGGAGGCAGAACTCAGGAGTTTGAGGTCAGCCTGGACTGTATGAGACCCTGACTCAAAAAACGAAAATAAAGGCTGAGATGTACCTCAGTTGGTAGAGTGCTTGTCTAGAGTGCATGAAGCCCCAGGTTCAGTTTCGAAGGCTTCATAAATAACAGCTATGGTGCCACACATCTGCAACCCAGCACTCAGGACATGAATCCAGGGGTGGTGGCACACATCTGCAACCCAGCACTCAGGACATGAATCCAGGGGTGGTGACACACATCTGCAACCCAGCACTCAGGACATGAATCCAGGGGTGGTGACACACATCTGCAACCCAGCACTAAGGGCATGAATACAGGGGTGGTGTCTGCAACCCAGCATGCAGGGTTGAGGTCAGCCTGGGCTGCATGAAGCCATTTTGTTGTTCTAGTCAGTCTGGGCTCTCAAGTTTTACCAAATGAGCCCCGTAGCCTCCCTTGCTCATCTGTGGAACAGTTGAGAGAAATCCCAGCCACATCATTGTGGCTGCTAGAGAAGTGAACTTAGCAGATATAAATTGCTGGTATCTGAAGGGATCAGATTCTTAGTGACTTGAGGTGAACCACCCAGCCAGAACTTAGTAGACTGTTCTTTTCTCCATTGCCTCCCAGTCCCTGACCCTCCTCACACCCCTAAGGAAATCTCTCGCCCGTTTGATCACAGTCGGCCCTGAATCTCTTTGCTCTTCAGGTGGCTCACTGGACTGAACCTGCGGGTGGGGGCCACCTGTGCCACCCCTCCCAGTGTCCGAGGTCAGAAGGTGAAGGTTGCCACTGCAATCTTTGAAGCCTGTCCAGGCTGGACTGCCGGGAAGGCCAAGAGGACACCAACCTCCAGGGTCAGTGCCGGAAGAAGCACCACACACAGAAGACATGGAGGAACGGACAAGGTTGGCCCTTAGGTGGGAGGCAGGGAAGATGAGCCCTGACCGGTGACCCATGATCTTGTTGCATGTCTCATGTCTTTTTGTTTTGTTTTTTTGAGACAAGGTTTCTCTGTGTAGCCCTGGCTGTCCTGGAATCAGGCTGGCCTCGAACTCACAGTGAGTTCCCACCTGCCTCTGGGATTAAAGTCTTAAGAAAGTGACTTCATGCTTTCCAGGATGCCACACCTTAATTGCCCCACTCCTGTTTTTACTGTGTGTGTGTTGAGCCCACACCCTACCATCCTGCCTTCACAGACCTGGCTCTTCTAGGGGAGAAAGCAAGTTCAGGTGTGTTGGCTCTGCATCCCACCACCTCCCAGTCACAGGTTGATGCTACCCCGGCTCTGTCTTTCCCTTCGGGGTACCCAGGCACTGTTGCACACGGGCCCAGACTGGAGGGAATAAAGCTCAGCTGGGGCAGATGGGTTATGCGAGACATCGGTCCTGAGTGTAAGAGAAACAGTCTTCTCTGAGGGGTTTTCACTGAAACAGTCCTATTGGGGTAAGAACTGTAGGAATCTGGGTCAGGGTGCTCAGTGTGAGTATACATCATCATTGGCTGGGGCTGAGGTGCTGGGGATGCTTTTGGATGAAGAGGAATCCCAGGTTCCAGGTCCTTAAAAGGAGAGAAATTTAACCTGAAACTTGGCCACCAGGCTATGTGGCAGAGGATACATGTGCTGGGGTATATAGTCCCAGGGCAAGGACACAATCCTACTGTTGGTCTCAGGACAAGATTTTCAGGGTCTGGACATGTCTTGACCTCACTCTTGCTCTGGATAGTTCCCTTGGCTGCATGGCTTTCCTGGCCCCAGAGTTGAGATGTCACCTGATGTGATATTCAGGTCCTGACCCAGCTTGAAATCACAGCAGTAGCAAAGTGTCTTGATGTCCCAGTGAAGGCTGAGCAGGCTGCAGCCTGCTGCTGCTGCAGCTGCATGGTGAGCCCCTACATGTGGGAGGCCATGGTGCAGACAAGGCCAAGTGTGGTGTAGTGTGGTGGCACATGCCATTAACCCCAGCACTCGGGAGGCAGAGGCAGGCAGATCTCTGTGAGCTCAAGGCCAGCCTGGTCTACAAAGCAGTCAGGACAGCCAGAGCTATAAGAGAAATCCTGTCTTTAAAAAAAAAAAAAAAAGCCAAGTGTGGGGTCTAAAGGGAGGAGACAGTGTCCTAGAGGGACGAGAGCATAGAGAAGGTAGGTGCTGGGAAGAAGGCTGTGCACTCAGAATATATATACACGTGTGGTAGCACACATCTACTACTCAGCACTCAGGACACAAATACATGTGTGGAGCCAGGCATGGTAGCATATGCCTGTAATCCCAGCACGTGGGAGGCAGAGGCAGGTAGATCTCGAAAAACAGCAAAAAACAAAACAAATACAGGTATGGTGGCACTCAACTGTAACCCCACACTTGGTACATGAATACAGGTGCAGTGGCACACATCTCTAACCCAGCACGCAGGACATGAATACAGCTGTGGTGGCACACATCTGCGACCCAGCATACAGGAAGTAGGTGATCACAAGTTGAGGTCAGCCTGGGCTGTATGAGACTGTTTCTGTTGTTCTAGTCAGTCCAGGCTCTGAAGTTTTAACAAATGAGCCCTGTAGCCTCCCTTGCTCATCTGTGAAATGGACAGGGAGTCTGGGAGGCCAGGCCAGGGCTGTAATGAGGCCCAAATTTCATGTTCAAGACACTTATGGGCAGACATGGGCCTTCTTCCTATTATCCACTCCTGGGCACTGAGGTCCACTCACTTGATAGCACCTCATCTTTTTTTCTTGAAAGACTTCATTTCTGATTCCATGTTTGAGGATGAGCACATCTGTACCCACACAGAAGAGACACAGACTTCCCCTGGAGTACAAGTTGCGGGTGACTGAGTAGGTCTGGGACCTGAACCTGCCTTTCCCATGGTCTTCCATCCACTCCCAAGCCTATTTACCCTTTGAGGGAATCAGGCTGACACGGGCCTCTTTCATGGCCTAGGCTCTGCACAGATGAGTCAGGACCAAATTCTCTCTCTCTCTCAGCTTGCCCAGTCTGTGATGACTGGTCCACTCACATCTCGTTGTCCTCAGGGATGAACCTAGCCTGGTCCTAAGCAAAGCCTGTCATTGCACCTCCACATGATGAAACAGACTGACGGGCAAGCCCAGAGGGTGGCAGTGCAGTGCAGCTACAGCCACTGCATAGGAGGCAGCACTGGCCTCACTGCTTCTGTCCAAAACAGTGGAACACAGAGAGGCAGTTGCCGGAGCTAGATGACCAGTTTAAAAATGTCTAACTGGGGCCAGGTGCACACCTTTAATCCTAGCACTCGGGAAACAGGCAAGTGGATTTCTGTGATTTTAAAGCCAACCTGATGGATTCAAGCCCAGAACAGCCAGGACTACACAGACCCTGTCACAAACAAACAAACAAACAAACAAACAAACAAACAAACAGCCAGGCATGGTGGCACATATCTTTAATCCCAGCACTCAGGGAGACAGAGGCAGGCGGATCTCTGTGAGTTCGAGGCTAGCCTAATCTACCAAGAGAGTTCAGGACAGCCAGGACTAGAAGAGAAACACTGTTTCAAGAAACAACAAAACAACAACAAAAACCAAACAAACCAAAAAAACAAAAGAGCAGGGTGTGGTGGCACACACTTTTAGTCCCAGCACTCACGAAGCAGAGGCAGGTGGATCACTTTGAGTTTGAGGCCAGCCTGGTCTACAAAGTGAGTCCAGGACAGCCAGGGCTACACAGAAAAACCTTGTCTCAAAAAACAAAACAAACAAAAAAATCCAACCAACAAAAGGATATACAAAAGCTCAAATTTGATATAAAGGTGGTAAGCTGAGCACTTATGTGACCAGGCAGAGGATAGAAATGATAGGTCCAGGGCTGGAGAGATGGCTCAGAGGTTAAGAGCACAGGCTGTTCTTCCAGAGGTCCTGAGTTCAATTCCCAGCAACCACATGGTGGCTCACAACCATCTATAATGAGATCTGATGCCCTCTTCTGGCCTGCAGGTGTACATGTAGATAGAACACTGTATACATAATAATAAATAAATCTTTAAAAAAAAAAAAAAAGAAAGAAACGATAGGTCCAACCCAAGCTCTAGCAAAGGATGGGGTGAGGCAGGGTCCCCACTGTGCAGGGGCCAAACAACATTTTGATCCTATACCCAGCAGCAAGGAGCCTGGCTGGAGTCCCCCTTTGGGGCACAGGTCCCTGAGTGTCTTCCAACTGTTCCGAACAACCATGAGGTCAAGGCCACTCACGAGACACTGAAACCCACTACCCTGGTGACTTCACAGTGACCACAGTGGATCCCTAGAGCACTAGGTGGTACAAGGTGCCCTCTGGAGACATGAGGCCCTCAATGTGGCTTAGGCAGAGGTACCTCTGTCCACACCCAGTCTGTTGAGCTATCCACTCCCAGCAGCTCCATAACTTTACTTCCATCACTTGTCTGGGTAGACACATGCAGACCAGTCTAGTTTTCCAGTGTGGTAAGGGTGCAACGGGTGTGCCAGCTTAGAACTCAAGCTGACCAGTCAGAAGGCCTGGCCAGAGGGCACAAGTGGGCCCCACAGGACCAGGCTGTCCATTCGCTGCATAGCAGTAAAGCCAGCTTCCTCTGCTCCGTGACCTGCTTGGCTACTGTTAGGGTCCAGGATGACCAGGAAGGACCAGGGACCAGGGTCCAGGAAGTTTCAGTTGTCCGTCTCTTGCTTGATGCTCTCAATGGGGAGAGGCAGCTGTGGACTGGGTGACCTGCCTGGCGAAGGGATGTCCTGGTGTTCCTCCTTCACACGCACTGCAATAACTGGGGAGAACAGAAGTGAGTGTGTACAGGAGTGAGTGTGTACAGGAGTGACAGGCAGCTTGGGGGTGAGGGGAGCTGAGTAGAGAAGCTGGAATCCTTCAGAAAGGGCGTTTGTGGGGAGCCTAAGTGGCCGGCCACCTCCATCCTCCTCTGCACCCTCCCGGAAGCAGCAAGACTGCAGTTACAGCCAATGAGATGGCTCAACAGACAATGGCATTTGCAGCCAAGGTGACAACAGAGGCTGGTCTCTGGGACCCCTATGGTGGGAGAGAACCAACTCCTGAAAACTGTCCTCTGATGGTTACATGTGTGCTATGGCACACGCGACCTCCCTATACATAAGACTACAAGTTCAAACGACCCCAGGAATATCCTAACCAGGAAGACTATGCCAGATATCTGGCATCTGCCAACCTGCACCCACCCTGGTGAGCACAGGGTAGTTAGAGGCAGGAAGGACTGCTCAGCTCAGAGCTGGGTGGGGTGCTAAGCAGGCTTTCTAGTCCGGTGGTTCAAAACTGTTTGGTGTCTGGAAAATCCCCTTCCAACTTGACTTTTTTTGTTTTGTTTTGTTTTTCGAGACAGGGTTTCTCTGTGTAGCCTTGGCTGCCCTGGACTCGCTTTGTAGACTAGGCTGGTCTCGAACTCACAGAAATCCACCTGCCTGTGCCTCCCAAGCGCTGGGATTAAAAGCGTGCGCTACCATGCCCGGCTTGACTCTATTCTTTTGTGTCCAGGTAGAGGAGGAGAGAGTCCACATCTGAGAATAGAGCAGCCTAGCCCTACCCAACCCCTCCATCAGCTCTTACTGTCATCGGGAACTGGCTCCGAGACTCCCAGAGCCTGCAGGTTTCCCTCCAGTAAAGGCTTCTTGGAGGCCTGCCTGAGGGGCCGAGCCTTGGTGGATGGGACCCTCTTTCCTAGGAATAAAAACAAACCTAGTGTTAGTGCTAGCAGGCGCTGGGGCTCAGGGCATCAATTCTCAGTACCCCTCCTTGCCCAGGTGCCTGAGGTCGAAGCAGCTGTGGCTGTTAGTTTTCAATCTCTCTTTCTCTGGGTAGCCCTGGCACATTCAGGCCCCCACTTTGAACAACAGTCTCAATCCAAATGACATTCCTGCCCAGGGACACCTAGTCCCTGCTTTGCCTCACTGCAAAACGTCCTCTTCTCCACCTGGTGGCCATGTTGTGCAACCACCGTTTACACCTTAGTTGAGAAAGGCTTTGTCACCTCCCTTCTGTCCCCTCCTCTTCCAGCCCCATAATCAGATGCTCCACAAGGGGTGGAGGTAGAGCAGCTTGGGGCCAGGGCTCCTTCCTGTCTCTTTCCTCAGAACCCAGCAGCTGCAGGCTGCTTTGGGCAGATCCCCTTTCCCACTCTCTGTCCCTCAGATCTCAGCCTGTTCCTCTGCACACGCTACATTCCTATTTGTGCTCAGGGTTCCCTAAGGCACATGGTCCCCACTGAGCAAGTTCCCGGAGGAGGAGGAGAGGGACCACAAAGCGGCACCTGGGGCCAGTGCTTGGTGTTGGGGCTTCACTCACGTTTTTTACCAAACTGTTTCTTTTTCTTCTTTGTGGCTTCCTTGCCCTTCTGAGGTGTGTTTGGCTCTAACGTTTGAAAGAACAAAAGAGATGAGAAGAGAGTTCTGAAAGGGCTTAGGGCACCTCCTAAAAGACCCTTGGCCCTCATATATGGAGTACTCCAAAAAGAGAAGGCCGAGTTGGACATTGAGGAAGGGCTGGAGAACAGCTCTCCTCTCCACCTGTCACCAGGGGGCATGCGGCCCAGGACACAGTGGTCAAGATGAGAACAAGCTCTGCAGGGCAGGGTGGGGGAGACGGGGAGTGGGGGGGGGGGGGGGGGGGCTCAGGAGCACAGCGGGAGGACAAGCATGCTCTGCTCAGGGCAACCTGGAGACTTCTCAGTTTCAAGCTGGAGGACTACGATGGGCATAGTCTCCCTCCCACCCTCCCTCCCTCTCTCCCTGCCCCTCATCCCTCCCAACAGCTAACCTGCAGACACAGGTGGCTGGAGCTGGTAGCCAGTGAGCTCACACCAGCCGACAGGGTAGATGTCCGGGGACTCGCAGTCCACCCACTGGTCATACTCGTTGTCCCAGCCATCAAAGTGGATGCTAAGGAGCCGATGTACCACTCGCTTCACGGTGGCCACACAGATGAGCCGCGGCTCCATCAGGTCCACAGCCTCCAGCTTCATGCCCACCTTGAAGCCATGGTTGGGGCAGTCCTGGTTGGGGGAGGAAGGCAGTTGCTTAGCTGTCAGTGCTAGACTGTAGCAGGCTCGCCCAGGCAGAGGGGCCACTGGAGAAGGTTACTTCAGACGGCAACCCCACTGCACTCAAGTGCCAACCCCTCTGTGGAGAAGGGACTATGGTACAGTGCAGCCCAGCAAGTATCCATGTCACAGACTTTCCTATTAGCAGTTGATCCCACCAGTAAAGACTCAAATGAAGGGGGCTGAAATTGCCACCACTGATGTCAGCAGGCAGAGCCAGCCCCCCAGCTGCCACCGACTCTGACTCCAGCGCTGGAGTCCCCTCACCATGTTGAAGAGTCTTGCTGGGGCTGCTTTAGACTTGGTCCTCGCTAAGTAGCTCTCCCAGTCAAAAGGCTGTGTCTCATACCCTGGAGGGCGGAACATTTAGATGAGAGGAAGGAAGAAGCACAAAGAAAGCCGGGTCGGTGGTGCACGCCTGTAATCCCAGCACTCAGGAGGCAGGGGCTGGTGGAATCTCTGAGTTCGAGGCTGACCCGGTCTCCAGGACAGCCAGAGCTATACAGAGAAACCCTGTTCAAAGCACAAAGTAGGAAGTGGGTCAAGGGGAGGGCTGCTGGAGTCACTGAGCTGGCTGAGACCCGGCCTACCTGCAGGTGCCCTGCTCCCCAGGATGACACCTGCTCCAGGACGGTCCTGTTGCTCAGGTTGGGAACTGCCCTAAGACATAGGAGTTCTGTTCACCAGCCCAGGCAGCGTTAAGACAGTTAGTGGTGGGTACAGGTGCCAGTCCTCTCTCTCTCAGGCAAGGCACCACACCTCAGGGATCTGGGCTGTAGCCTTACCTTTTGGGGGCGTGAGCTCAATGTCATTCTTTTGGCAGAAGGTGGCTGGGAAGATGGCATGGGAGGAGGCGTGGTAGCAGAACCAATCTGAGCCATCTGTGGAGGGGCCCCCATCCACAGAGATCATCAGGTAACCGTCCAGGAGAACCTAGAGGAGGGGGTGGCAGGATGGCTCAAAGGGTAAGAAAGAACACTTGCTGTCCAAACATGACCTATGTTTGGTCCCTGGTACCCACACAGTGGAAGGACAGACCAACTACCAGATTGTCCCTTGACGTCCATGGGCATAAAATAAATAAATGTAATTAAAAACAAAACAGCCCTAGGGGAGGGTATAGAGAAATAGATAGCATTGTGCCAATAAGTGCAGACCTTCACCAAGTAAGGTGGTTATGACTGGACAGTTGAATTCTGCCTTCAGCCACAATACCTCATGGCATCTAGCAGAACACCCAGTCCTCAGGAACATGCACTTAAAGGATAATGTACCCTTTCCACTGGCTGCCTGACCCACGTGAGCCAGGTCTGCACCTGCTTTGCTGCCCCCCAGTTCTCTATAAGTAGGAACATGCGGCTGGGCATGGAGCAGGGAGATGGACAGTGTTCTTAGGCGGCTGGGCATGGAGCAGGGAGATGGACAGTGTTCCTAGGCTGCTGGGCATGGAGCAGGGAGATGGACAGTGTTCCTAGGCTGCTGGGCATGGAGCAGGGAGATGGACAGTGTTCTTAGGCGGCTGGGCATGGAGCAGGGAGATGGACAGTGTTCCTAGGCTGCTGGGCATGGAGCAGGGAGATGGACAGTGTTCCTAGGCTGCTGGGCATGGAGCAGGGAGATGGACAGTGTTCTTAGGCGGCTGGGCATGGAGCAGGGAGATGGACAGTGTTCTCAGGCAGCTGGGCATGGAGCAGGGAGATGGACAGTGTTCTTAGGCGGCTGGGCATGGAGCAGGGAGATGGACAGTGTTCTTAGGCAGCTGGGCATGGAGCAGGGAGATGGATAGTGTTCTTAGGCAGCTGGGCATGGAGCAGGGAGATGGATAGTGTTTTTAGGCAGCTGGGCATGGAGCAGGGAGATGGACAGTGTTCTTAGGCTGCAGTGATGACAGCTGTTAGCAGCAAGGAGCTGGGCTGAGGCTTTGGGCACGCAAAAGAGATGCCCAAAGGGGCAGTATGGAGCCTGTACCTGACACAGGACAAGGCTTAGATACTTAAGTTTCAAGCCCTAGCATGAGGGTAGGATCTGAGTAAAAGCAGGAATGGCTGCCCTCCACCACCCAGAACTTAAGTGCAACATGAGCAGCCAATGTGGAAGCCCCAGGAGCCTGGCAGTGGGAGCAAAGCTCCATGGCAGCCATGCTGGAGGCGGGCAGAGTGGCCGAGGCTCACCTTGCAGATGGTTGCTACACAGATGTTGCCCAGATTCAGAGGGTCAATGGCCTCCAGTTTCATTCCTTCCTCGAACCAGCCACCTTCTGTGTAGACAGCTCGGACCTTAAAGGAATGAGGCAACTGGGGATTCAGGGGACGGCAGAGGACTCCTTCAGACGCTGAGGCCTGGGATGGAATCAGACGGCAAGGGACAGAGCTACGGGGTGTGGTGGCGCCCACCTATAATCCCAGAACTTAGGAGGTTCTCAAGCAGGTCAGTCAAGGACTGTGGGACAATCTTTTACAAAAGAGGGAGGGACAGTCCCAGGGAGGAGCCAAGGAAGGGCTATGGCCAAGAGGAAAAGTGCCTGCAGGCTGTGCCTCACCTTCTTGAAGAGGTAAGGGACAGCATCACAGTAGATTTTCCGGAACGTAGGGTGATGAGACGCGTCACATCGTCTCTCTTGGGGTGATAACAGAGAAGAGAGGAGGAAAAGGGAGCTGAAGACAGCCAGTGGTTATCACATGCTTCCCCAGGGGCATCAGGACCAGTGGTTATCACATGCTTCCCCAGGGGCATCAGGACCAGTGGTTTATCACATGCTTCCCCAGGGGCATCGGGACCAGTGGTTATCACATGCTTCCCCAGGGGCATCAGGACCAGTGGTTATCACATGCTTCCCCAGGGGCATCAGGACCAGTGGTTATCACATGCTTCCCCAGGGGCATCAGGACCAGTGGTTATCACATGCTTCCCCAGGGGCATCAGGACCAGTGGTTATCACATGCTTCCCCAGGGGCATCGGGACCAGTGGTTATCACATGCTTCCCCAGGGGCATCGGGACCAGTGGTTATCACATGCTTCCCCAGGGGCATCGGGACCAGTGGTTATCACATGCTTCCCCAGGGGCATCGGGACCAGTGGTTATCACATGCTTCCCCAGGGGCATCGGGACCAGCGGTTATCACATGCTTCCCCAGGGGCATCGGGACCAGTGGTTTATCACATGCTTCCCCAGGGGCATTGGGACCAGTCAGCACACAGGGTCTGGACTCTATGCCAGGAGCATCTAAGCTATATCTTTTTGTTTGTTTGTTTTTGTTTTTTCCAGACAGGGGTTTCTCTTATAGTCCGGGCTGGCCTGGACTCTCGTTGTAGACCAGGTTGGCCTTGAACTTACAGAAATCTGCCTGCCTCTGCCTCCCAAGTGCTGCGATTACAGGCTTGTGCCACCACGCCTGGCTCTGAGCTACATCTTGACTTTGCTGTTCACAGACTGAGTTAAGTGGCCTGAGTCATTGGCCTCTCTGACCCTCAGCACTGTCACTCGCAGGGCAGCGAAGCCAGTTCACCTCACTGCACTACTGTGAGGTACAGCAAAGGTCCTCCTGAGATTTAGGGAGGCTGAGCCTGGACTCACACCAGCCCGGGCTCTACTCACCTGACATCTTGATGCCGTGGCCGACACGCCGTGACCAGCCTACTGGGTGGATCAGAGGACTCCACATATGGCACCAGAAGTCATCATCATTGTCACCATCCTCATAGAGGAGCCGTAGGCGTCCCCCAATCACTGTGTCCACCACAGCCATGCGGGTCCGTGACACCTGGGTCTTGTCCACAACCTCCAGGCGCATGCCCTGCCGGAAGGGGTACTTCATGCTCTCCACCATCTGCAAAGACACAGGAGCTCTGTGTCAGCTACAGCCCTGACGTTCCTGCTGCTAGCAAAAGCCCAGTGTGGTGGCCACACCTTTAATCCCAGCACTCTGGAGGCAGAAGAAGGCTGAGTTCCAGATCAGCCTGGTCTACAAAGTGAGTCCAGCACAGCCAGGGCTGCACAAAGAAACCCTATCTTAAAAACAACAACAAAAAAAAAACCAAAGCAAACCAAACGAAAGGTTGGCACAGGAGAGGCCGGAGAGATGACTCAGCAGTTAAGAACATTGGCCCTGCCAGATGTGGTGGCAGACGCCTTTAATCTCAGCACTCAGGAGGCAGAGGCAGGTAGACCTCTGTGAGTTCGAGGCCAGCCTAGGCTACCTTAGAAGTTCCAGGACAGATAAGTGCTAGGTAAAGAGATCCTGTCTCAAACAACAAACCCCTAAAACACGACAGTACACTGGGTTTGGTGGTTCCTCCCTGTAATCTCAGCACTTCAAAGGCAGGATTAAAAATAAATTCAAGGTTAGGCCTGCCAGATAGTTCAGTGGGTAGAAGAACTTTGCTGCCACACCTGAAGACCTGACGTCAATATATCTGGTTGGGTATCTGAGGTGCGCTGGACTGAAAGGCCCATTCTCCAGCAGCTCAGGAGCCAGCAGGTGCAGCTGTCCATCTGTAAGCAGTGCCTCGCCTGTGACGGCCCAGTGTCTACTCTACCTTTATGTTTCAGAGTTGGGTACCACACTGTCCAACCTCTGCCCATGCAGCTACAGCTCAAAAGCCACTGTCTCTGGAAAGCTGTGTAAAACCTGCTTCTCTGAGAATGTATGCTGCCAGCAAATACCACACTTCCTGTACCCTGCTGGGATGCCATCCAGCCTCATTTGTCTACTTATTTACTTATTTATTTGGTTTCTGAGACAGGATTTCCCTGTATAGCCTTGGCTGTTCTGGAATTCACACTGTAGACCAGGATGACCTTAAATTCAAAGATCTGGGAGCCTGGAGAGATGGCTCAGCCATTAACAGCACTCACTGGCTGCTCTTCCAGAGGACCCCAATTGAACTCCCAGTACCCACATGACAACTCATAACTGTCTGTAACTCCAGTTCCAGGGGATCTGACACCATCACACAGAATACATGCAAGCAAACAACAATGCATATAAAAATAAAAATAAGCCGGGCGTGGTGGCGCACGCCTTTAATCCCAGCACTCGGAGGCAGAGGCAGGCGGATCGCTGTGAGTTCAAACATAAATAAATAAATAAATAAAATAAAATAAACTACCAGGCTTTATAAAAACAAACAAACAAACAAACAAACAAAACCCCAAATATCTGCCTGCCTCTGCCTCTCCAGTGCTGGGATTAAGAGCGTCTACCATAGTGCTGCTTGAAGCTTTATTTTTATCTGTATGTATCTGCATGCATGTATGTGTGGGTGTCTATGGAGGCCAGGAGCTGGTGTTGGGTACCCTGGAGATGGAGTTGCAGGCAGTTCTGAGTTGCTTGATGGGGCTGGGAACCGAACTCCAGCCTCTGGAAGAGCAGCAAGTATGTTTAATCACTGAGCTATCGCTCTAGCCCCACCTAGTTTTTTGGTTTTTTTGTTTCCTTTGGTTTTTTGAGACAGGGTTTCTCTGTGTAGCCCTGCTGGCCCCGGACTCAGTCATCCCACAGCCATCTGCCTACCTCTGCCTCCCGAGTGCTGGGATTAAAGGCATATGCCACCACAGCCTGCTGGTTTTAAAAACAGAGTCTCATTACATAGCCCTGACTGATCTGGACTCAATATAAGATCCAACAGCCACTTGCCTTGACCTCTCAAGTGCTGGAGTTAAAGGCATGTGCCACCACGACTAGTTCAGAGTGCTTCTTTACCAGCACATAACAACATGTCTGTGTGAATACTCTGTGTTGGTTAGTTCTATGTTAACTTGATATAAGCTAGAGTCCTTTAGGAAGACAGATACTCAATTGGCCAGTGAGCAAGCCTGTTGTGCATTAAAAAAAAAAAGATAATTGATGTGGGAGGGACCAGATCATTGTGGGCAGTGCCATCCCTGAGCTGGTGCTCCTCGATTCTGTAAGAAAGCAAGCTGAGCTGGGCGGTGGTGGCACACACCTTTACTCCCAGCACTTGGGAGGCAGAGGCAGGTGGATCGCTGTGAGTTCGAGGCCAGCCTGGTCTACAAAGTGAGTCCAGGACAGCTAAGGCTACACAGAGAGACCCTGTCTCAAAAAAAACAAAAAAAAAAAAGAAAGAAAGAAAGAAAAGAAAGCAAGCTGAGCTGGGCACAGTGGCGCATCCCTTTAATCCCAGGGCTACACAGAGAAACCCTATCTTGACAACTCCCTCCATCGCCCTCCACAACTCCCAAAAAAGAGAACAGACGGAGCAAATCCTGAGTGAGGCTGGTAACTCGTATCCCCCATGTCATGGCCTCCGCTTCAGTCCCTGCCCTGACTTCCTTGGATAATGGACATGATGTAAAAGTACCAGCAAAACACATCCTCTCCTCACCAAGCTGCTTTGTGGTTATGTGTGTGTGTGTGTGTGTGTGTGTCTGTGTGTGTCTGAGTGAATGTCTTCACTGTGTGTGCAGGAGCCTGGGTAGGTCCTCTGGAATTAGGGTTTGCTTGTGAGTCACCATGTGGGTGTTAGGAATTGAACCCTTGTCCTCTGGAAAATGCTAGAAGCAAGGGCAAGAATCTGGGGGATTTTAAAATCCAAAAGATCACAAAAGCAACATGACCAAAGTGGTGGACCAGGATCTTAGCAGGGAGGCAGGTGGCCAACCACCTGAGGCAGTACTGGGCTGAAGACTGACAGACAAGAGGTCACAGGAGAGCACTGCCAAGGGGGATAGGGTGCTCTTCACAGTGCTAATACATCCAAGGCCTAGGCCCCACCCCAAGAACCACAGAAGCAAAACAAAATCTCTGAAATGAATCATATGAAGGACAGAGAAAAAACGGGAAAGGAAGGGAAGGACAGGAGGGAGGGGAGGATGAGGGAGGGAGGGAGGGGAAGATGAGGGAGGGAGGGAGGGGAGGAGGAGGGAGGGAGGGAGGGGAGGATGAGGGAGAGAGGGGAGGATGAGGGAGGGAGGGGAGGATGAGGGAGGGAGGGAGGGAGGGGAGGATGAGGGAGGGAGGGAGGGAGGGGAGGATGGGGGCGGGGGATGAGCTGGGAACCTAGCCATACCTTGATGTGGAAATCTGCAGGAAGCGTCCTGGAGCCCACCAACCGCTTCATGAGGTAGCCTTTCCAGTCTGTAAACTTGACATGGATGGCTGCAAAGACACCCACAGGAACTGGTGGCATAGACCGACAAGACCTTCACCAACCCAGAGATCAGCTGGAGGCATGGACTAGTAAGTCCTGCCACTTCAAGCCAGCGCCAACTTCATCTTATAAAACCTACTTTTCCAAAGGACAAGGGTTCAATTCCTAACACCCACATGGTGACTCACAAGCAAACCCTAGTTCCAGAGGACCTCCCCAGGCTCCTGCACACACAGTGAAAACATTCACTCAGACACACACACACACACACACACACACACACACACACACACCAACAACAGGCCCTGTAATCCAGGGACTTCTCAGCTGGGTAGGGGAAGGACCAGGAAGGCAAGCACGTTTTGTTCTTGGGCTACATTTATGACAAAAGGTTAGACTTCTGCTCAGAGCCCTACAGGAACTGGCATGGGGAGGTCTTCCAGTCAGTCGCCCTGACATGGGAGGGAGTTCCAGAACAGGCGGGCTCATTAACTTACTCCGCGGAGGCACCAGGATCTTGCTGTTGATGGCACACCACCCAATGGGGTGGACATCCACAGTCCCCAGGTTGCACCAGAAGTCATGACTGGCGTCATTTTCAAAGCCTTCGTATCGGAGCAGCACCCGGTACCCTGAAAGGCAGGACAGGAGGACCTGTGAGGAAGAGACGGGGAAGGTGCATTCTCGGGCTTTCTTCCTTCTCTAGCCGTCAGATTTTCTATTTCCTACTCCAGGACCTCCTCCAGGCAAGTGGGGTCCCTGACACACTGCCCACCAACTGGACATGCCACCCACCGGCTGCCTGGATGACAGAGGCGATCCAGTACACCCGGCTGGGGAGCACAGCATCACTGTTGAGGACTTCCACTTTCATCCCCTTCATCACGTCTTCCCATTGGTCATAGAGAGGTACCTGTGTGGTGATGAGAGCATTGAAGGGGCTGAGAAGCTAGCTGCCTCAGGTGAGGGCCATCTTGTCCTCTACATCTTACCTTCACAGGTCATGCACTGTGCAGGAAATTAGGAAGACATGTTCACTGTCCAGAAACATGGGATGGCAGGGTGCCATCAGGCAGAGCCATGGGTGCCTGGATACCTGTCACCTTGCCAGTCGCACAATCGTGTCTGAGCACAGGGTTATCCCCTTAGCACCATTCACCCTAGATCTCACAGAGCCGGCAGAACACAGCCCCTAGACTGTGCTCCTGCAGACTCTACCCATTCCCTTCCTACTGGCAGCTTCTGGCTTCCCTCCCGGTGCCTAATTCTCAATTTGCTGCCAACAGGAACTTGGTCCTCCTGTGGGAAAAGCATCTGTCTTCACTGCTCTCACAACAGGGTTAAGCCTGCGGCAGTCCACCTCCCTAGGCAGACAGGTGCACAGACTGGGGAAGCGTGGCGAGGCCCAGGCACACACGGAGAGCCCTTTACAGAGCATGCTGAATCTTGGGTTAAATATGACCTAATTCACCTGCAATAAAAATTCTAGGTCTAGGGGCTGGAGAGATGGCTCAGCGGTTAAGAACACTGACTGCTCTTCCAAAGGACCCGGGTTCAATTCCCAGCACCCAGAGGGCAGCTCACAACTGCCTATAACTCCAAGATCTGACACCCTCACACAGACATACATGCAGGCAAAACACCAAGGCACATACAATAAAAATAGATAAAAAATTTTTTGATAAATTATTTTTTTACAAAATTCTTGGCCTAAAGAATTTTGGGGCAAAGGAGATTGCTTTCTCCTCCTCCAGAGAAGATACACGTTCATTAGTAACTCAGGGCAGGGCATAGTAGGACCAACCTGTCATAGCGCAGGGCAAACGGACAACCTAGAAGGCCAGGCAGCTGTCAGGTCAGAAGACAGCCTCAGGGAGCCTTCTCCCCAGCTTTAGGAGATGGGATTGAAAAGCAAAACACAATAAACCAAAACGAACCAAAAACAAAAAAGTGGGCTTGATGGCTCACACTGTGTACCAGCATGACTGCTCTCAGCCTCGGCTGTTTACATAGTGAGTCCCAGGCCAGCCTGGGCAGCAATGTGAGACCTGTCTCGAACTAGACCTGCTGTAGGTATTCTCTAGGCTAGACTGGCACAGGTACAGCTGCTGGGCATCAAGCTCACCCAACACATCCCAACAGGCCCCTAGCCCTTCCTTCTTCAGGAAGAACTGGACAGGAGTGCTCCCCCCGCCCCACCCTGTGCTCCTTTGTATAAGAAAGGTAATAGGCAAGGGCTGAGGGTGCAGCTTGGTGGTATAAAGTGCAAGCAATTCCTAGTGGCAGAAAAAAAAGAGAAGGAAGGAAGGATGGAAGAAAGGAAGGAAGGAAGGAAGAAAGGAAGGAAGGAAGGAAAGAAAGAAGGAAGAAAGGAAGGAAGGAAGGAAAGAAGAAAGGAAGGAAGGAAGGAAGGAAGGAAGGAAGGAAGGAAGGAAGTAAAGAAGGAGGTTCCTGAGAGTCAAATTGCAGAAAGCTGTTCATGGTGTCACATACTTGTGATTTCAGCTCATGAGAGGTGGAGGCAGGATGACCAGAAGGTCAAGGCTATCCTCAGCTATATAGCAAGTTAGAGGCCAGCCTGTGATACATGAAACCCTGCCTCAAAATAATTAATAATAAAAAAAAATCAAAACAGGCTAGATATGGTGTCTTTTAATCCCAGCACTAGGGGGCAGAGGCAGGAAGGTCTCTGTGAGTTCCAGGACAGCCTGGTCTACTAGTCTACATAGTGAGTTCCAGGACAGCCACAGCTACACAGAGAAGCCCAGTCTCCAAAAACCAAAAACTAAAAAAAAAAAAAAAAAGAAAAAAGAGTGCAGGATGCTCAGCAGTTAAGAGCACTGACTGTTCTTTCAGAGGACCTGGGTTCAATTCCCAGCAACTACAAGGCAGCCAACAACTGTGTGTAACTCCAAGATCAGACACCCTCATACAGACATACATGCAGGTAAAAACCAATGCACATTAAAAAAAGAAAAAAGATGCCAGGCAGTGGTGGCGCACGCCTTTAATCCCAGCACTAGTGAGGCAGAGGCAGGTGATCGCTGTGAGTTCGAGGCCAGCCTGGTCTACAAAGTGAGTGCAGGACAGCCAAGGCTACACAGAGAAACCCTGTCTCGAAAAACAAAAAAAGAAAAAGAAAAAAGAACCAACCAAACCCTCGGCACCCCGCCCCCAAACAAACAAACAAATATAGGGCTAGAGAAATGGCTTAGTAATTAAGAGCACTTGATGCTCTTACAGAGGACCAGGGTTCACTTTCCAGCACCCACATGGTTGCTTAAAACTATCCACAGAGCCGGGCCTAGTAGTGCACATCATTAACCCCAGCACTCTGGAGGCAGAGGCAGAGGCTGTGAGTTCAAGGCCAGACTGGTCTACAAAGCGAGACTAGGACAGCCAAGGCTACACAGAGAAACTCTGTCTCAAACAAACAAACAAACAAACAAACAAACAAATAAGCCATCCACAGAACTCCACTTCTGGAGGATCTGATGCCTTTTTCCGCCCGACACAGGGTTTCTCCGTGTAGCCTCGGCTGTCACAGAACTTGCTCTGTAGACCTCAAACTCAGAGGTCCATCTGTCTCTGCCTCCGGGTTGGGATTAAGGTGTGATCCACCACCATGCAGCCCTAATGCCTTCCTTTTGCCCTCTATATGTGCCTGGTACACGCACCATTACATCTGGCATATATATGTATTTGTGAATCTCTACATATAACATGTTTTATACATTTATGTCTGCACATATGTGTGTGTGTATGTGTGTGTACGTGTGTGTACGTGTGTGTGTGTGTGTACATGTGTGCATCTGTGTCTACATCCCAGAAGAGAGTATAGGATCCCATGGCAATACAGGAAGAGATGGTTCTGAGGCACTATGTGGTTGCTGGGAATTGAACTCAGGAACACTGGAAGAGCAGCCAGTGCTCTTAATCTCTGAGTACCTCTCCAGCCCTGTAGATAAAGGGAGATTTCCTGGGAATGGCCACTGTTCTCAGGGCCTCAACTGAAGGGTATGGGAAGCAGTGAGCAGGCAGCCTGGGCTGTCCCTCCCTCGCTGGAGGGCACTCACGTGTTTAAAGCAGCTGACCGGAGCAGCCTTGTAACTGTGATCCTTCAGGAACTTCCCCCAGTCGAACCCTAAGACCAGAGCTGTAGGACAAAAAGGAAGAGCTGAGGCAGGGTGTCTACAACAACCAGGCTAGGACAAAACCCAGGGCTGGAGAACAAGCCCCTCTATTACCACTGTGGCCGCCAGGACTGTGAAGCAGAGGGGCTCCCAAAGAGAAGCTTCGGTCCCTTCTTGCCACACAGAGAAGGGCACTCAGACCTAGGGTTCAAGCCCTCCTCCTACACCCAGTCACGGGCCACACCCAACCAGCCCGTGTGGGAAGAGCAGCAGCCCACCACCTGGCTGCACAGTGCAGTTCCAGCCTCTTTGGGGCACCAGGTAATTTGCTCAGCTCTCACTATGTCTGAATAACTGAGAGGCCCTTCCACCTACTCCACACACCCTGGGCCTCCCTGCACCAGGGAGAGACAGCATGGAGACAGATACAGAGAGAAACAAGGCAGCTAACCTTTGGTTTCTGGGTGATGAGGGAACCAGGCAGTTGAGGGCCACTGAAAGAACTGCCTAAGGTCATTCCCACAAGTGCCAGCATGTAGTGACAGTTCACAGTGGGCCTGGATCCCCACCCTGGTCCCCCATCCCAGGATTGTCTCACCATCTTGCCCTGTTGGTGTCCCGTCTGCTAGCTGTCCTGTGCCCTGGGCGTGGAGGAAGGCTCCGATCTTGGCAGACCAGGCTGCCTTGTGCAGGACTTTGGCTTTCTTGGTGGGTGGCTTTCCCTGGACAGCAAGAAGAAAAGTGTGTAGGCTGGCGGCTATGAACCTGACTCTGTTTCTATTCTGCCTTGGTTTTCTGAGATACGGAGGCCCTGGAATTTGCAGCTGTTGGGCTCAGCCTCCTGAGGGCTGGGGTTCTAGGCACTCGCCATCATGCCAAATGAGAAAGTACAGCTTGGCGGGGACTGCAGAGGCCAAGGTCCTGGTCCACTACCCAGCCTCCTTTGGGCTTGAGTTTCTTCTGTAAAAGTAAGGATGAATGGTGACACTCAGGAGATGATTACAGAAGATGGGGTTGGCAGAGCTACAGACGATGGAGAGACATAGTCACTCGGGCCTTGGACTTCACCCTGACATTTTCACTGTGGTCCACCCCATGCTCTCAGCTCCACGGAGAGCTACAGCTGAGTGGCTGCACAGGGGCCCAGGACTCTCCAAACCCACAGGCAATATTCTGTACATGTGAATGTCCTAGAAGGCTGGCAAAAACCCTATCTTGAAAACAAAACAAAACAAACCAAACAAAAAACCAGGAGCGATTCTCAACCTGTGGGTCATGACCCTTTGGGTTGAATGACCCTTTCACAGTGGTCACAGATCAGATATCCTGCATATCAGATATTTACATTACAACTCATAACAGTGGGGGCTGGAGAGATGGCTCAGCGGTTAAGAGCACTGACTGCTCTTCCAAAGGACCCAGGTTTAATTCCCAGCACCCACATGGCAGCTCACAACTGTCTGTAACTCAAAGATCTGACACCCTCACACAGACATACATGAAGGCAAAACACCAATGCACATGAAATAAAAATAAATATATTATTTTTAAATAAAAATTCATAATAGTAGCAAGATTACAGTGATGAAGTAGAAATGAAAACAATTTTATGACCACGTGATGGTGGCACATGTCTTTAATCCCAGCACTCAGGAGGTAGAAGCAGGCAGATCCTTGAGTTCAAGGCCAGCCTGGTCTACTTACAGTGAGTTCCAGGACAGCCAAGAGACAGGGAAACTGTCTCAAACTTCCCCTCCCCAAATTTATGGTCCAGGGGGTCACTACAACATGAGGAATTGTATTAAAGAGTTGCAGCCTTAGGAAGGCTGAGAACCACTACTTTAAACACACCAAAAGTTAAACCAGGCATGGTGGTGCACGCCTTTAATCCCAGCACTCTGGAGTTCAAGGTCAGCCAAGGCTACACAGAGAAACTCTGTCTCAAACAAACAAACAAACAAATATCAAAAGGTTTTGAGCCAGGCATCATGCATCTCAGATGACCTCTAGGAATGAGTCCCTAAGCTGGACAAGCCTCCCATGACATGATGGCTCCAGCTCAGCCTCCAGGCCCCAGTGTGGAGTGGCTGCTCTCACCTGTAGTCTAGCCAAGATACTGGCTTTCTTGGAGTTGGAGGAGTAGCTCCTGGAACATGAGACGCTGCAGAACCTCTTGGTCTTTGAGAAGAAAGCTTCTCTTGTGCCCACGATACCACACATCTCACATACCGCTAGGAAAAAAGCGCAGTATGTAACTCCCTGACATAGAAACTTTTCTTTTTAAAGAGTTATTTATTTATTATTTTGTATAGTGTTCTGCCTGCATTTACACCTGCTGGCCAGAAGAGGGCAACAGATCACATTACAGATGGTTGTGAGCCACCATGTGGTTGCTGGGAATTGAACTCAGGACCTCTGGAAGTGCAGTCCATCTGCTTAACCTCTGAGCCATCTCTCCATTCTCATGACATAGAAACTTTAAGTCAAACAAAACCACGGGCTCCTCAGATCCTAGAGCACTGTGTCAACCATGTGCATGTTAGGCGATGAGGTTGACAGGGTGAGAGGAGGAGGTGGACAGTGTATGGAGCTCTCTTCCAAGAGTAAAGTCTCACTATATGTGGCACTCAAACTTGTAGGCCCTCTGCCATCAGCCTCTCCGGCAGCTGAGGCTACAAGTGGGTGCTACTCCATCTAGCCACCTAAGCTGATACCTGGTGTCCCTTGGCTCTGTATCGAGAGCCAGGGGTAAGGGCCTGGAGACCCACATGAACAACTGGAGAATGTGGCCGACAAGTTAGAGAGGAAAATGTGCTGACATCACTTAATTTGCAGCTCTTTGTCCTCACAAGGAGCAGGTGCACATGCTATGCTCGCCTGACATGACACCAGTTCACATAAGGAGCCTTCTATAAACAGCACTGCTGCGGGAGCTTCCCAAGGCCTGGGCATCTGAAGCACTTTGTCAACTCCCAGGTGACTCTAATCTGCAACCAGGGTCATGAAGCAGTCCCTGAGCCAGCTGCTCCCTCTAATGAAGTTCTCAGATTCTAAGAGAAGGGCTGGAAGAAGACAGAGGGAGAATGATGAAAAAGTGAAAAGGGGGGCTGGAGAGATGGCTCAGAGGTTAAGAGCACAGGCTGTTCTTCCAGAGGTCCTGAGTTCAATTCCCAGCAACCACATGGTGGCTCAAACCATCTATAATGCGATCTGGTGCCCTCTCCTGGGATTCAGACACACATGCTGGCAGAGCACTGTATAAATAATAAATAAATCTTTAAAAAGAAAAAATGAAAGAGAAGCCAAAATGAATGGTAGGTAGGAAAGCCAACCCCACCGGCCAAGTGTTACTCCAGGGTATGCGTGTGAAGGAAAGGGACAGGCTGTGCACACTACGGCCTGCCTCTCTTGTGCCGAAGTGCTCACACCACTGGGTGTCTCACTGTACTCACACCTAGATATAGGGACGCCCAGCCTACTCACACTGATGTAATGGACCCTAACTAGTGCTGAATAACACAAGAGAATTATGCTTTGAAACTAGTCTGCAGGAGAGGAAATGACCCTTGAGGACAGTCCCTGAGACATCGGATGGCCCTGCCCACACCATCGCCCGTGTCCACACATCCCTCCCGACTCCTCTCCATCTTCAGGGACCCTGTGAAAGCAGGCACCTGGCTCAGAACCACTGCCATCCAGGGAGCGGGTGTTCCCGGGGGTGAACAAGTGCAGGGGTGAGGTGGGCAGCTCGCCTGCTTCCCTGTCGTCATTTTCTGCTTCACTTGACTCCTCCAGATAGGAGCTGCTCTCGCTGCCCGCGCTGCTGTTGTAACTCCGGAAGCTATCGTAGCCCCCGAAGAGCTCCAAGTCACCCTCCTCCTCTTCTTCCATAGGCTCTGAGGACGGCGTCTCCTAGTGGAAGAATGGCATGTGCTTGGCTTGGGAGGAGATGCTGCAAGCCTGCTAATCCACCCAATGTGAGTTGGGGATTGGAACTTTGGTTCTCTAAATAAGCAGTAAGAGCTCTTGCCTGAGCCAGGCGTGGTGGCGCACGCCTTTAATCCCAGCACTTAGAGGCAGAGGCAGGCGATCTCTGTGAGTTCGAAGCCAGCCTGGTCTACAAAGCAAGTCCAGGACAGCCAAGGCTACACAAAGAAGCCTTGTCTTGAAAAACCAAAAAATGAAATAAAAATAAAAAAGCCCAAACAAACAAACAAACAAACCTATGATAAGGTAAAATGTTATAAGTTGAGGAGTTGGTTAAGGGCAGTTGTTGCTTTTGCAGAGGACCCAGGTTAGATTCTCAGCACCACACAGCAGCTCACAATCACCTTTAACTCTAGTCCCAGGGGGGTCTGATGCTCTCTTCTGGCCTCCTGGGCACCAGGCATGCACATGGTGCAGAAATACATGAAGAAAAAACGTTTATTATTTTTTTTACTTTTTAAAAAATTTTTTTTGTTTATTAATTTTTTAAAAATATAATGCTAGGAGCTAGAGAGATGGCTCACTGGTTAAGAGCACTGGCTGCTCTTCCAGAGGACCCGGGTTCAATTCCCAGCACCCATAAGGTGGCTCACATCTGTCTGTAACACCAGTTCCAGGGGATCTGACAAACTTCATAAAAATGTACATAAAATAAAATTAAATACATTATTATTATTTAATAATAATAATAATAACAATAATATGCTGGGCGATGCTGGCACATGCGTTTAATCCCAGCACTCCTGGAGGTAGAGCAGGTGGATCTCTGTGAGGCCAGTCTGTTCTACAGAGAAAGCTCCAGGATAGCCAAGGCTACACAGAGAAACTCTGTCATGAAAAATCAATATATACAATCTGAATATATGTGTGTGTGTGTATATGTACACATATGCACACCTTAAACCTCAGCAGTCAATGGCAGACGTGTCACTTTGAGTTTGAGGCCTGGTTACACAGCAAGTTCCAGGTCAGCCAGGACTACACATGTAATCTCTCTCTCTTTGGTTTTTTTGTTTTGTTTTGTTTTTTTGTTTTTCGAGACAGGATCTCTCTGTGTAGCCTTGGCTGTTCTGGACTCGCTTTGTAGACCAGGCTGGCCTCGAACTCACAGCGATCCGCCTGCCTCTGCCTCCCGAGTGCTGGGATTAAAGGCGTGCGCCACCACGCCCGGCCTCTCTCTCTCTCTCTCTCTTTCTTTCCTTTCCTTTTTTGTTTGTTTGTTTGTTTGTTTCAAGAGAGGGTTTCTCTGTGTAGCCTTGGCTGGCCTGGACTCACTTTGTAGACCAGGATGGCCTCGAACTCACAGCAATCCGCCTGTCTCTGCCTCCCAAGTGCTGGGATTAAAGGCGTGAGCCACCATGCCCGGCTCTCTTTTTCTTTTTTGAGACAGGGTTTGGTTGCGTAGCCCTGGCTGTCCTGGATCTCGATCTGTAGAATGGGCTGGCCTTCTACTCAGAGATCCGCCTGCCTCTGCCGCCTGCATACTGGGACTAAAGGAGTGTGCCACCACCCAGCTAGTAGACCTTCTTTTAGAAAAAAAAGAAAGGGCTGCCGGGCGTGGTGGCGCACGCCTTTAATCCCAGCACTCGGGAGGCAGAGGCAGGTGGATCGCTGTGAGTTCGAGGCCAGCCTGGTCTACAAAGCGAGTCCATGATGGCCAAGGCTACACAGAGAAACCCTGTCTCGAAAAACAAAAAACAAAAAACAAAAAAAAAAAAAAGAAAGGGCTGGCGAAGTGGCTCAGCTGTTAAAGGCTAGGCTCACAACCATAAATATAAGAGTTTGGTTCCCAGCTACCATGGCTGTCTCTCCAGCCACTTAAAAAAAAAAAAAAAAAAAAAAAAGATAAAGAAAAAAAGAAAAAGAACCAATGGGTCTGGATACCCTAAAGGAGAAGCAGAAACTGGGCAGCATTCTCATACTGGCAGCTTGGGTACAGAGCAAATATCAATTTCAAAGTACAGTGTCTACTGAGTAAATATTGCTTTCATAGCAGTATCATGTCAAAAGAACTATGCAAGTGACTAGGGGTCTCTACAATAATGTAGAAATCTCCTAAGCACCTCAAAAAAACATGCTGGGTTAGAAGGTGTTTGAAAACCATACTTCACAGTTCATTATGTGGATACCCACATGATTTCAATTCAAAAACAAATGCAAGGCTGACAGTGGCACTGTTACTGCTGCCTAGCCCATTGTCCCTTAGCAATGTATTCAATAAACCTCTTTTCTTCCTGAAAGGGAGAGAAAAAGCCTGAGAAAAAGTGGGGCCCAGACTACCCAAGGAGGCTTCGCGTCCGAGGACACGCAGATAGTGACTGTATGGGGGCATGTACCGCAGCTGTGAGTTTAGCCCTGACCTGGAATCAGCTATAGATCCTAGGGCAAGTCATTTCACTTCTGTGGGACTCTATTTTCTAGGCTATGACAGAAAAATGTTGGCTCACAGGATGTGAGGTAGAGACGAGATGCTGTATAAAAACCTACCCAGCATGCAACAGAAGAGGGGGAAAGATGACAAAGATAAAGAGAATGAGGCTTTGGGCCAGGGTTCAAATACCGCCCCCGGTGCTTCCTGGCTGTATGAGCCACAGCAAGCCAACTCCCGTGAACTCAGTCTCCACAAAATGAGAACAATACCACTACTTAGCAATACACTCAAAACAGCGCTCCGGAAAGGTTGGCAATAATTACCGCTTGGAAAAGGAAAGGGACTTCAACTGCAAAGCGCAGCGGGTCCCCGGCTGTTGCCCCATGTTAAAGGTAGAGCACCGTTTTGTAAAAAACCGGCACACTCGGTGCCAACCTCTTGCACTTTCCAGCTGTGTCAATCCAACAGGCTGGTTTAACCCTTCACTTAAGAAAATGGCTGTGAGGCCTGGTGGCATTCAGAGGAAGGACAGCAGGTTACCAAGAAGAGGCTTGATACCCTGTGAGCATATACAGGGGGAGGTAATCCCCCTCAGGAACAGTCATAGGGGAGGGGAATAAGGGGAAAATGGGAGGGGGGAGGAATGGGAGGATACAAGGGATGGGATAACCATTGAGATGTAATATTAATAAATTAATAAAATATATTAAAAAAAAAAAAAAAGACAGCCGGGCGTGGTGGCGCACGCCTTTAATCCCAGCACTCGGGAGGCAGAGGCAGGCGGATCGTTGTGAGTTCGAGGCCAGCCTGGTCTACAAAGTGAGTCCAGGACAGCCAAGGCTACGCAGAGAAACCCTGTCTCAAAAAAAAAAAAAAAAAAAAAAAAAAAAAAAACCAAAAAAAAAAAAAAACCAAAAAAAAAAAAAAAGAAGAACATGGCTGTGGGTACGCTGGAAGGCCAGCACGTGAACGCTCCGGGAGTGTTAATAATCAACTCCAGAGCTCCATTTACTTCCCGCGTGGAAGCGACAGGCCGCACAGTCCCTAAAGCTCAGGACCACGGAACCAAGACAAGCGGAGTCACAGTTCTGAGCCCAGTTTCCCAGCCCCTGTTTAGGGAGGCGTTTCCTTCCTTCCTCCGTCCCCGGACCAAAAGGAAACCCGGTGGCTTCCAGGCAGGACTAAGCTCCCTACCTCAGTTTACCAATCCTGCAACCCTCCGGCCCCAAGGCGTCGCTAAAACAGCGCGTCCGCCGAGTGAGGGGTTCGGGGCTCCCTTTCCCGGCAGGGTTGAATCCTTTCCCTCTTACCTCGGTGGCCCGCGGTTTCTCCATGGTATCAAATTCAATTTCCTTAACCGTCACCAGGCGCAGGAAGCCATATTGCCCTCGCCGCTCTCCGAGAGTGTGCTCATTGGCCAACTCGCCTGAGCCGCGGACCAATCACACCGCAGGAGATAGGAAAAGCCGGTTCCGCGCTCTCCCGCGCCCCGCCTCCACTGAGGAGGGGCTGGGTAGTCTGGGCGGTTATGGGAGTTGTAGTTTTGTCTAGGATGCACGAGAAGGGGCGTTGTCTTAGTAACGGGGAAGTATCCTGGAGAGTTCTTTTAACATTGTATTCTGTAAACCAAATTGCAACTCTTCCGAGCACCTAGGATGGACGCGTCCAGCAGCCAGGCAAAACTTCGCACCCTCCCCAGGTAGAAAGTTAAGATGCTCTTGTACTGGGATGCCTAGCAGAAATGGCTAGTCCCTCTTTCACTTAGGCATTCAGCCATCCTCTGGAGCCTGGTTGATCTACCAGGAGCCACACCTTAAGAAAACTCCCCTAAAGCTGGCCTGTTTTTCACAGAGCCTCAGTTAGTGGTAGGCGCTCACGAACCCCCTCCCACTCCGTGCTGCGATGTCGACTGGCTTGATCTAGTGCAGATCTTACACAGACAACCACAGCTGCTGTAGTCACGAATGCAGGGGTCCTATCGTATCCAGAAGATACGGTTTAGCTCTAGTCTCATAAAAATTCATCAACTCTTCTCTGAGAGTTCCTGAGACCCGAGGGGGGCGGGGGGCGGGGCGGTTGTGTGTGGTTGAGCACACCATTAACACTCGTTCTCTCTAGTTGTGAGTTTTCGAAACCTATCGGAATTTAGTGAGGTTATTTTGGCAGGGGTGTGCGCGCGGGGGGGCCACGCGGGGGACAAGAGGGGGTTGGGATGATTGAGCAGAGTTTGTTTTTTTGAGACAGTGTCTCTCACTGGCCCTAGAGCTCACTAGTTGTTGAGACTGTGTGGCCAGCAAGTCCCAGGGATTTGTCTGTGCCGCTATCCCCTGCACTGCTTTAACAGGAGTATGCTGAGCCAGGCATGGTAGCGCACGCCTGTAATCCCAGCACTCGGGAGGCAGAGGCAGGAGGATTGCTGTGAGTTCAAGGCCAGCCTGGTCTACAAAGCTAGTCCAGGACAGCCAAGGCTAACACAGAGAGACGTTGTTTTAAAAAAAAACAACCAACCAACCAAACAAACAAACAAACAAACAAAACCAGGAGTATGCTGTAGGGTAAGCGCACAACTTTCACAAGCGTGCAGAAGAAGATCCATTCCAGGTTGTCACGTTTAGATGGAAAGGGTGTTATTGACTGACCTCTCTCTTTTTTTTTTTTTTTTTTTTTGGTTTTTCGAGACAGGGTCTCTCTGTGTAGCCTTGGCCATCCTGGACTCACTTTGTAGACCAGGGCTGGCCTCGAACTCACAGCGATCCGCCTGCCTCTGCCTCCCGAGTGCTGGGATTAAAGGCGTGCGCCACCACGCCCGGCTCTTGACTGACCTCTCATCCCAGACCTGAGTTTTCACCTTTAATCCATACAAATGATTTTTTTTTCCTTTTCTGGTGCTAGGGAATGCATATCAGATCTCAGACACGCTAAGCAAGAGCTTAAATTCGAGTTGCATTCTAAACCCTACAGAAGTGACGCCTTCATTCCCTTGCCTCTGACTCCTAGCAGCTGGGCTGGAGAGACAGACGCCTCATTAGTTAAAAGCACTGGCTGCTCTTGCAGAGAAACCGGTTAGCACCCACGCTGGGCTGATCGCTGAACTCTGGGCTCTTCAGGCACCCACACTGTCACACACACACATGTATGCACGCATGCACATCACCTATACATATTAAAAACAGAACAAGACGACAAACCTCCTAGGGCTCATCAGTTAAGAGCACTGGCTGGCTGCTCCTGCAGGGTTCGATCATATGGTGGCTCATAAACATTAGCATATAAACAGCTTCACAAGCCTCCCTCCAGGCTGCCCGCCACAGGCCAGTTGTATGCCAGACTATAAAAGGGCTAACCTGCCACCTTGTCTGCCTCTCTCTCTCTCTCACTCCTGCACTTCTCTCTTGCACTTTCTCTACGGGCACCCCTCCTGTCCCCCATCATGACTCATTAAGGCCCCAACTCCTCTCCTCTTCCCTCCTCCCCAAATATATCTCTCCATGTTTCTGTTTCCTGCAGTCTCCTGTTTAATGACAACAATAACTATCTCTAATTCCAGTTCCACAGTCTTCTGGCACAGACATACATGTAGACAAAACACCCATACATAAAATCATAATAAATTTAAAAGTCAAAACAAACCCCACAAACCCTTCTAACTTCACTTTGGATTTCAAATAAATTCCTTGAGACTCAGTGACTTGGCCTGTGTTCTCTTTCCAGCCTTCACACCTTTGCTTAGGTACACATCTCTTCTTTCCTTGGACACTGAGATTGAGTTGACTTGCAAACTGAGAACCAGAGATACAAACTGGATGAGACATAGTTTCCATAAAGTGAATACCTGTAGGCTCTGTTTCTTAATTAAACTTTATTATACAACCCAACTAACTTACACAAGAGGGAAAAAAGGTTAAAGGGAAAAAAGAGTGAACCTTCCGGTATACGTTCCACGGGACAGGTCCCTAGGTGTCTCTGGCCTGTGTGCTGGTCTGGCCTGTTCGCTGATCCTCCTTCCTATCCACGGGCGCTCAAGCACGGTCTGAACTAGCTGCTGCTCTCTCCTCTCAGCCTGCCTGTCTCGAAAAATAAAAAAATAAAAGAAAAGAAAAAGAAAAACAATAGTCCAGATGGAGTCCCCAGGTCTGCTTCCTGAATTCCAGGCCCAGGATGGCTCCCCCCAGTCTATCTCAAGGTTAATCTCAGGAAGTATCCCTGGTGTGTTCAAGGGTAAAGCCCATCAAGACTGCTTTCACCTGTGACAAAGCTTACAGTCCTTCCCGCAAATACCTTCCTATATTAAAAGGTCACTCTTGCTGGTGGCACACGCCTTTAATTCCAGCACTTGGGAGGCAGAGGCAGGTGGACCTCTGTGAGTTCGAGGCCAGCCTGGTCTACAAAGTGAGTCCAGGACAGCTAAGGCTACAAAACCAAAGGCCCGAAAAGCAAAAAAACAAACAAACAACAACAAAGAGTCCTGTCATTTTTATTGACAAAAGTGGGTTTCTTAGATTATATTTCTTAGTTCTCCATATTTCTTTATTTTCTTTCTTTAGTTTTTCAAGACAAGGTTTCTCTGTGTAGCCCTGGCTTTCCTGGAATTTACTCTGTAGACCAGGCTGCCCTCAAACTCACAGAGATCTGCCTGCCTCTGCTCCCCAACACCCCCCTTCCCCCAGGGCTGGGATTAAAGGCATGTGCCACAACACCTGGCTTCGTATAAAAATCTTTAAAAAAAAAAAATCTTTCAAAAGCAAAGATCACTCTCTGGCCAAGGCTGCCTGTAAACCAAATGGAAGATGGGGCAAGAGAAACAGCAGGAAGGCCACTTAGGGACTTCCTGCAATAATACTGGTGAAAGACGATGGTGGCTCAGATCAGGGCAGAGGCTGAAAGTGTGAGAATAGTATGGGTGGGGCAGGAGAGGAAGGGATCTAGAGTGCATCTCAGGCTGAGCTACAATGTAACCCCCCCCCTTTTTTTGTTAATGTAAGGCCGTTTTAAAAAAGGGAAAGTAAAGGCGGTGGGGATGCGGACCTTGAGAGGGGTTCAGTGGTCAAGAGTACTTTATGCTCTTTAGAGGAACCCAAGTTCAGGTTTCATATCAGACAGCTCACAACTGCTTGTAACTCCACTTTCATGTGCTCTAATGCTCTCGTCAGGCCACCACAGTCACCAGGCACAGGTAGCATACACTTACACAATCACACACATTATTTAAAAAAAAAAAAAAAGGGCCAGGTGGTGGTGGTGACACACTTGATTTCCATAACAAGCTCCAGACCAACAAGGGCTACAGAGTGAGATCCTGTCTCAATAATGTTAACAGTAATGTAATAAATAATAATAAACCTTTTTTGAAAGAAGGGATAATAGGAAGGGCCGGGAAGATGGGTAAGCAGGAAAAAGCACTTTCAGAACAAGACTGATGGCCTGAGTATGATCCTGCCAACTGCCAGAAGTGCAGTGTGGCACATACATGCCTGCGTGCAGCCACATATGTATGTACGTACATACATACATACATACACACACAATAATAAGCACTAAACAAATAGGGAGCTGGCACGTAGTTCAGCCTTGGCTTTCACTGTGGTGGTGCAAACCTATAACCTCTGAACTGGAGGATGAGAAGGTTCAGGGCTAGCCACAGACAGCTACTTGGCAAATTCAAGGCCAGCCTGGGCTATGTGAGACCCCATCTTAAAAACAACAACAAAAGAATTGCCCTTGGCCTGAGACACCTACAAAACAGTAGAGCAAAGATGAAAAGACAGTTGGGCTCAGTGGTTAAAAGCATTGCCTTGGGGCTGGAGAGATGGCTCAGCTGTCAAGAGCACTGCCTGCTCTTCCAGAGGTCCTGAGTTCAAGTCCCAGCAACCACACGGTGGCTCACAACCATCTATCATGTGATATGACGCCCTCTTCTGGTCTGCGGGTATATGTGCAGGCAGAGCACTACATACATAACAATGAATAAAACTTAAAAAAAAAAAAAAAAAAAAAAGTACTGTTCTGAGTTTAATTCCCAAAAACAACATGGTGGCTCACAACCATCTATATTGGAATCTGATGCCCTCTTCTGGTGTGCAGGTGTATATGAAGGCAGAGCACTCATACATTAAAAACAAAACAAAACAAAACAAAACACTGCTGGGACCCGAGGACCCAGATCTGAAAGTGGAAGCCCTGAAGCTGGGGACATTTTCCCATCAAGTCTGAATGGGTCAGAAAATCCATCAAACACTGTTATCTTTCTAATATTAATGTGTTTCATCCCCCAACTACATGAAAACAGAAGCCCGAGCTTTCCAATTTCATATTTGGAAAAGGAGAGGTGGGTCCCCCATGACAGGAACCTTACCTAACTTGAAATGAATTACGAATTCAGTTGAGACGTTTTTTTTCCAAAACAAAGTTTCTCTGTGTAGCCTTGACTATACTGGAACTCTCTTTGTAGACCAGGTTGGCCTGGAACTCACAGTGATCCACCTGCTTCTGCCTCCCAGTGCTGGGATTAAAGGCGTGTGCCACTACGCCTGGCCCCAGTTGAGACTTCTTAATCCCATTTTTCTCTATAGCTCCTGTGTCAGGGTACTACTAAGGTGCTAGTACTACTAATGTGCTACACACATTTTGAGGTCCTCTTAAATCCAACATAATGCCAGGTGAATACTGATGAAAACAATTAGGTGGCGGGACATGGTGCACGCCTTTAATCTCAGCAATCAGGAGGCAGAGGCAGGTGGATCGCTGTGAGTTCAAGGCCAGTCTGGTCTGCAAGGTGAGTCCAGGACAGCCAAGACTACACAAAGAAACCCTGTCTTGAAAAACCAAATACATACATACATACATACATACATATTATTATAATCAAGCTGTTAACTCTGACCTATCAGAGCTTCAGAGCCGACTCAAAAAATTGAACTGCAACCTAAAGGGAAGTTGTACAACATATTAAAAGATGAAACCATATGTTAAAGGGAAGAGGTGTGGGCTGTAGCACTGTCCGATCATATTTTGATTTAAGGGGTTGAACAAGGGAGTTTCCACCAATCAGGATAGAACTTGGTTCCTGGGCCTGGAAACATGAACTCTCTGACCCTTCCAACAAGTTGGAGAAGTTGTCCCCAAGATGTCTGAACTCAGACAATTGTCTCCTCACAACAGAAGCTGTTCAGCTATTGGGAAGTCCCCTGCTCCCCTAGGGCCTGGGATCTTGAGCTTAGTTTCTCCCTATGATTAAATGGAGTCTAAAACAAAGTGGTAGTATTTAGACTAAATTTTTTGATAAAGGGTTTCTTTGTGTTAACAGCGATGGCTGTCTTAGACTGGCTTTGTAGACCTGGCTGGCCTCAAACTCATAGGGAATCCCTCTGCCTCCCAAGTGCTGGGATTAAAGGCGTGCAACCCCATGCCTGGCTACAAATAATGTTTGTTTGTTTGTTTGTTTCGAGACAGGGTCTCTCTCTGTTAGACGTGGCTGTCCTGGACTCACTTGGTAGACCAGGTTGGCCTCAAACTCACAGTGATCCACCTGCCTCTGCCTCCTAAGTGATGGCATTAAAGGCGTGTGCCACCATGTCCAGCCCCAAATAATGTTTTATACAGGACATAAAGCTCTTGAACTCAAGGCTGGAGAGATGGGGCAGTGGTTAAAGAGGACCTGGGTTTGAGTCCCAGCACTGTTGCACAACAGCCTCCTTGAAGTTTATTTGTTTATTTATTTATTTTTGTTTTTTGTTTTTTGAGACAGGGTTTCTCTGTGTAGCCTTGGCTATCCTGGACTTGCATGCAGACAAAATACCAACGCACATTAAAAAAAAAAAGCTTCCTGAAGAGTGTCTGTGGGAGGGATCTCAGGATGGCTGCTAGCATTCTGCTTCAGTCTGCATGCTTGTGATGGCACTGATTACCTGCCATGGGGGTTGTGATCCTGCCCAGGGCCATATGAAAGGACAGACAGACCCTCCAGTGGTGTCTCTCTCTCTCTCTCTTCCTCTCTTTACCCCCTTCTCTTTATTTCTGTCTCTATCTCTTCTCTCTTCCTGTCTCTGTCTCTCTCTGGGTACCCCTTCCCCTTTTTCTTCTCCCCCATACTCACTTAATAAACCTCATACAGCATAATTACTGCTGCCTGGTACCTTACACCTTTACTACCTTATAGCTTACTGCCTTTAATTTTTAAATATAACAACAGCAGTCATTATATGGTACCTTATGGGGTGGCATGCCTGCTTCATGAGTGGGGGGGGGTGTCTACCATGCGAATATGAAAGTGTGCTGAAAATAAATGGTTTTGTTTTTTGTTTTGTTTTTTGAGACAAGGTTTCTCTGTGTATCCTTGGCTGTCCTGGCTCCCTTTGTAGTCCAGGCTGGGCTCGAACTAACAGTGATCCGTCTGCCTCTGCCTCCCAAGTGATAGGAAAAGTAAATGTTATGGGGATATTTTGCAATCTTTGTGGTTAATGCAAAAGAGTTGAGGCTGGTGTTGAGCAGCAGCGGAGGTCGCCTGAGCCCTGTTGTGTAACCCTGAGTTCAAGGGATTTATGTCCTGCATGAAGCATCATTTGTGTTACTTTTGAAGTCAACCAGTAGAAAAGTGTCTGAGGCCCTGACATGGTGGCCAAACAGGAACTTTTTTGTTGAAAGGAGCAATTGCAACAAGATAGCTGCAGCTATGCTAGCCTCTGATTTGGCAACTAAATTATGTCAACAAGAGGTTGAGAGAAATATGGAAGAGATGGTAAAGGCAATACTAGATCCTCTTCAAGTCCAACCTTCCATAGAAAAGAGGGAAAATCTGTAGTCTGGTGTACAGGCATGGGTGTGAACCATGGACCAGTGCAAGCAAGACATTAGTTAGTGTGAACCCAGCGTAGTGGTGCACGCCTGTAATCCCAGCACTCCAGAGACAGAGGCAGGCAGATCTCTCTGAGTTCGAGGCCTGCCTGGTCTACAAAGTGAGTCCAGGACAGCCAAGGCTACACAGAGAAACCCTGTCTTGGGGAAAAAAAAAAAAAAAGCAAGAACAAAAACAAAAAACCCCACAGCTAAAGAGTTTAAATACAAAAGGTAAAAAAATAAATAAATACAAAAGGTACGCTACAGGGGTGGGTGGGTAAGAACACTCCTGTAGGCCATAAAGTTGCTGAATGAAAATCCCAGTGGGAGGGCAGGCTAGGGAAGCCCCTGAGGCCTCTTAAATCATAAAGCTAAGGCCTCAGTCCTAGCCACTAGTGAAGGTCCTTAGTGGGCAGCAGCTGTCACTGTGGCAAGAGGGTCACTTAGCCAAGTCTGTAGTCATCATCTTCTATACCCAAAGCTCAGGGAACCAGAGGGCGGGGTGGAGTGTTGTGCACCAGTCTCCTCAAAGATGAAAACATTCCATTCTGCAGGGGTGCTCCCTAAGTAGTGAGGTCAACAACAAAGAAACCCCAAACAAACAAACAAACAAAAAATAGGGGCCTGAGAGAAAGTGGGTGGGGGCTGGGAGGCAGGATCAGGCTGCAAAGTAATTAAATAAATGGAAAAAACTGACCAGATTCATTAGACTCACCCAGCAGGTGTGCATGCAGATAGAAAGCTCATATGCATACATAAGTGAAATCAATCTTAAAAACAGCAACAGCTTCTTGGGTCACCAGGTTGGACTTTGGTAGTGTCTGTATTTTGGTCTATCATGGAGTCTCTATCTGGGGAGAGTGGATGGATGTGTTTAACTTGCCCAGGAAAAGCTGTAGCTCCCATCCCAGGGCATCTGATGCTCTCTTCTGGACTCACTGCATATGGCAGCCATGCATGCATGCAGGCACAACACCCATTTACATACATTTGTTTGTTTGTTTGAGACAGGGTTTCTCTGTGTAACAGGCCTGGCTGTCCTGGAATCACTTTGTAGACCAAGCTGGCCTTGAACTCAGTGATTCACCTGCCTTTGCTGGGATTAAAGGCGTGTGCCACCATGCTCAACTCAATTTTTTTTGTTTTTGTTTTTTGAGATAGGCTTTCCCTGTCCTAGAACTCACTCTGTGTAGACCAGGCCGGCCTGGAACTCACAGATCCGCCTGCTTCTGCTAGATTATATGGCACCATTGCCTGGCTACATAAATCTTAAAAAGAAAAAAAAAAGGGGGGGGGGAGGCTTGCTGAGCCAGTGTCACATTTTTCTTCTCCTTTTTCAAATGATGTGCACTGGTGTTTACCCAACATGTATGTTTGTAAGGGTTGTCATAACTTGGAGTTAGTTGTGAGCTGCCTTGTGGGTGCTGGGGAATTGAACCCTGGTTCTCTGGAAGAGCAGTCAGTGTTTTTAGCTGCTGAGCCATCTTTTCCAGCACATACTTTTAAATCTCAGCACCCTGGAGGCAGACTTCCAGCTCACTCAGGGCTACATAGAACCTACATTTTTTTTTTCTTTTTTGTTTTGAGACAGGGTTTCTCTGTGTAGCCTTGGCTGTCCTGGATTCTTTGTAGACCAGGCTGGCCTTGAACTCACAGCTGGGATTGCACGCGTGCATCACTGCTAGAACCTTCTTCAAACAAACTCCCTTTCTTCTCTAACCCCTTCAGCCTACTGAAAGACTGGTGTGTGCCAGGCCGTGGTAATCACCTGAATTCACAGCACTCAGGGAGGAAGAGGCAGGCAGATCTCTGCAAGGCCAGCCTGATTTACAAAGTAAGTCCAGGTCAGCTAGGGTTAAAACAGAGAAACCCTGTCTTGGAAAAAAATAAAAAATTAAAACAAACAAAAAGCTTTAAGACTGCAAAAATGAAGACTTGACGGGTCGTGAGTAGCGTCCCAGTGCCTGTAATGCTAAACTTGACATCGGGATTACATGAGAGCCTGAGTTAAAACAAAACCCTCTCTAGTCAGCCATGGGCCTGAGCCCTGACCCAGGGGGTCCTACTTGCTGCTTGGGTTTGGTCAATGAAAGACTCTGGCTAAATTTTCTGACTTACACATGTGTCAGGGCATACAATAATGACTAGGTAAATGTAATCATTTTTTCCCCCTTGAGATAGGGTTTCTCTGTATAGCCTTGGGTGTCCTAGACTTGCTTTGTAAACCAGGCTGGCCTCTAACTCATAGCAATCCACCTGCCTCTGTCTCCCTCACGCTAGGATTAAAGGCGTGCACCACCACGCCCAGCTATGCTGAATCAAAGGGCAGGGGGGAAAATTTTGTCTTTGTTGAGATAGGGCCTCTGTGTGTTGTGCTTGACTGTGAAGCAGACCAGGCAGGCCTCCAACTCAATCTGCCTATCTCTGCCTTTCAAATGCTGAGATTAAGTGTTTGTACACCACAAAGGCTAACAGCCTTTTCTCTTTGAGAAGACAGGGTTGCCTTCTCTACAGTGCAGGCTGGCTTGGATTTGCAGTGGTTTTCCAGTGTGGCTTCCACATCTGGTAGCTACTAGCACTTTCACTTTGGTATTTAGCTGGTATAGATCACACTTATCAGGTGGGCACAGAGGTGCACACCTGTAATCCCAACACTCTGGAGACAGAGGCAGGGATCTCTGTGAGTTCGAGGCCAGCCTGGTCTTCAAACCAAATCCAGGACAGCCAAGGCTACAGAGAAACCCTGTCTCGAAAAACAAAACATAGATCATACTTATTACCTGAACTTTGCAAAACTTCATCAAAATGCAGTAATGTAAAAGTGAGAAGGAATGCCAGTACTCCTTGTTTCCTCTTGCCCTGAAGAGTAGGCATCTTATTGTGCTGAGCGAGATCCAATAAACTAGGTACCTGGGCCTTCCTCCAATTTGCTACATCGCTGACATTGACTTCCAGCTTTTATCTTCCTGCCTTCTGAGTACTGGGAACTGAAATTATATGCCCACTGTGGCATTTGTAGGCCTGGCTGGGGACTGACTTGTCTCTGTTGGGCAAGCCCTCTACCAGCTCCACCTCCAGGCCTAAGTGTTCTGGAAGACAAAGATGAACCCTAAAGAAGTGAAATGAGGGCTGGAGAGATGGCTCAGTGGTTAAGAGCGCCACCTGCTCTTCCAGAGTTCCTGAGTTCAATTCCCAGCAACCACAAGGTGGCCTAAAACCATCTATAATGTGATCTGGTGCCCTCTTCTGGCATGTAAATGTACATGCAGATAGATTACTAAAATACATATTTAAAAAAAAATACATACTAAAAAAAAGTGAAATGAAGCCCAGATGTCTGTCTCACACAGTTTATTTAACAATAGGTAATAAGAAATCAAATTTAACAGTCTATACAGTGATCCAAAGTTCATATTTATAAGTAATCAACCTTAATTGCATGATTTACAACAGTTGAGGGTTTTTGCTTTCTATTTTCAAGTTTTACAGAAAGTGTATGTGTGTGTGTGGGGCAGAGTCAAGAAGAAAGCAAGCAAAGAAACCTCAGACATTTGCATGTTAAAATCACCCCACTGGAGTCATTTCTTACCCTCTTTTTAAAATTTTTTTCCTTTGTTAGATGTAAAAATAACAAAAAAATTCTCTCAAGAAACAGAAACCACAATATTATAATACATCAATTTGGCAGCTGCCCCTGTATATTTTGAAAAAGTCATTTTTTTTCTCTAATGTACAAATTATCTTAATACTTTTAAGTTTTACACTCAGACTTATGGAATAGAAAATTTTCTGGAGCACAAAAGTTGACTTGAGGGGGTGGAAAGAGTAAGCATTTTTTTTTTTTTTTTTAAATGTTTTTAAAAGAATGAACATCTTTGCACCCAGAGAAAAAAATTGGTATTTTGATATATTTATATATATTTATATATATATATATATAATGTAATTTTACGTAACATTAACCCTTTTTGTCCTCTGGTATTAGAAATGTTCTTTTTCTTTTTTTAAATTCTTCCATAAAGTGAGGAAAATAGGGGAAAATGTCAACCATCTGCACCAGTAAATAATAACTATTAATATTACATATTTTCATTAATTTAAAAAAAATAATAAAACCTATTGGAGGTGCCAGGCAGGAGCATATGGTTGGCTTCAGACCTCAGTCGCCTCCCAGTGCACACTTGAACCACACACACAAGGGGAAAAAGGGCTGGGGTAACCAGCCATAACAAAAATATATTCTTTGTAATCTATTATCCCTCAGGTTCATCTGGCATGTTTGCTTTAAACCACAAACTGCTACTGCACAGTTCTTACATGTTCCAAGGAAAATTGTCTTTTAGGCTAAGAAAGATTCAAAAAATTTTTCAGTACAAAAAGTCTTGTTAAGAGAAAATATTTTTTTTTTTTTTTTTTTTTTTTTTTTGCTCCCAAAATACTACAAGGTGTCTCTAGTGTATGTCTAGTGTACTCTGTGAGAGGTTTGAATTCAAGTCTGCACTATCGGTGCTCAGTCCGAGGTCCGTGGTGCTTGCACCGTGGAGATTTGCCATGCCTGGATTGCTAGCGAGCTGTGAAAGCATTGAATTCTGGTCTGGGCTGGCAAAATGTCCTTGCTCCATGGGGTTGGCAGCCTGGGCAGCCACCAGTCCAGGGTGTGGGGAACTGGTCTGTGGAGAAACGTGGTGTGGAGAGGGCTGAGGCTGCATCCTCGGAGATGGGCTGGAATGGGGAGGCTGAGACTGTGGTCGTGGAGAAGGGACAGGCTGGGGAGAACGCACTTGATTGGAGAGAGAGTTAGGGATTTGCTGACCTTGTAGGTGTGGGGACTGTGCCTGATTCGGGAGCATATGCTGCTGTGGACTCATAGGGTTAGGCTGAGCAGGAGACCCCATCTGCTGCTGAAGAAGTCGCTGCTGATAGGCTTGCAGACTGGCTCCTGCCTCAGCCCCCAAAGCCTGGGGAAGCGGGCCCATCTGGCCCATATTTCCTTGCTGCATCTGCTGCATGTGATGCTGCATCCGCTGCTGCTGCTGCTGCTGCTGCTGCGGGTAGCCAATTCCTTGGGGCTGCTGGAACTGGTTGTGGTTGGCCATTCCAGGGCCAATTCCTGGCCCTGCTCCCTGCTGTTGCATCATCTGACGTCTTAAGATGTCTCGGAACTGTGAAGGCATGGCATTGTGATTTAAGTTCATTTGCTGAGCTTGGGGACTCATTCCTCCCATTGGTGGCTGGAGCTGCTGCTGAGGCTGCTGCTGGGGAAGGCCAGCTCTCTGGACACCTGCCTGCATAGGGTTCATGTTCTGCAAGGCTGGGTTAGGGTGGACACCTTGCTGACCAGGCATGGTAGGTGGCTGCAGCCCTGGCTGTCCCTGGGGCATGGCAGGCTGTCCCGGGAGAGGTTGTGGATTAGAGCTGGCATACTTGGCAGCCCGTTGCTTGATGAATGCAGCCAACAGCTGGGGGTTGGCATGAAGGATACTAAGCACCTGTTGCTGCTGTAAGGGAGAACTGGGAGACCTGAGAGTCCGCAGAAGATTTTGTAAGGCTTGTTGAGACACAGTGCCTGGCTTGAGAGGGCTCACACCTACTTGGCCCAATCCTGGTTGTGGAGCCATATTCAAGGGCTGTCCATGCTGGGCCACTGACATCATGGCTGGCCTTGGCATCCCTGACTGCATCTGTTGGGGCTGAGGCATTCCTCCTTGGGCCCAAGGTGGCTGCTGTTGCATTCCTGTGGGACCCATCCCTGGCTCCAAATGCCCACCAGGACCTCTGGCCATGGGAGGAGGGTTTATGCCCATAGGGGTCATGGGTGTCATCTGGGGCATCTGGTGCTGGATGGGCCTTTGGAAAATTTGTACATGGGCCATCTGGCGCTGTGTCTCTGCTGCCCTCTGAATCTGCATTGCCATTTCTACTGCTGCAGGTGGAGGCCCTGGAAGAGGAGGCTGCGTAGCCTGAGGTGGGGTTGGTGGGGTCACTTGGCCTGCTGCCTTACCCTGGGACACAGGGCCAGTAGTTTGAGTCCTGGGTAAGTATGGTGCCATGTTGTTGGGAGGGGTGGGCTGAGGTTGAGATGTGGGTTGGGGCTGGGGTGTCTGTGGGGTGGCTGGCTGTTGGCCAGTCGGGGTGGTTGGAGTAGCAGGAGTTGGAGAGGGCAGGCCCTGCTGCTGCCCTGCCACACCAGTCCGTTGCATGCTGGCCATCCTTCTGCGGAGCATCTGAGCCTGTTGGAGCCTGTGTTGTAGCTGTTGCTGGCGGAGCTTTTGCTTGATATTGAGGCAGAATGGCACCGGGCACTTGTTCTCCTGGCAGTGCTTGGCATGATAGCAGCAGAGGGCAATAAGCTGTTTGCAGATGGGGCATCCACCATTGGTTTTCCGTTTGCAGCCTTTGGTGTGTTGCACAACTCTCTTCATCTTCTGGCAGGAAGGAAGGGAACAGTTGGCATTGCGGCACTGGCAGGCATGCACCAGAGACTGGATACAGCGTTGGATGCTCAGGCGGCGAGAGTCTCCTGGGCTTTGTGTGGCTGCAGCTTGCTGGTTGTTGCTCTCATCATCCAAGCCAAGGCCTAGTTTCTCCATTTTGTGGTCATGGTTTTTAGTGTTATAACAGGTGATACACAGGTCATAATCCTGGAGAAGAAAGAAGAACAGAAGACGGAGGTCAACTCTAGAAGACTGAAACAATTTGCTGGGTGGTGGTGGCAGAGTAGGGTGGATCACTGTGAGTTCAAGACCAGCCTGGTCTACAAAGCCAGTCCAGAACAGTCAAGGCTACACAGAGAAACCCTGACTCAAAAAACCAAACCAAAAAACAACAAACACCAAAAAAAAAAACCAAAACCCCACAAAAACCAAAAGAATAACAACAAAGACTAAAACAATTCAAAAGCATTTTATATATTTTCCTTGGGCTAGTAAAGCTCCCAACAAGAGGGTAGATGTTTATAACACATGTCTACATCGTAACTCAGCAATGGGGACCCCTCTGGCCTAGCCTGCCCTTTCCATAATGTGATACCTACCTCACACACAGTGCAATGCCAGCGTGTTTCCACGTGGTGCTTGCACTCATTGCAGGTGTAGACAAAGCGATCTTGACTCTGTGTATGCAGCTCCACCAGCATGCACATAGTAGACCACTGGGCTCTTCGGAGTGAAGAGAATTCCAGGTGCTTATCCCTTGCAAGGGTGAGGAATGCATCTCTACCATCCATCAGGTCACAGGGGATCAGAGGGTCAGGATCAACAATGGGAGGCAGGGAGTTGGGAGCAGGACAAGCGATGAGACGGATTACAAAAAAGACCTGCAAACAGACAAACAGATTGTGACTCTGCAATTACATTGCTACTGTAACAGAAAGGCACCAGTGGAGACCACCGCAGGATGAGTGTGTTCAGGGTTAGCTGACAGCTCTTCTCCATCCCCGTTCATTTTTAGACTTGGGTATGAAGAGCCTAAAACCCAAGCCAGGTATGGTGGCCCACACCTTTAATCCCAGCACTCAGGAGGCAGAAGATGGTGAGCTCTAAGTTTGAGACTGGTCTATATAGTTTGACTGTCTAAAACAAACCAGTTACATCTAAATGGACCCATCCTGAAAGACCCTGGTGCCTGGACTCTTCAACAAACATCTCAGCACCCAGGGAGGCAGTTTACAAAGTGAATCCAAGACAGACAAGGAAACACAGAGAAATCCTCTCTTAACTGAGTTGCTTTGTCACTAGTTGCTTTTCCAGAGTACACAGGTTCCATTTCCAGCACCTTCATGGTGGCTAACTGTCTGCAAACTCCAGGCGCAGAGGACTCCTTTTCTGGCTTCTTGTATGTGGTGCTCAGACATAAATTCAAGCACCCATACACATAAAATTTAAAAATAAAATAAATAAAGCCATGTGAAGAACACTGTAATTGTGAATGGTTTCTTTAAGTCAGTTTCCTGAGTCATCTTTTGTTGTTTTGTTTTTGAGATGGGGCTTCTCTGTATAGGCCTGGCTGTCCTGGACCTTGCTCTATAGACCAGGCTAGTCTCACAGTTGATCTTCCTGCCTCTGCTTCCCAAGTGCTGGGATCAAAGTATATGCACGACTATGCCAGGCTCTGAGTCATCTTAAAGGCTAATACTCAGTATCTTTATTCAAGTCCTTTCCCCAAGGACCATTATAAACTGGAATGTCAGTGGGGTTTGAAGTAACATGAAAAAGAAAATGAAAGCAAATCTGGAAAAAAAAAAAGTTGTCATCTGCTATCAACCCCAGAGCTAAGATAAATGCAGAGGATCTCAGTGAATTCAAGGTCATATAGGGCTATAAATATGACCCTGTCTTAATTAAAACAGTCAGCAACCCAAGAAAATTTATCAACAGGACTGACAACCAGCACTACACACTTTCATGCTAGCCACCCTTCACAGGATTTCTTCCTTCTGCATACCCAGCAACCTGGAACCCTCATCATAACCGGAGTGGGGAGGGCAGTTTAGAACCCTCCTGCCACACTCTTCTACCCTGGAAGCTGCCTCTCACCTCTTTGTGCTTTTCCATGGTGGCATACAGTTTCTGAGATAGGTCATTAGACACATTGGGCATACCAGGCTTCTTCTTATTGCCTCTACTCAGGCTGCTCTTGTTTTTGCTGGTTTTTTTGTTATTCTTCTTCTTAGCGTTTTTGCTGTCTCCTTTTGTTACCTGCAGAACAGTACAAAGGAGAAATGAAAATGTTAAAGATGATCTGGAAATAAGACTCTCCAACTCTTAGCTGATACTCTTCTTTCTTCTTCTTCTTTTTTAATATTTTATTTAATTTCTGTGTGCTGGGGTCAGATCTTGCTTGGAGTTACGGATAGTTGTGAGCTGCCATGTGGGTGCTGAGAATTGAACCTGGGTCCTTTGGAAGAGCAAGTGGTGCTCTTAACCATGGAACCATCTCTCCAGCCCTCACTTCTTTCTTTCTTTCTTTTTTTTTTCCCCGAGACATGGTTTCTCTGGGTAGCCTTGGCTGTCCTGGACCCACTCTGTAGATCAGGCTGGCCTCAAACTCATAGAGATCCACCTTCCTCTGCCTCCCAAATGCTGGGATTAAAAGGTGTGTGTCACCACGGCCTGGATTCTTTCTTTCTTTCTTTTTTTTTTCAAAAAGGAAAGGTTTTGTTTTTGTTGTTTTATCCCCCCCCCTCCCCCCGCCGACAGGGTGCCTCTGTGTTAGTCCTGGCTGTCCTGGACTCGCTTTTTGGACCATCCTGGCCTTGAACTCAACAGCGATCCACCTACCTCTGCCTCCCCAGTGCTGGGAATTAAAGGCGAACGAACACTACCATGCCTGGCTGTTTTTGTTGTTTTTATTTTTTAAAGATAGATGCATGTATGTATGTATGTATGTATGTATGTATCCATCCATCCATCCGGGTGGTAGTGGCAGATCTTGAGGCCAGCCTGGTCTATAGATTTGAGCTCTAGGACAGCCAAGCCTACATAGAGAAAGCTTGTCTCAAGAAAACAAAATGAGAGCCGGGCGGTGGTGGCGCACGCCTTTAATCCCAGCACTCGGGAGGCAGAGGCAGGTGGATCGCTGTGAGTTCGAGGCCAGCCTGGTCTACAAAGTGAGTCCAGGATGGCCAAGGCTACACAGAGAAACCCTGTCTTGAAAAACAAACAAACAACAAAAAACAAAACAAAGAAAACAAAATGAAAACCAAAACAACGAAAGAAAGAAAGAAAGAAAGAAAGAAAGAAAGAAAGAAAGAAAGAAAGAAGCCTCAGTTTGCAGAAGTTGTTGACTTGGGACAGGACTGAAAAATTTGTGCTCTTAATTGAATAACCATCTCTCCAGTCCCAGTTGCCTGGTTTTAAAAATCATATCCCTGGGCTGGAGAGACGGCTGAGAGTTTAAAAGCACTGGCTGTTCTTCCAGAGGTCCTGAGCTCAATTCCCAGCAACCACATGGTGGCTCACAACCATCTATAATGAGATCTGGTGCCCTCTTCTGGCCTGCAGGCTAACATGCCGACAGAACACTGTGTTTAAAAGAAAAGAAAAGAAAAAAAGAGCAGAGGATTGAAAGAGGGCAGGATCTGGGAAGACAATTGGTACAGGAAAAAAAACTGGGTAAGACTGGAGTAGGGCTAGAAAAGAGTAGGGCTAGAAGTAGGTTAGAGAAGATAACTGGTGACTGTTGAGCCAGGAGAACCCATGGAGGACCCACTCAACATAGCAAAAAGAGATGGAAAAACCCAAAAAGCTAAAAGCTACTTTTGCTAGGCCGGGGTGCCACATACCTTTAATCCCAGCACACAGGAGGCAGAGGCCAGCCTGGTCTACAAAGTGAGTCTAGGACAGCCAAGGCTACACAGAGAGACCATGTCTCAAAAAACCAAGGGGGCAGGGGGGCAGGGGAAGCGCTACTTTTGGGAGACAAAAAGAACTAATTTGATGATGCCAAATATTGTTAAAGAAACACCAGTTCCTGAAGTGCCTACATTTTATACTGATGCAAATAAATTGGGAATGACTGGTTATAAGGAGGAAAAAAAGCAAAGTAATCCAAAGCCCATACGCTTCAGTTCAAAACCAGAAGCTGTATGCAATTCTTACAGGATTATTTGATTGTCCTGAACCTCTTTTTTTGCTTTGTTTTTTTTTTTGAGACAGTGTTTCTGTGTGTAGCTGTGGCTGTCCTCCAATTTAAGAGACCAGCTTGCCTCTGCCTCCCAGGTGCTGGGATTAAAGGTGTGTGCACAACTGTCAAGCCTCTGACTCAATATGCAGAAAGAGTGGGTGTTTTTGTTTTCCAAGACAGGGTTTCTCTGTGTAACCCTGGCTGTCCTGGGCTCGCTTTGTAGAACAGACTGGCCTCGAACTCAGCAGAGATCCTCCTGCCTCTGCCTCTAAGCTAAAAGGGTAAATTCCTTTCTGTATTAACAGACATCAGGATGACACTGCATAGAGAGCCCTTACGTCAGTACTCTCGTTGCTGGTGTTCTCTTCCCGTTTTCTCTCTTCTTCTTCCTGTTCAAGTTCCTTGATGCTTTCTTCCAGAACATTTGGCCAGAAATCACCTTCAAAGTAGGGTAACTCCTTTGCACTTGTTAATCGATCTTCAGTAGCTTGTTTTAAAATATCCTGTTTAAAAAACAAACAACAACAAAAACCCAAGTAAATACAAATAAAATTGTCTATGCTTTCTTTTTCTTAAAAAGCTTTCATCTAATGGCAAAAATAAAAATATCCTGTAGGGTTCATGCCAGAAGGACACTCAGAACCTGTTTAAATTGTAACCATGTGTTCCCTCCTTTCTTTTTTTCTGTTTGCTTTTTTGAGACAGGGTTTCTCTGTGTAGCCCTGGCTGTGCTGTACTCACTTTGTACACCAAGCTGGCCTCGAACTCACATTGATCCACCTGCCTCTGGCTCTGAGTGCTGGGATTAAAGGGGTGTGCCAGTTCTTTCTCTTTTTTTTGAAACAAGGTGTCCCTACTATGTAGCCCAGGGTAGGCTGCAATTCTCTACACAGAGGCAAGTAGATCCTCGAGTTCAAGGCCAGCCTGGTCTAGGTCAGCCAAGCTACACAGAGAAACTCTGCCTTGAAAATCAAAAAAGATTTGTGGATAGATGTGAATCACCATGTGGGTACTGGGAATCAAATCTGGGTCCTCTGAAAAAGCCACAAGTGCTTTAAACTGCTGATCGTGTGTCCAGATCCCCATGACAGTCTTGAAGTTCTCCGAGTCTTCCTTCCTCAGTCTCCAAAATGAGATTATAGGCAAGTGCTACCAGACTTTGCTCACAGTCACCCAACACCTAGTTTTTCTTACTTTGAATCTTTGTATTAAAAATAAACTTTAATGAATTAGCATAATTATAGCAGTTACACATAAGGCAGAACAAGACTTATCAAAGAAAACAACAAAAAAAAAATTGCAAGAGTGGTACATTTCCATGTTCCAACTGACCTTGTAATCATGGACAATACGTTCTGTCACAGCCTTGTCAAGCATCTTTTTATACCATTCTTGCAAGCGCTTGGGCTTTGGTATCTTCTGATCAGGTGGATGGCAATGGAAAATATAGTCATCCCCTTCACTTGGCGGACATGCCCAAATATGCCCTGTTGTGTATCTAAAAAGACAGACAGAAGGTAATCAAGATATTATTTGTGCTAACGAAAGCTACAGTAGTTCTCCTAGAGTGGTAGAGGCTATATGCGCACACCATTGCACACAGCGCTACATTGTCAATTACAAGGTAAAACAACACAGAAACAAATGCTTACTCTCAAGTAGAGCCAAAACTAGTCCCAAATTCTTAGGCTAGAACTAGGCATAACCTAAGCACTAATAGTTCTCTTACTACCTACTTGTTTTACTTTTTTAATTAATTATTTATTTTCGAGACAGGGTTTCTCTGTTATCTTGGCCACCCAGGACTCGCTTTGTAGACCAGGCTGGCCTTGAACTCACAGCGATCCGCCTGCCTCTGCCTCCCGAGTGCTGGGATTAAAGGCATGCTCCACCATGACCAGCTCTACCTACTTGTTTTAAAAGGCCATGGAACAGTGCTGTGGATTTCGTTTATAGAGAGTGTCACTTAGTTCTTGATCCTAAAACCCCAAAACTGCAGTTAAAGAACAAAAGACAAAGCCGGGTTGTGGTGGGAGATGCCTTTAATCCCAGCACTTAGGAGGTAGAAGCAGTTGGCTGTCTGTGAGTCTGAGGCCAGCCTGCCAGCCTGGTCCTCAGAGTGAGTCCCCAGTCAGAGCTACAGAGTAACCTGTCTCAAACAAACAAACAAACAACAACAAAGAACAAAAGACACCTATATTGCAAAGGAATAGGAACCCACTCTAACAAACTAAGTGCAAGGTAAACTCCTAGGAGTAATGTCCTCCATGTTAGGTGCCTGTACTCTCCAGAATGTATATACTTCAAAGGAATAGCTTCAGATCTTAACATATGAATGAACTTCTACTTGCCAACCCCGGCCTCTTGTACACTGGGATTCTAAGTGGACACCACCACATTCAGGTGGTTTTCAGTCTTTACATGCAAGCACAAAAGGATTAAGAAAAAAAATTTCATTTTCAAATGAATAACATCAACAACTTTTAATTCAAACTGTACACAATGCCTCAAACAAGATAGAACTAAAGAGCTGGGCGTGGTGGCGCACGCCTTTAATCCCAGCACTCGGGAGGCAGAGGCAGGTGGATCACTGTGAGTTCGAGGCCAGCCTGGTCTACAAAGTGAGTCCAGGATGGCCAAGGCTACACAGAGAAACCCTGTCTCAAAAAACCAAAAAAAAAAAAAAAAAAAAAAAAAACACCCCCCCAAAAATGATAGAACTAAACCACCATTAATGAAGAAAAAAATACATGGTGACATCAGCTTCATTATCATAGAAGATCTAACAAATTCAAGACATGGTTCCACTATTCATGACAAACAGAAGAAAGCCACATTCAAGCCAGGCGTGGTGGTGCATGCCTTTAATCCCAGCACTCGGGAGGCAGAGGCAGGCGGATCGCTGTGAGTTCGAGGCCAGCCTGGTCTACAAAGTGAGTCCATGATGTGATGGCCAAGGCTACACAGAGAAACCCTGTCTCGAAAAACCAAAAAAAAAAAAAAAAAAAAAAAAAGAAAGCCACATTCTCTTTAAAGAATAATAATTACAAAGCTGGGCACGGAGGCGCAAGTATTAAATCCCAGGATCAAGAAGCAGAGACAGGCAGATTTCTGTGAGCTCCAGGACAGCCAGGGCAAAATCTTTTCTGGAAAAAAAAAAAAAAAAAACAAAAAAACCCATATCCCCCAGAGATGAAGACAGATAGAGGGGGGAGGGGGAGAGAGAAGAAAAGAGTAATTACTAATATGCTTACCCTAATTTCTTGACATATTCTAAATATCCAATTAGAATCTCATGATAGACTGCAGTCCGCAAGCATTTAGGACGGAAGAAATGAACACTATCGAGGTAAGATATGTACACCCTCCTATATCAAAAACAGGGAGAGAAAAAGGTTTCATCACAAATTATTATTTAATGGCTAAAAACATCACCACCATTCTTTGTGCTCTGTGCTCACTGTTATTTGTAAATTAACACAGGAAAAACCAAAGACTGCCACTATGTGGGCCGCATATTTCTGTTCACTCGGCACATGGTATACTGCTCATCATCACAGCCTGCCCTTTTGTGCTTGATCTAGTAAGAACCCAGTGCCCCTGCCACGCCCTCTACTCCACAAAACGAGAAGCTTGTCAGAGCAGGTCCTACCTCTGGTTGGGTGGAGGGCAGTCAGAGCCGTACTCCTGAACATGCATGCCAAAGAAACACAAGTCAACACCATCGATTTCTTCAAAGGCAAAAAGGGCCTTGGTTCGGTATGGAAAAGATTCAGCCATCTCTCCACTATCTACAAACCTACAATACAGATGGAAAGGAGACCACAAATCATTCAGGTTGAAACAAACAGCAACTGAGGGTGCACAGTTGTGGAAGGGTAGATATGACCAGACACCTTGCTTTCATGCCGGGTTTCACCTCCACAGTTTTGTCAGAAGCGTGAACAACCCTAACAGTGACCTCTCCTGATTCAGGGTGATTTTGTCGCCTCAGAAAGTCATTCACTCTATTCTCCAGAAAAGTACCAAGTCTGGTCGATGGCAACCCTAGAAATATAAAAGGAAAAAGTTACCAAGGTGTGGTCCTATGCTAAATTTTTCTTTTCTTTTCTTTGGAGACAGGGTTTTAAATTTCTTTTCTTTTCTTTTTTTTTCTTAAGTATTTTTATTTAATTTTAATTTATGTTCATTGGTGTAAGGATGTCAGATCTTGGAGTTACAGACAGTTGTGAGCTGCCATGTGGGTGCTGGGAATTGAACCCAGGTCCTTTGGAAGAGCAGGCAGTGCTCTTAACCACTGAGCCATTTCTCTAGCCCCCGGGTTTTAAATTTCTAATGTTAAATAAAGAGTAGGGAAAAAAGTTACCACGGTTCAATTTTTTACTGTGGATTTTCAAGTTCAACTAACCTGATGTATTTGGTTTTTTTTCAAAATGGTAAGGTAACTCTGACATCGTATGCCTCAACACAAAGACCTAGGTAAAGCCTGGAATTGTCCAGTAAATTAACTCTACATCGCCAAAGGAGGGAAATCACTCCTGTGACCATAATTCTAGTCAATCACTTTTACTTCTGCCCCACATTATGACATGTGCCGAAACAGGAAGAAATACGTGTGATGAGTCGGGTGTAATGGCACATGCCTGTAATCCCAGCACTTGGGAGGCAAAGGCAGGTGGATCTCTGTGAGTTCCAGGCCAGCTTGGTGTACAAAGTGAGTCCAGGACAGCCAAGGCTACACAGAGAAACCCTGTCTTGAAAAACAAAACAAAACTGTGATGACAAGTCCCTTTGTAAATTATTTTTTAGTTTCATATTCAGTATGCTACAGGTTGTATTTATTTATTTTTGGCTTTTCCAGATAGAATTTCTCTTTGTAGCCCTGGATGTTGTGGCCTCACTTTGTAGACCAGACTGTCCTGGAACTCATAGAGATCCACCTGCCTCTGCCTCTCAGAGTGTTGAGATTAAAGGCGTGAGCCACCACACCTGGATAGAATTATTTCATTTTAGCGAATTTTCTTTCTCTTCTTCCTTCTTTCTTTTTCCCTTTTTAGGATTTTTCGAGACAAGGTTTCTCTGTTTAACATTCCTGATTGCCCTGGACTTGCTTTTGTAGACCAGGCTGGCCTCCAACTCACAGTGATCAGTCTGTGTCTGCCTCCTAAGTGCTGGGATTAAAGGTCTGCACCACTGACCCTGGCTCATTTTCTTTTTCTTTTTTTGACACAGCACTATATAGACAGGCTGGTCTCAAACTCAAGAGATCTGTCTGCTTCCCAAGTACAGGAATAAGAGGTATGCCCCACAATACTTGTTATAAAGTTAAAATTGATATATACATATATACACAGATACTATAGATAATATGCTTTTTTTCAAGACAGGGCAGGATAGCATTGATCTCAAGAGATCTGACTGCCCCTCCTCAAGAATGTTAGGATTAAAGGTATATACCATCACCACCACCACGCTATAAAAAAAAATTTAAACCAAGGTTTACATCTAAGAATGTGACTTACTTTTAGCAGAAAACTTATTTTCTTTCCTAGTTCGTGCAGTTTTCTTCAAACAGCCATCACAGACAAACCTAAAAAGTAAACCAAGACTTTGCTTATACAACATAAACATACCACATAACAAAATCTATCATTCATATGCAGTTAGACTCAAGACAACCTACTTGGCACAAGTTCCTACATATACAACAGAAGTAACATACCTCCTAAGTGTTGGATTACAGGCATGCGCCACCACACCTGGCTTTTCTTGTTGGTGTTTGTTTGTTTGTTTTTCAAGAAAGGGCTTGTCTATATTATCTTGACTGTCCTGGACTCAGTTTGCAGACCAGGCTGGCCTCGAACTCACATCCATCTGCCTGCCTCTGCCTCCCAATTGCTGGGATCACACAGCATGCCACTACACCTGGCTAAGCCACTTTTAACACATCTTTTTGTTTGAGACAAGGTTTCTCTGTGTAGCTTTGGCTGTCCTGGGCTTGCTTTGTAGACCAGGCTGGCCTCTAACTCAGAGAGATCCACCTACCTCTGCCTCCTGGGTGCTGGGATTAAAGGCGTGCGCCACCACGCCCTGCCCAGCAAACATTTTCAAATCTGGCAAATGCGGTTACAATTAACATCGGCTTTAATACCAGCATTAGATTTCCTTTCTTTTATGGAGACAGGTTTTCACTGTATGGTCCAGATTATTCTCCTTTTTGTTTGTTTGTTTTTTCGAGACAGACTTTCTCTGTGCAGCCTTGGCTATCCTGACCTTACTTTGTAGACCAGGCTGGCCTCAAACTCATGTTGAGCTAGCAGCCTGTCTCTGGAGTCAGCACACCTGGCTCCTTCTTCTTTTACGTAATGTGTATATGGGTATCTAACTGCCAATGGCTGGGATGACAGGTGGGCGCCACACTCGTCAGCTATTATAGGACTTGTGGTTATCCTCCCCAAAACAACAACAACAACAACAAAACACACACACACACACACACACACACACACACACACACACACCAAAAAACTTTATTTATTTATTTGTTTGTTTGTTATATATACAGGGTTCTGCCTACACGGAGGGAGGCCTGCACACCTGAATTCATTATAGATGGTTGTGAGTCACTATGTGGTTGCTGGGAATCAAACTCAGGACCTTTGGAAGAGCAGCCAGTGCATTTAACCTCTGGGCCATCTCTCCAGATCTGTTTTGATCATCTTAAAGGGCAAGTGCATTATCATCATCTCCTTAGCCAGCTGCTTTTTATAGTTTTAAAATAGGTCTGTACTGATTCTTTTCCAATCTAAAGGAAAAGTTTCAGCAGAGCCAAACTTGCGGCAGGCATGTGCTATACCACTAAGCCAGATTCCTGATCCCAAAAAAAAAAAATACTTAGAAAACTATACCTTTGTTTAGGTATGGTGATACACACCTTTGATCTCAGTACTCAGGAGGTACCAACAGCCTGGTCTATGTAGCATGTTTTTGTTCAGCCAGAGCTACATAGTGAGATCCTAATAAAATCAGCAGCTTTGCCGGGCGTGGGGGCGCACGCCTTTAATCCCAGCACCCAGGAGGCAGAGGCAGGTGATCGCTGTGAGTTCGAGGCCAGCCTGGTGTACAAAGTGAGACCAGGATGGCCAAGGCTACACAGAGAAACCCTGTCTCGGGGGAAACAAACAAACAAACAAAACAAACAAACAAACAAACAAAATCAGTAGCTTTGAACATATACATATAATACAGCCATGGAAAAAAGACACAACACTTCTGCGAATGTGCTAAGCCTCACCCAGATGGCCAGATGATCTCATGGTGAAGGACACAGATCTGGTGCATCTTTCTTCCACACTCGGTGCACTCAACAAACCTGGAAATGAAACGTATAAATTTAAAGACAGATCTTGAAACATTACCAAGCAACAATGTCCAGTATTTCCTGTAAATTCGAACAATTCAAAAGATAACTGTCATGTTCAAAGAGTTAAAAAAAATTAGGTTAGTGATGCTTTTTGGTTTTAATGTTATAGGGAAAGCAAATTTCAGAAGCAGTAAAGCAGTTATTAAATCAACCTAAAATTTCAATCCAGAAAGGCAGCAAGAGATAGTAGCTGTGGAGACCCTCGAGTTATTCCATCTATGTGTAGAATAAGCAGAGGGAAGCAGTCCCTTATAGTGACCTAGGATCAGAAAGGTGACAGGTAGGTGAAGAAATCCTAAGTGTGCATTGGAAAAGCAAAGAGAACATAGCGGTGGGCAGAAGCAGTGTCATGCTTGACAGCGAACATTAAATGAACACCAACTGTAAGGGGATAGCTTCAGCCCTGAATGTTTCCTAAGACCCTACGAGCTATTAACATTTATGATATGCAGATGTTAGCCTAAAGTTATCATAGAAAAAAGGCCCAGAGTATACTGACAATTCATGGGAAACCACTTACAGTTCAGGATCCAGTGTGTCGTTTTTTCTCTTGGAAAATTGTTCCTTATTTATTGTGCTAAGAAAAGAAAATGGACATAATGAGAAAATAAAACCCCCAAAATAATGCTACTTGAATGTATGGAAATCTGAATGCTGTTTTAACAAAATTCCTTTTCTCTAAGTATTTCTTGGGTCATAGAAAATTCAGTTGTATGTAAAGTAATGTTTTACAGTACTCTATATTAACAGAGTATCTTATACAGCTATGGCTAGGCTTGAGCTCACCTGCCTCTGCCTCCCTAATGCAGAAATTTAACATGTATGGCTTTTCTTTCCCTTTTAAAATCTGGTTCTATACAGTGTATACTATATACTCTTTATAATCTGCTATTCCAGATTGTGAACCAGGTGTTCACTCAGGAGACATAAGCAGCAGGATTTCTGTGAGTTTGAGGCCAGCCTGGTCTACACAGTGAGTTCCAGAACAGCCAGAGATACGTAGTTTTGAGATCCTGTCTTGAAAGAAACAACAAAAAAACAAATACACAAACAAAATACTTTTATTTGGGATGCTGAGGATAGAAAGCAGCCAGGAGTTTGGGGCTAGTCTAATATACAGACCCCATCCCCATCACTTCTCCAAAAGGTACAAAGAAATCAACCAAGTGACAGGTCAATGTGGGGCTGTGCATCTCTAACCCCTGTTCAGAGAGAGGCAGGAGGATCTCAAGTTAAAGACCAACCTGGATTAGATAGTGAGATTTACCTGAGTGGCGGTCTCTCTCTCTCTCTCTCTCTCTCTCTCTCTCTCTCTCTCTCTCTCTCTCTCTCTCTCTCTCTCTCTCTCACACACACACACACACACACACACACACACACACACAGCCACTCCTCACTATTTGAGGGAAGTTTCATTTTAGGAACTATATAGTCAAGTCCTGTATTTTTTTTTTAAAGTCCTGTATTTTTAAGTAATGGTGGGAATAGATGCTAAGTGTGTGCTCTGGGTTCCTGCAGTTACCTCAGACTAAACAGAAGGACAAATTTTCTCTCATTTCATACTACTTATTTTTCATGGCCCTCCCCTCCCCAAACAGTATTAGTATCTTACACAAATGAAAGCCGCAAGACTCATTCACCTTGCACAATAAAATTAGATATGCCCTTGACAAAAGGACTCATTCAGCTTCCTGACGGTCCCTAAGACCTTGATTGAAAACCCAAAGGCCAAAGCACCCAGAATGGCAGGGAAACGTAGGCTCATTATAGAACTGCAGAACCAGAAAAGGGATTCTATACAGTCTAGCCTGACATCCTTTCCTGAAGCAGGGGATCCCTCCCCAGGGTGGACTATCAGCAATGTCTCTTTCTAGACTCCTGGCATCTGTTCTCCTACATAGGTGCCCAGTGCTACCACACTGCAATTTTCAATAGTAACTGAATGGGAACGTGTTGCTGTACAACATAAACTAAACAAATTAACCAGGCTGTCTCAGAGGCTTGTTTCATTAACTACACCTTTAAGACATTATTTTTTGTGGAGGACTCAACAGATTGCTTATCACTGGAAATATGAAGCTATGAAAAATTTGTAATTTGACTTAGAAGTTCTTCATTAAGTTCTCTATTAAGTTGAAGTGTAGTGTCTAATTCTATGTTAAAGACATTAACAATACTAATTGGCAGTTTAGGCCATAAGTTGAAAACTATCTTGGAATTTACCAAATACTAAAAATTTATATAACTACCAAACCCCAGGAGGGCTCACTTAAAGCTGTAAAATCTATTGCATTCTGTTTACCTATAAGAGGAGGTATAATGGTATTATGAGTCCAACCTCCTTGAAACTTAATATACTTAGTAATGAAAAGCTTTTGCACAAACCTTTCAATTTTAAGAGAACCTATACTTTTATAAAGAAAGTACTTATGCCGGGCGTGGTGTCGCATGCCTTTAATCCCAGCACTCGGGAGGCAGAGGCAGGCAGATCTCTGTGAGTTCAAGGCCAGCCTGGTCTACAAAGTGAGTCCAGGACAGCCAAGGCTACAAAGAGAAACCCTGTCTTGAAAAACAAAAACAAAAACAAAACAAAACAAAACAAAAACAAACAAACAAAAAGAGTACTTATTACTAAGATAAATGTCCAATGCTCAGAAATATCTAATGGAATGTTGTTATGCTAACAGTATTTAGGCTAACTAGTCAAGTGGCCAGTAGCCAGAGATAAGTTTAAGTACCTTTATGCAAGAATGCTACTGAGAATCAGTATCTAATTTAATTTACCTTAAAATCATTTGTATTTAAATAGTTGCCTATGACTGGTAGGATACAATGCTGGATAGTGTAAGATCTCTTAGAAACGCCTGAGAATAATCACCTGAGAATGGAGAATGAAAAGATCGTATTCAAAATGATGTAGTTACTTACGTTTGAGGTTGGGAAGGGTCATCCCCCAAAGAAACGCTCTCCCCTTGGATTTCATTGAAACACTTCTCACAGAAATGATACCTGTCGGCAAGAAGGCCATATTGGGGTGAACTGTTCCGTTCACACAACACAGCCCAAGCCAAGCAACGAAGCCACCAATCACAGCAGGCCAAGGAAGGGAACGGGAGCAGAGAGCAGGTCATCAACGGCGACAAGGACATTCAATGATGCAGATTTATGGGCCCCACAGTTTGGGTTTATTTTGTTTTTTGTTTTTGTTTTTAGGTTTTTGTTTTTGTTTTTTTTTTTTTTGCAATCAAAGCCAAGCGCAGACAACGACAAGCATGAGGAGAAAAAAAAACAAAACAAACGAAGCAATGAGGGATTGCAGGACAACAAAAAACAAAAAGCAAGACAGGACAACACAAAGCAGAAAGCCAAGGCAAAGCACATATTAGCATTAAATATCTCAATGGGATCACAAGTAGCAAATAAAGCAAATAAAGGAGACCTTTCATTAAGATCCATACTGACTGATTTTACTACCCAGTGTTATTTCATTCATTAATTTTTTTGGGTGGGGATTTTCAGGACAGAATTTCTCTGTGTAGCCCTGACCATCCTATCACTCTGTAGATCAGATTGCCCTCTAACTTGGAGATCTACACTCCACTGCCTCCACAGAGCTGGGATTAAAGGTGTGTAGTACCACTATCTGGAAACATGGTATCTTTTAAAAACTGTTAACATAAATGAAGTATAATAATTTTATATGCCTGGCTGGAAATGAGCAACCACTCAGTGATCAGTGAATTGGAGGAATCAAGTTGCCATAGTGATTGCAGTGGAAACTTGGTGACTTGGTGAGTCGTGCCTACCCCACCCCCCACCAAGACAGGATATCTCTGTGTAGCCTTGGCTGTCCTGGAACCACTTTGTAGACCAGGCCAGCCTCTGTCTCCCAATCGTTGGGATTACAGGTATATGCCACCATGCCCAGCCCACTTGTGAGTTTTTTGAAAGCTGAGGAATGAGAAGGTTGCTAAAAATTGAACAGTAGGCCCTGCACATGTGAGACTCATGCTACACCACTGAGCCCCTCCACCACTGAGAATAAAAGCCTGGCACTATACTGCTTTAAATACCCATTATGTCATTGTTCAGGAGGCAGAGGCAAGTGAATTTCTCTGAATTCCAGGCCAGCAAAAGCTATAAAACGATGGGCCGGGCGTGGTGGCGCACGCCTTTAATCCCAGCACTCGGGAGGCAGAGGCGGGCGGATCGCTGTGAGTTCGAGGCCAGCCTGGTCTACAAAGTGAGTCCAGGATGGCCAAGGCTACACAGAGAAACCCTGTCTCGAAAAACCAAAAAAAAAAAAAAAAAAAAGCTATAAAACGAGACTGTTAAAAAACAAGCAAACAAACAAAAAACCAAAAACACTGGTACACTTCAAAAGTAAAAGTCTATGAAGATAACATTTAAACATGTCAATGGTATGTGATGAACACTGTACACTGCTATTAAAAATTCAAAATGGGTTGGATATGGTGGTGAATGCCTTTAATCTGAGAACTAGAAAGACAAAGGAAGAGGCAAACAGATCTACATGAGTTTGAGGCTAGCCTGGTCTACAAAGTAAATTCCAGGACAGCCTGAGCTACAGAGAAGCCCTGTCTCAAAAAACAAAACACAAGGGAGGACCTAATTGTCAAAATTCCAATGAGAAAAATTTATACTAGCTGTTATTCGAGTCTTTTAAAAAAGATCTTTAAAACAAAACAAAACAAAAACAAAACATTTGATCCAGGCTGGAGAGATGGCTCAGTGGTTAAGGGCACTGTCTGCTCTTCCAAAGAACCCAGGCTCATTTCCCAGCAACCACATGGCAGCTCACAACTGTCTGTAACTCCTGTTCTAATAGACCTGACACATCCTCACAACAATGCACATGGAATTAAAATAAACAAACAATTTGATCCCTCTTCTCAGTTTCAAGGAGGAAATAAAACAAGTCTAGATTCTGTACCTACAAAGTAGTATTAGAATTTAACTTTCCTATAATTAAAAAATTAGGGGGGGCGAGCCGGGTGGTGGCGGCACATGGAGGCAGAGGCAGGCGGATCGTTGTGAGTTCAAGGCCAGCCTGGTCTACAAAGTGAGTCCAGGACAGCCAAGGCTACACATAGAAACTGTCTCGAAAAACAAAACAAACAAACAAACAAACAAACAAAAAAAGGGGGGGGGCAGGTTGGAGAGATGGCTCAGAGGTTAAGAGCACTGACTGCTCTTCCGAAGGTCCTGAGTTCAATTCCCAGCAACCACATGGTGGCTCACAACCATCTATTATATGATCTGATGCCCTCTTCTGGCCTGCAGGTGTACATGCAGACAGAGCACCGTATACATAATAAATAAATAAATCTTAAAAAAAAAAAAAAATTAGGACATTCTCAAAGCCAGAACCTATGGCTCACAAGTTCAATCAAACAGAACACCACAGTATCAGCAGCAGGACACAAGCACACGGCAGCCACCTAAACTTAGCCTTGCTGTTCTGTTGCAGAGAAGAAACACTAGATGAACTCTAATGCAGGCTGATAACTGCCTACAGGAGACTGATTACTCAGGATCAAGAGATTAGTGCATGTATAATTTCTGGCCCTGGGCCAGAAAGCAATGAAGCAGAGAAGCCGGCATTCACAAGTCTCTGTAGAGAAAAACTGTCTATGTTTTCCCCCCTCATATTTTCTTTCTTCTTTTTCAGGCTGAGTCTCATGCAATCTAATCGGCTTCCAATTTACTTCTGTACTCATCCAAGGATAACTCTGAAGTGATCCCCTAATCTTTAGAGTACTTGGACTGTAATCACTCAACCCTTTTTATGAGGTGCTAGTCTCAAACCCAGGACTTCATGCTTGCTAGGCAAGTGCTCTACTAACTAGTTACACCTCAGCTCTGGGAGGTCTTTCTTTTTTTCCCCAGACAGCGTTTCTCTACGTGGCCTTAGTTGCCGTGAACTCTGCCTCTGCCTGAGTGCTGGGATTAAAGGCGTGTGCCACTTCTTTTTTTCTTTTTAATATGTCTGACACTAAGTATTTTGGAATACTTCCAAGATTGAAAACATAGGGTGAGAATAGGTTTACAAAACCTATTTTTGTTTTTTCGAGACAGGGTTTCTCATAGCCTTGGCTGTCCTGGACTCACTTTGTAGACCAGGCTGGCCTCGAATTCAGTGATCCACCTGCCTCTGCCTCCCGAGTGCTGGAATTAAAGGCGTGCGCCACCACGCCCGGCAGGTTCACAAAAATTCTAAAACTACTTTTCTAAAAGTAGATAACATTATTAACTCTGCAAACAAAAGCAAAGAACAGAATTTAGGCAATACAAATGTCTTCAAGCAGAGAACATATGAACCAGCCCAGTATGTGTGCACACCAGATCATCTGGATTGCACGCACTTTCTATACAAAGGACACATGTGGCGTGGTCCACATCTGGTTGAGCTTACCTGTTCTGGTAACTATAATAAGTAGCATCACGTGGGATTGTGCATAACTGTTTGCCATAGCAACACAGTGTTTGTGGAGAGAACTCCAACTGCAAAAGAAAGTATTTGTTTAAGAGTACAATGGCCTGAATAGTCACAAGGGCAAATCAGAAACAAGCAAGTGGCACCTCAGTTCTCACTTTAATGAATCACAATTAGACACTTCAGCTTACAAAACCTACAAATTGACCATACAATTTCAACAGACTGAGCAGGCGTATCTGTCCAGCCCTATTTTCAGCTATCTAGAGGCAACATGAAATACAGTACTGGGAACTGTTATACTCAGGAAAAATATCACATGTGAAGCAATCTGCACCTGTACGGATTATAATAAAGCTCCTACTCCATGAGCTTAGTCTGATGGAGTCAATATACTAGGCGGTCAGCTTTGCCAAATAATCTTCATCTATGCAAAATAAAAGTCTTCACAGAAGACATGCCAAACAAATACATTATTGTGTGTGTGATAACTAAACGCCTTAGGAGAAAGGGCCTATTGAGATCGGGTAGCATATTAGTTTTGATGTCGAGCAACATGAAAAGAGAGAGAAGGGACAGTGAAACAGGAGCAGGGATAGGAGGACTGTCAAAGTTAGAAGAGGAAAGTTTAAAAAAAAAGTATTAATTTGTTAATATTATATATATACACCTGTACACCTGCAGGGCAGGAAAGGGTCAGAAATCAAGTTATAGGTGGTTGTGAGCCACCATGTGGTTGCTGGGAATTCAACTCAGGACCTCTAGAAGAGCAGTCAGCACTCTTAACTCATGAGCTATCTCTCCAGCCCAAAGCAGAGTATTTTTAACCTAAGTCATCACTAGATTCTAGGCATCTTAGAAGTTAAAAGAAGCTCTGAAAGCTACTTCTTACCTTTCTGCCACAACAATATCCAAGGCTTTGCATGACGGGATCAATTTCTTGCTCAAATACCTCCGAGAGTTTGGAGCAGTATTTGTATACCCTTGAAGTTTTACGGTTATATAACCAGGCATTGTTGAACATAAGCCAAATGTCATCGATGTATTGCCAGGGCTCTTGGTACTGCCCAGTATCTAACTTCCGCTTGATTGTAGAAAGATCCATGGGGCTCTTCACAATATCAAAGTAATCCTAGAAGTATTAGCAACACCACATCACATACTCATGAGCAGGGCATTTAGGGAAGATGCAGTATCTTCCTATAATCATCATTAATTTTCCACATAACATGTCTTGATTGGTCTACGTCCTGAAGTTTGTAACTTCTTAAAAACACCTATGAAGAGACTTTGATTGAGATATTCTCCAAACAAGAGATCCAGATAATCTGTCACATATATGCAGTAGAACCAAGTATCTTTAAATTTCAGTAGTAGAAGGGACCAACAAATCCTAGAGAATTAGTGTTCTAAGGCAGCAGAAAAACTTATTAAAAACAAAAACAAAACAACAACAAAAACTGAATAAACTGTGACCCTGAAAAGCACTGCAATACCATATTCAATAAAACTTATTAAAATACTCAAATAAAACCTGGCTGCAACCTGGGTATATTTTAACTTCCAAACTTTTCAATACTAACTTTAGGCAGAGCATTGTGGCAAATGCCTTTAATCTCAGCATGCAGGGAGGTAGAGGCAGTAAATGACCATGAGTTTGAAGGCAGTCTGGTCTGTATACTCAGTTTCAAGTCAAGTAGGGACATACAGTAAGAGCTCCCCATCCTACCCAAGTTTCGAAAAAACAAACAAACTCTAGGCGGTGGTGGTGCATGCCTTTAATTCCAGCACTTTGGAGACAGAGGCAGGTGGATCTCTGAGTTCAAGGCCAGCACGGTCTACAAAGCAAGTCCAAGACAGTTAGGGCTGTTACATAGAGAAACCCTGCCTCAAAACCAACCAACCAAACAAACAAACAAAAAACCCAACCAAACAAAACAACATCAACAACAAAAACCCATATAAAAAGAACAATTTGAGGCCTGAAAGTGGGGGAAGAGAAACTAATTGATGGCTCAACAATGAAGTTATTTGCTGCTTTTACAGAGGACCTGGGTTCAGCTTTCTGTTGCCACAGCAAGGTAACTTACAACCATTTTTAACTCCAGTTCTATGGGAACTCTTTTTTTTTTTTTTTTTTTTAAGATTTATTTATTTATTTACTATGTATCCAGTGCTCTGCCTGTATGTACACCTGCACGTCAGAAGAAGGCACCCAGATCTCATTATAGATGACTGTGAGCCTCCATGTGGTTGCTGGGAATTGAACTCAGGACCTCTGGAAGAACAGACAGTGCTCTTAACCTCTGAGCCATCCCTCCAGCCCTCTATGGGAATTCTTACACTCTCTTTTAGCCTTCAGGAACCACGCACCCATATGATTTACATACATACACACATACAGGCAAAACCTCATATACACAAAATATAAATGATATTCAAAATATAAAAAATATTTCTGGGGCTGGACAGATGGCTCCAGAGGTTAAGAGCACTGTCTGCTCTTCCAGAGGCTGTGAGTTTAATTCCCAGAAACCACATGGTAGTTCTTAGCCATCTATATGAGATCTGGTGCCCTCTTCTGGTGGGCAGGCATACATGCAGGCAGAACATTGTGTATGTAATTAAAAAAACAAAACAAAACAAAGCAAAACAAAAAATTACCTTTCTGTCCTGATCTATAGCTGTTGGGATAAATTGTTGACCCAAAAATTGCAACTCTAAGTACATACCAAAGAGAAAGAAATCTGTAGCCACATAAAAACTTACACTTAGTGCTAGAAGGCTGAGGCTGAACTTAAAATAACCTGGGGTATAAAATGAGACACTCTCTAAAAATCAAAGCAAAATCATAAAGCAGTACGTGTGCAAGACATTCACAGCACTCAAACTCTCAATAGCCCCAAACTGGAAATAACCAAATGACTGCCGACCAAATAAACACATGCAGAAAATGCAGTAGTATCACACAACTGATTAGATGATTCAAAGGAAGCACTGAATGACACAGTAGCATGGATGTCTAGGCATGACACACTAGCAATGCTAGTGACTGGGGACTGGATCAGTACAAAGCACTTGCTAAGCTTTCAATCCACAATGAGTGCGATTACTCAATACCAGATTAAAAAACCAAAACAGAAGAATCCAGAGAAATTGGGCAACCCTACAGTTAGAAAGGTAAGAGTGCTGCAAGTGGTGATTTTAATTAATGTAGGGTTTATAAATTCAGAAGTTTATGAAAATGAATTAAAAACCATAGTGGTAGTTGTATAACAGTGAACATACTAAAACTTGTGTACTGTAAGTAGGGTAACTTCTGTAACAGATAAATCATGTCAATAAAGCTGTTTACCAATTTAAAAGGAAATAAAAAGACACCAAATACTTACAGGGATTCCTAGAAGCTGTGGGTCTACAGGCTGACGAAAGGGAAGGGATTCTGGATCCTGCCGGTAAAGTGCCTCCAATGTTGGCATCAGAGCCTGGCGTAATTCTTCTGGTTTGAAAACTGTAAGGAGAGTCCATTGAAATCAGTTATTGACGGAGCAAAGGGATGTTAAATATGTCCAAGTCAATGTTCTAGAAGCACCCTCAAGAGTCAGAGAGCACAAAAGTGACACTGCCCTCTGACTAAGGGATCACTTTCTAATTTCAATTCCCACTCTGATTTAATCTGTAAAACAACATAGCTGTTACTATTGTTACTGGCTCAGGTACTTTTCCAGCTGCAGATTGAGAATGACCGTGGCCAAATAGAAAAATAATCAAAGACTACAACAACACAGAAGAGATTTCTCAAAGTAACAGTCCAAAAGATGTTTGTGGAAAGAGAGGGGTTCTGTCAAGCAGAACCAGAAATGGTGTGGTAAGCACATGGCTGCATTCCTATCACTGGGCACAATAAAGCAGCAACATCTTTTAGGTAAGGCTAGCATATAGAGACCAAGGACAGTCTAAGCTACATAGCAGGTCCCTATAAAGTAAGATTGCTGAGCAGAGTAGAATCACACAATGAAATCCAACTAACCAATGACCAAGGAATTAAAAAAGAAAAGAGAAGGAAAAAGTGTTTTTATGACACCAATGTTTAACAATTAGAATAGAGTCCTGAGCTGGGTGGGAGTGGTGGCGTATGCCTTTAATCCCAGCACTTGGGAGGCAGAGGCAGGTGGGTCGCCAGCCTGGTCTACAAGAGTCCAGGACAACCAAGGCTAACACAGAGAGGCCCTGTCTCAAAAAAACAAAACAAAACAAAAAACAAACAAAGAACAAAGAATATGAGACCTGGTTTCTTCTATCTAAGACATTAAAAGACAAGGGATTTCCATTAAAATAGGTCACACTGTACGAACCCAAGGGGAAGGCCTGTTCACTATTTAGATGATACACAGTAGACTTCAGCCTTGATTTGCATAACACAAACGGAATGCAGGCTACAAAGAGTTCAAGAAACGTGTGATCAATGACTTAAGAATTTAAAGTTATATTTTTTATTTGTGAGCATTTGTGTATTTGTGCACATGGGCTAAAGCATTTGTGGAGGTCAAAAGAACAATTTCAGGAGCCAACACTCTTTCCAACATGGAAGTGAGTGTCTGTCAGTCTGTATTTGTAGGCCAAGAGTTAATGTGAGATGGGTACGTGTTTGCTCAGTGAACTGTTTTTCACTTTTTTTCCCCTTCCTTCGGGACAGGGTTTCTCTGTGTGGCCTTGGATGTCCTGGACTTCCTTTGTACACCAGGCTGGCCTCAAACTCACAGTGATTCGGCTGCCTCTTGCCTCCCAAGTGCTGGGATTAAAGGCATGTGCCACCTCACCTGGCTACATTTAAAAAAAGAATTATTTCTTATTGTGTAGGGGGTTCTGTCTACATGTGTGCCTGCCTGATAGAAGAGGGCACCAGATCTCATTATAGATGGTTGTGAGCCACCATGTGGTTGCTAGGATTTTAACTCAAGGACCCCTGGAAGAGCAGACAATGCTCTTAACCTCTGAGCCATCTCTCCAGCCCCATTTGAAAAAAAAAAAGCCAACAAACTTGCTGTTGTTTTTCACATTTTTAAAATACTTTCTGTGCTTGTATGTTTGCCTGATTTTATGTCCTAGACCTTCACAGGACAGAAGAGGCTGTTTGGTCTCTGGAAACAAAGTTACAGGTGGTTATAAGCTAGCATGTAGATGCTGTAAATTGAATCTGGGTCCTCTATAAAAGCACCTGAGCACACCATCCTCTCTCACCCCTATACTCTACAACCTGCTAAGACAGTGTCTTACTAGGATATGAGCTCACTAGCCATCAAGCTCCAGGGACCACCCCTTCTCTGCTTTCCCACTGTTAGATCACATGCGTATCAAAACGCCCAGCTGTGAGACAAGGTCTCACTGTCTATCTCAGCCTTGCCTGGAATTTGCTGTGTCCTTTAACTCAGGCTCACCTGCCTCTGCCTCCCAAGCAGTGGGATTAAAGATGTGCAGGTACCTGGCAGACCCACACAAGTGGTGGGAAATAGAATCAGATCTTCAGTGGTTGTGGGGCAAGCAATTTACCAAATAAATGGTCTCTCCAGCCTTTACTTACTCTTCTTCTTTGACTGTCCAGGGGCTGGGGAGGACTGTGTAGCAGAGGTGCTCGGCTGCTCTTCTTCCTCTTTTGCTTCAGGCTTCAACTCAGTGCCTCTCTCCTCTGTTTCTGTAGGCTCCACTTTAGCATCTTGAGCTTTAGCCTAAAACACAAGGGAAGGAATTTAAGTATTCAAAGCTACACAGCTGGGAATGAGAGCATTCCCACCCCTGACTTGCTCTGTGCACCTGTAAGTCTCCTTCACTTTCAGTACCTAGCTGCTCTATTCTCACCTCCTGAGTATCGTCTGGTTGAGCAACTGCTGGTTCTGGTTGATCCACCTCCATTTTAACCTCCATTTTGATTTCCTGTGAAGGCTGCTTCTCAGTAATAGTCTGTGAATTCACTTCAGTGCTACTAGTAGATGGAGGGTTTGATACCTGGCCTTCAACGCTTACAGTTGGCTGAGAAAGCTGGAGAGACAAAAGAAAAGCATAGGGAAAAAAGCTGGCAATAAACTGCACAGGAAAGCCGGGCATGGTGGCGCACGCCTTTAATCCCAGCACTCGGGAGGCAGAGGCAGGTGGATCGCTGTGAGTTCGAGGCCAGCCTGGTCTACAAAGCTAGTCCAGGACAGCCAGGGCTACACAGAGAAACCCTGTCTCGAAAAAAACAAAAACAAAAACAAAAACAAACAAAAAAAAGGGACATACAGGACTTGCCAATGCTGGCTGGTTTTATTTGAAACAGATACCAAGTTTTTTGTTATGTGTTTATGAGTAGAAGTTCCAAAGATGGCCACTTCACAGAAGGCCACAGTATTAAACAGTGAGATTATGGATGAGTAATGGTAGAGCACACCTTTAATCCCAGCACTCGGGAGGCAGAGACAGACAGTTCGAGGCCAGACTGGTCTACAAAGTGAGTCCATGATAGCCAATGCTGCTACACAGAGAAACTCTGTCTCGTAAAACAAAGTGTAGAGGCCTTAGAACATAGAATGAAGCAAAATGAACAGTAAAACTAAACAAATCTTCTAGATTTTCCTATGCTAGTTATTACTGTAAGAAAAAACAGGATATAAAACAACCCTATCTATGGACACAGGAAGGAACAAAACAGAAGTGAAATGGTGCAGAAACACCACTCACTCCAATACACATCTACTTACCGGAGTTGAAGGCTGAGGAGGCAGCAATGGTGCTGTTGGAGTAGGAACAGAGGCTACAGTGCTCTGCTGTGAGCGAGGCTGCTGCTGGGATTGGTCAGCAGAAGGAGCAGCCGGAACTGCAGGCTGCACTTGGGGAGGAAGATGTGCTGGTGGTGTAGGTGTCTGTCTAGATGAGGGATGTAGAGCTTGGGGCTGTGGTCCAGGTGGTATGGCAGGAGGTGTAGGAACAGGTGCGGGAACTGCAGTTGCTGGTGGCTGCTGAGCCCCTATGCTTGGGGGAGTATGATGAGGAGTAGGGGTACGACTGGGAACAGGAGAAGGTGAATTCTGATGAGCCTGCTGAGGCAGAGTTGGACAGTGAATATGGCTCCCTTGAGACCCTGGAGGCATTATAGGGGAGTTCACTGGGCAGGAAGAACTGGACATTTGTGCCTGTTAAAATGAAAAATATTTGGTATTTACAAATATATATTATTTAGTACACACTGACTATAAACAAAAATCAATAGGAAGCTTTCTGAGACGAAGCCTCTGGCTAGTCTTACACTAATAGAGACACGTCTGCTTGAGTGCCTGTCTCCAGAGCAAGGGTTAAAGGTGCACGTGCCTTTCAGTCTTCAAAGAGGAGGAAAGAGAGGCCCACTCAAATTCATGCTTGGTTATTAGAATTTAAGTGTATGTGTCAGTACCTGCATGTATGGATCTCTACCACACTCCCAGGATGCCGAAAGCAGCCATTAGACAATCGGATCCACTGTACGTGTAGTCACAGGCATCTGGGAGATGCCTGGCACAAGGCTGGAAACTGAACATGAGTCTTCGGAAAGAGCAGCAGCTCTCTTAACCTCAAAGCCACCTCTTCAAACCCTAACATTTTATTTTTAAATGTATATTCCTTGCCCAGTCATGGCAGTGCAGGCCTTTAATCCCAGCCGCTTGAGAGAATGTGGGAGGCTCCTGAGTTCAGACTAGCCTAGTCTACACTAGGAGGGGAGGGGCTGGGGTATTAAAGCTATCATGAGCTACTATACTAAGATTCTGTGAACTGGTAGAATACTTTCAATGCTTATGCAGATATTGAATTTGATCACCAATACTACAAAAAAGGGTTTATTTATTTCTTTAAAAGGCTGAGGATCAGGTGTGGTGGCGCATGCCTTTAATCCCAGCATTGGGGAGGCAGAGGCATGCAGATCTCTAAGTTAGAGGCTAGCCTGGGATACAAAGAGAGTTCCCGGACAGCCAGGGCTACACAGAGAAACCCTGTCAAAAATAAACAAACATCAAAACAAAACAAAAGGTTGAGCACTGGCTGGTGGTGGTGCATGCCTTTATTCCCAGTACTTGGGGGTAAAGGCGGGCAGATCTTGTGAGTTTGAGGCCAACCTGATCTACACAGTAAGTTGCAGAACAGTCAGAGCTACAGAGAGAAGTCCGGTCTCAAAAAAACAAAAACTAAAAAAAATAATAACTTTAAAAAGAGTTGAAGTGACCAACTTAGTATCACAAAATCACTGCCTCTGGCTCAAGTGCAAAGTATGATAAGGCAAGCCTAGAGTCCTAGCGATCGGGAGGCTGGCGCAGAGTTTATGGCATTCAAGGCTATCCTCGGCTACAAGGTGAAGGCCAGACTAGCATGAATCTCACGTGATGTAGCCTCAAAACTCCAAATAAATTTTAAAAGATTAAAAAAAAAATCTGTTCTATGAGTTAAAGGCCAGGCCTAAATAGTGAGACCTGTCTTCGAACAAAAGAAAAAACTGAAGGATGGGCGTGGTGGCCCAGGCCTTTAATCCCAGTACTCCAGAGGCAGAGGCAGGTGGATTGACGTGAGTTTGAGGCCAGTCTGGTCTACAAAATGAGTCTAGGACAGCCAAGGCTATTCAGAGAATCCCTGTCTCAGAAAAAAAAGAAAAGAAAAGAAAAATCTGACAACTGTTGGAGGGCACACTTATTAGGAAAACTGGTATCACCAGGAAATGCTGTCTACCATTTAAGTCTGGGAACCTGTACCGCCTCCAGGGTAGAATTAGAGAACAGACTACATACATACTACATACATTTGTATGCCCTGTGGCATGTGTACCTAGACCTGCACACATGCACAGTAAAGAGTAATTTAAACAGTAAAAACATACTTGAGACACAGGTGCTTGACCACTGGAGGGAGCCAAAGGCATGTTTGTTACATTCATTCCTTGGGATGGAAACTGAGTCTGGGAGAGGAACTGGTTCTGGCTGGAAGCCTGCTGCATGCGAGGTCCATAGCCCATAGGCTGCAAAAACAACCCCCCCCCCCCCACCAAAACATAGAACATCAATTGTTTCTTTACAATTATTCTACTATTTTAATTAGCAATCACATTTGTTCTGCTATTTAAGTTTTTAAAAAAGATTTATTTATTTATTATATATACATGTATGCCTGCACACCAGAAGAGGGCACCAGATCTCATTATAGATGGTTGTGAGCCACCATGTGGTTACTGGGAATTGAACTCAGGACCTCTGGAAGAGCAGCCAGTGCTCTTCACCAATGAGTCATCTCTCCAGCCCCGTTTAAGATTTTTGAGTAGAGAAGAAGAAAAGACAATAGTTCAGGGAGGAAAAACACGAGGAATAAGTAAAAGAACTAACCACTTAGATAGCCAGGGGTAGTGGCGCATGCCTTTAATCCCAGCACTCAGGAGGCAGAGGCAGTACACATGCCATAGAGGCAATGGGGAGGTCCAAAGACCACTTACAAGAATCAGGTTTTTTAGGCTGGAGAGATGGATCAGAGGCTAAGAGCACTTATCTGTTCTTCCAAAGGTCCTGGGTTCAATCCCAGCAACCACATGGTGGCTCACAACCATCTACAATGAGATCTGGTGCCCTCTTCTGAATCGCGGGCACACATGTAGGCAGAGTACTGTGTACATAATAAATAAAAAGAGTCAGTGGTCCCCCCCCCGCCCCCAACCAGATGGGTCTCAAGAGAGTGAATGTGGGTCATAAGGTCTGGGACAAGTGTCATTGCTTACTGACCAGTCTACCTAGCTAAGTGGGCTTGTAAATTTTTTATTTATATCTGTATGTATTCAGTGATACCCATATCAAGTAAGGAAAGACTTTGCAGTGGAGTTAGTTGCTTTCGTCCCCTGTGGTCCTGGGGAATAAACTCGGGTTTTCTGGCAACAAGAACACTACATAGTTTTTGAAATATAAAAACAGGGCTGGAGAGATGGCTTGGCAGTTAAGAGCACTGTCTGTTCTTCCAGAGGTCCTGAATTCAATTCCCAGCACCCACAGAGTGGTTAGCAACCACAGGGTGGCTCACAGCCACGTATAATGTGTGATCGGATGCCTTCTTCTGGCAAGCAGGCGTACATGCAGGCAGGGCACTGTATATGTAGTAAATAAATACATCTTTTTAAAAGGAAAAGAAAAGAAAAAGCATTTGTCACCAAGTTTGAGGTCTTGATTTTGATACATGGAAGGACAGAGTTAATCTGTTGTGTACTCAGACTTCTGTATGAGAACTGCAAGGATAAACACTTTACTCATAGAATAGAAAGTGTTTTGCTTAGACACTTTTTTTGAAGTAGTAACAAAGAAAAGTTTTGTTTTCTGTTTGTTTTTAAGGTATGTAAGATAAAACTAACCGGATTGAGTGCCCCAGACGGAGCCAACTGTCCGTGGTGCTGAAGAGGAGAGGGTTGCCGAGGTCCTATAGGCGGCTGGGGCATATTCATCTGTCCAAACTGATTCAAACCTGTAAATATATGTAAAATAATAACTCAATACTTTTGTCGAATTTAAGAACAGGATGTAAATATTTTGTTTTACTATATTTCTTTTTTATCTCTTTCTTTCTTCTTCTTCTTCTTCTTTTTTTTTTTTTTTCGAGACAGGGTTTCTCAGAGTAGCCTTGGCTGGGCTGGACACACTTTGGAGAACAGGCTGGCCTCGAACTCACAGTGATCCACCTGCCTCTGCCTCCCAAGTCCTGGGATTACAGGTGTGCGCCACCACGCTCGGCTGTTTTACTTTTCTTTTTTTTTTTTTTAATTTTTTATTAATTTATTCTTGTTACATCTCAATGGTTATCCCATCCCTTGTATCCTCCCATTCTTCCCTCCCTCCCATTTTCCCCTTATTCCCCTTCCCTATGACTGTTACTGAGGGGGATTTCCTCCCCCTGTATATGCTAACAGAGTATCAAGTCTCTTCTTGGTAACCTGCTATCCTTCCTCTGAGTGCCACCAGGTCTCCCCCTCCAGGGGATACAGTCCGGCTGTTTTACTTTTCAAGACAGCATTTCTCTGTATATTCCTGGCTGTCCTAGACTGGCTTTGTAGACCTGGCTAGCCTCAAACTCGCAGAGATCCTCTCCCTACCTGAGCGCTGGGATTACAAGCATGCACCATAGTGTTCAGCTAGGAAATATATGATTCTGTTCATTTTCTCAGGACCTACAAAGTAGTACTGAAACTCAATCAATTTGTTTCAGTCATAGAACTGAGCAAGGGCAGGTATCTATCTATCTATCCATCCATCTTCACCATGTAGCCCTGGCTGTCCTGGAATTTCAACGTGCTAAACTGTTTTGTGATTTTAAATTTTTCAAAGAGTCTCACTCTGCCAGTTTTTCTAACTCAGATAAGTTTTCCTTTTACCTTTTCCTTCTGCATACTCACCCATAACTTAAGCATGAATTCAGCCTTGAACTCATAGAGGGCCACCTGCCCCAGCCTCCCAAATGTTCACACTCTACTAACTAGTAAACTGGTAATGGTATTACTATTTTAGCTATTTTTTGAAGTGGGATTCCAACGTGTAGTTCTACCTCGTCTAGAATTTCACCACGTAGATCAGGCAGACTTTGAACTCACAAGTGTGCCATCCACCTGCCTCTGACTCCAGAATGCTGGGAATAAAGGTGAGCTCCTCCATATTTAGAAATTAAGTGGTTTTAAATACATGTTTGTTTATTGTGATGTAACCTGGACCTGTCAGGCAACCTGCCTCCTCATTTATCCTTCCTTAATGGAGTTCCAATAGAAGAGATCTTTAAATTTCTTGCTGTTGAATTAAATCAGGAATTAAGGCAACAAGTGTCTTCTGTTCTACAACAAGGACTGTTAAAATCAACCCTGTATTTTTTTCAAAATTTACCAGGTTGAGGAGTTATCCGAGGCATCATCTGGTTTGGCACACTGCCACGGATCATAGCTGGATCAGGTAGAGGACCATCTGGAGTTAAAGACAGAAGGAGTTAAATATCCTTTTGTTTCCTAAAAACCACAAAATCCCATCAAGTATTATTAAATAGCAAAGTATCTCTAACCTCAATCTCAGAGAAGAAAGGTGTTAACTGTGTAAGAACCGTGAAGCAACAGCATCCATATTACACTACAGCATTCATTTATGCATCTTAAAAGTTAAAATAAGACTAAAATGTGTAACTTTCTTATCTTGCTCTAGTTGAACACTTTCTATAGGACACACAGAACAGTGTTGTGGGGCTAGTAAGTCAGCTCTGTAAATAAAGATACTTGGCTTTTGAACCTTGCAGTCTGAGTCTGATACCGAAGATCCACTGTGTGGAAGTAGAGAAGTGATTCTTGGAAATTGTCCTCCTACCTGTATGGTTGCTATGGCACTCTGTTCAAGCACACCAGTTTCTATAATAGAAACCATTTGTGTTCTTCCGGGTAAGGTGGACTGCAATTTCTAACCTAGCACATGGAAAGCTAAAAGAAGTATTGTTATGAGTTCAAGTTCACTCTGGGACTTGTCTCTGGGAGCCTGTCTCACAAACAAACAAACAAACCAGCAAGTACCTGCTTGCAGAGCTTCCAGTACACAGACATGCCAGCTTTTCTAACTCAGATAAGTTTTTCTTCTGTATACTTGCCTCCCAAGAGCTGGGACTAAAGGCGTGCACCACCACCGTCTGGCTTACTTGCCCAAAACATGTCTAAAGTATGCTTTCCCAGGGCACTTTGGATTTCCACACTCACTTGCTGAAGCTCTTTCCTGACCTTTTGGCCATGTCTTTGCTTGTTGACCTCCAATGCAAAAGCCACAGCTTTCTTCATTATTCTGTTCTATCCTGTGTGTTCCTCAACACAACAAATACTGATATTCCCTACTATTATCCTTACCATGTAATTTAAGCAACTTGTGCTATCTTTACAACTATTATCTCATTCTGCATTTTTCTACTCAGAATCTGGAAGTAATAATATCCAGGAATGAAATAAGCAATACATAACAGTCTTAGATATATTATAAACTTCAAAAATCAAGAGTGGTGTTAAGTACATCAGGAGCAGTGAGTGGGAAGGGTCTTTTCTTAAAAGTATTTTTAATTTGATTTTCTGTATGTATGACTCTTCTAAATATTTTGGGTTGTTTCCCCCCTAAAACAATACAAAATAAAACTTTCTTTACGTGCAAATAAACTTCTTTGATAAAAAGTAAGAAAAAAAACAATGGTGTTAAATGAGGAGTGGAAGCTGTTAATCCATGTTATGTCTTAACAGTTGTCGTGGTCACAGCAAGAAAACACTAAGGCACCCACCCTGTCTCAAAACACTAAAATGAACAAACAAAAACAAAAACAAACAAAAAACCCAATAATAACAAAAAGCAATTAGTATTAAAGTTTCTAGTAAGCCCTGAATCTAGTTGGGTTACCAAAATCTACTGGGCGCCTGTCAATACAAGACATTAGGCTGCTGGAGAAGCCAGCGAAGACATGTAGGCTGCCCCTCACTATTTGAAAGGTTCTTTGAGGCAGTAAAAATAATAAGACTATCAAGTTATGCAATCGTTATACCCTGAAAGCCATATTCTTCCAATCATTTTTAAAACGGTATATTATTTTCCTCATATTAATTCTAACAAAAAGTACTTACTAGTAGTCATTCCTGGCTGTTGCTGTCCCATGTTAGGCCCAGTATTCATAGGAACCTGAACAATGCCAGAAGTATTTGGTAGCATGTTTTGTTTCTGTAGTCTTGTCCTCCGTTTCTCTTCCAGTTCTTTCTGGATCTTATATATCTTCTCAGCAAGGAGGTGGTAATATTCCGCCTTGAAAAGTTTTTAAGTAAAAAAGAGTCAAAAACAGGAATTAAATAACAGAAAAATGATCTAGGCTCAAACATCTTTTCTTTATTATTTTTGTTTTTTTCAAGACAGGATTTCTCTGTTTAACAGCCCTGGCTGTCCTGGAACTTGCTCCGCAGACCAGGTTGGCCTGGAACTCACAGAAATTTGCCTGCCTCTACCTCCCAAGCCTGGTTCAAATATTGGTTTCATTCAAAGAGGAGGCAAGAACTAAAGCTGGCTGTAGAAGAAGAGGCTGGCGGGTCTCTGAGTTCCAAGCCAGCCTTTTCTACAGAGCAAGTTGTAAGACAGCCAGAGCTACAGAGAGAAACCCTGTCTTGAAAAGAAAAACAAACCAAAACAAACACACACAAAACCAAAAAAACACAAAAACCAAAAGTTGGCTGGACTCAAATGTATCTAAGGTCATTAATAAATACACTCATAATAGCAATGACACATGACTAGTAATTTTACTATGAATAAAACTTCTGGAAATATATTTATAAAATAGAAGCTGGCAATTTATAAGGTAGAAAAATAATAGCCAACATTTTAATGCCAAATTAAACATGTTCAACTTGATGCAGAGAAAATACTGCTTCACATAAAACCTGAAAAAATTGATTCATCACATTGTATAGAAGATGGCACAGAACTATTAACTATAGCTGCTTGTCAAGGTATAAGTCCCACATGAATATAATGTGTCATGAGAAAAGGTCAGCTGTGCATAGTAGCCCACGCTTTTAATCCCAGCATTAGGGAGTCAAAGACAGGCAGATCTGAATGTGAGTCCAGCCTCGCCTACAGTTAGTTCTGGAGCAGCTAGGGAAGACTAGAAGAGAAGGGGGGAAAGGAGGAGCAGGAAGGCAGAGAGAAAGAATGAGAATCTTAAAAGGGTAGGATGCTGGACGTGGTGGAGCACGCCTTTAACCCCAACATCAGAAGGCAGAAGCAGGTGCATCTTTATGAGTTTGAGACCGACTGGTCTATAAAGCAAGTTTCAGGACAGCCAGGCCTATTACACAGAGAAACCCTGCCTCAAAAGAAAAAAACAAAACAAAACAAAAAAACACGTAACATAATTGACATACACTTAAAGACATTGTTTTGTTGGCCAAGATTAGTTGTACCACATGAAATCCTAGCACATAGGAAGATCAAGAGTTCATGGCCAGCTTCCACCACAGTTTGAGACCAGCAAGTTTTACTTCGGGCTTTGTCTCAAAGAAATAAACTCCTTTTCTTTTTAATTTACAACTTTTCAGGACTAGGAAGATGGGTGAGTAAAGCTAAAGAGAATCTTCCTAGAAAAACCAGCATTGCTTGTCATGTTATGTATGCTTTTGTCTTTCTGAGATACGTCCTCACTATGCAGTTTCCAACTCATGAAGATCTGCAAACCTTTGCCGCCAGAGTACTGGGATGAAAAGTATGCATCACCACACCATACCAAGACAATTTAAAATTCAAAAGACCCACTTCAAAAAAGAGAAAAACTTCATGCTCACTCTGTTGTTTGCAGATTCATACATGTCCCCTTCTACTTTACGAGCATATGCAACAAGGTTTTCCATCCGTCGGTCTTTTAAAGCAGCAGGATCCGGAGTAGGAAATATGGCTTGAACACTAGAATACAAAGCAGCACCACTGTAGTGACACGCCAGCATGTGAACATATTTACAGAAACACAGAACACTGTGATGTTTGCCCAAACCAGTATTTATATGGTTCACTCGTAAAACACTTTTAGACAGGTGGTGGTGGCCTACAATTTTAATCCCAGAGGCAGGTGGGTATTGGATTTTGAGGCCAGACTGGCCTATAGCGAGAATTCCATGCTAGCCAGGGATACATAGAGAAACCCTGAGTGAAACAAAACAGAAGAACAAACAAAAAACCCTTTTTGGAAGTTGTTCATTTCATCTCATCTTTATTTTGTTTGTTTTATCTGAACATATGTGAAATGCCATGTGTGCGCAGTGTATACAGAGGCCAGAAGACCAGAAGAGTGATTTATATACGCCAGGACTGAAATTACAGACAGCTGCAACCTGCCACGTGGGTGAGCTGGGTTAGACCCAGATCCTTGGCATAGTAGACAGTGCTCTTAAGTTTTTGTTTTGGTTTTGGTTTTTTCAGACAGGGTTTCTCTGTGTAGCCGTGGCCATCCTGGACTCACTTTGTAGACCAGGCTGGCGTGCTCTTAAGTTTTTGTTTGTTTGGTTGGTTTTTAAATTATTTTTGAAACTGGGTTTCTCTGTGTAGCTCTGGCTGTCCTGGACTCACACTGGCCTAGAACTCAGAGATCCATTTGGCTCTGCCTCCTGTGTGCTGGGATTAAAGGCCTGTACTATCACACCTGGTCCCCAGCTAGTGCTCTTAAACAAAACATCTCAAGACCAAAATTTACCAACAGGATGATATATACCTAGTTTTTCTTTTCTTTGGAGACAGGGTTTCTCTGAATAGCCCTGGCTATCCTTGAACTCTAAGTACACCAGCTTGGCTGGCATTAAAATCAGTGATCGGCCTGCCTCTACTACCCTGCTCTAGAATAAATGGCACAGGCCACCACAACTATAAAACATTTTTTAAAAGATTGATATATTACAATTATTAAACAATAATCACTAAGAGTAACATCATAATGATCTAGACAGCTAGAGCGACTGCTTACTGATTGAGACTTTCAGAAGAATCAGCTTTGGTTCTCAGCTCTGGCATCTAGTAGATCAAACACCCTCTCGCACTCATACCCACACATAGCATAAATTCACATAAAACATACATATGAATAAAATTAACTACTTGCTGGTCTTTGTAATTTTACATGTAAAAATTTATATGGTGCCACATAAACAAAGAAAACCTGAATCCACCCCCCGACCCCCCGACAGAGTTTTTCTGTGTAGCCTTGGCTGTCCTGGACTAGCTTTGTGGACCAGGCTGGCCTTGAACTCACAGCAATCTGCTTGCCTCTGTCTCCCGAGGGCTGGAATTAAAGGCATGCACCACCTAGCTTGGCATGAAAACCTGATTTTTTTCTTCCAGTATCATGAGCCTTTATTTAGACATTTCTGATCTTCTGAGTTTATTTGGCTTATTAAAACAAAACCCAGTAAGTACTCAAAAATTTTAAGAACTTATAAAGGAGCAAGAGTCAAAAACTTTGTTAAAGTTGAGTATGGTGGCCACCACCTTTAATCTTAGTCCTCAGAAGATAGAAGCAGGAAGATTTCTAAGTTCAAGGCCAGTCTGGTCTACATATCCAGGTCAAAGACAGCTAAGACTACAAAGAGACCCTATTTCAAAATACAAAGAAACAGGACCCACTATAGCAAAACCCTGTAAAATATGTGACAACAGTTTTTTGGTTTCGTTTGGTTTTTCCAGACAGGGTTTCTGTGTAGCCTTGAGTGTCCTGGAACTTCCTTTGTAGGCTATGGTGGCCTCCAAATCAAGTATCAGCCTGCCTAAGCCTCCCAAGTGCTGGAATTAAAGGTGCCTGCCACCACACACTGCTGACTTATTCCGTTTTTAAAATGTTTTTGAGAACTTACTTAAGTTTATACACACCTGTGCAGGAGCCTTGCATTCCTCCCTCCATAATACTGCACCTAGTTCATGCAGGGGAGGGGGGCACTCAAACCAGGGGCTCAGGCACCTAGGCAAGTACTCTACCAAATGAGCAACACTGCTAGACCCAAAAGGTCAACCATTTTTATTCAACTTGTCTAATTTGTTGTTCCCGTGTGCAGTGAACAGGAGTGATGTGAATGCGGGAGTACAGCTTCAAGAGTCAGTGTTTCCCTTTGCACTGTATGAGCCCAGGGATGGAGTTGGCAGCAAGAGCCTTTACCTACGGAGCCATCAGATGAACCCCAGACAAACCAAGCGCGCGTTAAGGGAGGAAGTGGCAGACAGACTCTGAGTTCAAGCCTGGTATACACAGGGAGTCAAGGACAGCCAAGGCTACATAGAGAAACCTTGTCTCGAAAAACCAGAAAGAAACAGAACAAAAATTTAATGATTCATAAACTAGGCACAACAATTTATTTGTTAATGATGAGAGACTTGTAAAATAACATTAAGAAGGCAGAAAAGAAGGAAGCTGAGACTACAGATTTAAGAAGCTGGGCATGGTGACACAGGCACACAACAACAGAAGTGCAAGGAGGAGGGAGATCAGGAGTCAGGTTACTCAGGGTACATAGAGCCCCTCTTTTGGCTTGCATCCTCCCATCCCAAAACAAGCAAAAACACATGAAAAGTAAATTATAGGCAGATCATCAGCCTGGCTACATATACAAAAGTAGTAATATGGCTTTGGTGGCAACATGCCCAGCATCTGGGAGGCACTATTGACTGGATAATTTTTTGGTTTGCTGACACAGGGAGCAATTCTCTGTGTAGGTTTTACATGTCCTGGAAAACTGTTCTGTACACCAGGCTGGCCTCAAACTCAAGAGATTTATCTGCCTGCCTCAGGCTCCAAGTACTGGTATTAAAGACAGGCCCTAGCACCACAATCAGCAAACACACTTCGTCACCTTACTTACAGTTTATGAACAAGGTGGTTTCGAAGATCCTGAGTAATATCTTCATGCCATTGTTTCCGAATTCCAGTACTAGATGGCTGAGCTGCTGTTGGCAAAGGACCCAGGGAAGCCACAGTGGCATTTTCACTCATCATTGGGCTTTTAAAATGAGAGATAAAATAGCTTTAGTGAAGAAGTAATGGAGAAAGACTTGGCTTAACTAGAGCTAACAGTAATTACAGCCATGAGCGGTGACTGAGTCTACTTAAGGCATGTGTATGAGACTTACTACATGTTGTGTGTGTACACACACTTCAGTATAGAATACTGTTACATTTTCTTATGAATGATTAGGATGAATTCTTATATTTAAAAAGCCAAGTCTGTAGAGGCAGGCGGGATCACTGTGAGTTTGAGGCCAGCCTGGTCTACAAAGCAAGTCCACGACAGCAAAGGCTACCCAGAGAAACCTTGTCTCAAAAAACCAACAAAACAAAACAAAACAAAGAACAAAAAACAAACAAACAAACAAAAAAAAAAAACAGAAAAAAAGCCAAGTCTGTCAGTAGGCTGTTGCCCTGTGGACACACCTCACCTCTTAAAGAAACATATGTTTTGAAACCTTCATATACGTGCACAATACATGGGGATGGTACCATTATTTAAGAATGGGATGGAGCTGCAACTCCCTACTTCTCTGGGAGGGAATAGATTAACTCAGGTAAGTGACACAAATGTCAAGTAAGGCTATGCATGGACAACCAGCTCGATCCTTCCCTAAAAGCTAGCAGCAAATCCACAAAATTAAACAAAGTATTCAAGGAATTCTTAAGCATCTGAAGGGACTCAGGCACAAACTTACTTTTGAGAATTTATGGCTGAATGCAACATGGAGTCAGAAAGAAGATTCGGCGTCTGAACCCCCACACCTCCATTTACACCCATAGTACTAGCACCTGAGGCGAAACACAGCAAAGTAACAGAACAAATAAATAAAACAGCCACCATACAATAAATACCATAAACCAAGTGAAGAAAAATAACAAATGAGGAAAAATCAGCACATATTATTAGCGATGCAATTAACAACACATAGACTTAACACATGAAGTTACCTCACAAACCATTAAGAAAAAAGAGGCACAAGAACGGGAAGCCTCAACTGGTAAAGTGCTGCTTCATAAGCACAAGGACCAGAGCCCAGATCTGGAGCCCACACAGAAACATGGATGTGCAGTGCTCAGACATCACCGTAGTGCCAAACCTAGGTCAGGCCACCTAGGCAATGAGTGCGTTCCAGTCTAATAAAAACACCGCCCCCCCGCCCCCCGCAAAAAAAAGGGCAGAGTAAAAAAGGAAGACATAGACCTTGTCTCAAAGGGGGATTGGACTGACAGTTAGATATGGTGGCATATCTTTAGTCCCTGAATTTAGAAAGCAGAGGCAAGGTCCAGGCATTGTTTTGCACAGCCTGGTCTCCAATGAATACAGGATAGCCAGGGCTCTGTTCTGTCTTGAAAAAAACAAAACAAAAGAAAAGGTACAGGCAAGCACATTTCTGAAAAGTCAAACCTCAGCTTGGTCTACCTCAGTGAGTTCCAGGACAGTCAGAGCTACCCAATGAGACCCTGTCATTTAAAACAAAACAAAACAATAAAGGATAAAAGGCTGGGTATGGTGGTAGTGCACATCTGTAACCCCAGCACTCAGGGAGGAGGACACAAAGAGTCTGTTCGAAGCCAGCCTGGTCTACAAAGTGAGTCCAGGACAGGGAAGGCTAGATAGAGAAGCCCTGTCTCCAAAAAACAAATAAACAAAACGAGCTGGAAAGACGGCTCAGATGTAAAAAGCACCTGCTGGTCTTGAAGAGAATCTGGGCTCAGTCCCCAACATCTACATTACTCCTCACAGCAATACACAAACTCCAGCCCCAAGAATCCAATAACCTCTTCTAATCTCAGAATGTCTGTGATACAGATATAGTAAGGCAGAAAAATACAAATCTAAGTAAATATTAAAATGCAAGAATATGACTGGAGAGCACAATCTGTACACAAAGTGCTTGCCATGCATGAGGTCCCTGTGAGCTCAGACCCCAAGCACCTATGATATGTACTTGTAATCTCAGTGATGGGAAGGGAAAAAACAGTCCCCTGGGGGCTCTGTGGCTGTCAGCAGAGCAGAGAGGGCGTGCTCACGGTCCCGGCGATCAACCCTATCTGGGAAAATGAGGTAGGGCTGGAGATGTGGCTCAGTGTGAAACACATGCAGCTCCCCTAGTCCAGTACACACAACCACCTGTGTTCTAAGTCAAGACTCAACAGTTCTGACATCCTAGAACACTTGTACACACACACACACACACACACACACACACACACACAGAGAGAGAGAGAGAGAGAGAGAGAGAGAGAGAGAGAGAGAGAGAGAGAGAGAGAGAGAGAGAGAGAGAGAGAGAGACAGAGAGAGAGAGTGCACGCGGAGGTCATTCGGGCACTGACTACTCTACACTAGGACCTGGGTTTGATTGCCAGCACCCACATAGTGGTTCCCAACATCTGAACTTCAGGTCCAAGGTACTGCCACCCCATTTCTGGCCTCTGTATGCATGTGGTACAGTGACATACAATCAAGAAAAACATACGCATAAATAAATTACAATGAAAATGAAGAGGATCAGCGGTTGGCATCCAGCAAGGTGGCACAGCCTTTAATTCCTAAGCTGGGGAGACAGAGGGAGTTGCCTCCTGAGATCCCACTGTGAGCTGTAAAACCTGCCTCTTGTTTGGGGTGGTTAGCTGCTAACACATACCTTTAATGCAAAAACTTTCTGTTTATTGCAAACAGGTGATTAAAGCTTTCTGTACATAGGATTTAATAATGTCAACATTAGGTCAATGGGAGGTGGAGGCAGCAGATGGATGTGAGTTCAAAGCCAGCCCGGTCTAGAGTGGGTTCCAGGACAGCCAGAGCTCTTACACAGAGAAATTCTGTCACAAACACACACACACACACACACACACACACACACACACGGTCAAGAAGCAGAGCAAGACTTTTGAGTTGAAGAGTGTGGTGGTGGGCTTTTAGCTTTAGCTCGTTGCCTTTTTGGGCTTTGAGCTGGCAACACTTTTGCCTTGTGGACTGAGGGAGTGAGGGAGTGAGGGAGTGAGGGAATGAGTGAGTGAGTGTGTGTGTGTGTGTGTGTATGTGTGTGTGTGTGTGTGTGTTTGAGGCCTGCCTCTGCCTCCCAGAGTGTTGGTATTAAAGGCATGTGCCACTAAGCCAAGATTGGCCTTGAGTTTTTTTGGCTTTTTCCTCCTGGGCTGTCAGCTGAGCTGGTGAGCCTTCTGGGCCTTTTCCATCAGTATGTGAGCTGAGTAGGAAGGTCAGCTGGGTGCTTACTCTGCCTCTCTGAGCTAGTGGGTTTTTACCCCAGCACCTGGCTCGTGAGACTTTATTAGTAAAATACAAAGGTCGGTGCATGCATTTAATTCCAGCACTCTAAATTCAAGGCCAGCCTGGTCTACAAAAGTGAGTCCAGGACAGCCAAAGCTACACAGAGAAGAAACCCTGTGGGTAAAGGGTCCACGAGACACACAGGGTTAGAGAACTACAAAGGACACTGACACTCAACTATGAAGAGGAAGGAGAGAGGAAGGAGGAGGAGGCAGTCAATGATATCCGTATCAAGCATTGGCAGTAATTGCTTTTAGCATTTGGATTTAAAGAGTATTCTTCAGGCTAAAATTTAAAAATATCTCAATTCTAAAAATCATTTACTTAAAAAAGAGACAGAGACAGAGACAGGAGAGGTAGGTAAAGAGAGATAACGGAGGAGGAAGAGGGAAAAAGGAAGCATACCTAAAATCAGATTAATAGTGATTTATATATGACATTCACACATTTAATCACCTCTGGAGTGACAGACACACTTACTCATGTTGTTCATGGGCCGCATGCCTTGGGGAGACTGGCCAGACTGCTGACTTTGTTGATTCTTTGCTTGTACCTGGGGCTGTGATGGAATCTGGTTTACTTGATATGGTAGACCAAGAGCAGCATAGGCTCGCTCTATGGAGCTGGGGTCAATCTGACTAACAGTGCTTAGGCTAGGGGTAGACTGTTGACCCACGCCCAGAGAGCTAGGGTTTCCAAGTACAACTGGTGCTCCAGACAAAATTGCTAGAGAAGATAAGAGACACAGAATTAAAATACTCAAAAAATGAAAACAAAGCCAAAGACCAGTTTTCACTGGTCTTTTCAGAGTCAAACAGTCTGTCAAATACTCTGTCAAAGGGCACTAGTATGCTTCTCAAAACACTTGGGTATAAATCAGCAAGATTTAATCACTTACACTGTTGATTTCGCTTATCCCCAGCATTTTTTAGTGGAAGACACACAGGACAATCATGCCTTGTGCAATTCTTCCAGTGTGAAATGATTTGTCGAGAAGATGCACAATGTGCCACTAAAACAAAACAAAACAAAAAAGTAAGGTTTTTTTTGTGTTTTTTGTAAACAGGAATGATAGCCAACCTAACAATTTAACAATAACATATGTGGCGCCTCTTAAATAAAGAAATTCCAAGCTCTAGTGCAGAACACATGCCTATGCAACAGTGATGCTACACATAAAAGTATTCAATGGTGTAAAACTGTACCATGTTGGGTATTTGGCCACATGGCTATGACTAAACCTTTCTGAGTAGTGATATGCTGGAACTAATCAATCAACAAATTATCACAAAATAGAAGCCTCTCTTTCTCTCCTACCATAACTTACTTAAGATATTTGTTGCTATTGTTGTTATATAACAACTGTCTTCATAATTTCCCAAAGAAAATACAACCAATATTCTTTTACAGAAGTGAATAAATATACATTATCTTGACAATAGCTTTTAAAGGTATTATGACAGGTATCCGAGTAGTGTTCAAGTTGTAAAGATAGTCAGTCGGTAAAGGGCTAGGTGTGCAGCCTTGAGGACCCCCGTCCAGTACCCATAAAATAATGTCAAGCATGTATACCCCAACATTTGACGGCTGGTGATGATGGATCCCCAGAACAAACTGGCAGTGACATCAGGCAAATTTAGGGCTAGAAAGATGATTCAGCAGTAGAATGCTCATCTACGAGGTTCACTCTCCAGAACAACACATACAAGCAAATTTACACCAAGAAATTGTATTTTACTCATCTGGAATGCACCAGAATATCAAAGGGGGGGGGGGGATTTATATATTTTGATATCAGAACATGTCTGTGCCCATAATGTCATAAACACAATCAAGGTTCTAAATAAAAATAGCACCCTAAAAGCTACTCACCTTGACAGGACTTGCCGGACTGGCAATGTGTCATGTGGTTGAGAACATTTTTCATGGTGCGACAGTGGGGAAGGTTGCACTGCCTCACTTCACCGTTGGCTTGCTCCCGGCGCTGGCACTTGTGAGCATGTAAAAGGAGAACAAGCTGCTGCTGAATAAGCTTGCGCTTCTCTGGATCAGCTGTATGTGCTCCAGAACCCATCCCTGGCGCAACTGAACTCACCAGGCCTGACTGCTGGACCGATGGGCTAGGCTGTTGTCCCTAAAAGATGTAACAAAGATACAGTGTCACATTGTGCCATCTTTTAATAAAGACAAGGTATTTTCAATTTAAACCCTTGTTGATGACCTACTATATGCCAAACTTTATTTGGACGGAAAGTATTCAATAGATACATGATAGCTCCTATTATTAAAAAGCTTAACGAAGAAAATAAATTATAATACTTCTCAGTAATAATCAAAAATATATTTTAGACACAGAAAACTAAACCAAAACAAAGAACAATTAAACTCCATATTCTCAATGTTGGAAGCTCAGAAGCAAAGACCCAGAATTCAAGGCCAGTCTTCTATTCAGCACGTTTAAAGCCAGCCTGTTACACAGGGAAGCTGGAGAGATGCCCCAGCTTGGTTAAAAGCACTTGCTCACTCTTCCCGAGACTTGAATTAAATTCATAGCATACATATCCAGAGCTCAAAGACTCCTGTAACTCCAGGTCTAGGGGATCCGAGACCCTCCTTCTAGCCTACTTGGGCACATGCGTTCAAAACACGCACTCTCTCGTTCTTTCTTTCAAATAAGAAGAAAACTTAAAACAAAAAACAAGTGTTGGAATTAAAGACATGTGTGCCACCATGTCCAGCAAAAAGGTTTTTTATACCTGGGGGGAGGGAGGGGATGGTAACTTTTCCCAGTAAATGTTTTTCCTTAGGATGAGGACATATTCTGTTTGTTTTTATATATTTAAACATTAAAGGACGTTTTGAAATATAGGCACACAACACAAATACAAAATAAAGCCAGGCTCGGTGATGCATGCCTTTAATTCCAGCACTCAGGAGGCAGATCGCTGTGACTTTGAGGCCAGCCTGGTCTACAAAGTGAATCCAGGACAGCCAAGGCTACACAGGGATACCCTGTCCCAAAAAACCAAAAACAAAACAAAATGCAAAATAAAGCAAAAGAAAAATAAAACTACTCTAATGTTTTTCGGGTGTCTCTGTGTAGCCTTGGGTTAAACGTCAGGCTAATGCTCACAAAATGGCTCAATAGGTAATGCTAATGACCTAAGTTCAAGGTTCACGTTAGAAGGAAACCAACTCAGCAAACTGACTTCTGACAGCCACATGTTCACCATGGCATGTTTGCACACACGTATTCTACACATACATAAATAAATGTTAAGAGTCAGACGGAGGTGGAACATGCAGTTTAATGTCAGTGCAAAGCAATTGGATCTTTGTGAGTTCAAGACCAGCCTGGTTTACAGAGGTAGTTCCAGGATAGCAAGGGCTATCTCTAAAAGCAAAATGAAATGGGTAGGGGGTGGGGACGGCAGCGAGGAGGAGAAGACAAGAAAAAGTACTCACCATGTTGGGCATTCCCCCACCAGAAACTGCCTTTTTGTCCATTGCAAATGGAGATAAGCTATTTGGTAGTACAGTCTTTGTCTGAATTTGGAGACCAAGGCCACTCGCGCCAATCTGCTGCCCAGGACTCTGTGAGTACGGTGAACCATAAGGAGTAGGGTTGCTCATCATTCCCATCTGTGTAAAATTAGGAAACAAAACGTCACTCTCCATATCGCTAAGACATCACTATGCCCATACTTCATGTTCTATATTAGAAAACCATTTTAAATAAAATCCTTTGATTATATTAGAAAACATACTGAAGGGCCCATCAAGACAGCTTAGCAGGTAAAAGTGCTTCCTGCAAAATCCTACCAACCTGAATTTGGCCCCCTACACTCACAAACGTGAAAGGAGAGAGCTGACCCCACAGGGCTGTCCTCTAAGCTCTACACCTGTGTCCTGGCATATGCACCCCTCAACAATACACACAAGCATAATAAGTGAAACCCAAACTTAAAAACTAAGACACAGTAAATAAACGTATGCTTAAAGTTAAAAGAAAAAAAAAAAAGCTGAGTTACAGGTAGAGGCGGTTTCAAGGTTATCCTCAGCTATAGAGAGCCAGGAATACATAAAAATATTTTTTTAAGTTGTTTTCTACTATACAATGAATGTTAAGTGGTTTTTACACTATTTTTATTTCTGTATTTATGCGTACACATGTGGGAAGGACTGTAAGCTTTGTTTGTGCATATAGTTCTTAATTATTTTTTTTTTTAAAGAGAAGGGGGATGTGCAGGAAGGACTGCAAGCTTCGTCACAGGTGAAAGCAGTCTTGACGGGCTTTACCCTCGGACACACCATGTATACCTTGAGATAGACTGAGTGGAGTCATCCTGGGCTTGGAATTCAGGAAGCTGACCTGGGGACTCCACCTGGACTATTGTTTTTCTAATCGACCCTCAATGGGAGAAGGAGACCGGCCTTCCCACGTGACTCAGGCAGTTGGAGAGGAGAGAGCAGCAGCAAGTTCAAGATCAGCGAACAGGCCAGACCAGCACACAGGCCGGAGACACCTAGGGACCCGTCCAATGGAACGTATACCAGAAGGTTCACTCTTTTTTCCCTTTAACCTTTTTTCCCTCTTGTGTAAGCTAGTTGGGTTGTATAATAAAGTTTAATTGTTAAGAAACAGCCACACTTGCATGCACTCATCACAGTGCATGGCAGAAGTTATAAGACTACTTGACGGAGGCTAGGGCACAAGGCTTGTCAAGTATCTTTATTACTAAACTTGGATAGTGCTGTTCAGGCCAAGGAATCTGGTTTTTACCTCTCTGTTGATGAGATTAAAAGCCCAGCTTTTTACACAGATGCTGGGGACTAACAAGTCCCAGTGCTTGTGTGGCAAGCACTCTACCAAATAATCTTTCCCAAAGCCGCCACCCCGCGCCCCAACTGCATTGTCATACCAGGCTTGGTTCTGTGAGGCCTGTAACTCCAGCACTTAGGAGGTGAGAAGCAGAATTACCAGTTCCATGCCAGCCACATTCCCACTCTTTATGTGACTGCCTGAATTAACTTGTAAAGAAAATAAATATTAAGATCACAAAGATGCAAAATGTTTTCTTCTTTATGTAGTGCCAATTTACACACTTAAACACACCCCTATAGTTACTGCTGCATTTCATTTTTTTTTTTTTCCCAAGACTGTGTAGCCCTGGCTGTCCTGGAACTCTCTTTGTAGATCAGCCTGGCCTGGACCTCAGATCCACCTGCCTCTGCCTCCTGAATGCTGGGATTAATGGCGTGCAACATCACCGCCCAGATACCACTGAAACTCTCTTGAGACATAATCCTTACCATGTAGCCAAGGCTGGCCCTGGAAGTGCACTACTCTAGCCCCAGTCTCCCAAGGGCTGGGTCATACACATGTACTACCACACTTGTGTTGATTCTGTGTGTGTGATTAGTCTGCCAGCAGGTATGTTTGTGCACCATTTAAATGCAGAGCCTTTCAAAGCCAGTAGAGGGCATCAGATCCCTGCAACTAGACTCAGGGTTGGCCACTGCATAGGTGCTCTGGAAAGGGATAGCTGGTGCTCTTTAAGTACTGAATCATTTCTCCAGCCTGTGGCTCACTTATATCTTTTTTTGGGGTGGGGGGGTGGGGTGGGGGGCTTACTTATATCTTAAAGTACTAATATTTATTTACTCTAACAAAATTCTAATTCTAATATCCATGCCTGTGCTGTTATAGTTCATTTATAATTGCCTCCTTAATTAAAATGAAAATTCATTGAGAGATAAAATGAAACCCATTTTACCACAGAACTTGGAATGATACAAAAAACCAAAATATTTATAAAACATAAAATATTTATGAAAATAAATAAAATGTAGAAATTTGTGAGGCTGCCTATGTGTCTGTAAAAAATTATAATGTCTTTATTCACCTATATCTCAATACAGTTTGATGTTTTCCATCAGAATTCCAACTTCACATCATTATACTTTGTCTCTTGAAACTTTTTCTTTATTCCTTACCAAACATAATGAGATGGGACAATATGTGTGTCTGCTACACTGTTATTTGATCTCACATTCTTCTATAGCAGATGGTTGCAGATCTCCAAATACCCACCATAATAGAGACACTGACCTAACCTGAAATGCAGAGAATGGTCCAGTGCTGTACTCCCAGATTCAAACAGTCCACCCTATAGAGAGCTTCTTAAATAGCAAACTATTCATTCACAATAGTTTCAGGAAGTCCCTGAAACTGACCAGATTCTCTAGGGCACCACACTGCCGGAGTTAGCAAGGGCTGAGTCCCCTACAGAAAGAAGCAGAGTTGCAGAAAACACTCTCAGGAAAAAAGCTACAAAGAAGACCCTGAGGCCAGACCAGCTGCCGCACAGCAGTTGAGCTGCCTGCAGGCTGTGCAATGAGTCCCAGGTGCCCACCTTGCTGGGGTGGGCTTTGGTGATGCACCTGTCTTCTTATACTCCTGAAAACAACCATAACACAACAATACAGCTCATTGGCTTACCAAATTGGATTTTGGTGGTGTTTACACTTTAGACTGTGATTCCATATCTGAAGTAAGTGGGTGTATGTCTTGTGTCTCCCCAGGGAAGGTTGTGTCACACACGAAGAAATGGCAAGCAAAAGACACCCCCCCCACACACACACACATACATAAAAGCCTTCAATGCATCATTCTTCCTTTGCTAAAAAGAGTGTGGAACATATTAAATACCTATTAATACTTAAGTTGCTCCAAAAAATACATATAGACACATTACAAACCAAAATAAGGGGCTGAAGTAGTTAGGAGCACTTGTTCTTGCAAATAATCCATATTTCAAGAGCCTACATGGGAACTCACAACCTTCCCTAATTCCAGTTCCAAGGAAGCATCTTCTGGCATTTGGTGGCACCAAACACACATGCACATGATGCACAAACATACATGTAAGTAAAAATTAAAAATAAAAAATAAATCACAAAACCAAAAAAACATAGTTAACAAACAAAAAAAGCACTCTACCAGACAAGCTCAAGCTTTTAATATTAGCAATGAGGATTCTTGGACAGAAGAAATGAATTTGATAGCATTTTAGTTTGAGACCAACCTGCACTACACAGCAAAACAAAAGAGAAACAAAGCCAGACTTGGTGACACATGAGCATGCCATATATACCCAGACCCTCAAGCAGACCAGAGGCATCATCCCCCTAAAGCTGTATTCAGGGGCCTGGGAACCACCCATCATAGGTGCTGGAAACCAAATTCGGGCTCTCTGAAAGATCAATACAAACCCTTAACCACTGAGCAATTGTCCCTCTGCAACACACTAACTCTGAATATACAACTTTAAGAATCAAGAAATCTTGGTGCTGGAGATACAGGGCTCAGTTAATACAATTCTCGCCTGGCACATATTAAGACCTGGGTTTGATCCATCTGCACCCCATAAAGCCAAGTGTGGGGCACATGCCTATAATCCCAACATTCAGAAAGTGGTGACAGAAGATTACTATCACACAGGAAGTTGGAGGCCAGCCTGGGATACTGAGACCCTATGTCAAATAACAAAATCTCTTCTAACATTACATACAAAAATTTATCATAGATTGATACCCACAATAAACTCCAAAAATTACATTACTGCTCCTGTTTTGGGGAATGTCATTTACTCCTAAACAAATACTCATTGGAACAGAGGAGACACAGAAGTGTTTTAAGGGTGCTAGTGGTCAATCCTAGGGTCTTGTTCATAATAAGCACACACATTCTACACTGAAACCTCAACTACATCCTAAGTGTGTTAAGATCCACCCCAACTACCACCCTCCTGTTTTTTGAGATAGACTCTCACTATGTAGCTCTAGATGTCCTGGAACTTTCTATGGTAGACCTGGCTGGCCTTTAATTCAGAGATCCATCCATATAGCTGTCTCCCAAATGCTAGGATCAAAGATGTGTGGCACTATGCTTAGCTGGGCAAGAGCCATTTCTTGCCCAGAGATCATAATGTGCCTTTAATCCCAGCACTCCAGAAGCTGGAGCAGAGTTCTGTGAGTGTGAGGCAATTCCAGAGGAGCCAGGGCAATGAAAAGAAACCCTATCTCAAAAAAACAACAAACAAACAAAACTTTGTATGTAAAATTTTCTATCAAAATGTAAGCTTGGGGCTGGGGAGATGGCTCAGAGGTTAAGAGCACGCACTGACTGCTCTTCCAGAGGTCCTGAGTTCAATTCCCAGCAACCACATGGTGGCTCACAACCATCTAGAGTGAGATCTGGTGCCCTCTTCTGGCATGCAGAGGAACAGGCAAGTAAAAACACTGTATACATAATAAAACATATAAATTTTTTTTTTTTTCAATTAAGCTCTAAAAGGGAAGGGGTATTTGTTTTGTTTGTTGCCATGTATTTTGTTCCTGAATCAAGGAGGATACAATCTGTGAGAAGGACAGACTACAGAGATGACTCACTGATTCAGAGGACCTAAGTCTGGTTACTGTAAGACTCACAACTGCGGCTGGTCCGAGGGTAGTGAGTTATCACAATTGATTGTTCACAGTCAGTTACAGATTGAACTCCTGTTCTACACTTTCCCCCCCTTCTCACTACTGCACTTGACTAGTCTTTAAAAAAAAAAAAAGACTCACAACTGCCTATACCACCAGCTACCTGGGGGAATCCAAGGCTTCGGACCTTAAGCCTCCACGTGCATCACATATACAAATTTTTCGAGACAGGGTTTCTCTGTGTAGCTTTGGCTGGCCTGGAACTCACAGCTATCTATATGCCTCTGCTGGGATTAAAGGCGTGTGCCACCACGCCCGGCTTTAAGATTTATTTACTATGTAAACAGTGTTCTGCTTGCATGTAGACCGGCATGCCACAAGAGGGCATTAAATCACATTATAGATGGTTGTGAGCCACCACGTGGTTGCTGGGAACTGAACTCAGGACCTGTGGAAGAACGGGTGCTAACCTGAGTCATGTCTCCAGCCCCATAGGAGGCATTTCATGCCTCATTCTGTAGAAGCCCGGAGCTACCTGACAACATATTTGAATATGATGTCAAAGTACCTTCTAAGTAATTTTGTTTCTACCTACACACTGGTGCTGCTGTACACCTTGGTGCTTTGTCAGAGACGCTTCTTTTTATACTGGACAGTGGTTAATGCACAGGTGCATTACACAAAACTGTTCGAGGTGCTTAGAATAAGTTGACTCTTGAATGCTTAGCAACAAATAGGATAATTCTATCACACCCAGGCTCAAGGAACATGAAAGAAGACTGCTGTGAAATGCCAGACACAGTGTGACTCCTACAGTAACGAACTCATAACAAATGAAATTACTTTAAGACCTGCACACGAGTTGGGAAGATAGCTCAGTGGATAAAGGAGCTTCTACACATGCAAGTCTGAGGAGAGTTTAACTAGAACCCATGTGACGGTGAAAAGGAGAGAACAAAATGTTGACGTTCTTGGGATCTTCATATACCTGCTATAGCATGCAATACGCACTGACATTTTTTAAAAGGGGTGGGAAGAGCCATGAGGTAGAGGAAAGCACTACAAGATGGAGCCTATTAACACCTCACCACAGACAGGGGAGAAGTTCATTACTGGCAGTTAATGGGTGCTGGGGAAGGAGAATTCATCTTCTCAGTGGTATAAACACTGGACGGTTGCCCATGCTCCTGTAACAGCCCATGCTCACGCAAGCAACCGTAAATAAACTCAAGTGTGTCACAAACAACAATAAAGACACAAAATCTGGGTAAAGCCAGGTGTGGTGGCTGGTGGATCTCTGTGAGTTTGAGGCCAGCCTGGTCTACAAAGTGAGTAGGACAGCCAAGGCTACTCAGAGAAACCCCGTCTCAAAAAACCAGAAAAGAAAACAAAAATCTGGGTACAGTGGTCCATGCTTTTAATCCTAATTTGGCAGACACAGACTGATCTCTGAGTTTGAGACCAGTCTGGTCTACATAGTGAATTCCAGGACAGTCAGGGATACAGAGCAAGACACTGTTTCAAGAAAAAACTCAAACAAGGTCTAGTATCTATCTGGTTATTAAACCACCTAGAATGCTAGTTAATTTTTCATTAAGCCTCTCTCTCTCTTCTTTTTTTTTTTAATTTTAATGTCATCAAACTACGAATGTTTAAAATGAAACATACCTACCCTCGCCCACTCTTCTCATTTCCCTAAATCCTAGCAGACTGGGGTGATAAGAAGAATTAAGATGGGTTCAGGAGCTGATAAAGCCATACACAGTGGATCATGGGAGGCAGAGGCAGGAGACCACTTAACACGCCGGTCAGCCTGGTCTACAAGTGAGTTCTAGGCCTTCCCAAGTACACAGCAAGACCTTGCCTTTTTCTTTGTTTCTTGGTTTTTAAGGATATTTTTGTCTATGGGTATATGTTTGTGCCTGGTGAGTTTTTGTATGTGCATGTCCCTACAGAGGCCAGACAGAGTTACTGGAAGTTGTAAACTACTTGTGGGTGCTAAGAAGTAAACTCTAGTGTTCTGCGAGAACAGCCCAAGATCTAGCCTTAATGAACACACACACTCACGCTCATACACACACAGTCATCTAAGAAGTAAAAAAAATGGACTCTGTACCTAAACAGTGTTAATACCTACTATCTTTTTTTTTAAATTTTTTTTAATTGAGAAAGGGTTTCTCTGTGTGGCCGTGGCTGTCCTAGACTCGCTTTGTAGACCAGGCTAGCCTCGGAACTCTCAGGGATGCGCCGGCCTCGGCCTCCCGAGTGCTGGGATTAAAGGCATGTGTTACTACACCCAGCTAAAATTGTACTTTTATAAGGCAGCTACAAGGATAACTTGGATTCTACAAGGACATGAAAATATCCCAAAAGTTAGAGGCCAGAAAGATTAGGAATTCACATGCAACCAGTCAAGTATAAAAATACTTTCTATAAGTTTAGTAAAGGAGCTGATGACTTTTACCAACATATTAGATCCTTGGCACAGGAATAAACGAATAACCTCAAGCTCCTCTACATCACTAAAGCAGCTCAAAGGGTCATGTGTACGCACAAAAAACAGTGCTCACCTTAAGAGGCTGGGGGCCTCTCAGTCCTGTTTGTCCTCCCATCTGAGGAGAGCCCTGCTGTAGTGGCTCAGTCAATAAATTGCCAGCACTGCCCATGCCTGGGTTTGGGTACTGCATATTCGGCCGTCCTCGACCTGCTCCAATTGAACCATTCATGACTTGATTGGGCATTATCCCTTGTCCATTGCCTGAAGCCAACATTCCAGGATTCATGCCAGCATTCATCCCTGTGTTCATTCCCATGGCAGGCTGATTCACCGGACTGCTCATCATACCTGTTGTGGACTGCGTAGGACCCTGACTTGGCCCACTACTGCCCATCCCCATGTTGGGAGAAGTCAAGCCTGTCTGTGCCATTGGGCTTTTGACCATGCTATTTATCAAACCTAATCCAGGGCTGTTCTGTTGGGCTTGGCTGCCCATAACTTGGCCTGGGCCACCAACCCCCATATTGAGGTTAGGGGAGCTACCAGACCGAAGCAACTCTGACAGCTGTTTATGTTTAGAGGCTGCATCTTGCACTATACCCATGCCAAGGCTTGTCTGAAGTTGACTAATATCGCCACCATTGGTTATTCCCAAATCTGTAGAGTTGATTAATTCATCTGGTAAGTCATGTTCCAGGTCAAACAGCGAACCAAAATCTAAAAATAAATAGAAAAGATAAAGGTTAAATTTTACACAACCAAAATTAGAAGCTCTCAAGACAGTTTGGTTCTTGGTAAGCATAAATTAATCGTATCTACAACTCTCCATAGAAAACTGTTTAGTTTTTGCATTGTGGCTTTTTCATATACTAAAATACTTATATATTTTTTAAGGGCTAATTTTGATTACCCAAACAGGTTATAAAACTTTAAAAATAAACTGGGGAGTGCGGGGGAGGAACTGAATTAAAGAGTTGTAGCCTTCCTGGGCAATGGTGGCACACGCCTTTAATCCCAGCACTCGGGAGGCAGAGGCAGGCAGATCCCTGTGAGTTCTGAAGACAGCCTGGTCTACAAAGCAAGTCCAGGACAGCTAAGGCTACACAGAGAAACCCTGTCTTGAAAAACCAAAATTTAAAAAAAGCATACTGAAGCTTCAGAGTGAACATTAGAGTCCATGCTGACAGAATGACTCAACAGATAAAAGCCCCGCTACCACGCCTGAAGATCTGGGTTCAGCCATGTATTCAACACCTAGGATGCCACGTGGTCTAAGACAGGGAGGGCTACACAGAGAAACCTTGTCTCAAAAAACCAAAAACCAACCCCCCCCCCAAAAAAAACCAAAAAACAAACAGAAAAAACCCTTAAGAGCTGTGCCTAAAATAAGACCAAGAGAAAAAAGGGCTGATTGGTGGTATAATCCCTACTAAATGAGTTGCTAAAAACTTAGTATTGATCGGGACACTGGACAGAGTCAGCTCACTAGATAACAGCACGTGCAGCCTGGCAACCTGAGTGTGCACCCCAGAACCTGCACTAATAAAAGAGAACTGAGGCCTGTAAACTGTTCTCTGACCTTTACACCCACATGTAAGCCCACACAGACACGTACGTGTACACACACACACACACACACACACACACACACACAAATTAATGTAAAATTTTTTGTTTTCTTTCTTTTTTCTTTTTTGTTTTTGAGACAGAGCTTCTCTGTGTAGCCTTGGCTGTCCTGGACTCTCTCTGTAAACCAGGATGGCCTCAAACTCACAGAGAACCACTTGATTCTGCCTCCCAAGTGCTTGGGTTAAAGGCCTACACCACTGAGCTAAAATCTTTGTTTACTAATTGTTATGTGTTTGCCCTCAGAGATTAGAAGAACAGCAGATTCCCTGGAATTAGAATACCAAGTGGTTGTGAGCTACCTAACTTGGGTGCTGGAAACTGAACTAAATCCTGTGGAAGGGCAGGAGGTGCTCTTAAGCACTGAGCCTTCTTTCTAGACCTTTAAAAAAATTTTTTAAAGGTATGCTGATGTTGGCCAGTGGTACTGGAAGCTTTTCTTTAATCCTAGCACTTGGGAGGCAGAGGCAGCCGGATCTGAGTTCCAGACCAACCTGATCTACAGAGTTTAAGGTCAGCCAAGGCCATACAGAGAAACCCTGGGGGCGCGAGAGACATACTGAGCTAGGCGTGGTAGCACACACTTTTAATCCCAGCACTCGGGAGGCAGAGGCAGGTGGATCTCTGTGAGTTCAAGGCCAGCTTGGTCTACAAAGTGAGTCCAGAACATTCGGAGTTACACAAAGAAACCCTGTCTTGAAAGCAAACAAACAAAAATATATACTGAATTTTTAAAAACGCAGCATGATGGCTCATGCCTATAATCCTAGCACTCACGAGGGTAAGGAAGGAAGAACAGGCAAATTCAGGCTTGCTTGGCTACAGAGTAACTTTGAGGACTACCTGAAAGTGAAACTGTCTCAAAACAAACACCTCAAACTTTAGCAATTAAATTGGGCAATTCCAGTGTTCTTTAGAAAGAAAGTTAAGAGCCAGGCGTGGTGGCGCACGCCTTTAATCCCAGCCCTCGGGAGGCAGAGGCAGGCGGATCGCTGTGAGTTCGAGGCCAGCCTGGTCTACAAAGTGAGTCCAGGACAGCCAAGGCTACACAGAGAAACCCTGTCTCGGAAAAAAAAAAGAAAGAAAGAAAGAAAGCCAAAATACAAACTAAAAGCTGTAGATAGAAGCAACTAATACAAATCTATATGCAATAGAATAGAATCAACAAAGTGTGAGCCACAGGTAAAGGAAGGGCTGGCTTGTCTACCACACTACTCTTTACCACACAATTTGTCTTAATCAAAATCTAGCCAGAAAGGGCACAAACAATGCCTCGAAGTACCCTTAACATACAAGCAGCCACTCTCTATCTCTGCCAAGAATTACAGTACATGTTATAGATTTGGGCTCTGCAATATTGGCACTTTGGCATTTTAGACCAGCAAATGTTTTGTTGTGTGGCAACAAAAGTGTGTCTTAATGGTTTTAACATATTCGTCAAATCTACTAGCGTTTGATGGCAAAAACCTCAATTACCAGTTTGAAGTTTGCACACAACACACACACACACACACACACACACACACACACACACACACACACACAATTTTAACCCAAAGTTACAACAAACTCCTATACTATTTAGGAAGTGGAGGTCAGTAAGGAATTTAAGGTCATTCTAGACTACATGAGACACTGTCTCAAAACCATCACCATCTTGTTGACCTATGAATTGTAACACTGAAGTGTTTGGATTTTCTTTCTTTAAAAGTTTCACAATAGGGGCTGGAGTGATGGCTCAGCAGGTAAGAGTACTGACTGCTCTTCCAGAGGTCCTGAGTTCAATTCCCAGCAATCACATGGGAGCAGGCAGAGTACTGTATACATAATAATTAAATAAATAAAAAGTTTCCACATGAAAAAATAAAATTAATGAAAGCTGGGCATCGTGCTATACACATGTAATCCCAGAACTTGGATGATCTAAGAAGAAAGATCAGGGGTTCAAGGCCAACCTGTTCACACATGAGATCCTGTCTCAAAATAAAACACATTAATGTGGGCTAGAGAGAAGACTCCACAGTTAAGAGTATGTAGAGTTCTTGCAGAGGACTAGAATTCAGTTACCAGTACCCAAATATGTGGCTCATAGATGGCCTCCTAAGGTACCCAGTCTCAAGGATATCCTTACCATTCATATAAACACGCAATTTTAAAAAAGACAGGGGCTGGAGAGATGGTTCAGCTGTTAAGAACACGGATTTGCTTTTAACCCAAGGTTCAAATCCCAACAAACACATGGCAGCATGCCTGTTAACTCTAAGATCTGACACTCTGACACAGAGATTCATGCAGGTAAACACCAATGCATACAAAATTTTAAAACTATTTTAGCCAGGCATGCTTTAATCCCAGCACTCCGGAGGCAGAGGTAGGTGGACTGCTGTGAGTTCGAGGCCAGCCTGGTCTACAAAGAGTCCAGGACAGCCAAGGCTAACACAGAGAGACCCTGTCTCAAAAAGCCAAAAAAACCGGAAACAAAACAAAAACACCAGAAAGAAGGATTAGGCTTCCAGGAGTGTGCAGGTGATGTTGCAAGGGCTGCCACTGGACCAATGAGTGCAGGCCCAAAGTAGATAGTCAAGGCAATTTCTTACCATTGGGCAAATAGCAAAAACAAAAACAAAAAGGCTACAGAGAAACCTTGTGTTGGAAAAACCTAAAAACAAACTATTTTAAAGAGTACATTAATAGATACTTAATTATTAAATATACAAGAACCTACATAATCAAAATTTAGTCCAGGCTAGAGAAATAGCTCCATGAGTATACAAGCTGGTGTTAGAGTGCCCAGAGCCTGTAATCCCAGTAGAGGGAGGCAGAGACAAGAAATACCAAGACCGAGCTGTCACATTCCGAGTTAGGCTCACTTACAGACCCAGCCTCAATTAAAAACACAAAACAAAACAACAACAAAAAACAGAGGAGAGGCTGGAGAGATGGCTCAGAGGTTAAGAGCACTGTCTGCTCTTCCAGAGGTCATGAGTTCAATTCCCAGCAACCACATGGTGGCTCACAACCATCTATAATGAGATCTGGTGCCCTTTTCTGGCCTGCAGGCACACATGCAGGCTGAACACTGGATGGATGGATGGATGGATGGATGGATGGATGGATGGGTGGATGGCGGGCGGGCGGGCGGGCGGACGGACGGACAGACAGACCTTTAATTTAAACAAAACAAAACCAACAGAGTGTGATCAAAGAGGACATCCCAAATGAACAACTCCCAAACCACAGATAGTTTAGAACATATATTTTGAATGGATATGATCTAAAGCCACCATTCAAATTGCTCAAGATATCAATACTAAATTTTTCATTACTTCCTTGTTGTCTACATAATTGAGATTATTTTGGGTTTTGATTTTTGTTTTTGGTTTGGTTTGTTTGAGACAGAGTCTCTCTGTGTTAGCCTTGGCTGTTCTGGACTCCCTTTGTAGACCAGGCTGGCATCAAACTCAAGTGATCCACCTGCCTCTGCCTCCAGAGTGCTCAGATTAAAGGTGTGTGCCACCACACCTGGCAATTTACGTTCCACTGGCGTATCAAAGGAAATAAGTTTATTATCAGCATATTGAACATAGCGAAGGAACTAAGATTCAACTAGTTAGAATTTATACATGTCACAAATTATGGAAAAAAGTCTCAAAATAAACATAGTAATAAAAATAGCAGGCACAGCCTGGTGCAGTAGAACCAGGCTATCTTCCAATTTAAGACTAGCCTGGGCCAGGCAGTGGTAGCGCATGCCTTTAATCCCAGCACTTAGGAGGCAGAGGCAGGTGGGTCTCTGTGAGTTCAAGGCCAGCCTGGTCTACAGAGTAAGTTCCAGGACAGCCAGGGCTGTTACACAGAGAAACCCTGTCTTGAAAAACGTTTAAAAAAATTTAAAAAAGACTAGCCTGGTCTACAAAGGGAGTTCCAGATTAGTCAGGGATACACAGTAAAACATAGGTAAATGGACTTGGCCCACAAGCCTGACCACCTGAATTCAAATCCTAGAATACATATAAAAGTGAGGGAAAGTTCTCCTAACTCACACACCAAAAACATGCTCTATAAATATAAAATCTTACTAGCACTGAGGCAGAGCTCTGAGCTCTAGGCTAGCTTGGTCTACAGAGGGGCTCTAGGACAGCTATTCTGTTATCAGGCTCTCTGCCTACAACTGATGCTGTGCACACACTGCCATCAGAATAGTCTTTCACCAACTACTTTTTTACTCTGACATTTTGTTTTGACAAAGAATGGCAAATGCCCTAGAGCATGTCTGTCTTATCCTCTTCCACCTGTCTCCGTGAGAACACCCAACCACACAGCGTATGTTCCAGCCACACCATTTCTATTTCCTTTATGTGCCCCTTCCTCATGTCTATGAAAAACTAAGTACTTTCAGCCCTAACAACTTTTGTTAAAATGCACATTTTGCCAGCACTTGGGAGGCAGAGGCAGGCGGACCTCGAGTTCAAGGCCAGCCTGGTCTACAAAGCAAATCCAGGACAGCCAGGGCTACAAAGAGAAACCCTGTCTCAACCCCCACCCCAAAAAAACCCCACACATTTTTCTATGAATTTTTCCAACAACAACCAAGACCTATGTATAAAATATCCCTATCAGCTATCTTTTTCTTTTCTCTTGGGAGTGGGAGGAGTGGCTAGGGGGTAGTTTCAAGACAAGATTTCTTTGTGTAACCCTGGCTGTCCTAGAACTCGGTCTGCAGATCAGGCTGGGCTCAAACTCACAGATCTCCACCTGCCTCTATTTCCCAAGTGCTATAAGTTTGCATCCATTTAAATGGCTGAAATGTAAAACTTAAACATCTATAAGCATTGCTAATCCCATATGATTAAGCCCTTGCTATCCCTCCAGTTAGGTGGTATTTACAGTTCTTGGAATGATCACACTGTCCAGCTTCATGTACTCCCCCTACTCACAGCAGGTGGACACAGAGACCCTGGCTTGAAACACACACACACACACACACACACAAATCCCAACTCTCCCCCCCAAAAAAACACATTAGCCCAAAAGACAACTGGCATCTTGTTAACTCTCTATTCTAATATTCCTTTAAATTGTGGTTCACAAGCTAACAGTAGGCCATGAAATTAATCAAAGCTGTAGCCATTAGTGCTTTGAGAAACCAAAACTAAAAAGTAGCTGGATATGGTGGTACAACATTGTATTTCCAGCACTCAAAGAGACTAAGGCAGAAGCATGCAAAGACCATAGCTCATTATCAGTAGAGGAGGGAAGATGGCTCCATCAGTAAAGTGCTTGCCACCCAAGCACAGTCCTGAGTTTGAGCCCCCAGTACCCATGTAAGAGCCAAGCAGTGACATGTAACCCCAACCCTGGGGAAAGTAAAGAAGATCCCTGAACTTTGTTGCCTAGCCTGTCTAGCTTAACTAATGAGCTTCAGATTCAGTGAGACCTCAACTCAAAAAATAAAGTAAGGAAAGCAGTCAAAAATCACCAGCTGGTCCACACACACACTAACATACAAAACAAATGTGCACATACACAGTAATAAGAGTTCCACACTGTGACCAAGGTTTCTGGTTCTACATGTAAATGTAGTTCTTAAGCCTTAAGCTAGGTGTTGATGGCTCAGCAAGTAGGACTGTCATAGTTGGAAGTTAGACTGAGTTACAGTATAACACTAATATTCATGTATGTAAGTTTGCATTTCTTGGTGTGATAAAAGAAAACTAAAAAGAGAAACCTTGTCTTTGGAAAACAAAAACAAAACACAACAACAAAAAGCAAAGCATCTTTTGGGCCAGGCAAGGTGATTCTACCACAGGTCATCAAAGCAGGCAGGAACATCTCAGATTTCAAGGATTTCAAGGTTACAGTGGGTTCCAGGCCACCTTGTAGGGCAGAATGAGACTTTGTCTCAAAACAACAAAAACAGAGCCTGAAGAGATGGCTCCCCATGAAGAACACTTGTTGCTACTGCAAGGGTTCAATTACCAGCACCCACACAGTGCTGCGTAAGTGTCTATAACTCTAGTTCCAAAGGATCCAATGCCCTCTTCTGGCCTCCATGGCACCAGACACGCACAGTGCGCATATACATGCAAGCAAAACACTCACACATAAATAAAAATAAGCAAAATAAAAATACAAGCTGGAGCTGGGCGGTGGTAGCGCACACATTTAATCTCAGCACTCGGGAGGCAAAGGCAGAGACACACAGGTTTCTCTGTGTAGCCTGGGCTGCCTTGGACTCCCCCTTTGTAGACCAGACTGGCCTTGACTCACAGTAACCCGCCTGCCTCTGATTCCCGAGTGCTGGAGTGCTGGGATTAAAAGGGTGCGCCACCCTGACTGGCTTGTTTTGTTTGTTTGTTTGTTTGTTTGAGACTGGCTCTCACTATATAGCCGTAGGTGGACTAGAACTGGCAATGTAGACCATGCTAGCCTCAAAATTATCTTCTCTCAACAAAATTGCAGCTTGTTCTTTGAGGCATTTTAAAAAAGAATCTACATCTAAAAACAAATTTTATCTGTGGAGCTGGAAAAATGGCACATCAGTTAAGAGAATTTACTGCTCATACAAAAAATCTGGGTGCAGGGCCAGGCGTGGTGGTGCATGCCTTTAATCCCAGCACTCAGGAGGCAGAGGCAGGCGGATCGCTGTGAATTCGAGGCCAGCCTGGTCTACAAAGTGAGTCCAGGATGGCCAAGGCTACACAGAGAAACCCTGTCTCGAAAAAAACAAAAAATAAAAATAAAATAAAATAAAAATTTAAAAATCTGGGTGCAGTTCCAAGCACACACATGGCACCTCCAGTATTCTGATCTCTGAGGCCACCAGGAATATACATGGCATACATACATACATACATACATACATACATACATACATACATGCAAGCTATATACTCATTTTAAAAAATAATCCAAGTTTCTAAGAGGCTTAATTAATTAATCAATATTTATTCTCTTAGCTCCCCATTGTGTCTTTATGTGCATGCTCATCACAGCATGCATGTGGTGGTCAGAAAACAACTTTGTGGAGCCCTGGACTCTCTCTGTAGACCAGGCTGGCCTCTGCCTCCCAGTGCTGGGATTACAGGCATGGGCCATCATGCCCAGCTTGGTCCCCCCTTTTTAACCTTTACACAGGTTCTAGGAATTGAACTCAGGTATACAGGATTGCACAAGCAAATACTTTTACCCACACAGCCATCTTGACATTTTAAACCTCTTTCCAAGAAATGAGAAAGAGAAAAGTATGAATCAAAATTTCAAACGAATACTATAACTAATTTTTTTTTTGGTTTTTCCAGACAGTGTTTCTCTGTGTAGCCCTGGCTGTCCTAGACTCCCTGTGTAGACCAGGCTGGCCTCGAACTCACATCTATCTGCCTGTCTCTGCCTCCCAAGATTAAAGGCATGTGCCATCATGCCCCGCCTTAAGTTTAATTTAAAAAAAAAAAAAAAAACTGAAACATTGATTGCCAGGCATAGTAGCACACATCTTTAACCCCAGCACTCCACAGGGAGGCAAAGGCAGTGGATCTCTGTCAGTTGGAGGCCAGCCTGGTCCACAATGCTAGTCCAGGACAGCCAAGGTTACACAGAGAAACCCTGTCTTGAAGAAAAAGAAAAAGAAAGAAAGAAGGAAGGAAGGAAAGAAAGAAAGAAAGAAACACTTGACAAATTTTTTTGTCATTCTTGTGCAGGGGTCACACTAATCCAATTTGAGTGTTTGTGTTGCGGCAACACAAAATTAAATGTTTTAATTTGTCTTAATCTTTTGTATAAATTATTTCATGTAGCCATTAATGTCACCGTTTCTTTACTGAAAATAACTTCCAATCAGGTGTAACGCACCTTGTCTATAGTACTAGCTACTAAGGAGGAGGCTGAACTGGAAGGTTGGTTGAACCCTGGAGTTTTTGGACCACCTAGGCAACACAGAAAAATCCCATCTCAAGTTTAAAAAGAAAAGAAGGAAAGGAAACTGAAAAAAAAAAAAAAAAATCCCACAATAGTTATTTCCTATCTTCCGTTAGTTAGCTGTTGGGTGTTATAAACAGCAGACTGGCCTGAGCTGCCTGGCACACACTCCCACTCGGGAGGCAGGGCTCTTCTCCTTTGCCATTCAGCATGCTTACAAACGCCACTATGCAAGGGCTCCAAATTATTTTCTTCAAGCTGAATAGTCTAAAGAAGGTAGAAAGTAAAATGTCAAAGGGCATCAAAAGCAGAAACTGCCCGGCATGGTGGTACACGCCTTTAACCCCAGCACTCGGGAGGCAGAGGCAATCGATGTGAGTTCAATGCCAGCCTGGTCTACAAAGTGAGTCCAGGACCGGCAAGGCTACACAGAGAAACCCTGTCTCGGAAAACAAAACAAAAAAGCAGAAACCATCTTCTCCCTCCAATGATCAGTTCACTGGGCAGGCTGATATATTCTCCACGTATGCAATAGAACATAACCTCAGGCTGGGAAAAGGTAAGGTACTCAACACAAGGACTTAAAGCTTAATAAAATGCCACTTTATCTTACTTTCAACCAAACAGTCTCCTTGAGGTCCTATCACTGAATTTACAAGGCCTCAAGAAACTTAAGGTGTAGCAGACAAAGTGTTCTACAACACCTCACTAAACCAAAGGGTTGCTCAACCTGATTCAGAAGCAACTCTAATATACGTTTTGCAATTAAAAAAAAAAAATTCAAACATAATGTCAAGGTCTGAGCTAAAAACAAACAGAAGGGTAGGTAGGACAAATCATTTACTTATACAAAGCTACCTAGAGAAAAACTGACATTGAAAAAATATGTAACTTGCCCCTGTAATGTCAGCACTGGAAAGGCAGAGGAAACAAACAAAACCCTACATCAAGAGTTCGAGGCCAGCCTGGTCTACAAAGTGAGTCCAGGACAGACAGGCAAGGCTACACACCGAAACTCTGTCACGGAAAAAAGCAAAACAAAACAAAACCTACAGCAAAGCAGTCACCCTCACCTCTTCTCTAGTACATTCTCTAACCTAGTGATCAAAATTCAAGTATACTTTTTTTTTTTTTTTTTTGGTTTTTCGAGACAGGGTTTCCTCTATGTAGCCTTGGCCATCCTGGACTCACTTTGTAGACCAGTCTGGCCTGGAACTCACAGCGATACGCCTGCCTCTGCCTCCCGAGTGCTGGGATTAAAGGCGTGCGCCACCACGCCCGGCTAAGTATACTTTTTAAAAAACATTTTATTTAATTTTAATTTATATGTGAGGGTGTCAGATCTTGGGAGTCACAGACAGTTGTGAGCTGTCATGTAGGTGCTGGAGATTGAACCTAGGTCCTTTGGAAGACCAGGCAGTGCTCTTAACCACTAAGCCATCTCTCCAGCCCTTCAAGTATACTTTGTACACTATGCCCTTAGTGCTTTTGAAATTGGGGGAGGATTGGTTTGGATCACAAACCCAAACCAACTCAGTTACCTACACAGTAGAGACACAGAAGGAATCTTAACCCTACTTAATTGCAAAAGATTCTAAAATTGTTACCTATATTAACACAGCCTGTGCTTTTGGTTTTTTTGGAGACAGGTTTCTCTGTGCAGTCCTTGGCTGTCCTGGACTCGCTCTGTAGACCAGGCGGGCCTCGAACTCACAGAAATCCGCCTGCCTCCTCCTGCTCTCGGAGCTCTGGGATTACCAGCGTGTGCCACCAGGCCGGGCTAACATAATCTGTTCTTAAGTGCTCTTAAGTGATTTCCAAGCAGTGGCAAAATGCTCACTGAGCAATGAAAAGATCACCCTCATTATTGCCATCACTTAAGACCAGTTCAATAAGTATTAGAAAACTTAACTATTGCCCTGAGGGATGGCAACCGCCAGTCATCGCAGGATTTGGGAGGCAAGGCAGAAAGATCTCTAAATTGGGAGGCCAGCCTGGTCTACAAATACGAGTCCAAAACAGCTAGGGCTTATTACACAGAGAAACTCTGTCTCAAAAAAACAAAACAAGGCCGGGCGTGGTGGTGCAGGCCTTTAATCCCAGCACTCGGGAGGGGGAGGCAGGTGGATCACTGTGAGTTCGAGGCCAGCCTGGTCTACAAAGTGAGTCCAGGACAGTCAAGGCTACACAGAGAAACCCTGTCTCGAAAAAACCAAAGAAACAAAAACAAAAACAAAAAAAAAAAAGCCTTAACTATTTACTTCTGTGACCAATTTCACAAAAAAACAAAACCAAACCGGGGTATGGTAGCCCACACCCTTAATCCCAGCACTTGGGAAGCAGAGGCAGGTGGATCTATGTGAATTGGAGGCCAACCTGATCTACAAATTGAGTTCAGGACAGCCCGGGCTTGTTACACAAGAAATCATGTCTCAAAAAACAAAAAACAATCAAAAGTTGGGTTAAATATTTATGTTTTGAAATAACTCAGAGCTTACCATCTCAAAGATTTAGTTGCTTTCTTATAAAGAAAACACAAAACACTTGATAGGTATACTTACACTACACATTTTACAAGCCTAATATACTTTTTTAAGTTTGTAGAAAGCCAGGCGTGGTTGTGCACGTCTTTAATCCCAGCACTCTAGAGGCAGAGGCAGATGGATAGCTGTGAGTTCAAGGCCAGCCTGGTCTACAAAAGAAGTCCAGGACAGCCAAGGCTAACAGAATGAGATCCTGTTGCGGAAAAACAAAACAAAAACAAAAAGTTTGTAGAATCCAGATGGAAAAATAGCTCAGCAATAAAAAGCACTGGCTACTCTTGCAGAGGATTCAATTCCCAGCACCCACATGGTCCGTCACTCGCCTGCACTGCAACTCCGGTTCCAGGAGATCTAACTCCTTTACTCAGACATATTACAGGCAGAACACCAATGCACATTTAAAAAAAAAAAGGGTTATCGGGCAGTGGTGGTGCACACCTTTGATCCCAGCACTCAGGAAGGCAGATGCAGGTGGATCTCTGTAAGTTCAAGGCTGGCCTAGTCAACAGAGCAAGTTCTAGGACGGCCATGGCTACAACAGAGAAACCCTGTCTTGAAAGAAGAAAAGATGGTAGAATCTAGAATTTTGAGGTGATGCAGGACTTTACTTCCAGCACACAGATATGAAGCCAGCCTGGTCTACAAAGTTCCAGCACAGCCAGAGCTACATGGAGAAACCTGTCTCAGAAAAATAAAACAAATAAATACAGACACTGCCAGTTTTAAAAGTGTCCTTACAAGTTACCTAAAAATGTGTGTTACTATTACATCTGTTTCTGGATGCAAAGAACTATCAACATGTAATGGCACCCTCCCCAAGTTCTTGAAGGGACTCACTCCCCAAGTCCTGCCAGAACAAGTTAGACTCCTAGGCTGGTACAATTTATATGCTATACCAGCTGGGCTTAGTGGCACATATCTTTAGTTCCACCAGTGGGGAGGCAGAGGCAGCAGGATTTCTATAAATTTTAGGTGGGCGAGGACTATGTAATGACACCCTATATTAAATTTAAAAAAGAAAAAAAAGAAAAAGAAAAACAAAAGAACCAAGCCTGTCCTTGAGGCAAAGGAAGCAGAGGCAGAAGGCTCTCTGTGAGTTTCAGACAGTCTGGTCTTGATTCTGAGTTCTAAGGCAGTCAGAGATACATAGAAATACCCTGTCTCAAAAACACAAGAACTACTGGACTATAAATTCAAGAAAAACAGCCAGGGAGTAGTAGCGCACACCTTTAACCCCAGCACTCACGAGGCAGAGGCAGGTGAATCACTGAGTTTGAAGCCAGCCTGGTCTAAAAAGCGAGTCCAGAACAGCCTGAGCCACACAGAGAAACCCTGGGGGGTGGAGGGGGGGGGGGGGGGGGTTGAAAACAAGAAATTAACCCTCACTACAACTTTTAGGGAAAAGTTAGCTTTTTTTTTTCTTTTTGGTTTTTCTAGATGGGGTTTTTCTGTGTAGCTCTAGATGTCCTGGAACAACGGGGTTTTTCTGTGTAGCTCTAGATGTCCTGGAACTCGCTTTGTAGACCAGGCTGCCCTCAAAGAGATCCACCTGCCTCTGCTCCTCAGTATTGGGATTAAAGGCATGTGCCACCAAGCCCAACTAAGTTATTATTAATATAAACCTTAGTACTAAGAATAAACCAATCTCAGTTTTGTTTTGTTTTCACATTTAAGACTCTAGTAATTGGTGCAAGGTGATAGTGGCACAAGCCTTGACACTTGGAAGGCAGAAGCAGGTGGATCTGAGATCCAGGACAGACAGGTCTACACAAGAACCACACATACACCACCACCACCCCAAAAAAAACAAAAAACAAAAGAAAAAAAGACTCCAGTAATTAAAAGATATGCAGAGAAAATTTTTTCTCTTTAACTATGAAAGTTAACCAAAGCTATATAAGTTAGCAAATACACAGATCAGACTACAGAGGAAGCTGTAGTCCACCTGAACAGAAATGACTGATCAGAACTTCAAAACTAAGCCACTCAAATCAGCACTAATCAAAATAATTCATTTTAACAAGCTTTCCATGCTTTATTTCATGTTACTGGCTAGGTCAAATATGGTAACTTGTGAACATGTTACAGAACTACATTTATTACAGGGGCATGGGATGAAACAAAAACGCACAGGAGAATGTGTCTATAAAAAAATAGTGCCTGTGCATATGAATTTTGAAGACATAAATTTTAACAAATATTCTAAGACTACAGCTGACAAGAGCAAAAGTAAAGCACTTGTTCTTATTTTCATGCTTTAATATAAATCCTACTCAGAAACATGGTCACCAAGCTCTCTACAAACTTGCAGAGTTCCTTAAGTCCACCCCTCCCCACCCCCCGCAGCTGGACCGTGACGTTGAGCCTGCTCGCTCAGTTAAAGAGGTCTGTAGTAAGGAGGGACATCTTTGTGGGCTGTCAGATGACCAGCCACTATTCTTTTTCATTATCCTGGCCTCTCAAACAAGTCAGCCGGCAAAAAAAGGACCAGGCCAGTAACCATCAGAATAACACTAAACTAACAGTGGGGAAAAAAAAAAAAAAAAAAAAGAACGGGGTGATGGCAAGTCACCCTGCTGTCTCCTAACAAAGGGGACGACTTAAGAAAAAAAGGTCCAAAAAGTAAAACAAAGCAAAACATACGCAAGCACAAAACCTACTCTGCATTTTTAAACTTGTACAATCACTTTAGTTGGAAGTTCAAGACTGGGACTTTCAAATTACTATCTCCATTTCTAAGTAGTTATTTCGAGAAAAGCTTCGTCTCTTCTCTTTCCTCCTAAGAAAGTAAGTGACAACAAACTGCAAAAAAATAAAATAAACAGCCTCAGCTCTCCTCACCTGAAGACCCAGTTTGAGACATTTTGGTTTCAACCAAATGCAAAGATATAAAATGAACTGCGTTCCATACTGATTCCTAAGGCAAGGATGGGCAAAAGGAACCTAAGAACAGTACTTTGTTAAACTTCACGTTACACTTAAAAACCTGGATCACACACACTAAGGTGATTTTTCTTCCACCCCCATTCCTCAACAGGAAATCTGCTGCACAAGAGCGAACACCTTTATACGTGGGAAAGCAGAGGAAAAAGAATTAAGTGCAACAGGGGAGAAAGATTTGAAACCCCTCTTTCACCAGTAACAAAAAACAAAAAAGTATATAAAAAGCCCTTACACAATTGTACCGGCATTTCCCAAATTAAATTGCATGGAGCCAACAATAAAGTCCATGCAGCACCCACTTCCGAGCTCTTAATTCCAGAACACACAACGATGTGACATGACATAGTGTTGCAATGAATGTATCAGAAGGCAAAGAAAATGGTCGGGCTACTGTGGACGTCTTCGACCAGCTCATTCAAAAACCTTTAAAATTAAACCCCGGCTAGGAAAACGGGAAGAGTTACACAGAAACACCGAAGAATGAAAGTGCAATGGGCTTAAAAGACGAAGGGAGATGTGGAAGGCCGGGGAGTCCCGAGACTAACCTGTGCCATCGCTCGCCGACGCCGAGAGGGCCGGAGATGAGAGTTTAGGCCGCTTGGCTGAAGGCGGCCCCGGTTCCACCACATTCTCGGCCATTTTTAATTCTTTCGGAGATACAGCCGAGGAAAAAAACCAGAATCCTGAGGAAATCTCTTCTTCGGACCGGGGTCCCCGCCCCGCTCCTATGGGTGGGCTCCCGAGCTCCGCCGCCACCCAAGGGGGGTGGGGGAAGTTCCTTTTTCTCTTCGCCTGGTTGCGGTGGCCGGAGAGGGATGCGGACTCAACAGAAATGGTAGGGGCAAGTGCGAGGGGCCGGGCCTAAGCCAGGCAGGGAGGAGGGCACCACAACACTGATCCGACCAGCACGTCCGCTGCAGCGAATTCCCGGGAACTCTCAGCTCTACAGACACAGTCCCCAGCCCGCCACGGCGGGCCCCTGCCCAGCCGAGGTCTCTCGGAGCTCCGCCGCCGCCATCAGCCTCTTCCTCCTCGGAGCTGTCCTCCTCCTTCTCATCGCCACAAGGAGGCGGGGGCGAAAAAGGGGGAGAGGAGGAGGCGACCAGAGACACTCACCTCCTCCCGGTGCCCCCTCCCGGGCCTGCGCCCCCACCCTGCGAACCCTCCTCCTCCTGCTGCTGCTGCTGCTGCTGCTGCTGCTGCTGCTGCTGCTGCCGCCGCCGCCGCCGCCGCCGCGCTCCGCGCCGCCACTGCCGCACCAGCCCCTAATGGCCGCACTGAGCTCACCCGAGCCGAGAGCCAGAGTGGCGCCGCCGCCTCACATCGCGCAGCGGACAGCGGAGGCGCGGCGAGTTTACGCCGAGCGTGGAGCTCGCCGGCCCGGGAGGGCCAGGGGGGCCGGGCCGAGCGGGGCTGCCCGCCCAGCAAGCCCGCGCTGACGCCGAGCCCACCGACGCGGCCCCTTCGCGGCCGCGCTCTCCGCCTCCGCCCGCAAACCCCGCGGAAGAGAAAATTAAGGGCGGCCGCCTCTCCGGCCCTCCTCACCACCCCCCTCCCCGGCAGCCAGGTGCCGCCGGGAGCTCCCGCCCCCCCACCCCCGACCCCCGGGGCTCGGCTCGGGGCCGCCCTGGACGGCGGGCAAAGGCGCCGCGGGGCGCGGGGTTATGTAATGGTCCCCCCCTTAGGCGTCGACGCTAGTCCCGGCCGCCGTGGGGGTGTGTGCGGGCAGGAGGGGGCTGGGGGTCGCCTTAGCCCGTGCACCCCGGGCCCCCTGCCACTGTCTCGGCCGCAGCTCTCTGGCCCGGTACCCTCCGCACTCGCTGCTCCGGCAGTTCGAACTCAGCCGGGCGTCCCGCTTGCCCCACTCTCTCCTGGTCCCTCTCGCTCGCTCGCTCGCTCGCTCCCTCTCTCCTCCCTCTCTCTCTCTCTCTCTGCTCTCTCTCTCGCTCGCTCGCTCTCTCTCTCTCTCTCTCTCTCTCTCTCTCTCTCTCTCTCTCTCTCTCTCTCTCTCTCCCCCCCAGCCTAGCACACAAACAAGATGGCGGCTGTTGTTTCTTGCCTCTGCCGAATCCTCCTTACAGGATAGCGGTAGCGGCGGCGGCCGGAAATGAGCCAAGATCGGGGAGGGGGGGGCCACCGAGGGGAGGGGCCGGGGAACCGCGGGGCGGGGCGGGGGCGGGGCTTAGGTCTAGCAGCTCGCACAATGGGGGAAGCGGAGCCGGGGGCGGTGCCGGCTCCAATCACGGGATCCGCCCAAGGGCCCAACGCGGTAGGCGCTTCCGCAAACTCCCCCGGCGTCACTCGGAGGCTCCCTTTAAAGGGGAGGTCTTGAAGGAGGGGGGGTCTGGGGTAGACTTAGAACGTATTTTCAGTCGGTGGACACTTAGGTGCTTGGGCTGCGTCTCTGCGCAGAAGGCAGTCGGAGCTCAGGCGCCGCTCCGGGAAAGCCAGGAAAGACTGTCGGAGCGCCCGGTTTTGCCCTCTCAGGTTGATCCTTGGAACCCTATTAAATCCGACAAGCACCTGCGTTTCGGGATAGAGACACATTGCATCACCTTCCTTTCCAAAAGGAGCGCTTCCTACCCCAAAGTCACATTGCGAGTCCTTTACAATCTCTTGAAAATGTCTGATTGGAAAAGGAAAAATTTGGACTACGAAAATATTTTTAGCGAGAAAAAACTGGAGGAGGCGGGAACCACGGGGAGGCGGTTCAGGGCTGGACCTCCGCATGCATTCTTGCCCGTCTTGTGTGTCTACACATCCTTACCGGGTTCTCAGAAATGAAACCTTGAGAAGTATTTTTCTGAACCTGCCTGAAACTTCCAAGGTCCTTTGAGGTATTTCCACTCATCTCTTAACAGATAAGCTTAATAAAAGACCACGTAATGAAGCGCCTTATATATAATGTAAATATGGAAGACAAAAAATATTAAGTGTTAAAAATACTAGAACACTAGAAAAAAGTGAGGAAATGCTCGTGTGAGGTCTTCTGTGTAGGATAGCACAATTTCGCAACAGAAAAGAGGGAGCCTGCTTTTTTTTTTTTTTTTTTTTTTAAGGTTTTTTTCGAGATAGGGTTTCTCTGTGTAACAGTCTGACTATACTGGACTTTTGTAGACCAAGATGGCCTTGAACTCACAGCAGGGATTTGTGCCACCACAAGGGAATTTCTGTGTTTGACATCCTGAAATCCAGGGAAGGTAGCAAGGTCCTAAGTGACACTGACGGAAACCTTCAAACCATCACCTATTGGGTAGCAGGGCTTGCTTACTTATTCCTGAGGCCTTAAGTTCAGTTGGACTGCACTACCATTGAAAGTCTTTTTTGTTTTTGTTTTAATTACATTTATCTTGTGTGTCTCTGTTGGTGTGTATGTGAACATAAATGCCATGGCCCACAAGTGCAGTTCAGAGAACATCTAAAGTCAGTTCCAAGGATCCAACCCAAAGCTCAGGCTTAACAGTTTGGTCCTACACCTGCTCAACCATCTCATCAAGCCACATTTTTTCATATTTCATATCTTATCCCATTTTGCTAGTGGCCAGACTTTCTTAGTTTCTGCTGTTTGATTTAAGAAAATAGTTTGGAAAAAGAAAATAGTTTGCTTGAGAAACGAATTAGCTGGGCAGTGGTGCTGTTCTCCTTTCATCTCAGCATTCTGGCATTAGAGGCAGGCAGATCTCTTTGAGCTCAAGACCAGCCTGGTCTACAGAGTCAGTTCCAGGACAGCTAGGACTTCAGAGAAAAAAGAAAAAGAAAAACTAAAAGCTGATGAGCTGAAGACCAGATTGTTATTCCCAGGACCCATGTGATAGAATGAGGTGACTGAAAAATAAAAAAACAAAAAATTAGCCGGGCGTGGTGGCACACGCCTTTAATCCCAGCACTTGGGAGGCAGAGGTAGGTGGATCGCTGTGAGTTCGAGGCCAGCCTGGTCTACAAAGTGAGTCCAGGATGGCCAAGGCTACACAGAGAAACCCTGTCTCGAAAAACCAAAAAAAAAAAACAAACAAACAAAACAAAACAAAACAAAACAAAACAAAAAATTATGCCTTTAATTCCAGCCCTTGGGAGGCAGAGCAAGCAGATCTCTATTAATTTGAGGCCTGCCTGGTCTACATAGTGATTTCTAGGACAGCCAGGGCTATATCTCAAAAAATAAAATAAAATTTGGAATTTTAGGGGCTAGAGAAACAGCTTTTCCAGTTTGAGGGGACCTTCTGACCCCCAAGGACACAGGAATGGCCCACATACATACATGTAGACAAAACAGTTTTAAAGTGGGATTATATCTAATGCAACCAAAGGAAATGTAATCCATTAAGGTTTTCATGTGTGGATTAAGACTGTGATAGCCAAGCATGGTGGCACATGCCTTTAGTCCCAGCATTCTAAAGATGAAGGCAGGCAGACATCAGGGAGTTCAGGGTCAGCCTGGTTTACACAGCCTTCCAGGAAAGTCAAGACTACATAGAGACACCCAAAAGACGATAGTGATCACTGGGTTGCGGACATGGCCTGGTGGTAGAGCAGTTGTCTGGGAGGTGTGAATCTTGGTGTCTTTCCTCAGCACTGAAAAAAAGAAAGCCATTTATGCAATAGAACTTGTCTATTATCGATTGGGCCTACCAGGTAAGAGGACAATAAAGCCAGAAAGAACTGGGTTGAAAGTCTGGCTGTGGGGGTGGGGGTGGGGCCACTGGAGAGATGGCTCAACACTGTCTGCCCTTCCAGAGGTCCTGAGTTCAATTCCCAGCAACCACATGTTGGATTATAACCATCTACAGTGAGATCTGGTGCCCTCTTCTGGTGTGCAGCTATACATGCAGGATACTCCATAAGAAATAAATCTTATGCCTTTAATCCCAGGATCTGGGAGGCAGAGGAAGGCAGATCACTGTAAGTTCGAAGCCAGCCTGGTCTACAAAGCGAGTCCAGAACAGCCAAGGCTAGACACACAGACCCTGTCTCAAAAAACCTAAATAAATAAATCTTAGCTGGACATGGTTGGTGCACACCTTAATCCCAGCACTCCGGAGGCAAAGGCAGGTGAATCTATGTTTGAGGCCAGCCTGGTCTACAAAGTGAGTCCAGGACAGCCAGGGCTACACAGAGAGACCCTATCTTGAAAAACCAAAATAAATGAGTAAATAAATAACTTAAAAAAAAAAAAAAAAAAAAAAAGGTCTGACTTCATCACTTAGAAGCTATGTGATTTAAGCAAATTAATCATCTGTAAGGTGCTCCATAATCAGGCCTACTTTATTCTGAATAGTACAGCAGGGAGTTAGTTTGCACAAAGCCTTGGGCTGTATCTCCATCACAAGGTGGAGGAAGGATAATAATAAAACCAGGTATAATGTCTGGTACATGGTGACCACTCGAGATACCTTTACCATTTTACATCATCCTGTGGAATACAGAAGGGATGGAAGTAGGGGGATCTCAAGTTTAAAACTAGCCTAGCCAGGTGTGGTGGCACCCATCTTTAATCTCAGCATTCAGGAAGCAGAGTCTTGCAGATGCTGTGAGTTCAAGGCCAGCCTGGTCTACAAAGTGAGACCAGGACAGCCAAGATTACACAGCTAGATCCTGTCTTGAAAAACCAATAAGTAAGTAAATAAATAAATAAATAAATAAAGCCTAAGCCAGGTGTGGTGGTGCACACCTTTTCCCCAGCACTGGGGAGGCAGAGGCAGGTGGATCACTGTGAGTTTGAGGCCAGCCTGATCTACAACAGTGAGTCCAGGACAGCCAAGGCTACACAGAGAAACCTGTCTCGAAAAACCAAAAATGAATAAATAAAATAATGAAAAGGGGCTAGAGAGATGGCTCAGTGGTTAAGAGCACTGCCTGTTCTTCCAAAGGACCCAGGTTCAATTCCCAGCACCCACATGGCAGCTCACAACTGTAACTCCAAGATCTGATACCCGCACACCAATGCACATAAAGTTAAATATTTTTTAAATCACTGAAAAGCCGGGTGTGGTGGTGTTCAACTTTAATCCTAGCATTCAGGAGGTAGGTAGATCTCCGTGAGTTCAAGGCCAGCCTGGTCTACAAAGGGAGTCCAGGATAGCCAGGGCTCTGTGTAATAGAGAAACTCTGTCTCCAAAAACCAAACAAACAAAATCAATGAAAAGCCCCGCATGGTGGTGCACACCTTTAATCCCAGCACTCAGGAGGCAGAGGCAAGCAGATCACTATGAGTTCGAGGCCAGCCTGGTCTACAAAGCAAGCCCAGGACAGCCAAGGCTACACAGAGAAACCCTGTCTCAGAAAACAAAACAAAAATCAATGAAAATGAAAGAATTGTATATAACTCAAAGGAGTTATCAGAGACATAGGGAGATGGCCCATTAAGAAAAGTGGTTGCAGCTGGTGGTAGAGGTGCACGCCTTTAATCACAGCACTCAGGAGGCAGAGGCAGAGGGATATCTTTGAGTTCAAACCCAGCCTGGTCTACAGATTGAGTTCAGAACAGCCAAGGCTACACAGAGAAACTCTGTCTCGAGACACCAAAAGTAACAAAATACCAGCATGGCTATATTTAACACCAAAACCTAGTGAACAAAAAGCACTTTCCCAGATGCCCTAATGATTGTCATGCACTCAAACCCTAGATGGTGGATATAGGAACAAAAGAATGCATTGTCCTCCTGCTGTGTGCCCCTCAGTTACACTTGGCTAAGATAGTCTTCACATGATCCACAGGCATGGGGCCTTAGTTCATTTCTGTCCAGTGTCTGACACACACACACATATTTTGAGACGGTCTGTGTAACCCTGGCTAACCTAGAACTGACTCTCTAGACCAGGCTGGCTTCGAACTCACAAAGATCTACTATCTGCCTGCCTCTGCCTCCTGAATTGCTGGGGTTAGAGGTGTGTGCTGCCGCCACCGCTTACTTGGCTTTACTTACACAATCTTAATGAAGTCCCTGTGTACTTAAGGGTATCTAGACTGGTCAGGTCCCTGGCAGCACTAGGCAGAACAGTTCTGGCATAAGGAGAGGAGTCATAGCGAGTTCTTATTAGACACAGAACGTCAGTTTGGAAAAATGAGAAAATCCTGGAGATGATGCCAATATATGTAAGTGTACTGAGGCATGAACTTAACTGCTTACAACGGAAGCTGAGTGGGGCAGCACATATCCATAACTCCCAGCACTGAAGAGGCAGAGGCAAAAAAAATGTAACATTTGCAAAGTTCAAAGCCAGCCTAGGAAACATACCCAGCTTACAGATTTATTGCCTGGTGTGGTGGTGCACACCTTTGATCCCAGCACTCAGGAGTTAGAGGCAGACGGATCTCTACGAGTGTGAGGCCAGCCTGGTCTACAAAAAAAAACAAAACCAACCAAACAAACAAAAAACATGCGTGCTCTGTCTTCATGAATACTGGAAGAGGGCGTCATATCCCATTACAGATGGTTGTGAGTCACCATGTGGTTGCTGGGAACTGAACTCAGCACCTCTGGAGCTAGTGCTGTGCTCTCAACCACTGAGCCATTTCTTTCTTTCTTTCTTTTTTCTTTTCTTTTCTTTTTTGTTTGTTTGTTTGTTTTTCAAGACAGGGTTTCTTTGAGTAATAGCTTTGACTGTCCTGGACTCTTTTTGTAGACCAGGCTGGCCTCAAACTCAGAGATCCACCTGCCTCTGCCTCAGCCTCTCGAATGCTGGGATTAAAGGTGTGCACCACCACACCCCACTTACCACTGAGCCATCTCTTCAGCCCCCCAGCTCTGTCTTTTTTTTTTTTTTTTTTTTTTTGGTTTTTAAGACAGGGTCTCTCTGTGTAGCCTTGATTGTCCTGGACTCTATAGATAAGGCTAGCCTCAACTCACAGAGATCCGCCCTCCTCTACCTCCTACTCGGACTGTTGAGATTAAAGGTGTGCACCACCACACCTTGCCCAGGTTTGTCCTCTTCTGGTTTGTTTTTTCAAGACAAGGGTCTCTGTGTAGCCCTGTAGACCAAGCTGGTCTCAAACTCACATCAATCCTCCTGCATCTGCCTCCCAAGTGCTGGGATTAAAGGAGTGTGCCACCACACCAGGCTCTAGCTCTGTCTTTTTTTTTTTTTTTTTTTTTTTTTTTTTTGGTTTTTGGTTTTTGTAGACTTTGTGGACCAGGCTGGCCTTGAACTCACAGCGATCTACCTGCCTCTGCATGTGCGACCACCCCTGACTTCAGCTCTGTCTTTTTTAAAAAAATATTTTTGTAGAGGTAGTATATGCATTTAATGCCAGAAGCCAGTAGATACCTGTAAATTTAAGGCCAGCATGGTCTACATGGTAAACCAAGGCTGTTGAGAGAAATTCTGTCTCAAAAAATAAAATTTCCCAGCACTCACATGGTAGCTCACAACTGTTACTCCAAGATCTGACACCCTCATACCAATGCACATAAATTAAAATTAAATAAAATATTTTTTTAAATCAATGAAAAGCCAGGCGTGGTGGTGCACGCCTTTAAGCCCAGCACTTGGAAGGCAGAGGGAGGTGGATCTCTGTGAGTTCAAGGCCAGCCTGGTCTCAAAAGTGAGTCCAGGATAGCCAGGACTGTTACATAGAGAAACCCTGTCTCAAAATATCTAAAAAATAGGGGCTGGAGAGATGGCTCAGAGGTTAAGAGCACTGGCTGCTCTTCCAAAGGTCCTGAGTTCAATTCCCAGCAACCACATGGTGGCTCACAACCATCTGTAATAAGATCTAGCGCCCTCTGTACATGCAGACAGAACACTGTATACATAATAAATAAATAAATCTTTCTTAAAAATCTAAAAAATAAAAAAAAAAAAAAAATTAAAGACAGAGCTGGGCAGTGGTTCACACACTTTTAATCTTCCCAATTGGGAGGCAGACAGGCAGATCTCTGAGTTCCAGGCCAGCCTGGTCTACAGAGTGAGTTCCAGGACAGTCAAGGCTACACAGAAAAACCCTGTCTCAGAAAAAACAAAACAAAACAAAATAGCCAGGCGTGGTGGCACACGCCTTTAATTCCAGCATTTGGGAGGCAGAGGCAGGCAAATCTTTGTGAGTTTGAGGCCAGTCTGGTCTACAAAGCAAGTCCAGGACAGTCAAGGCTACACAGAGAAACCCTGTCTTGAAAATCAAGGGAAAAAAAAAAAAGAAAGAAAGAAAAAGAAAAGAAAAGAAAAAAAGAAAGAAAGAATTGCCAGTCGTGGTGGCCCATGCCTGTAATCCCAGTACTCAGGAGGCAGAAGCAAGTGGATTTCTGTGAGCTTGAGGCCAGCCTAGTCTACAAAAAGAGTTCCAGGACAGCCAAGGCTACACAGAGAAACCTGTCTCAAAAAACAAAAAACAAAAACAAAAACAAAAGAAAAGAAAGAAGGAAAAGAATTGCCAGTTGTGGTGGCCCATGCCTGTAATCTCAGCACTCAAGAGACAGAGGCAGGTGGATCTCTCTGAGCTTGAGGCCAGCCTGGTCTACAAAAAGAGTTCCAGGACAGCCAAGGCTACACAAGGAAACCTTGTCTCAAAACTGCCCTCCCCCAAAAAAAATGAGAGAGAAAGAGAGAATTTAGTCATGTGTAATGGCACATACCTTTAATCCCAGTGCTCAGGAGAGAGAAGACATCAGGAGCTGTGAGTTCAAGGCCAGAGTGGTCTACATTGTTAGTTCCAGGACAGCCAGGGCTACATAGTGAAACCCTGACTCAGAAAGAAAGAAAGAAAGAAAGAAAGAAAGAAAGAAAGAAAGAAAGAAGTAAGGAGATTTATTAGGTTAACTTAGGCTGTAGTTCAACAATGGCTGTCCTCCTGTTTGAGAGGCTGAGATACAGCAGCTGCTTAATGCATGAGCTTGGATGTCTGAGCAGTCTCATTCTGCTAGGAGCCAAGGACTTCCTGGTGGAAACCCTGATCTGCAGACCATGCTGGAAGGCTAAAGAAACTGGGTTTTAGCCTGGTGCCTCTGGGATCAAAGGTGTGGGGCCACGAGGCCCTATCTCAAAACAAAACACAAACAGGTAGCTGGGTGGTGGTGGGTGGCACACAGCTTTAGTCCCAGCACTTGGGAGGCAGAGGCAGGTGGATCTCTGTGAGTTCAAAGCCAAAAAAGTTGATCTACAAAGTGAGTCCAGGACAGCTAGCCAAGGCCACACAGAGAAACCCTGTCTCAAAAAAAAAAAAACAAAAAATAATAAATAAATAAATAAAATGGAGCAGGTCCTGTGAGTTCAAGGCCAGCCTGGTCTACATAGCAAGTCAAAGACAGCCAAGGCTACACAGAAAAACCCTGTGTCAAAAAAACCAAGTAAAGAAAAAACAAAAAACAAAAAAAAAAATTAAAGTGAAAGACAGCCAACATCAACCCTTGTCCTATACACACATATCCCCCGCCCCGACACACACCACCACAGGCACTGTCTTAGTTATGGTTTCTATTGCTGTGATAAACTATGATCAAAAGCAATTTGGGGCTGGGCATGGTAGTGCAGGTCTTTAATCCCAGCGCTCAGGAGGCGGGGGCAGGTGGATTGATGTGAGTTCGAGGCCAGCCTGGTCTACAAAGCGAGTCCAGAACAGCCACAGGAACACAGAAAGACCCTGTTCAGGAGCAGGGGTGGGGGTGGGGGTGGGGTGGGGATGGAGGGGGGGAACTAACTTGGGGAGGACAGGGTTTATCTCATTTTATGGCTTATAATTCATCATCCAGAGAAGCCAGAGCAGGAACTCAAGCAGGGCAGGGCCCTGGAAACAGGAGCTGATGCAGAGGCCATGGAGGAGTGCTGCTTACTGGCTTGCTCTTCTTGTCTTGCTCAGACTACTTTTTCACATCACCCAGCAGTGACACCATCCACAGTGAGCTGGGGCCCTCCCACATCAATCATCAATCTACAGAATACAATACAGAAGGCCGGGCGTGGTGGCCCACACCTGTGATCCCAGGCAGAGGCAGAGGGATCACTGTGAGTTCGAGACCAGCCTAGTCTACAAAGAGAATCCAGGACAGGCAAGGCTACAGAGACAAACCATGTTTCAAAAAATCAAAAAGGAAACATGATACAGGCTTGCTCGCAAGGCACTCTGGTGGGTCTATTTTTTCAACTGACATTCCTTCTTCCCAAATGACTCTAGCTTGCATCAAACACTGAGATAAAACTAGCCAGCACAGACACATGCACCACACACGCTAACACACACACACACACTCACACTCACTCACCACACAACCCATATATGATATGCTAACTGCACTGCAAATACATCCTGATTGACTCTAAATAAGCAAAACTACGACCTAGAATTGTTCCTTTATTCTCAAAAAGGGATGATAAAAGAAACATATGCAAATAAGATATCCTTTTGATGCCTTGCAGCCCCTTAGCTCAGGCCATGCGTGGTAACTATAGCTGCACTATGTGGACCTATCAGACTGAGATGCTACCCAAAAGATCTCAAAATAGCTCTGTTCTGCTTGCAGTGGCAGGCGTGCCTCTGCTCCAATCAGACACAGCTCACTCTTTTACTATTGTTGCTATGTGACAAACTATTGGCTCTCAGCCTTAATCCCAGCCTCCAAGAGAGAGTGTTTGAAAGAGCATCTTTCCCAGAATCTAATGTAACAGGCATGTCCTCAGCAGAAGATACAACCCAAGACAACCAGTGTACAGCCTCAGGAGAACCCTGGGGCATATGACCTTGAAGATAAAACTTTCAAACTAGCCAGGCAGTGGTGGCCACACCTTTGATCCCAGCCCTAGGGAGGCGGAGCCATGTGGCTCTCTGTGGGGTTGAGGACATCCTGGTCTACAGAGCCAGTTCCAGGACAGTCAGGGCTATGCAGAGAGATGCTGTCTCAAAAATCAAAACAAAAAATTAGATTAGTGGCCGAGGAGATGTGTTAGGGGTTAGGAACACTTGCTGCTCTTGCAGAGAACTCAATCTTGGTTTCTAGAAGCCACAAAAGGCAGCTCTCAGCCACTGTAACTCCAATTCCAGGGCAATCCTATGCCTGTGAGCTCCCCAGGCACCCGCAGTCCCATGCGCGCGCGCGCACACACACACACACAAGCAATTTAAAATAAAAACAAATAATTCTAAGTTAAATTTAATTCATTCAAAACTGGGGAAAACTTAGGTGACATAATGAGATAACTTCTTGGATCTGCGGGTAAAGGCAGCATGCTTGAAGCTCATAGACTAATGACCCCAGAGGTCAGATTCTGAACTGTGGGCATTGGTGATGTGGTTCCTTAGGGACCTAAATGTATGGCCTGAGGGTCACTAAAGGAATGAGGGAGAGCAAGGGTGCATGTGTCCATGGAGCCACTCTTCCAACCTGACAGACATCCCAGGCCATGTGGCATCAAGTCTCAGTGACACAAGATGAGCCTCTGATTGTCTTCTGTCCCTTCTTTTGGTTTTGGGATTTTTGTTGTTGTTGTTGTTTCTTTGTTTTTGTTTTTTGTTTTTTTGGACAGGGTTTCTCTGTGTAGCCTTGGCTGTCCTGGACTCACTTTGTAGACCAGGTTGGCCTCGAACTCACAGAGATCTGCCTGCCTCTGCCTCGCCTGAGTGCTGGGATTAAGAGCGTGCATTATTGAACCTCTGTTTAAATTGTGCTTTGTCCTGGCTCAGATTTTTAATGAGCCCAACGTTTGTGAGGCTGAAGTCAGAGGTTTGATGCAAGTTTGAGGGCAGCCCAGACCATGTAGAGCTCTAGGTTATCCTGGGACACAAAACAGGATCCTATCCAGGCTTAGAGCTCTCTCTCTCTCTCTCTCTCTCTCTCTCTCTCTCTCTCTCTTTGTGAGACAGGGTTTCTCTGTGTAGCCTTGGCTATCCTGGACTCACTTTGTAGTCCAGGTTGCCCTCAAACTCACAGCGATCCGCCTGCCTCTGCCTTCCGAGTGCTGGGATTAAAGGCGTGTGCCACCACGCCAGTGCTTGCCTAGCAACCACAAAGAGCTGGGTCTATCCCCTCACTACATCAGCTGTGTAGTGGTGTCACCCTCACTGCATACTAGATTTCAGTCCCCGCTGGAATTCCTAAGAGCCTGTTTAAAAAAATAAAAAAAGAACAGGTAGCTGGAAAGATGGCTCAGTGATAAAGACTTGAGTTTCCCAGAACCCATAAGAGACAGGGGACAAAATCACAGCCCTCTTCTGGTCTCTGCAAGCACCCGCCCATTCCCCACCCCGACCCCTACTCCCACAGCATACACTCACACAGATAGAGAAGATAGACAGACATGCATAAATAGAAATAAAATAAATCTTTAAAATAACAACAAATGGGGTGTGCGTATGTGGCACATGTCTTTAATCCCAGCACTCAGGAGACAGAGACAGGAAGATGTAAGTTCCAGGCCAACCTGGTCTACAGAGCGAGTTCCAGCTCAGCTAGATTTCTGTCACACAAAGAAGTCCTGTCTCACCTGACGTGGTAGCACATGCCTTTAATCTTAGCACTTGGGAGGCAGAGGCAGTCAGATTTCTGTGAGTTCAAGGCCAGCCTGTCTACAAGAACCCTGTCTCAAAAATACCAAATAAAACAAAACAACAAAATTATTTTAAAAAATAAAATAAAAAAATAAATGTGCTGAAGAGATGAGTTAGCGGTTAAGAACACTGATTGCCCTTCCAGAGGTCATGAGTTCAATTCCCAGCACCCACATGGGAGCTCACAACCATCTCTACCCGTAGTCCCTCTTCGGTGTGCAGATATATGCAGACACAACTCCTATATACATAAAATGAATAAATAGGTCTTTAAACCACAGCAAACAAACAAAAAAGGGAGAGCAGGGCTACAAAGCTAGAAACAAAAAAGAGATCCGGCCTCAGCTAAGGAGGAGCGATACCTGAGGTTGTCCTCTGGTCTCCTCACCCTGGCCTAAGTTAAGCAGGCTTTGGTGCTCAACACCAGTGCAGTACACACTCAGATGTAGAGGCCCATGAACACACAAAGAGCCAGCTGACGCCTTACTTATACCCCTGGGGGTAGCAGAGCAGGCTGGTGGCAAAGAATATACTTAGCACACACAGTACCCTGGCCAAAGGTTCAGTCCCCAGTAGCAAAACAAGTAAACAAAATATTTGTTTCCCTGTGAGCCTGTCATGGTAGTGCACACCTGTAATCCCAGTACTCAGGGAGGCAGAGGCAGGTGGATCTCTGTGAGTTCTAGACCAACCTAGTCTACAAAAGCAAGTCCAGAGCAACCAAGGCTGCACACAGAGAAACCCTGTCTAGAAAAACTTATTAAGAATAATGTTATCCTGTTTTTGTTGTGTTGGAGACCATATAACTTTAAACACAGATTTAAGTGACTTAAGGATCACATACATTAGAGGTGGAATTACTCAGCTACAGGATGCGAACATATTCTGTTTTTCTAGATAATACCAAACTTGAGTATTTATGAATTTAAGACACAGAAAATGGCCCATGAGTTACTGTTATCAAATCTCTTTCTTTCTCTTTTGTTTTTCTGAGACAGGATCCCTATTGTGTAGCTCTGGCTATCCTGGAACTCATTTATAGACTAGAGGCTGTCCTCAAACTCAGGGATTCCATTGCCTCTTTCTCCGGAGTGCTGGGATTAAAGATACTTACATCCAGCCCAGTGTTGTCAAATTTCTATTTAGGGGAATGGCGGGAGGGGGGAGAAGGGGGGCTTGTCAAGACAGAGTTTCTCTGTGTAGCCTTGGCTGTCCCGGACTTGCTTTGAAGACCAGGCTGGCTTTTAACTCACAGAGAGCCCCCTGCCTCTCTGCCTCCCTGTGGAGTGCTGGGATAAAAGGCGTGCACCACTTAGTCCTGCTGTCAAATTCCTTTCTTTTAACCACTCTGAAGAACAGGGACTGGTGCTTTCCTGAGATTTTAGTTTCTGGGTTTTTTGTTTTGTTTTGTTTTTTTGAGACAGGGTTTCTCTGTGCAGCCTTGGCTGTCCTGGACACACTATGTAGACCAGGCTGGCCTTGGACCTCACAGCCATCCGCCTGCCTCTGCCTCCCAAATGTTGGGATTAAAGGCATGGGTCACCACGCCTGGCCTTAGTTGCTGTTTTTGTTACTTCTGTGTGTGTTTATTTTTTGTGTGTTTGTTTGTTTAACAGAAGGACTCTTGCATCTCTGACTGCAATATGTAGCCCCCACTATTCTGAAATTTACTCTGTAGACCAGGCTGCCTGCAAACTCACAGAGATCCACTTGTTCTTGCTCTGAAGGGCTGGGGCTAAAGGCCTATGCTACAAGATGGGTATGGCGATGCCCACCTTTAATCCCAGCACTCCAGAGGCAGAGGCAGGTGGATTGCTGTGAGTTCGAGACCAGCCTGGTCTACAAAGCGAGTCCAGGACAGCCAAGGCTACACGGAGAAACTCTATCTTGAAAAACCAAAAATCAACAAAACAAAACAAAGGCATGTGCTACCAATACCCAGCCAGGAGGCTGAGAAATTAGACAAAATGGACCCATGAAAATGGACCCATTGTCTGAGGGACTGGCTTCCTCTCCAGCTACCTGCTTTTTTATCATCTCCCAACACGAGCCGTCTGATTATGAGTTCTCTAAAGCTTGCATCGGGGAGCTTAGTCTTCAACAAATGAGTTTCTTATCCAAACCGTAACAGCGTGAGGACAGTGCAGGGATGATCAGAGGGGCATTGTTCTTTCATCCAACCATCTGGGAGGCAGGGGCAGACAGATCTCTGAATTCAAGGCCAAAATGATATACTAAGTTCCAGACCAGCCAGGCCAGCAAGGACTGCACGGCACTTTAAGTGCCCAGTGACCAACAACCAGTTAAGCACAGATGAAGCACAGGAAATAAGATTCCATATTAAAAATTTTACAAAGTGAAATTACAACCAGGCATGATGGCACAGGCCTTTAATCCCAGCACTCAGGAGGCAGAGGCAGGTGGATTGCTGTGAGTTTGAGGCCAGCCTGGCCGAAAAAAGTGAGTCCAACATAGCCAGGACTGTTACACAGAGAAACCCTGTCTCGAAAAAGGAAAACCAACCAACTAAACAAACAACAGAGCTGTGGGCAGTGGTGCAGGCACTCGGGAGGCAGAGGCAGGTGTCCTGGCTGTCCTGGAACTCAGAAATCTCCCTGCCTCTGCCTCCCAAGTGCTGGGATTATAGGCATGTGCCACTATGCCCGGCTTTGGGGTTGTTGTTGTTGTTTTGTTTTATTTGTTTTTCAAGACAGGGTTTCTCTGTGTAGCCTTGGCTGTCCTGAACCAGCTTTGTGGACCAGGCTGGCCTCGAACTCACAGTGCCACCATATCCGGCCTTTTATTGGTTTTCCAAGACAGGGCTTCTTTGTGTGTAGCCTTGACTGTCCTAGACCAGGCTGGGCTCAAACTCACAGAGATCCTCCTGCCTCTGTCTCCCCAAGTACTGGGATTACTTGTGTGTACCACCTCTCCCTGTTTTTTTTTTCCTCCCTTTCTTTCTTTTTTGGTTTATTGAAATAGGGTTTCTCTCAGTAGTCCTAGCTGTCCTGGAACTCTATCTATAAACAGGCTGGCCTAGATCTCAGATATTCACTTGTCTCTGTCTCCTGAGTGCTGGATTTAAAGATGTGCATGACCAGGTGCTGGAGAGATGGTTTAGTGGTTAAGAGCACTGGCTGTTCGGGCGGGAGAGATGGCTCAGTGGTCAAGAGCCGTGACTGCTCTTCCAAAGGTCCTGAGTTCAATTCCCAGCAACCACATGGTGGCTCACAACCATCTATAATGAGATCCGGTTCCCGCATCCCGCCTGCAGACCTACATACCGGCAGAATACTGTATAAATAATAAATAAATCTTAAAAAAAAAAAACAAGAGCACTGGCCGGGCATGGTGGCGCACGCCTTTAATCCCAGCACTCGGGAGGCAGAGGCAGGCGGATCACTGTGAGTTCGAGGCCAGCCTGGTCTACAAAGTGAGTCCAGGATGGCCAAGGCTACACAGAGAAACCCTGTCTTGAAAAACAAAAAAAAAAAAAAAAAAAAAAAAAAGAAAAGAAAAGCACTGGCTGTTCTTTGAGAAGTCCTGAGTTCAGTTCCCAGCAGCCACATGGTGGCTCACAACCATCTATACAGAGATCAGATGCCCTCTTCTAGCATGCAGGTGTACATGCAGATAGAACATTCACATATATAAAATAAAGAAATAAATCTTAGCTGGGCGTGGTGGCGCACACCTTTAATCTTAGCACCTGGGAGGCAGAAGCAGGCAGATCGCTGTGAGTTCAAGGCCAGCCTGGTCCACAAAGTGAGTCCAGAAAAGCCAAGGCTACACAGAGAAACCCTGTCTCGAAAAACAAACAAACAAAAAAGAAATAAGGGGTTGGAGAGATGGCTCAGACGTTAAGGGCACCGACTGCTCCTCCAGAGGTCCTGAGTTCAATTCCCAGCAACCACATGGTGGCTCACAACCATCTACAATGTGATCTGATACCTCGTCTGGCCTGCAGGTGTACATGCAGGCAGAGCACTGTATACATAATAATAAATAAATATTTATAAAAAAAAAAAAAAAAAAGAAAGAAATCTTAAAAAAAAAAAATGTGCACCACCAATGCCCAACTGAATTCTTATTAAAGGCCAGGTTAGTGCTAAGGTCAGAAGGTACAGTGCTGAACAAAACAGAAAACATGCATATAGGGAGCCATACACTGGGCATGTGACAAACACAATGACAGGACACCCAGAGGAACAGGTGGCAGGGACATCGGTGGTCTTGTAGGAAGGCAGGAAGCCTAAGATTTACTTGGAGTGGTCTTGGGGGCAACCTGAAAGAAAAGAGAGAACCAACCAGTGAGGTGGTTTGTTTTGTTTTGTTTTTTTTTTTTTGTTTTTTGAGACAGGGTTTTTCTGTGTAGCCTTGGCTGTCCTAGACTCGCTTTGTAGACCAGGATGGCCTTGAACTCACAGTGATTCACCTGCCTCTGCCTCCTGAGTGCTGGGATTAAATATGAGCTCCACCATGCCTGGCAGTGAGGTGGCATTTATTTATTTATTTATTATGGTTTAGAGAAACGTTGTCGTTTAATGGTAAAGCTTAGCATACTCCAGCACTGGGACTGGCATGGAGTCAGAGCAGTAGGGACGGCTGGGTGACCCCATGGAGCCTCACATGGCTAAGAGGATGAGGAAGGCAACCATCAAACAGAAGAGCCCCATGGCCTCAGGCAGGGCAAAGCCCAGGATGGTGTAGGAGAAGAGCTGCTGCTTGAGAGACGGGTTCCTGGCATAGCCAATAATCAAGCTACCAAACACTGTTCCAATGCCAGCCCCCGATCCAGCCACACCAACTGTGGCGGCCCCAGCACCAATAAACTTGGCTGCTGTGTCAATGTCCCGGGAAATAACGCTGGTCTGGAATTCCCTTCTGGCCACCTGGAGAGGGGAGCTGCTACAGGAAGGCTGTTTAGATGGGGCCTCTGGTCTACTCAGGAGAGAGGAAGACACAGGCCTGATTAGACCCCTGGTACAGGAGCAGATCGGAACTGGAGAAACCAGCAGTGCCTTGGTAGTCTGCATTTTTCAGTCTCCCAGCTTTAGCCCTTGGTCTCAGCGCTCAGCTCCCCCACCCACGTGTCCCGTGAGGTGGTTTTAAAGGAAGAGAAGCTGCAGTGGAGGAAATATTTTTGGAGGGAAGAGAGTAAAGACCATTTGAGGAACTGAAAGAAATTCTGTGCAGCCGGAAGTAGACATGAGCAGAGCTTTAGAAGAAGCTGTGAGAGAAGGCAGGTGTAATGCGGAGAAAGCGTTGAAAGGGACAGGCCCAGTTGCGTCTGGTGCTGCATGCCTGTAATCCCAAACCGTGGGCGGCAGACACAGAGTGCCGTGAGTTTGAGAGGAGGCTGGGCTATACTGTGAGTTCTAGGCCCGTTGTGCTACAGAGTGAGACTGTCTCAAGGGGAAAAAAAAATCAATTATGAAGTTTCTGCTTGTGGTGGTGCACACCTCTAATCCCAGCACTCGGGAGGCAGAGGCAGGAAGATCGCTGTGAGGTTCGAGGCCAGCCTGGTCTACAAAGCGAGTCCAGGACAGCCAAGGCTACACAGAGAAACCCTGTCTTGAAAAACTTAAAAACAAAACAAAACAAAAAACCTGGGGAGGATTTGGTTTTTGTTGTTGTTGAGACAGGGTTTCTCTGTGTACCCCTGGCTGTCCTGGAACTTGCTCTGTAGACCAGGTCTGCCTCTACCTCCTGAGTGTGCTCCACAGGCTGTTAAAAAAAAAAAAAAAGTAGCGCCCTCTATGTACAGCCTCTATGGTGATCTGGGTAGGAATGGCCCCCATAGGCTTATATATTTGAACGCTTGGTCGTTAGGAAGGGGAGCTACCTGGTAGGATTAGAAGATGTGGCCCTAAAAAAAAAAAAAAGAAAAACAAAACAAAAACAACAAACAAACAAACAAACAAAAAAGAAGATGTGGCCCTGCTGGAGCAAGAAAAATTAAATATACAAAACCTGAAAGGAACCTGGTGAGATAGTTCAGGGGATGAAGGTGCCCGTCGCTAAATCTTAGGACCCGAGTTCAAGCCTCAGGACCCAGGGTAGAGGAGGGCACAGTTGCTCTCCAACCTCCAGTCTCACACCACACAGCTTGTGCCCACATACTTTTACACACACACACACACACACACACACACACAAACACACAGGTTGGGGGAAGGTCTGATGTATTTTGATGCTAATTACTGCTTACTTTCCTGTGACTTACCTTTTGCTTAACAAAAAGCCATCCCACCTGGGCAGGGCAGAGGAGATAGGTGGGGCTAGGAGAGAGAGAGAGGAATTCTGGGAAGAAGAAAGACTGCCAGGCGGAGAAAGGAGACCTGAAGTGAAGAGAGGAAGGCCGCCATGGGTTAGATGAAGGAGAAGCACATGGCTGGTGTGGATGGAGAATCCAGCCCAGATGAAGAACATGAGCAGGTATATGGGACTATACGTGGGAGGTAACTTGATAGAAGTTATTGGAAGCAGATGGTGTGGGATTGAGGCAGGGATCCCATGCCTGCCCCACTATGGAAGGTAGTTTAGAGGATTGATATCTGCCCTGCCCCAGGTTAACTAAGGCTAGTTTAAAATATAACAAGTGTCTGTGTCTTGATTGATTACTAGCCAGGCCTACTGATAATACATGTCATTTTAAAAACACACACATACATACAAACATACACACAAAATAATAGATAGATGGGGCTGGAGAGATGGCTCAGAGGTTAAGAGCACTGTCTGTTCTTCCAAACGTCCTGAGTTCAATTCCCAGCGACCACATGGTGACTCACAACCATCTATAATATAATCTGATGCCCTCTTCTGGCCTGCAGATGTATATGCAGGCAGAGCACTGTACACATAGTAATAAAAATTCTTAAAAAAAAAAAAAAGACAGATGGATAGATAGACAGACAGACAGACAAACAGATAGATAGATAGATAGCTTTTTAAAATGGGGTTGACCAGAGAGATGGCTCAGTAGTTAAGAGAACTATTGGTAGAGGAGGATCCCAGAACTCACATCTGGAAGTTTCCATCTGTCTGTGACTCCAGCTTCACGTGATATTTAAATGCTTCCTTTGAGGGTTGGAGAGATGGCCCAGAGGTTAAGGGCACTGATTGTTCTCCAGAGGTCCTGAGTTCAATTCCCAGCAACCACACGGTGGCTCACAACCATTTATAATGTGATCTGATGCCCTCTTCTGGCCTGCACGTGTATGTGCAGCCAGAGCACTGTATACATATTAATAAATAAGTTTTTTTTTTTAAATGCTTCATTTGAGCCGGGCGTGGTGGCGCATGCCTTTAATCCCAGCACTCGAGAGGCAGAGGAAGGCGGATTGCTGTAAATTCAAGGCCAGCCTTGTCTACAAAGTGAGTCCAGGACAGCCAAGGCTACACAGGGAAACCCTGTCTCAAAAACCAAAAAAAAAAGAATTAAATAAATCAATCAATCCTTCTTTTTTGACATCTGGACCCTTGCACCTACACATACATATGCATCCATAAGTAAAATAAAATATGTTTAAAAGGTTATTTTTGTTTTATATATATCAATACTTCACCTACGTGTGTGTGTGTGTGTGTGTGTGTGCGCGCGCGCAATACTTCTAGTGCCGAGGGTCCACAGACAATTATGAGTAGCCATGTGGTTCTGGGAACTAAACCCAGGTCTTCTGCAAAGTCTTTTGAAAAACAACGGGCTTCACAGGCTCAAATATTGCATTGCTTGGTCCTTAGGAACTGGCACTACTTGACCGTGGTTAGGGATGGCCTTGCTGGAGCAGATGTGTTCCTGTAGGAGGAAGTATGTCACTGGGGCTTTGGAGCTTCCGTGTGTCACCTAGGCCTGGTGTCTCTCTCTTCCTGCTGCCTGAGCATCCAGATCTAGAGCTCTCAGCTCCTTTTCCAGCACCATGGCTGCCTGCACACCACCATGCTTCCGCGCCATGATGACGCTAGACTGAACCTCTGAACCTGTAAGCCAGTCCCAATTAAATGCTTTCCTTTATAAGAGTTGCTGAGCCGGGCGTGGTGGCGCACGCCTTTAATCCCAGCACTCGGGAGGCAGAGGCAGGCAGATTGCTGTGAGATCGAGGCCAGCCTGGTCTACAAAGTGAGTCCAGGATGGCCAAGGCTACACAGAGAAACCCTGTCTCGAAAAACTAAAAAAAAAAAAAAAAAAAAAAAAAAAATGGCGCACGCCTTTAATCCCAGCACTCGGGAGGCAGAGGCGGGCGGATCGCTGTGAGTTCGAGGCCAGCCTGGTCTACAAAGTGAGTCCAGGATGGCCAAGGCTACACAGAGAAACCCTGTCTCGAAAAACCAAAAAAAAAAAAAAAAAAAAAAAAAAAAAAAAAAAGAGTTGCTGGGGGCTGGAGAGATGGCTCAGAGGTTAAGGGTACTGACTGCTCCTCCAAAGGTCCTGAGTTCAATTCCCAGGACCCACGTGGTGGCTCACAACCATCTATAATGTGATATAATGTCCTCTTCTGGTCTGCAGGTGTACATGCAGCCAGAGCACTGTATACATAATAATAAGTAAATAAATAAATATTAAAAAAAAAAAAAAAAAAGCCGGGCGTGGTGGCGCACGCCTTTAATCCCAGCACTCGGGAGGCAGAGGCAGGTGGATCGCTGTGAGTTCGAGGCCAGCCTAGGCTACAAAGCGAGTCCAGGACAGCCAAGGCTACATAGAGAAACCCTGTCTCAAAAAAAAAAAAAAAAAAAAAAAGAATTGCTGTGGTCATGAAGTCTCTTCGTGGCAGTAGAACAGTGACTGAGACAACCTTTGCATCATTTTTATAGTCCCAAATAATAAATCTCTAAAAAATAAAAAATCTGAGCACGGCAGTGGTGGCCCACACTCTTAATCCCAGCACTAAGGAGCAGGGGCAGACAGATCTCTGAGTTCAAGGCCAGCCTGGTCTACTCAGTCAGTTCTAGGACAGCCTCGACTACACAGAGAAACCCTGTCTCCAAAAACCAAACCAAAATTTTCCACACATGGTTATCATTTTTTTGTTGTTGTTGCTTTTTTTTTTTTTTTTTTTTTTTGGTTTTTCGAGACAGGGTTTCTCTGTGTAGCCTTGGCCATCCTGGACTCATTTTGTAGACCAGGCTGGCCTCGAACTCACAGTGATCCGCCTGCCTCTGCCTCCCGAGTGCTGGGATTAAAGGCGTGCGCCACCGCGCCCGGCTTGTTTTTGTTTTTTGAGACAGGGTTTCTCTGTGTAGCCTTGGCTGTCCTGGACTTGCTTTGTAGACCCAGCTGGCCTCAAATTCACAGTGATCTGCCTGCCTCTGCCTCCTGGGTGCTGGAATTAACGGTGTGCACCGCCACCATGCCCGACAAGGTTATACTTTTTTTTGGTTTTTCGAGACAAACATGGACTTGATTTGTAGACCAGGCTGGCCTCCAAATCACAGCGATCCACCTGTCTCTGCCTCTTCCTCTGCCTCCCCAGGACTGAGATCAAAGACATGTGCCACCACGCCTAGATGTGGTAGTACATTTTAACCTTAGTATTTAGGAGGCAAGGCAGGTGGATCTCTCTAAGTCTGAGGCCAGGCTGGTTCACAGAATGAGTTCCAGGACAGTCATAGCTACACAGAGAAACCCTGTCTCCAAAAACCAAATTAAACCAAACCAAACAAAAACAACAACAACAAAACAAAAACAAAACCCTACACCTTTGGATATGTCTGTGCCCAAAGATCCAGATAAGACAAGCTAAGAAGGGGAGGGCTCACCCAGAATGTGAGCGACCCCATGGTGCAGGTGGAGCAGTGGTCCTCCTTCCCTCCTCCCTCCCCTCTTCCCTCGGCTTTCCCGCCTCCCCCATCCTCCCTCCCACCTCCTCGCTCCTCTCCTCCCATCCCCACCTCCTGCTGCCAATTATGTTACCCGATCAGCTTTACAACACCCTCGCAGCCACAGTGAATGAAACCACAAGGCAGCATCAGTCTTTGCTCCCTTTCCAGCGTGGGGCCTCTCACTACAGAGATAAACAAGCGCTCACAAAGCCCAGAGAGCACAGACAGACCAGACCCTTGTCCTCACGGGACTTAGTGGCAAGAGTTCTCAGTGCGCAAAGAACTAGCCATATGTGCTAGGTAGGGTTCGTTGTGGGGTTTTTTTGTTTTGTTTTGTTTTCTTCTGTCAACTTGACTCCAGCTAGAGTGATCTGAAAGAGGCAAAGTCAACTGAGAAAATGCCTCCCTAGGAATGACTCTTAGGCGAGCCTGTGGAACATTTTTTCTTCATTAATTATTGATGTGGGAATGGCCAGCCATTGTAGGAGGAGCACTGGGTTGTATAAAAAACAAACCTGCTGGGCGTGGCTATGCTGCGTGCCTGTAATCCCAACACTTGGGAGGCAGAGGCAGGTGGGTCACTCTGAGTTTGAGGCCAGCCTGGTCTACAAAGTGAGTCCAGGACAGCCAGGGCTACTCAGGAAGAAAACAACAACAACAACAAAACAAAACAAAAACAAAACCCCCCAAAATAAAAAAGAAAGGAAGGAAGAAAGACAGACTGACCAGGAGGATCAAGGCATCAAGCAGGTTCCTCTGTCGTCTCTATTCCAGGTCCTGCTCTGTACTTCCGCCCTGACTTCCCTTCATGAAGGACTATAAGCTGTAAAGTGAATTAAACCCTTTCCTCCCCAGAGTGTTCTTGGTCCTGGTCTTTATCACAGCAGTAGAACCCTAACTAAGATCCCTTGCAAGCCTGAAGACCTGAGTCCAATCCCCAGAAACCACTTAAGGTAAAAGGAGAGAGCTGACTTTACAAAGCTGTTCCCTGCCCTCCACATATACGTCATGTACACACATGATAAAAATAAAACCAGAAAAGAAAGGTTAGCCAGCATGGTGGCGCACACCTTTAATCCCAGCACTTGGGAGGCAGAGGCAGGCAGATTGCTGTGAGTTCGAGGCCAGCCTGGTCTACAAAGCAAGTCCAGGACAGCCAAAGCTAACACAGAGAAACCCTGTCTCAAAAAGAAAAAAAGAAAGAAAGAAAAGAGCAGGGTTGTGGTGGCACACACCTTTAATCCCAGCACTTGGGAGGCAGAGGCAGGTGGATCACTGTGAGTTTGAGGCCAGCCTGGTCTATAAAGTGAGTCCAAGACAGCCAAGGCCACACAGAGAAACCCTGTCTTGGGGGGAAAAAAGAAAAGAAAGGTTGGGCTCAGGGTGCTTGGGAAACAGCATTGAGAGGAGTCCGAGGAACTAGCAGGGGCAGTTTCCTTAATGGATGAACAATTAGCATCAGAGAATTTAGGCACAGGCGATTGGAGGCAGAGGGGCAGCATGTGGAAATGACATGCTCTGCAGTTAGCAGGGTTCCTACCGAGGTGCTTGTGTGGAGGAAGAAAAATAGAGGCAGGCATGATAACCCACAGTTAATCCTAGCCTTAAAGGCATATCTTTGTGACTGTGAGGCCAGCCTAGGCTACATGGTGAGATCCTGTCTCATAAAATAAAATAAAATAAAATAAAAAAGTCACAAGCCAGGCATGGTAGTGCACACCTTTAATCCCAGCACTCTGGAGGCATAGGCAGATGGTCTACAGAGTGAGTTCCAGAACAGCCAAGGCTACACAGAGAAACCCTGTCTTGAACCCCACCCCCACCCTGGGGGAAAAAGGTTACAGTTAAGCCCCTAAAAACCTTCCCGCCTTCTAGCCCTCAAGCCTGCACAGCCAATAGTTCAGCCACTGGACCTTCTCTCCAGCCCCTTCCCCTTTGTATTTTTGAGACATCGTCTCACTAAGGCCCCAAAACTCCCGGCAATCCTGCCTCAGCTTCCCAGTTGAGGAGATTACAGAAGTGAGTGCCACGCCTCGCCTGGTTCCAAACTCCCAATCCTCCCATTTGCACCTGCTGAGGGTTAGGAATATAGGCCCGTGCCACCACACCCACTCAACCCATGCTCTCAAACCACAGTCATCCAAGACAGAGTTTATGACACGAATCCAGCTGCCTAGAGCAGGTACATTCCTGGTTTAGGTCCTTAATGGGCTGCCTCCAGGGAGAAACAGTAGTGTAGCAATCTAGGAATGGAGTGAGATGGAGCAAATGGAGCCCTGAGAAAAGAAAAGTGAAACCCGGTCCCAGTAACATCACCTAACCTTTGATCCCTGATTATGTGGGGGCAGTTTAAGCAAACAGAAGACCTGGAATTACAGCTCCTGGGGAGACAGAGGAAAGAAGGATGTCTCTATGTAACCTAGGCTCCCCTTCTACTCAATGAGTCTCATACCTTTTTTTTTTTTTTGGTTTTCGAGACAGGGTTTCTCTGTGTAGCCTTGGCTGTCCTGGACTTGCTCTGTAGACCAGGCTGGCCCCGAACTCACAGCGATCCACCTGCTTCTGCCTCCTGAGTGCTGAGATTAAAGGTCTGTGCCACCATGCCCGGCTTCCTTACCCTCTGTAGCATAGGTTTTCCCACTGTTGGAAAAGAAGATTGTTGGTGTTGCACAAAGAAATGAAGGAGCCGAGCGTGGTGGCACACACCTTTAATCGCGCGCTGCCAGTTCGAGGCCAGCCTGATCTATAAAGGGAGTCTAGGACAGCCAAGGCTACACAGAAAAAGAAAGGAAGGAAGGAAGGAAGGAAGAAAAAGAAAGAAGTAATGAAAGTAACCTGGCAAGGCAATTTCTTTTCTTTTTTGGGGGACCTATTCCCAGCTATCAGGCACACTGGATAGTAGTTTCACTTAGATTTTTGTTGTTGTTTTAAAAAACGATGTCTTTGGCTGTCCTGGAACTCTTTATAGATTGGGCTGGCCTCGAACTCACAGAGGTCCACCTAACTCTGGCTCCCTGAGTGCTGGGGTTAAAAGTGAGCACCATCACTGCCTGGCTTAGCTTAGCTTTTATCCTAAGGCAGGAAGAAGCTGTGTCTCCTCCCGTTGGCAGGAGCTTCATCTCACAATCTTTCCTACTGTGTAAAGTGCTTGCTTCGCACACATAAGGGCCTCAGCTCAGATCTCCAGCACCCACATAAAAGCAAGACAAGGTAGCATGTATCTGTCATCCCAACACTGGGGGCACAAAGACAGGCAGATTTGGGGGCTCATTGGGCAGTCAGTGCAGCTGAAACTGCAAGCTAGGTCAGTGGTCCTCAACCTTCCTAAGCTAAAACCCTTTAGTACAATTCATGTTGTGGTGACTCCAGCCATAAAATTATTTTATTTCTTTTGTTCTTTCTTTTTTTTTTTTATTTTTTTGGTTTTTCGAGACAGGGTTTCTCTGTGTAGCCTTGGCCGTCCTGGACTCCCTTTGTAGACCAGGCTGGCCTCGAACTCACAGCGATCCGCCTGCCTCTGCCTCCCGAGTGCTGGGATTAAAGGTGTGCGCCACCACGCCCGGCCTCTTTTGTTCTTTCTTTTCTGGTTTTTTGAGATAGGGTTTCTCTGTGTAGCCTTGGCTGTCCTGGACTCGCTTTGTAGATCAGGCTGGCCTCGAACTCACAGTGATCCGCCTGCCTCTGTCTCCAGAGTGCTGGGAGTACAGGCGTGCGCCACTACGCCCAGCACTATAAAATTATTTTCATTGCTACTTCATAGCTGTAATTTTTCTTTTTCTTTTTTTTTTTTTTTAACTTTTTTTTTCTTTTTTTTTTTTTTATATTTTATTTATTTCATGTACACAAGTGCTCTATCTGCCTGTACACCTGCAGGCCAGGACTGAGCATTTGAAGGTGTGGGTGGTTGTGAGCCACCATGCGGTTGCTGGGAATTGAACTCACTACCTCCTCTGGAAGAGCAGACAGTCTCTTAACCACTGAGCCATCTCTCCAGCTCCAATTTTTCTATTTTTATAAATTGTAATGTAAATATCTGTCCTGAAAAAAAAAAAAAAAGCAACAACAAATGAACCAGGCTCGGTGGTGCCCACCTTTAAACCCCAGCACTCAGAGAGGCAGAGGCAGGCGGATTACTGTGAGTTGGAGGACAGCCTGGTCTACAGGACAGGCAAGGCTAACAGAAAAACCAAAAAAAAAAAAAAAAAAAAAAAAAAAAGAAAGAAAGAAAAGAAAACAGAAAAAACAAAAACAAACAACAAAAAACCCTTTTCTACAGAAAGAACAGGTCACAAGTGCTGAGGGAACTGAGTGAGCTGAGGTTGTCAGGATGACACAGGGACTATTTCCTGCAAGCCTGCACCTTTAACAACAACAAAAAAAGAGCAGTGAGCCCAGTTGAAATCTTCCAGAAAAGGAGGGATAGGTAAGTTAAAGGACACAGTAAAAGAGAATTTTCTCATGTCACTTACACCAGCGACAGTCTCAGCTCTTCTGCAGATGCCCTCAGTGACGTAAGGATGGCCCTGCTTCCACTCATCAGCAGATTCACAGGAGTAGTCTCAAAGGCTGCATGTGTCAGCTTCTCAGGAGAGCAGTCCTGTAGCGCCTGTAAGCTGCCTAGAGCAGGGGGGAAAAATGCTTAAAAGGCCCTGGTTCCTCAGATAACTAGCTGTGTTACTTCTCTGGACTTCCACTTAAAGGAATATTAAATAAAACCTATTTCAAACTCTTCCCACAGGTTTGTTAGCAAGAGTTTGAAGAGGAGCTGCCCATAAGCCATTTAGATAGGGTCTGGAGCACATAAGGTCCCACAGCTGAAATGTTCCTGGGTAGGAAATGTAGCTTGGTTTGGTAGGATGCTTCCCTAGCATACAAAAGGCAAGCCCTGAAGCCAGGTGTGGTGGCGCACCACACGTCTTTGATGCCAGCACTCAGGGTGGGGAAGCAGAGGCAGGCGGATCGCTGTGAGTTCAAGGCCAGCCTGGTCTACAAAGTGAGCGTGAGCCTAGGACAGCCAAGGCTACACTGAGAGGAAATCTGTCTTGAAAAAGCAAAAAATAAAAATTAAAAATTAAATTAAATTAATAAAAAAAAAAAAAAAAAAAGAGAGGACCAGAGGTCCAAAGTCATCATTTATATAGTGAATTTGAGGCCAGCCTGTACCACCTGAAACTTAGTCTAAAAAAAATTAAAAAGAGTTGTAACGGTCCCTTCCTGTCTGTCTCAGCGTTTGTTCAGATGCTTGTCTGCCTGTCTCTTCTTGAATGACAACTAGGTAAAGCCACAGGGGAAGGAGGGAGGAGCAGGGTTTTCCTGTTTGGAGACAGGGTCTCCTATATAGCATAGGTTGACCTCCAACTCACTGTGTTGGCGGGCCTCCAACTCTTTTTTTTTTTTCTTTTTTGGTTTTACGTGACTGGGTTTCTCTGTGTAGCCTTGGCTGTCCTGGACTCACTTTGTAGACCAATGTGGTCCGCTGTGATTTCGAGGCCAACCTGGTCTACAAAGTGAACTCCAAGACACCCCAAGGCTACACAGAGAAACCAGTTCTGAGGTGGTGGCGGGGTGCGGGGTGCGGGGGGGGGGGGCGGAGGGTGGGGGGGGGCGGGGGGATATGGAACTGGCAATGTGTTTGCACCTATCACCTTGAGAGGAACAACTGCACAGGGGCCATTCCTTGTCAAGTCCCTTACAGAAGCCCTGCTAAACCTTGAGAAGCTGTGACCCGGTGGTCAACAGCTGGGTCATAAATCACTAGTGACACCAGCAGATCAGCCCAGCATGATCTGGGCCGCTCCTTGGGGTGGGGGCGGGGAACAAGCGGAGCCTCCGGAGCCCGGCTCCTCCCCTGGCAACGTTACCCTTTGCATTCAAGCCACGGGTGGCTTTGCATTTGGTTTTGGATCTTTGGATCCTTACTGCGAAAATGTTTTCTTCAACAAACGGGTCTGTAGCCGGCACAACAGAGCAAAATAGTGTTAGCGGTAGGCTAGACGATGGCATTGGGGGGGGGGGTCTGCAATAAAGTCACTCCTTGGTATGCTATGGGGTCGGGCAGACCAGCAAGCCCTCTCATATGTCCATCTGGCTAGCGCCCTCCTGAGAAAGCTAACACAAGCCGGAAGCAACTAATCGGACAGAGTCCTCTAATGTTCAAAACACACGCTCCCAGCTAGGAGCCCAGAGCCCGGGCCAGCATACGGGCCAGCCACATGCCGCAGTCTTCAGTCGCTAAGGAAACTGGATCCAGGATGACTAGTAAATTCAGGCCCAGGGTATGTTCCCTGCAGGACACTGGGAGGCTGAATTTTTCTTTTATCTGATGAGAGGATGGGTTCCAGGCCATTTGTGTTGCTCCTGTTTGATTTACTTAGAAAAGTCAGTTTTGTTTTGTTTTGTTTTCCCAGACAGGGTTTCTCTGTGTAGCCTTGGCAGTCCTGGAAGTCTCTTTGTAGACCAGGCTGGCCTCAAACTCACAGAGATCCTCCTGCTTCTGTCTCTCAGGTGCTGGGATTACAGGCGGAGCCACCATGCCTGGCTCTGATTTTTTTTTTTTTTCTTTTTTTCTACTAGTATATTCCCAAAGGCAAATAAAGCAGGATAGAGTAGAAAACAAAGGTATAAGTCTACATTCAGACTGTGCATGCCAGTGATTCCAGGCCTTGGGAAGTGGAGGCAGGAGAATCAGGAGTTTAAAGTCCTCCTCCGCTATGGAGTGAGGAGAAGCCAGCCTGAACTCAAAGAAAAGCACAAATTTAAGGTCTAGTCCTAGGACAGTTTGCTAACTTGGTTTTAGTTTATAGCCCAGGCTGACCCCTAGTTCAAATGTTCCTTTTCCTCATCCTCCCTACTGCTAGAATTACAGACTTTGTACATTTTTTTTCATCAATTAAAAAATTTACAGTTTGCAGGGCATGGTGGCATATGCCTTTAATACCAGCACCCGGGAGGCAGATGCAAGCAGATTGATGGGGGAGTTCAAGGTCAGCCTGGTCTACAAAGTAAGTCCAGGACAGCGAAGGCTACCTTGTCTTGGGGGGCAAAAAGATTACAGTTGAAGGCTGGAATGACGGCTCAGTGGTTAAGAGCATTGGCTGCTCTTCCAGAGGACCTCAGTTCAGTTCCTAACACCCACACAGCAGCTCACAAGTGTCTGTAACTCCAGTTCCAGGGAATCTGATACCTTCACAGACACACGTGCAGGCACAACACCAAAGCACATAAAATAAAAAGAAATTGTACTATGTCTTTATTTATACTGTCTATCTATGTGCACGTAGGTCTCCATGCAGGCACACCACAGTGCACACTGGAGGTGAGAGGGTGGAAAGAAAGCACAATCGTTAAAAACAACTGAGAGGCCTTGGGTTACTGGTCCAACACCTACACGGAACTTTCTGGAACTCCAGTCTATACCATCTCCCAGCCTCTGAAGGACCAGGCACACATGTGCTGCATAGACTACAGGCAGGCAAGACACTCAAACACACAAAACAAAACAATGAAATTTTGTCTTAATTGTTTTGGTTTTGTTTTTAAATGTATTTATTATTTATATAGTATTCTACCCGCATGTGTGCCTGCCGGCCAGATCTCATTACAGATGGTCATGAGCTACCATGTGGTTGCTGGGAATTGAACTTGGGACCCCGGAAGAGCAAATAGTGCTCTTAACCTCTGAGCTATCTCTCCAGCCCCTGTTTTGTTTTGTTTTTTGTTTTTGTTTTTCGAGACAGGGTTTCTCTGTGTAGCCTTGGCTGTCCTGAACTCATTTTTCAGACCAGGCTGGCCTCAAACTCACAGAGATCCGCCTGCCTCTGCCCCACCCCCAACTAGGATTAAATGCATGTGCTTAATTTAAAAATAAATATTGAGCCAGGTGCAGTGGCGCATATCTGTAATTCCAGCACTCAGGGAGGCAAAGAGAGGTGGGTCTCTGTGAGTTCCAGGCCAGCCTAGTCTACAAAGCAAACCCAGGACAGCCAGGTCTATAAGAGAAACTCTGTCTCAGAAAAATAAGATAAATAAAGAAAGAAAAGAAACAAAGAAAGAAAGAGAAAAAGAAGAGAAAAACCAACCAACCAAAGAAATAGATAAATAAAGATATTTGCTAGGTGTAGTGATGCAAGGCGTTAATCCCAGCACTCAGAAGACAGAGGCAGGCAGATTGTGAGTTCAAACTCAGCCTGGCCTACAAAGTGAGTCCAGGACAGTCAATGCTATGCAGAGAAACCCTGTCTCCAAAAACCAAAAAGAAAAAAAAAGACTGGGCTGTAACTACAAGAAGAACAACATCAAGGCCAACACCGTCTGGACCTGGGGGCCTGCACAAACTGCTGTGCCATGCAAAGACAATGCATGCAGTAAAACTAGACCTCCTGCTCAGAGCTAGCCAATGGACGCCTCAGGCTCATTCGCCACACTTGTGGGGAGAGCAGGCACTGCCTCTGACATGAACACTGGTGCCCCCTATTTGACTTGGTGAGGAGGCCTGGTGGCACTCAGAGCAAGGGTAAGCGGGCTATCTGGATGAGACCTGATAGGCTGTGATCATATGGTAGAGGAGGAGGTCCCCTTCTGTCACAGGCCTAGGGGAGAGGACTAGGGTGAAAGAGGGAGGGAGGGGGAACAGGAAGATACAAGTGAGGGGATAACAATCGGGATGTGATCTGAATAAATTATTTAAAAAAGAAAATAAAGCCAGGCATGGTAGCACACGCCCTTAATCCCAGCAAAGGCAGAGGCAGGCGAATCGAAGTGAGTTCGAGGCCAGCCTGGCCTACAAAGCAAGTCCAGGACAGCCAAGGCTAACATAGAGAGACTCTGTCTCAAAAAAAAAAAAAAAAAAAAGACTGGGCTGTGGGTAGCCAGGCATGGTGGCAAACACCTGTGATCCCACAACACTGAAGGCAGAGGCAGGCTGGTTACTATGAGTTCAGCACAGCCAAGGCTGCATAGAAGAACCCAATAAAAAACAAACAAACAGGGCTGGAGAGACGACGGCTCAGCAGTTAAGAGCACTGGCTGCTCTTGCAGAGGTCCTGAGTTCAATTCCCGGCAACCACATGGTGGCTCACAATGATGTATAACGTGATCTGAAATAAATAAATAAACCTTTAAAAACAAACAAACAAACAAACAAAGGTCGGGCCTGTAGGGCATTTTCTTAATCAGGGATTCACAGAGGAGGGCCCAGTCCATTGTGGGTGGTGCCATCCCTGGGTAATGCCATCGCTGAGCTGGTGGTCTTGGGTCTATAATAAAGCAGGCTGAACGAGCTATGGGCAACAAGCCAGTAAGCAGTACCCTTGCCTCTGGGTTCCTGCCCTGACTTCCTTCAATGATGGATTATGATTGGAAGTGTAAGCCACATAAACCCTCTGTTCCCCAACTTGCATTTGGTCATGACATCTCATGATAGCAATAGTAACTAAAATAGTATATTACTACACCCAGCATTTTTTAGAAAACAGGATCTCAGGCAGGGCAGTGGTGGTGCATACTTTTAATCCCAGCACTTGGAAGAGACAAGCGAATCTCTGTGGGTTCCAGGCCAGCCTAGTTTACAAAGCCAGTCCAGGACAGCCAGGACTACAAGAGAAACCCTGGCTCAAAACAAAACAAACAAACAAATAGGCTCTTACTAGCCCAGGCTAGCCCTGAACTCTATATATCACCAAAGATGACCCAAAGATATTAATTTTCCTACCTTTATCTCCCAAGTAATGTGGGATAATGGGCCAGAATCATCACTCCCAAGCTTGGGGGTTTTATTGTGTTTATTTATTTTTATTTTGTGTGTGGTATGTTGTGGATGCCAAAGGACAACCTGTAGGGGTCATCTCTACTTGCACCATGGGGACCTCAGGCACTGAACTTAGATTGCCTGCATTGTTGGCTAATGACATCACCAGCTACGCCCTCTTGCTAGCTTCTTGCTTTTGTGAGTTTCGTTATGTAGCCCTGACTGGCCTAGAAATCAGTACATAGGTGAAGTTGGCCTCCATCTTGGGATGATCCAAGCGGTCCAAGAGGATGGATTCAGTGTCCAGGGCTGGAAGTACAGCCAGACACTCCCATAACAGGAGGTTTTTCTTTCTCTTTTGGAGGCAGGGTTGCCTGTACCTCAGGCTGGCATTGAATTCACTAAGTATCCAGAAGGACCTTAAATTCCCCAGCCCACTACCTCTACCTCCCAAGTGCAGGAATAACAAGCTTATATCACTTTCTTTTCTTCTCTTTTTCTCTTTCTTTTTTTTTTTTTTTTTTCCGAGACAGGGTTTCTTTGCGTAATAGCCCTGGCTTGGCTGTCCTGGACTGGCTTTGTAGACCAGCCTGGCCTCAAACTCAGAGATTCGCCTGCCTTTGCCTCCCAAGTGCTGGGATTAAAGGTGTGTGCCACCACCTCTGGCTTCTTACTTTTCTTTAAACTGTCTTAGAATTTTTCTTTTCTTTTCTTCTTGTTTTGTTTTTTGTTTTGGTTTTTGAGTCAGGGTTTCTCTGTGTAGCCCTGGCTATCCTGGAACTTATTCTGTAGACCAGGCTGGCCTTGAACTCATAGCGATCCATCTGCTTCTGCCTCCCAAGTGTTGGGATTAAAGGTTTGTGCCACCAACTGCTTGGCTAAACCCTCAAATTTTTAAATAAAACTCACATGGGGGTGGGGCTAGAGAGATGGCTCAGTGACTGAGAGCGCTGGCTACTCTTCCAGAGGACCCAGGTTCAATTCCCAGCACCCACATGGCAGCTTCTAACTGTCAGGATCTCCAGTTACCGAGGACTCAATATTCTCACACAGACATGCGTGCAGGCAAAACAGCAGTGCATATAAAATAAAAGTACACAAATCAGTTTTTAAAAACTTAAATAGGGGCTAGAAAGATAGGTCACTGGTTATTAGCCCTTACTACTCTATCCAAAGACTATAGTTCAGGTCCTAGCACCCGAATTAGGAACCAGGCATACCTGTAATACAGAAACATACATGTAGAGGAAACCGCACGTGAAATGAATACATCTGTTTTAACATTTTAAATTAGTGCGCTGGAGAGATGGCTCAGTGGTTAAGCATACTGACTGCTCTTCCAAAAGATCTGGGTTCAATTCCCAACACCTACATGGCAGCTCATAACTGTAACTTCAAGATCTGACACCCTCACACAGACATACATGCAGGCAAACCACCAGTGCACATAAAATAAAAAGAGTAAATTATTTTTAAAAAATTTTAATTAGCCAGGCATAGCAGCACATGCCTTAATCCCATCACTCAGGAAGCAGAGGGAGGTGGATCCATAGAGTAAGTTCCAGGACTAGGCAGAGAAATCCTGTCTAGAAAAACAATAAAACAAACAAGCCTACAAACAAACTAATTAGTTAAACAAAAACATAATGGTCAGGAATTCAAGGCCAGCCTGGGGTATATAAGGCCCTGTTTTAGCTGGCATATGCCTTTAATTCCAATACTCAGGAGGCAGAGGCAAGGGGATCTCTGTGATTCAAAGCCAGGCAGGTCTACAAAGCTAGTCCAAGACAGCCAAGGCTACACAAAGAAACCCTGTCTGAAAAATGCAAAAAAGGAAAAAGGCCCTGTTTTAGAAACCAATCAAAGAAGTAGAATATATATTTATATGATATACAATGATATAATCATATATATAATTATATAATTTATAGTATGTTCTATACAATTAATTAACAATAGTGCCTATCGTCTCTTACCTCCTGGGTACCAGGCATTGTGAGGAATAAGCATAGGACAGGCTGGAATGTCAGTTCTGCTCTTTCACATAGTAACCCAAGGAGCAACACATTGCAACTTTGTCTTTCTGAGTCTCAACTGCAACGGCTGGGTAGCATTCTGCTGAGGTAGAAAAAAAAATGGCGTCCTGTAATTAGCAGTTCTCTAATCGGTAGCTTTCATCTACTCTATTGCTATATAATTTTGATTAGAAAACCCTTCAGTTTCTGTGCGTGTATGTAGTACCGCGATTTGAACCTCATGCCTTAACTAGTTGTGGTGGTGCACGCTTTTAATCCCAGCACTTGGGAGGCAGGGGCAGGAAGATCTCTGTGAGTTCAAGGCTACCCTGGTCTACAAAGGGAGTCCAGGAAAGCTAGGACTACTACACAGAGAAACCCTGTCTCAAAAACCAGCCCACCAACCAACCAAACAAACAAAAAATGAACCTTATGCTTTGCACAGGCTGGACAAATGCTTCAACGTCAATACTATTTGCTTTTATTTTTTATTTTTTGGTTTTTTGAGACAGGGTTTCTCTGTGTAGCATTAGCTGTCTGGGACTTGCACTGAAGACCAGGCTGGCCTTGAACTCACAGCAATCTGCCAGCCTCTGCCTCCCGAACACTGGGATTAAAGGTGTGTGCCACCACAGCTGGCTGTTTTGATTCTTACTCTGTCACTCATGCTGGTTTGAACTTGCTATGTAGCCAAGAATTAGTTCCTTTCTTGAAAGAAACTAAACCGTTTCTGAGGGCTGAACTCTCGGGTTGTCAGGCTTGGTGCCAATTACCTTTACCCACTGAGCCATCCTCTCTCTGGCCCAGGCAAAGTCTTTAATGCCTGATCCTCCTGCCTGCACCTCTAAACTTCTATCATCACAGCTGTAGGTAAACCACTGTGCCCAAAAACCATGGTTATCTTTTAGTTAAATACTCAAGCCTTCGCCCAGCGTGGTGGTGCATGCCTTTAATCCCAGCACTCGGGAGGCAGAGGCAGGTGGATCCCTGTGAGTTCGGGGCCAGCCTGGTCTACAGAGCAAGTCCAGGACAGCCAACGCTACACAAAGAGACACTGTCTCAAAAAATAGAAAATAAATAAATAAATAAATAAACCAAAAACATAGGCTTTCATGACGTGTGCCTTTAACTTCAGCACTTGGGAGGCAGAGGAAGGCAGGTCTCTGAGTTCTAGGCCAGTTTGGTCTAAATAACCCAGCTTTAGTCCAACCAGGAGTCAATAGCAACACATTGTCTCATAAATAAATAAATAAATAGATAAATAAATACTTATTTACTTACATGGACATTATAAATTGTGTCAAACCTTAACTTCAAAGAAATATCCTTGAAGTATTCATAAATACTCAGTCATTGTAATCAAAGTGCTTGCTTTGTGACATATGGTTTAAGCCTCTGAAGGTGTGTGTTACACACGTATATGTCATAATAGACCACTATTGGGAAAACTCTAAAGGGCAGTGAGCAAACATATAGTCACACTAGATAGGGCACCAAGGACAGCTCAAACCAGGGACTCCATTTCAGTTGCACTTAGAGGGCCAGTGTCTCTATTGAGCTTACATTAGCACTGGTGGGAACTTACTTATAGGAGCATGGGTGACCCTGAAACAGCCACAAAGTCCCACTACAGCACGGATGACACAAACTATCAAGAGCTGCCCAGATGGAATTCTCTCTTTAGTCTGCATTCTGCTCCTATTTATTCCAGCACCTTCTTTTTGGAAAAATGGCTTTCATTTATCTATGTGTATGTGTGTGCATGCGTAGGCATGTGTGTGTGTGTGTGTGTGTGTGTGTGTGTGTGTGTGTATGTGTGTGTGTGTTTGGGCCCATGCATTGAAGTCAGAAGACAGCTTTTGGGAGTCACTTCTCTCTAACCTCTGTGTAGACACTGGGGATGAAAGCTAGGTGACCAGCCTTGGTGACAAGCCCCTTCACCCGCTCACTCATTTCTCACAGTTCCTCTGGCACCGTCTGAGACCATGTGCAGCTGGGATAGAATTACACACAGCTGGTCAGCGAGCACAGGAGGGACTAGCTAGAGCCTTAGGTGACAGTCTACCATTTCCATCCCTGAAGAAACATCAGCAGGTCTCCCCTTGTGACTCCCTCGGCTCATCACAAGCGATTGCCTGAGATGGTAAAGTCCGTGCTGTGCCCTGACGGCGTGCCACAGTCACCTGCCCTGGCTGTCTTCCCATCTGACGATTGAGAAGTGCTGGAGAACTGTATCACTGGGGTCACTGCAGGGCAGACCCCCAACCCTATGATTACAATGACTGAATTTTATTTAATTTTATTTTATTTTTGGATTTTTGAGACAGGGTCTCTCTGTGTAGTCCTGGCTCTCCTGACCTCGCTTTGTAGACCAGGCTGGCCTCGAACTTACAGCTATCTGCCTGCCTCTGCCTCCCGAGTGCTGAGATTAAAGGCGTGCACCACCATGCCCAGCTTCAATGACTGACTATTTATGAATGGCAGAGCTTGCTGTCTATAACCTTGCTCAGTCCCCAGACCTCCCACCACGTCCCAAAACAAAAGGTTAACATCACTAAGCAGATATGCACTTCTTAGTGTAACTTCTCAGCGTCTACATAAGAAGCCAGTGCAGGCGCTGAGGACACGGCTACCCAGATGAAGTGTGTGCAAGGCAGCTGTGAGGACTGGAATCCCAGGCATGGTGGCCAACCTACAAACCTTAGCATTCAAGTGGCAGAGAAGGGAGGCAGGGGCAAGCTGACTAGCTGAATTGGTGAGCTCCTGGTTCAGTGAGGGACCCAGAGAGAGAGAGAGAGAAGAGACAGACAGACAGACAGACAGACAAAGACCAACCCATGACTGCTCACCCTGTCAACCTGGAGTCACCACGTCCTCTGTGTGTGTCTAACTGTCTGGGTCCCAACATGTATGTGTGGCTTGGAAGAAGTTTGCCAAATACTTGTTTCACCAATAAAGAAAGGGGAATATACGCAACATGAACTTGTAGCCTCCATATGCATGCACACACATGCACACATACCTGTAAACATGCACACCAACACTCACACATGTAGGCAAGGAGGAGCAGAGGGGAGGAGGAAGAGAAAAGAAGAGAGTTGTGGGCTGAGATTGTGTTCCCGGAACTTAGAAGGCAGAGAAGGAGAACTGTCTAAGATCATCCTGGTCTACTTGGCCAGCTTCAGGCTAGCTAGTGCTGTCCATAGTGAGATGTGTAGCAGCAACAGGCCAGTAATCCCAGCACTTGAGAGGTCCAGGGCCAGCCTGGGTTACATAACAAGACCCTCATCTCAGAAACACAAACAGAAATCTTCCTGGAGACGTACTATGGCGTCATGTTCAACATTGCTTGAACAAAAGGTTTCAAACATGCCAGCTGACAGGTCAGAACCAGCAGAGCATCACTGCCTTCTCCCAGCATCCTGGTACACACCCCCCTCCCCCCCACCCCACCCCACGCACCATGCCTCCTGTTGCTGTGAAAAAATGCTCTGACAATAGCAAACTAAGGGAGAGAGGGCTTATTTTAGCTCACGGCTCAGGATGCAAGTCCATCAAGGCAAAGACATTAAGGCAGCAGGTCCTCGAAGTGGCTGGTCCTGTTGCATCACCAATCAGAAGAGATCGACGCATGAAGCTGCTTACCTCCCCTGTTCCATGCATGCAACCCACAATGTGCTGCCCAGGCTACAATCCAGCCCACAGTCAAGATGGACCCTCCCACATTAATTAATGCATCAAGGTAATCTCACACAGGTTCACCCAGAGGCCCATCTCCCAGGTGATTCTAGAGCCTGTCATGTTGTCAACACCAAGCATCACATGTCACCGAGCTGTTGCCATGACAACAGAGCCCCTTCTACCAGTATTTCAGAACTGCCCTCCTGACTGAGAAGCTGCCATCAATTGTCAGGTCGACCTGCAGTCATCTTCTGTCTCTGTGTGTCCTTTATTTTTCCCCCTAAAGACAGGCTTTCTCTGTGTAGCCCTGGCTGTCCTGGAACTCACTCTGTAGACTAGGCTGGCCTCAAACTCAGAAATCCACCTGCCTCTGCCTCCCGAGTGTGGGGATTAAAGACGTGCGCCACCATCCACCCATCTCTCTCTCTGGGTCTTACTATTTGGGTCCCAAAAATGTGGCATTGAAGTTTCCCAAATACTTTTTTTCCCTTTTATTTTATTTAGTTTTTGTTTTTGTTTTTGTTTTGCAAGCCAGGCTTTCTTTGTGTATCCCTGTCTGCCCTAGAACTCACTCTCTAGAAGAACTCAAGAGATGCACTTGCTTCTACCTCCTGAGTGCTGGGATTGCAGGTGTGCACTGCCACTACCCGGCTATCAAATGCTTTCTTTACCAGTCTGAAGGAAAAGGAGCATACAGAAAAACTGATGGAGCTTCAGAGTGTGAGGTGGCAGAATCAGGAACCAGACTGTGCGCCCTGGGAGAGCTGCTGTGTGCAAAGGAGCGTGCACCAAGTTGGGGGGGGGAGGGTGAGAATATGTCATTAACTGTAATTTCAAACTAACTGCTGACAAAAGAAACAGCCACTGTGTGACCTCATAGAGACTCATCCCCCTAAATGCACAGGTGTAATCCATCACAGGATTGGGTGACCATGTAACCAACTCTTCTGAGATGGGAACCCAAGTCTGGCACAGCAGGATATATCTTGGACAAGTACACTGTAAGAGACAGTGAACTCTCTGGTCAATAGCACACGTCTGTTGGGCTTTGGTGGTAGTTTGATTAGAAATGTCCTCCAAAGGTTCTGGGATTTAGAACCTTGGTACCCACTTGGTGGCATCATTTGGGAGAAATACTTTAGACATGGTCCTACTGGAGAGAATATGTCTTTGAGGGCCAGCTTTGACATGTGTGGTCCTTTGAATAAGAATGGCCCCCTAAAAAAAAAAAAAAAAAAGATGGCCCCCTTCCAAATAAAAAACAAAAACAAAATAAAAAGCCGGGCGTGGTGGCGCTCGCCTTTAATCCCAGAACTCACATACACTCAGGATTCACTGGCTCCTTGCAAAGAAGGAAGAGGAGGAGGAAGAGGAGAGAACAAGTGACCAAGTGCAAGTTTCCTTTATTAATTATAAAGGTATACCATAGGTTGGGTGTGGTGGCACACGCCTTTAACCCCAGCACTCAGGAGGCAGAGGCAGATGGATCGCTGTGAGTTTGAGGCCAGCCTGGTCTACAAAGTGAGTCCAGGACAGCCAAGGGGGGAGCAGGGGAAGAATGGCTCCCTTTGGTTCATGTATTTGAATATTTGTTCCTAAGTTGGTGAACTGTTTGGGAAGGAGATGTGGCCTGGTTGGAGGGGTGTGTCACTTGGGGATGGACTTTGAAGTTTCAAAAACCCATGCCATTCTCAGCTCACTCTCTCTCTGCCTCCTGCTTGGGGGTTTGCTTACGCTGAAGATGTGGTCGATGAAGGACTGCTTCAGTGCATGCATGCCTGACTGCTGCCATGCTCCCAACCGTGGTGGTCACGGATTTACCTGAGGGAACTGCCAACCCCAAATAAACTATTTCCTCTATAAGCCACCATGGTCGTGGTGATTCATCACAGCAACAGAAAAATTACTATGATAGAAGTTGGAGCTTTTTGGAGGAGGAAAGTGGAAGAGACTTTGAGATTTTGGACTAGGAAAACTCTTGAAGGTTGTAAATGTGGGTTAACAGGCCAATCTAGTTGGAACTTGAGGCAGAAGTGGACTACAGGAGCCCAGCTCAAGGCTTTTCAGAGGGAAACAATACTGACAACTGGGCCACATTGTTGTATAGTTTTTTTTTGTTTTTTTGTTTTGTTTTTTTTAGCAAAGAATGTGCCTGCCTCCTGCGCTTGTCCTAAAAATCTGCCTGAGGCTAAACTGAAAAGTAACAGACTACTAAAGTTCCTTGGTTTTTCCAGACAGGGTTTCTCTGTGTAACGTCAGCTGTCCTGAAATTTGCTCTGTAGACCTGCCTTGTCTTAAATTCACTGAGATCCGCCTGCCTCTGCCTCCCAAGTGCTGGGATTAAAGGCCTGCGCCACCGCCACCACCACCTGGCTCGGCAGAGGAGATTTCAATACAGTTTAAGATTGACTCTGTTGTGTGGTAATTATTAGTGATCACTGTTCTGGGGGTCTACAGTGAGAGAACAAGTGGGGCAAAAGGAACATAAAATGTACAGTTTGAGGAGATGGACTCTGAGGAGCCAAGGCCTGAGCTGGAAGAGATAAGGAGAGGCCTGACAAGAAATAAAATAAAGAGCCAGGCGTGGTGGCGCACGCCTTTAGTCCCAGGACTCAGGAGGCAGAGGCAGGTGGATCGCTGTGAGTTTGAGGCCAGCCGGGTCTACAAAGCGAGTTCAGGGCAATCAAGGCTACACAGAGAAACCCTGTCTTGAAAAACCAAAAATGTTAAAAGAAAGGAAGAAAGAAAGAAAGAAAAGAAGAAAAGAAAATGTCCACCAGGCGGCTGGAGAGATGGCTCAGAGCTTAAGAGCACTGACTGCTCCTCCAGAGGTCCTGAGTTCAATTCCCAGCAACCACACGGTGGCTCACAACCATCTATAATGTGATCTGATGCCCTCTTCTGGTCTGCAGGGGTACACACAGGCAGAGCACTGTATACATAATAAATAAATAAATAAATTAATTAATTAATCTTGGGGGAGGGAAGAGCAGCCTGGCCTACAAAGTGAGTCTAGGACAGCCAGGGCTACACAGAGAAACCCTATCTCGAAAAACAAAACAACAAAAAAAGAGCAGCAAGTTCTCTTAACTACTGAGCCTTCTCTATAACACCCAGCACCTTCTTTTAAAATATTATTTTTAAGCCGGGCGTGGTGGCACACGCCTTTAATCGCAGCACTCGGGAGGCAGAGGCAGGCGGATTGCTGTGAGTTCGAGGCCAGCCTGGTCTACAAAGTGAGTCCAGGATGGCCAAGGCTACACTGAGAGACCCTGTCTCGAAAAACCAAAAAAAATATATATATACATTATTTTTATCTTTCTCATTCTTTTTTGTTTGTTTGTTTGTTTTTTTGTTTTTTTCGAGACAGGGTTTCTCTGTGTAGCCTTGGCCATCCTGAACTCACTTTGTAGACCAGGCTGGCCTCGAACTCACAGTGATCCGCCTGCCTCTGCCTCCCGAGTGCTGGGATTAAAGGCGTGTGCCACCACGCCCGGCATCTTTCTCATTCTTACACATTAATGCAGGTGCCCAAGGAATCCACAACCAGGTAAAGAATACCCACTGAAGCTGGAGCCAAGGGAGGCTAGCTGTGAAATGTCCAACATGGTGGAGGCCAGCTGTGAAATGTCCAACATGGTGGAGGCCAGCTGTGAAATGTCCAACATGGTGGAGGCTAGCTGTGAAATGTCCAACATGGTGGGTGTTTGGAACCAAATCTAGCTACTCTACAAAAGCACTGCACTCTTTTTTTTTTTCCCCCCTGATTATTTGAGACATGGTTTCTCTGTGTAGCCTTGGCTGTCCTGGACTCACTTTGTAGACCAGGCTGGCCTCGAACTCACAGAGATCCACCTGCCTCTGCCTCCCGAGTGCTGGGATGAAAGCCAGGGGCCACCACGCCCAGCTCAGACCAGCTTCTTAAACTGAGGACTGTGACCACATGTGAGGTCGTGTAACTCATTATGGGTGAAAACTACAGCAAAAGCAAAAGATGCCAGAACCCACAACCACACAAAAGTAATTCAAAATGAAACTCAGAATGAATATGAGGCACCTGGCAGTATTCCCTCAGAATTCAACAGGCAGCTGCTCCGTAGTGCTGGTTCTGAACACACAACATTCACACTGTGTACTGTGCACACCTTTAATCCTAGCACTAGGGAGGCAGAGGATCACCAAGTTCAAGGCTAGCCTGGTGTACAGAGCAAGTTCCTGGACACAGAGAAACCCTGACTTGAAAAACAAAGCAAACAAACCAACACAACAAAAACAAAAAGAATACTAAAACATCAGATTTGAGACTAGGGTATGCTTTGAGACCTGGTTATTGTGACAGTGCAGACCCACAGAGCACACGGAGGCCCCACCTCTGGCCTTTATACCCTCATGAGTCCAGCCAAGTACAGACAAGCTCCTGTAGGTCCCTGGTGCTGATCAGGGACTGATGACTTCTTTGCCACACTAGTGAATGGATACGCAGCCCTGGGTCTTGGCGATCGCTGGCATCCTCTCCAAGAGCCTGCTGACAGACCCAGGGCTTTGCTTTACTAGATAAACCCCTAAGAGAGCACAGGTTTCAGTTTTTCCTCTGTTGTGGTTCTGAGGTTTTGTCGCTAACAAAATTGGTTGCCAAGCAACCATGTACCTCAGAGCCTCAATGATAAGGAATCGAGAGAGCTGTATTTGGTGTTTTTGAAAATTCTGTGCTACCAAATCCTTTTTCTTTTCTTTCTTTCTTTTCTTTTCTTTTCTTTTTTTTTTTTTTTCCGAGACAGAGTTTCTCTGTGTAGCCTTGGCTGTCCTGGACTTGCTTTGTAGACCAGGCTGGCCTCGAACTCACAGCAATCCATCTGCCTCTGCCTCCTGAGTGCTGGGATTAAAAAAGGTGTTCATGGGCTGGAGAGATGGCTCAGAGGTTAAGAGCACTGACTGCCCTTCCAAAGGTCATGAGTTCAATTCCCAGAGACCACATGTTGGCTTACAACCATCTATAATGAGATATTCGATACATAATAAAAAAATAAGAGCCGGACGTGGTGGCGCACGCCTTTAATCCCAGCACTCGGGAGGCAGAGGCAGAGGCAGGCGGATCGCTGTGAGTTCGAGGCCAGCCTGGTCTACAAAGTGAGTCCAGGATGGCCAAGGCTACACAGAGAAACCCTGTCTCGAAAAACCAAAAAAATAAATAAATAAATAAATAAATAAATAAATCTTTTTTTTTTTGGTTTTTGGAGACAGGATTTCTCTGTGTAGCCTTGGCCATCCTGGACTCACTTTGTAGACCAGGCTGGCCTCGAACTCACAGCGATCCGCCCGCCTCTGCCTCCCGAGTGCTGGGATTAAAGGTGTGTGCCACCACGCCTGGCAAAAAAATAAGTCTTAAAAAAAAAAAGGTGGAGCTGGGCGTGGTGGCGCACGCCTTTAATCCCAGCACTCGGGAGGCAGAGGCAGGCGGATCGCTGTGAGTTCGAGGCCAGCCTGGTCTACAAAGTGAGTCCAGGACGGCCAAGGCTACACAGAGAAACCCTGTCTCGAAAACCAAAAAAAAAAAAAAAAAGGTGTTAAAAAAGGTGTTCGCCACCACACCTGGCTCTTGTTTTCCTTTTAATATTTATTTATTTTATGTACATGAGTGCTCCATCCATGTACACCTGCATGCTAGAAGAGGGTGTCAGATCCCAATATGGATGGTTGCGAGCCACCATGTGGTTGCTGGTTGCTAGGAATTGCAGACAGTGCTCTTAACTGCTGCGCCATCTCTCCAGCCCTTTTTTTTTTTTTTTTTTTTTTTTGATTTTTTGAGCCAGGGTTTCTGTTTTAGTCCTGGACTGGCTCTGTGGACCAGGCTGGCATCGAACTCACAGTGATCCACCTGCTTCCTGAGTGCTGGGATTAAAGGCATGTGCCACCACTCCCAGCTCCTGGACTCACTTTGTAGACCAGCTATAGAGGCATTTTTCAACTGAAGTCCCCTCCTTTCTAATGACTCTAGCTTGTGTCAAGTTGACAAATGACATAAATCAAGTCGACACAAATGTCCTCTTTTGGCCGCAATGGACACGGCATATACATGGTACATAAATACACATACATGCCGTCAAATGCTCATGCCATCTATTATTGTTGTTGTTGTTGTTATTATTATTATTATTATGGCTTTTTTGTTTTTTGGTTTTTTTCTGAGAAAGGGTTTCTCTGTGTAACAGCTCTGGCTGTCCTGGAACTTGCTCTGTAGACCAAACTGGCCTCGAACTCACGGAGATCCGCCTGCCTCTCCCTCCCAAGCGCTGAGATTAAAGGTGTGCGCCACCACAGCCCGGCACAATTTTTTTTTTTTAAGAAGGGTGAAGGTGGGGGTTATATCTATATATCTCAGGGCACTTGAGAAGCCCTGTGTTCAATCACAAAGACAAAGATGGCCACACAACTGCTGAGGAGGCTCGAGCTTTCTCAGTGCTTTCTGTTACTCCTCCACCCTGTCAGACAAGTACAGATACCAGAGGGAAGACCCAAAGGAGAAAGCAGGATGGCTGGGGTGGTTTGAATGACGTGTCCCCCATTAGTCTTGGGCATTTGAATGTCTTGTGCCCAGGTCTCGGAGGCGTGGCTTTAATAAAGGAAGCAAGTCTCTGGGAGCAGGCATTGAGAATTTAAGGAATCATACCATTTCAAGTTAGCTCTCTCTGCATTGTCACTGTGGTCCAAAACAGGGGCGCTCAGCATCCTGTTCCTGCCGACGTGGGTTCGCAGCTCTATCATGGACTCTAAGTCCAAACCCTTCCTTCTATAAATGGCCTTGGTCCTGGGGTTTTATCACAGCAACGGAAAAGTAGCTAACACACAGGGGGCGGGGCTCTTAGAGCTTGTGGGTGGAGCTCTACTTGATCCCCTCCTGTACCTTCTGGGAGCAGTCTGGTTCAACTCTTCTGGAGACACCTTTTGGATCCTAAGCTCATTTCTCCCTCCCGGCCACCTACCTCAGCGTCGTTTCCTTTTGGATGTGTCTGTAGGGGCACACGCATGTGTTCTCAGCAATCGGAGGCAGAGGCAAGTGGATCTCTGTGAGTTTGTGGCCAGCCTGGTCTACAAAGTGAGTCCAGGACAGCCAAGGGTACACACAGAGAAACCCTGTCTCCAAAAACAACAAACAACAACAAACCAAAGCAAACAACAACAAAAAGCCACACACAGATTAATAAACAAAATTTTAAAACTAGAAAAGAAACATTAATATTAGTTGCCCTTGAGACAGTTACTTCTAGCCAGGAAGTGGCGGTGCATGCCTTTAATCCCAGCACTTGGGAGGCAGAGGCAGGTGGATCACTGTGAGTTTGTGGCCATCCTGGTCTACAAAGCGAGTCCAGGACAGCCAAGATAACACAGAGAAACCCTGTCTCGAAAAACCAAAAAAAAAAAAAAAAAAAAAAAAGACAGTTACTTCTTCACACCAATTTGACTAGATTAAGAAAAACCTGGAAGCCAGGTGTGGTGGCCCACCCTTTAATCCCAGCACTCAGGAGGCAGAGGCAGGCCAATTACTGTGAGTTCGAGGACAGCCTGGTCTACAAAGTGAGTCCAGGACAGCCAAAGCTACTCAAAGAAACCCGGTCTTGAAAAACCAAAACAAGAAAAAGAGAGGGCCACAGTCTGTGTAGATGGCATTGTCCAATCAGCTGGAGACAAAGACAGGAACTCTCCTCCCCCTTCCGGAATGGGAACACAATCCCCTTCTTGCCTTGGACATCAGAACCCTGAAACTCTCACTTCAGGTAACCAGAGTTTAAACCAGTACCTCCTCCCTGGGGTTTTCAGGACTCCAGCTTTAGAGTGGGAATCCCTGCCGTGGCTACCATCACCCCACCACCCCACCCCTGCCTCCCTGGTTCAATCTGAGGCCTTTGAACTGTGCAGTATCATACAGTTGGCCTCGTAGGGTCAGGCAGGTTTTTATAGGACTTCTAGACCTCCATAATCAATGACCCATTTCCTCTAATAAATGCCATGTTGTAGGTTTGGGGCATGACTCAGTGATAAAGCATTTGCCTGGCATGCTGAAGACCCTGGAGGCAGTCCATGGCACCAAAAATCCAAATCCAACTAAATCCAATTAGAACCCTCTTATTAAGCCATATCTAGATATTCCTTGAGTTAAAAAAATATATTATATTTTTAATTATAATATTTTTAAATTAATTATAAATATATATTGTATAAATATATATTATATAAATATATATATATTATACTGGCTTTTCAAGACAGCGTTTCTCTGTGTAGTCTTGGCTGTCCTGGACTCTCTTTGTAGACCAGGTTGTCCCCTAACAGCGATCCACCTGCCTCTGCCTCCCCAGTGCTGGGATTAAAGGCGTGTGCCACCACACCTGGCATATTATTCTTCTTGAACCTGAACTTGAGCCTGACTTCAAATAGATCCAGAAGCTGGCACAGAAAAGAGGTGAGCTCAGAGTCACTGCGACCTACAGACATGAGGTGGGGGAAGCTGGCAGGAGTGGAGACTGCCTCCATCCCATGCTCCAGGGGCTGTTTGGAGCTGGGAAGACATCCCTGATAAAAGGTTTTCTTTCTTTGACGTAGCATGTTAGAGCATCCAGGTAGGAGCATTGGGCCAGGGGAATACCAGAACCTGATGGCTATCTGCTTTATAAATTGCTTTTTTTTTTTCCCAACACTGAAAATTCAGTGGTCTGGTCTAGTGGCTCACACGGATATTTCAAGCACCCATGAGGCTGAGGCAGAGAGATTGCCATGAGTTTGAAGTCAGCCTTGGATTTCAGATTGTTCCTGAGTTACAATCTGAGACCCTGTCTCAGAGAAACATGAAACAAAAAACCAGGTATGGTTAGTCAGACTGAGGCAGGAGGGTAGCCACAAGTTATATAGTGAGGCTCTGTCTCACACACACACACAAAAACCAAAGCCCAGAGCAAAATGAAAGCAATACACATACATGGCCAAAATAAAACATGGAATTTGCACCCATTTGCTTTCCCTGATCCTGCATGAAAACAGTGTGCTGGCACACCCCCTCTTCTAGGGTTTGTAGCCTAGCAACCCAGCATCCATTGGGGCAACAACCTCTCAAAACTCCATTCATGCCTCCGGCAGACACTGGCGGAGCTGCTCCCACGTTTGGGATAGACAGGCACTCAGAAATAGAATGGTTGGATGAATGAACAACTGAAAGTAGAGTGAGCAGTGAATGGGACCCCAAAGGAAGGCGCTGGGGACGGGCACAGGAGCGAAGCCGCACAATAGGGGCATGCGTGCATATGTAAACTGAAAAGCGGAAGTCAGTCTTTTTGGGAAAACCAGCCAGGCAAAAGAGAGGGAATTCGTTCAGGAAGGTCTTGAAAGAAGATCAAGAGTTCTGCTACCACGAGAAAAAAACAGGGCACAGGCAGGCATGGCAGCACCCGACTATTAATCCCAGCACTTGGGAGGCTAAAGCAGGAAGAGGGTTAGTTCAGAGCCAGCTTGGACTACGCAGTAATTTTAATTTTATTTATTTATTTATTTTGGTTTTTTGAGACAGGATTTCTCTGTGTAATAGCCCTGGCTGTCCTGGAACTCTCTTTGTAGACGAGGCTGGCCTTGAACTCCTGGAGATCCACCTGCCTCTGCCTCCCAAGTGCTGGAATTAAAGGAGTGTGTCATCATTAAATATTGAGAACAGTTAACTGGGGGACAGGTTAAAAGGTTACTGGAGGTCTGGATGGCTCAGAGGTTAAGAGCAGTGTCTGCTCTTCCAGAGATCCTGAGTTCTCTTCCTAGAAACCTCATGGTGGCTCACAACCATCTGTAATGGGATCTAATGCCCTCTTCTGGGTATGTATGAAGACAGGTTACCCATATACATTAAAATAAATTAATTAGGGCTGGAGAGATGGCTCAGCAGTTAAGAGCACTGCCTGCTTTGTCCAAAGGACCCGGGTTCAATTCCCAGCACCCACATGGCATCTCACAGCTGTCTGTAACTCCAAGATCTGATACCCTCATACCAATGCATATAAATTAAAATTAAATAAAAAATATTTTAAAAAAATAAATTAGTTTTTTACAAAGTTACTGGGGCTGGCAAGATGACTCAGTGGTAAAGGCATATGCCACCAAGCTGATAAAGGCCACTCTAGTAGTACTAGAAGGAGAAGGAGGCCTCACAGGCTATCTTCTGACTTCCACATACACACTATGGGATGCACGGCTTCAGAAGTGTGCATGGGTAAGGCAGGCATGGTGGTGCACACCTTTAATCCCAGCAATCGGGAGGCAGAGGCAGGTGGATCGCTGTGAGTTTGAGGCCAGCCTGGTCTACAAAGCAAGTCCAGAATAGCCAAGGCTACACAGAGAAACCCTGTCTGAAAAAAAATGCATTATGCATGCACTCATGCACACAAACAAAATAAACATACAAATACTTGTAATATTAGAAAAAGAAAAAAAGTGTTCGCTGATTTGGAGGAGGCCTCTCAGGGCCCAGGATGAAATATCCCTGCAAAGACTCCTAAATTCAGCCCCACGGTGGTGGCAGTGGTGGTGACAGTAGCAGCCCGTAGCAGTGCAGGGCATTGATCCCAGCACTCTAGTAATGAAGTTTGAGAACCTGAGAGATTGGTCAATGCTAATGTACATGCTGCCATTGCAAAGCACTTGAGTTTGGTTTTCACTGTGCACATTAGGTGGCTACCACCTGCCTGAAATCCCAGCTCCAGTTTCTGTGAGCACTTGCCGTAATATGCACAAACCTACATGCATACACATAATTAAAAATAAACGTGATGGCGTACGCCTTTAATGCCAGCACTCAGGAGGCAGAGGCAGGCTGATCCCTGTGAGTTCGAGGCCAGCCTGGTCTACATAAACTAGTTCTTCTATCCAAAACCGGCTGAAGGAAGAAGGAAGCCTTAGCTGCAATGTGGGATTCTTTGTCCTTAACTAAATTTCTCCTTTACTCGGTCCTGTGCCTGTTCCCTGCCCCAGGGAAGATTCCCTGGCTCTCCTAAAGTTGGCTGTTGGATGCAAGTCTGAATTGCTATCAGTACAAGAAGAACCAAACACCCTCACAACCCCCTCACTGGGACAAACATGTAGAAACTGGTGAGAACAGAGCATGGAGCTGAAGTTCTCTGATAATGTCTTTCTTTCTTTCTTTCTTTCTTTCTTTCTTTCTTTCTTTCTTTCTTTCTTTTCTGATAATTTCTCAAGCCTCTGATTAAGTGACCAGAACAGAACAGCCTGGCGAAGCAGCAAATGCCTGTAACCTCAGGACTAAAGGCTAAAGGCAGAAGGACCACTGTGAATTTAAGACCTCCCATCAAAACAAAACACCGTCCCTCCCCCAACAACAAACAAACCAAATCTCTTAAGCTGTTGGAACCGGTGCTGGCTTCATAGTCATTCAGAAGCAACTTCACAGTAGCTAGAGATGTGGCTCCGTGGTGGAGCACTCACCGAGCTTGGGGCGGATGGTGGAAGCAGGTGTCCAGGGTTCATACCCCGCCCTACAAAAGAGAAGGAGGAGGGAGTGGAAGAGACGCAGGGAAGCATCAATCATAAACCCGTGTGAAACAATAGAGTCTGGTAGACTGGTAAAAAACCCAGTTAGGTCCCGACGGCACAGGGCACGCTGCCACAGTTTAACCCAGTGGTTCCCCTAGCCACAGCTGCTATGCCAGATGGAGTATCTTTTGTGGCTCTGATGTAGCTACCAGGAAGGCGACTTGATGCAACTGACTTTCATCTGTGATGGGTGGCAGGCCACATTCCCTTCCGTGTCTCAAGACTAGCTTCCTAGCGTTCTCTCATAATCTACCCCGTGGCCAGCAGACCTGGTGGCACATGGGGCGGCAGACATAGGTGTCCAGTGTACAGGCGATTCAGCTGGCCTGCCTTCAGGGTCCTAGCAGGTGCCTGTGTGATATAAGAACACTCCTCTCCCCTCCCCTCCCCCTCCCACTCCCCTCCCCGCCCCCGCCCCCCAGTTCACCCCAGCTTTCTCTCAGTTCCCATTGTTTCTCTCTTTCTCTCCCTCTCTCTGCCCATTCACTGTCTTTACCCCTTCCCCAGGCCCTCCCTCACTCATCCCTTCCACCAGTACCCAATAAACTTCCTTATAGCAGATCTGTTTAAAGGTGCATAATTCCTCACAGGGGTACACCTTGGGATGTCCACCCAGCCACCACCCCATCATCTTTTTGTTTTTGTTTTTTTGTTTCAAGACAGGGTTTCTCTGTGTACCCTTGGCTGTCCTGGACTCACTTTGTAGACCAGGCTGGCCTCGAACTCACAGCAATCCACTTGCCTCTGCCTCCCGAGCACTGGGATTAAAGGCGTGCGCCACCACGCCTGGCTCACATCATCTTTATAACTCATAATAATAGGTAAATCTCAGTGAGTTAGAACCTAACCTGGTCTACATAGTAAATTCCAGCTAACCAGGGCTACACTGTAAGAGCCTGTCTCAACAACAACAACAAAAAACCACCATAAAACAATATATACCATGGGAAGGGTGTAGTTTTGTTGTAGCAAGCATACCTAGAGTTTGCTCTGGAGCAAAATAACAAATAAGAATCTTTATTTGACACTTGGGGCGCAAAGACAGGTGGATCACTGTGAGTTCAAGGCCAGCCTGGTCTACAAAGTGAGTCTAGGACAGCCAAGGCTACACAGGGAAACCCTGTCTCGGGGGCGGGGAAAGCACTACTTCTGGGAGATATCGATTTTACCCTAAAGCATACTGAAGCTGACTGAACATTAGAGTCCATGCTGACAGAATGACTCAACAGATAAAGGCCCCTGCTACCACGCCTGAAGATCTGGGTTCAGCCAGGTGCTCAACACCTAGGACCCCACATGGGAAGAGAACTGGCCCCGGAAAGCTGTCCCCCTAACTTCCACAGATGAACCAACGGCAGGCAACTACCTGCCCACACACTCTAGGGTGTGCTCACACACACATAATAAATGTAGCCACGCAGTGGTGGCGCACGCCGCCTTTAACGCCAGCACTCGGGAGGCAGAGGCAGGTGGCTCTCTGAGTTCTAGGCCACCTTGGTCTAAGTGAGTTCCAGGACAGCCAGGGCTACATAGAGAAACCCTGTCTCGAAAAGCAAAAACAAACAAACAATGTAAAGGCACAGAGAAGGTGCACCATTACAGTCCCCTGACCAGGCCTCTAAATGCCCACAAGCAGTCAGCTGTTGCTCATAAACACCTCTGTCTGTTATTCTAGCCATGATTTGTTCACCCTGTTGCAATTTAAGCAGGATAGAGTTCTTCTTTTTTTTTTTTTTTTGGTTTTTCGAGACAGGGTTTCTCTGTGTACCCTTGGCTGTCCTGGACTCACTTTGTAGACCAGGCTGGCTTCGAACTCACAGCGATCCGCCTGCCTCTGCCTCCCGAGTGCTGGGATTAAAGGCATGCGCCAACGACGCCCGGCTCTTCTTTTTGTTTCTTTTTGGTTTTTTTTGAGACAGGGTTTCTCTGTGTACTCTTGGCTGTCCTGGACTCACTTTGTAGACCAGGCTGGCCTCGAACTCACATCAATCCACCTGTCTCTGCCTCCTGAGTGCTGGGATTGAAAGCGTGCGCCACCACTGCCATTTCTAATGTTTCTGAGTCCACAGTGGCCATGCTTTGTTGAGGCTGTGTTAATTTCCCACAATTTTTGTTTTAATTTACGTCTCTGGCTCCTGAGTGCTGGGACTGCAGCCACGTGCTGGCACGCCCACTCTCTGTGGCGCTGAGCATTGAGGCCAGGGCTTCACGCATGCTAGGCAAGCAGGCTATAAAATGAGCTGCACTCCTCAGGCCTGTGTTCAGGTCCTCCCCGTTCACTGTTGGATATGAACGTTCCAGAAGGAGCTACACAGAAGCTTCTGCATTCTCATCGCTTTTCTGCTCCCGTTGTTCTAAAACAACTCAAGTTGGTAATTGGTGCAAATTGTCCCAGTCAATTAGAATGGCTTCCTTATTAACTAATGGAAAAGTACCAGATATCCAGATCCCAATTCAAAGGAACCATAGTCATGCCACTTAATACTAGGAAATACACCACAGTGGGCAGCGAAAACGTCTCATCAGAGCTCTATGTTGTAGAAGAACGAAACCAAAGACGCTTATGTTTGCCACAGGAGCTCCTCTTCCCAAACCTTTGCACAGCTTCACTGGACATAACACGGTTTTGTTTTGTTTGGCATTGTGGGAGACTGCACCAACGGGCTTGCCCATGCTAAGCAAAGGCTGTACTACTGAGCCCCACGCCCGCCCCCTGCATGACATATTGATATACTGATGGCTGTATAGATGGGTGTCTATACCGTGCTGTGTAAGACAAGTGACCCCCTTTCTAGAGTCTTCCAAAACCTGAGGGCAGAACGGAGTTTCCTACATTCCTCCCTTCTCAGGCCAGCTGCTTCTGGGTGATGAGCCCACAGGAACAGGAAGTTATGTGCATATAGACTCACCGCTGCCATTCCTCTGCTGTGAAATTATTATTATTATTATTATTATTATTATTATTATTATTATTATTTTGGATTACGTGCATTTGGTGTGCAGGCTTCCAAAAGTTTGTGAGGACACCAGAAGAAGCAGTTGACAGTAGGTCACATCCTAACCAGAACACATGTTGATTCCAGCTGCCTCATCCATGAGGGAATGGGTCCTGTGTTGGTAGTTTACCAACAATTGGCCACCTGGTTCCCCTGGAGTATGACGGCTTTAGGTGGTAGGTGAAGTCAATTGTGGAGAGATGGCTAAGTGGTTTTAACAGCACCAGCTACTCTTGCAAAAGACCCTGGTTCAGTTCTTAGCACCCACACTTCATGGCTCACAACATGTGGAACTCTAGTCCCAGGAGTGCCAGTGTCATCTTCTTACCTCCAAGAGCACTGCATGTACATGGCGCACAGACCTACCAGCCTCTGCCTTTCCAGTGCTGGAACTTTTGGAAGCATAACACCTGGCAAAAATCTACAGTTCTTGACTACCTAGATTAAACACATACACAGAGACAGAGAGAGAGACACACATTCTGTCTTTTTTTTTTTTAGGTTTTTCAAGACAGGGTTTCTCTGTGTAGCCTTAGCTGTCCTGGACACACTTTGTAGACCAGGCTGGCCTCGAACTCACAGCGATTCGCCTGCCTTTGCCTCCCGAGCGCTGGGATTAAAGGCGTGTGCCACCACAGCCTGGCCCACACATTCTGTCTTTATAAATGAATAAAAAAATATATAAAATAGCTAGAGCAGAGGGAATTGTTCAGTAGCTTTCAAAAAGCACCAAACACCAGGCATGGTGGCACATGCCTTTAATCCCAGCACTCAGAAGGCAGAGGCAGGTGGATGGATTGCTGTGAGCTTAAGGCCAGCCTGGTCTACAGAGTGAGTCTAGGACAGAGAAACCCTGTCTCAAATAAATAAATAAATAAATAAAGCAAGCCAGGCCTGGTGGTCAGTTCCTTTAAACTCAGCATTCATAAGGCAGAGAAAGGTGACTCTCCCTAGTGAATTCCAGGCTAGTCAGTGCCACTTAGTCTCAAAACAAAGATGTCCTCTGACCTCAAAGTTATTGTAGTGGAACACACACATGAACAAATGTAATACACACACACACACACACACACACACACACACACACACACACACAGAGGGTAATTTTTTTTTCTTAAGTTTGGAGAAAAAGCCAGGCATGGTGGCATATGCCTTTTTTTTTTTTTTTTTTTTTTTTTTTTTTTTTTTTTCTGGTTTTTCAAGACAGGGTTTCTCTGTGTAGCCTTGGCCATCCTGGACTCACTTTGTAGACCAGGCTGGCTTTGAACTCACAGCGATCCGCCTGCCTCTGCCTCCCGAGTGCTGGGATTAAAGGCGTGCGCCACCACGCCCGGCTGTGGCATATGCCTTTAATCCCAGCGTTTAGGAGGCAGAAGCAGGTGGATCACTGTAAGTTCAAAGCCAGTCTGGTCTACAAGTGTGAGTCCAGGACAGCCAGGGCTACACAGAGAAACTCTGTTTTGGAAAACCAAAACCAAGCCAAACCAAACCAAAAAGTTCGGAGAAAACACAAAGAAAAAATCCAGAAGACATCCTCCCAGTCAGCTCACTCCCCCGGGTCATCCCACTTTAGGGTACAAACACCCTTTTCGTTTGTTTTTCCAGACATGGTTTCTCTGTGTGTAGCCTTCCTGTCCTGGGCTGGCTTTGTAGACCAGGCTGGCCTCGAACTCACAGAGAAATGCCTCCCTCTGTCTCCCAAGTTCTGGAACTAAAGGCATGCACCACCACTGCCCGGCTGGTTTTTCCTTCTTTGATGGACTTATTTTCTCTCTCTCTCTCTCTCTCTCTCTCTCTCTCTCTTTTTTTTTTTTTTTTTTTTTTTGGTTTTTCGAGACAGGGTTTCTCTGTGTAGCCTTGGCCATCCTGGACTCACTTTGTAGACCAAGCTGGCCTCGAACTCACAGCGATCCGCCTACCTCTGCCTCCTGAGTGCCGGGATTAAAGGCTTGCGCCACCACTGCGACTCTAGTTCAGCTCCCACCTAACCTGGCCACTTCAGTCTCCAGCTAGTTGCTTTAATTAAGCCCTTTTCCACCAGCTTTGCGGTCCACAACTGGTTCCAAAGTCCACTTGGCCATCTGACGGCACAGAAAACACCGCTTGCTGATACTACTTAAATCTTTCTTGATTCCTGTCTGAGAAGTTCATGTACCTGATAAAGAGATAAGATCTCTCCCTTCCCCATCCCTCCATCTTTATTACAACTTTGTTGTTGCTGCTGTTTAATGTACTAAGCTTATAAAGAAAGATTTCTAAAGAAACAATGAGACTTTCATCAGAACACAGCAATCATTCCGGACGTAAACTGAAATATGAAGTCAGAGATTTGTTTCACAATGCCGGGGAAGGGCAGCGGGGGGGGGTGGGGGGGTGGGCGGGAGATGGACAAAACCAGATTATCTGGAGCGGACGGTTTATCTAGGTAATGCGCAACGGGCTGTATCAGGGGGTGGGGGGGGGGCACGACACGAACATTTGGATCATGACTTTGGTTCATGTTCGAAATTCTTTCTAATCCAAGTCAACAGAAAGGCGCAGACGAACCACTGGCTCTGTCGCAACTCTCCTCACCGACAGGAACTCTTTGTATCGGACTGTAAGGTTTCGGTACAACAGGAACAATTTCGGGAGGGCGTGCTGTTCTTTTGGAGTGCGACCCGAGCGCTAAACCTTTCCGATTCCCAAGCAGGGGTAGAGAGTGACTCGGCTGCGAGCGACCGGCAGGCAGCCTGGCCACCTCGGTGCGAACCCAAGGGTTAGAAGGCAGCTCCTGAGGGCGGAGCTCAGCCCTCGGCTCACTCGGCACGTGCAGCCCTGGGGCTCTGCTGCTCGTCCTCCCTGCCCCCACCCAGGGCACGTGACCAGCGTCCCTGGACCGACCGAGTACGCGCACTGGCATGCAGCGAAGCTAGGGCGCGCGCGCACCAGGTTCAAGCGGAGCTCTCTGACCTGGGTGCGCCGCGGCGGGGTGGCGGGCGGGCGGGGAGCGGGGGGTGGGGGACCTCGGGCACCGTGAGAGGCGCAGGGTGTGGGATGGCTGCTCTCTCTCAACTCCCCCCCGCACCCCCTCCCCCGCTAGGATTGAAAGGGAGGGACCGTGCCTACTCAGGTATTGGGTGTGGCCAGACTCAGCCGGGGCTCAGGGCTGAAGGCCCTGCTCTGCGGAAGTAGCCCGAGCCACCGCCTTTGTGTTTGTCACTCGTGTGGACAGAACCCGCCCGGGTCCCTGTTTACGTTCGGGTTCCCCTCTTCTTGGTCAACTCTCCCCTGCTACCCACAACAAGCCGCTCATACCCTCTGGAGTGCCGCACGGTCCCTCCTACAGTTCCTGCACTGGGCGGGGTAGATGCCCTTAGAGCATACACACCACACAAACGCACACAAAGTATTTTTTCTTTTTCATTTCAAAATCGATGCATTATTGAGTGTAGTGGCTCAACCCTATATTAATCCCAGCGCTTAGCTGAGAGTTCGGAACTAGCCTGGGTTCTTTAAAGAGTTCCGGACCACCAGCCGGGAAAGGACTAAGACACAGCCAGAACCAGACAAAAGAAAAGAAAAGAAAGAAAGACAAAACAAAACAAAAAAACACCGATGTGGACCCAGCCACCACTGCGTCTGCGTTCCCTCTTGTGCCGCCTCCAGCAATGGCGTCCGTGTACCGACTCAGGCCAAGGCACTAGCGGGACACAGGTGTAGCTATTGGGCCCATCTGCAGCTATGAGCTGTGAGCTAGCTTGCGCTGCAGTGTCTCAGGCTTTGAGCCCGCAACCTTGCACCCACTTGCAGATGAGGGTCCAGGACGTCAGAACGAACGATGAGATGGTGGTGTTGGGGGAACAGTACTTAAGCGGAGTTGAAGATGGCTGTTGCAGAGCCCTAGGGCCAATGGGGCGGGGCGGGGCAGTTGAGTCATTCCCCCCGCCAACCACTGGCTCCTGAGTTCCCCTCCTCCCCAACTCCTACAACCCGGAGCTCCAGTGATCTAGTGATTGAAAGCACCCAGCTTGGTTTTATGGGACATCCATGCTGACGCCCCTCAACCAGTGACCTCCTGAGACTTGGGCTTCCTGTTCTGTGTAAAGGGAGTGGCGCTTTAAAACAGAGCCTTGGGCTTGGCACCTGCAACGGTTCAACAGAAAAATCCTAGTCCTTGGGCTGCTTGCTTCTGAGGGGAATGAACATGCTACAGTCGCAGTGAGCATCCTGTATTTAGACCCGCTCAATCAGGGCGGATAATGCTTTTTCAAGCAATTGAGACGTCTGGCACCACACCTGGCCAGAGAAGTAGCCAAGATGAAGGCAAAGCCAATAAAAGAGTGGACACTCTGTGGGATCAGGTGTCACCACTCAAGTGGGTGCCGAAAGATGCCAAAAACCCCAGCCTGTCCAGGCCCCTTGTAGGTCAGAGTCCAGAAAGCAACATCCTTCTTTCAAAACAAGGTTTCTCTGTGTAGCCCGGGCTGTCCTGGAACTCACTCTAAACCAGACTGGCCTTGAACTCAGAGATCCACCTGCCTCTACTTTCCAAGTGTGGCTGGGATTAAAGGCATGTGCCACTACTGCCGACCAAACTCTCCTTAAAAAATAAATTTTTGGTTTTTCCAGACAGGGTTTCTCTGTGTAGCCTCAGCTGTCCTGGACTCACTTTGTAGACCAAGTTGGTCTTGAACTCACAGCGATCCGACTGCCTCTGCTTCCCAAGTGCTGGGATTAAAGGCGTGCGCCACCATGTGCCGCTAAAAATAAATTTTTGATAATGTATTATATCTATGTTCATAGGTGTGGGGCCATGGACATCCTAGAGGTCAGAAGTCAACATATGTGCATGAGTTCTCCCCCTTCACCAAGGGCATCTCAGGGATTGAATTTAATCAATTAGGCTTGGTTGCAAATGCTTTTCCCCTCTGAGCCACCTGGCGGGCTCAGAGCCCAGAATCTATAGGCACTGCTTTGTACTTAAAATTTTGTCCCCTAACTCCATTGTGGTGCCAAACATCAAACCCAGAGCCCTCCTGCATGCTTACATAATTTTTGTTTTTGTTTATTTTTGGTTTTTTGGTTTTTTGGAGACAGGGTTTCTCTGTGTAACAGCTCTGGCTGTCCTGGAACTAGCTCTGTAGTCCAGGCTGGCCTGGAACTCACCTGGAATCTCCTGCCTCTGGCTCCCAAGTGCTGGCTTTAAAGGTGTTTGCCACCACTGCCCGGTTTGTTTTTGTTTTTTGAAACAGTGTTTCACTGTGTAGCCCTGCCTGGCCTGGACCTTACTACAAAGACCTTAGATAAATAAGGCAATCACGGGATTCGCCTGTAATCATATTTTTTCTTTTTCTTTTTTTTAGTTTTTGAGACAGGGTCTCTCTGTGTAGCCTTGCTTTTCTAGACTCAGTCTTTAGATGAGACTGGCCTTGGACTCAGAGGCATCTGCCTACCTCTGCCTCCTGGAGTGCTGGGATTACAGGTGTGTGCCACCGCACCAGTTTTATAATCCTATTTCTATCTATCTATCTATTTATTTATTTATTATACAATGTTGTGTCTGCATATACACCTGCAGGCCAGAAGAGGATCACATTATAGATGGTTGTGAGCCACCACATGGTTGCTGGGAATTGAACTCAGGACCTCTGGAAGTGCAGTCAGTACTCTCAAACTCTGAGCCATCTCTCCAGCCCCCGTAATCCTATTTCTTATAAGGCAGAGGAAAGAGGTTCAATGGAAGTTCCAGGTCAATCATGTCTACGTAGCAAGACGGTCTCAATTAATAATTTGAATAACTCAAATAGCATTAAAGGCTTCTTGGGTTTTCTCCATGGCTTTACCCCAGCTGTGGAGAGGCAAGTAGGGTGTCTATCTGTCCAGTCAGTGGAAATTTTGTTTTCTGTTCCTGAATGCTCTCAGCAAAGCCGAGGGAATTAACTTTCAGCAAGAGAGGGCAGACTGGCCATTTGGTAGATTAAGCCAAGCCCAGCTGACTATGGCGTTGACTACAGGTTTTCATCCTGCTCTGTTGAGTACTTAGGATCTGAGCGCTGGGCGCTGACAGCTCTTCCTGAGAACCAAGGTTCAATTCTTTACACCCACCTGGCAGCTCACAATTATCTGTAACTCTAGCTCTGTGAGTCTAATGCCCTCTTCTGGCCTCCAAAGGTACCGGACACACAGCACAGATAACATACGCAGGCAAAAAACATGCACACACATAAAACACAAAGTGTGATGGGTGAGGTTTATGGCCCTATGGGTAAAGCAACTGGCACTTAAAGCCAAGGATAGGGATTGGGACCCCAGAACATATGAAAAGCTGTACTTCTGTTGTTCCCAAAGTGAGGTGGGAGAATCCCTTCAGGTTCCAGGGCCACCAGCCTGGTTCCCTGTTAGGGGATGAGACGGCATCTCAAACAAGGTAGTTCTCCTGTGGCTACCCACACAGGCAGACACTCCCACACACAGGCATACACTCAAACTTAGACACACACTCACCCACGTACACACATGCATATACTCTCTCTCTCACACACACAGAGGCACACACACACAGAGGCACATCACACACACACAGGCAAACACTCAAAGATACAAAAACAAGTAGTGGTGGCCAAGTGTCTTGATATTTCCAGCACTTCCCACACAGATGTCTGGACATTCTAGAAGTTAATGGATCATCAGCTCGCCCATGGTCCAATCCCCACTCCTACCACCCTTGAGCTTTCCTCGGGTCTTTTTAGGGACCACTATGAACCCCTAGATCACCACTGCAGTTTAATCCATTCCTAGTGGGAAAGATTAAGCTTTGTCACAGGTGGAAGCAGTCTTGGCGGGCTTTACCCTTGGGGCACCCCATGAATACCTTGTGACAGACTGAGTGGAGCCATCCTGGGCCTGGAATTCAGGAAGCAGACCTGGGAACCCACCTGGGCTATTGTTTTTCTAATGGACCCTCAACTGGAGAAGGAGACCGCCCTTCCCACGTGACTCAGGGAGGTGGGGAGGAGAGAACAACAGGTTCAGCCCGGGCTTGAGCATGTGGAGCAGCGAACAGGCTGGACCAGCACGCGGGCCAGAGAGACACCTAAGGTCCCGTCCTGTGGAACGGATACCGGAAGTTTCACTCTTTTGTCCCTTTAACCTTTTTTCCTTCTTGTGTAAGCTAGTTGGGTTGTATAATAAAGTTTAATTGTTAAAAAACAGAGCCAACAATTCCTTCTCTGATTCCCTGCAAATAAAAATTCCATCTTAAAAATAAAAAATAAAAAGCCGGGCGTGGTGGTACATGCCTTTAATCCGAGCACTCAGAGGTAGTGGCAGGTGGATCCCTGTGAGTTTGAGGTGAGCCTGGTCTAAAAAGCAGTCCAGGAGAGCCAGGGATACACACAGAGGAAACTGTCCCCCAAAACAATAACAAATTAGAGGGCAGGAGAGATGGCTCAGAAGATAAGAGCACTCACTGGCTGCTCTTCCAAAGGTCCTGAGTTCAACTCCCAGCAACCACATGATGGCTCACAACCATCTATAATGAGACCTGGTGCCCTCTTCTGGCCTGCAGATGTACATGTAGACTGAACACTCTGTACAAGGTAAATAAATAAAAATTTAAAAAGATTTATTTATTTTATGTAGATGAGTGCTTATCTGCATGGCTGTGAGCCACCATGTGGTTGCTGGGAATTGAACTCAAGACCTCTGGAAGGGCAGGCAGTGCTTTTGTTGTTGTTGTTGTTGTTTTGGTTTTTCAAGACAGAATTTCTCAGTGGGCGGGCACATTTCTCCAGCCCAATAAATAAAAAAATCTTTCTTTTTTTTTTTTTTTTTTTTGCCACCATGTGTACTTTATTAAGTCCCCAGTGGTCAGATGTGTGAGGGTAACATTTGCAAATGCATAGGGCCAAGGCCTCAGGCTAGGGAGAGGGCCAGATGTGGACAGTGGAACACGGGGCGGGATCAGAATCCAGAATGTGGTTTCTTTGTGAAAAGGCTGGAAAGCCTGCCACAGAGGTGGTGGGGACAATGGCGATGCAGATAATGACCATAGTGATGCTGAAGATCAGGGAGCTGATGGTCAGGCACTTGGCAGTGGAGATGTAGGCTTAGGCTCCAGTCACATCGTCCACGATATTCCTGTCCCTGGACTTCACAGATAGGACAGGCAATGAAACCCAGGCAGCAGAAGTTCAAGAAGAGTGCGTTGCTGGGCAGTGGTGATGCACGCCTTTAATCCCAGCACTCGGGAGGCAGAGGCAGGTGGATCACTGTGAGTTCGAGGCCAGCCTGTCTACAAAGTGAGTCCAGGACAGCCAAGGCTACACAGAGAGACCCTGTCTCAAAAAACAAAAAACAAAACAAAACAAGAGAGTGTGTTAGAGAGGACCAGACCACGTGGTTGGGCACAGAGACCTCTCTGGGCATATTTCTCACGACAGCTGAGTTGTGGGGTTCTCCCAGCTCAGTCACCCCATGCTCCTCTTTGATTGTCTCATAGCTTGGAGGAATTCTGGCATTGAGGGTCAAGAAGACTTGGGAGGGTTGGAGAGATGGCTTCGCTGCACGAAGAAACTCTGTCTCAAAAAACCAACCAAGGGCTGGAGAGATGGCTTAGAGGTTAAGAGCACTGGCCGCTCTTCCAGAGGTCCTGAGTTCAATTCCCAGCAACCACATGTTGGCTCACAACCATCTATAATGTGATCTAATGTGGACTGTATACATAATAAATAAATCTAAAAAAAAAAAAAAAAAAAAAAAAAAAAACCAACCAAACCTTGGAAGCTGGTGAAATGGCTCATTCAATAAAGTGTTTCTTGGGCTGGAGAGCTGGCTCAGGGGTTAAAAACACTGACTGCTCTTGCAGAGGTGGAGTTCAATTCCCAGGAAATGGCTCATAACCATCTATAATGGGATCTGGTGCCCTCTTCTGGTCTGCAGGTGTACATACAGGTAGAACACTACACATAATAAGTAAACAAATTTTTTTTCTTTTTCTTTTTTTTTAAAAAGGCTTCTTGCTCAAGCTTGAAGAGTTCACATAAAATAGCCAGACATGGCCAGTCCATAACCACAGCCCAGGGAAGATGGACACAGGAAGATTCTATCATCTGCTGGCCAGCTAGTGTAGCTGAATAGGTGAGAGACCCTGCCTCAAAAATAAGGTGGAGAGGGGTGGAGTGATGGCTCAGCGGTTAAGAGCACTGACTGCTCTTCCAGAGGTCCTGAGTTCAATTCCCAGCAACCACATGGTGGCTTACAACCATCTATAGTGTGATCTGGTGCCTTCTTCTGGTGTGCAGGCATACATGCAGGCAGAACACTGTATATATAATAAATCTTTAAAAGAAAAAAAAGGTGGAGAGGGCTGGAGAGATGGCTCAGAGGTTAAGAGCACTGTCTCTTTTTCCAAAGGTCCTGAGTTCAATTCCCAGCAACCACATGGCAGCTCACAACCATCTATAATGAGATCTGGTGCCCTCTGCTGGCAGGCAGACACACATGGAGGCAGGTACTGTATAAATAATAAATAAAATCTTTAAAAAAGGGGGGGGGGCTGGAGAGTTGGTTCGGTGGTTAAGAGCACCGTTTGCTCTTCCAAAGGTCCCGGGTTCAATTCCCAGCACCCACATGGCAGCTCACAACTGTCTGTAACTCCAAGATCTGACACCTTCACACCAATGTACATAAATTTAAAATTTGAATAAAAATATTAAAAAGAAATAAGGTGGCGATCTATAGAGGAAGACGTCTGATGTCAACATCTGGCAAGTGGCTCTGGACCAAAATGGAGTCTTTTCTTTTCTCTTTTTGGTTTTTCGAGAAAGTGTTTCTCTGTGCAGCCTTGGCTGTCCTAGACTCACTTTGTAGACCAGGCTGGCCTTGAACTCACAGCGATCCACCTGCCTTTGCCTCCTGAGTGCTGGGACTAAAGGCGTGTGCCACCACTGCCCTTCTCTTTTTATTTTCATTAGTGCCACCTTAGGCTTCAAATATGCAACAACTCCCAGGGATGGTGAGGCAGGAGGATAAAGAATTTGAGCCAATTTTCTTAAGGGGAAAAGGGGGGAGGGGGATGGGCAGCAGTTAATACAGAGACCTATAACTGATCAAGGTACTGAGAATAGGTGACAGTTGAGTACTCAACACTAAAAGGGACGTCGTTTCAACATCCCCACCATCACCATCACCTCCAAAGCTGAGGGTGCACCCTGGAAGGAGCAGAGGAGTGCTGTGAGATGGTCTCTTGTGGACATGAACTCATGAACTCAGCACGGTTCACCTGCCCACGTCAAACCATCAAGATCAGTCAGCAATCTAGGAGGCAGTGTTAGGTGGACTAAGTGGGCTGAAAAATGAGAGGAGAGATGACAGCTCAGTGGTTAGGGACACTTGCTGCTCTTCCAGGTGACCTGAGTTTTGTTCTCAGCACTCACATGGTGGCTCAAAACCCTCTGTAACTGAAGAGTCAGGATCTGACCCTTCTTCCAGCCTCTGCAGGCAGCAGACACGCATGTGGTCCATATACATTATTTTTTTGGTATAGTGGAGGTGGTTTCTAGATAGTTTCTCTGTGTAGCCTTGGTTGTCCTGGACTTGCTTTGTAGACCAGGCTGGCCTCGAACCCACAGTTCCCAGGACTCACTCTGTTCCCAGAGTGCTGGGGAAAAGATGTGTGCCACCACGCCCCGGCTATATATCCTTGCATGTAAACCACTTATATACGTGAAATACCTTGTTTTAAAATTTTTTTTTAGCCGGGCGTGGTGGAGCATGCCTTTAATCCCAGAACTCGGGAAGCAGAGCCAGGTGGACTGCTGTGAGTTTGAGGCCAGCCTGGTCTACAAAACCAGTCTAGGATAGCGAAGGCCAAACAGGGAAACTCTGTCTCAAAAAACAAAACAAAACAAAACAAAAAAAAAAGCCAGGCTGTGGTGGCACAAACCTTTAATCCCAGTACTCGGGAGGCAGAGGCAGCTGGGTCACTAGGAGTTCGAGGCCAGCCTGGTCTACAAAGTGAGTCCAGGACAGTCAAGGCTAACACAGAGAAATCCTGTCTACAAAAACTACAAAATAAATAAATAAATTAAAATAAAATAAAAAATTTTGGGGGGGAGAGTGCATTGAGACAGAGTTTCTCTGTCCATATTACAGCCCTGGCTGTCCTGGAACTTGCTCTGTAGACAAAGCTAGCCTCGAACTCACAGAGATCTGCCTGGCTCTGCATCCCCCATGCTGTTATTAAAGATGTGTGCCACTACTACCTGGCTGAAATTATAATCCTTTGGGGCCCACTGATTTCTTTCTTTCTTTCAAAGTTTTTCAAGACAGGGTTTCTCTGTGTAGCCTTGGCTGTCCTGGACTCACTTTGTAGACCAGGCTGGACTCGAACTCACAGAGATCTGCCTACCTCTGCCTCCCGAGTGCTGGGATTAAAGGTGTGAGCCACCACGCCCAGTGGAAAAATAATATCTTAATTCCTGCCCCTTAGCTTATAGTCTGGGGCTTTGTGTCATTCGGCTCCATGTAGCCCAGGCCAGCATGGAAATTGAGTAGTTGAGGGTTCTTCAACTCCTAACCCTACTGCCTCGATCTCCCAAATTCTAGGATTGCAGGCTAAGGTCTTATGCCTGTTCCAGAAAACTCTTGTGTGTCTCTGTTGTGTGAGGACGCCTCTGGATTTTTCCATCAAGCATTTCTCAGAGGCAACTTAATACGGGCTAACCTTTACCACAGGCCAGGAATGGGCCAGAGCTGCCCATGGATAATGCCATTGAATGTCCACGCTCTCACCTTAGAGTTCAGGGACTTACGAAGACAGAAAGTTACAGAGCCGAGATTTGAACTGATGATGTCTTGTTTACTGGGGCACAAATGAGGGGTAAAGAAGGCCAGGCTTTTCTTGGCTTACTGGATTGCAGGGTCCCCCGCGGCACCTGATAATACCCTAGCCTTCCAATTTGGAGATCAGCTTAAAGGGGAGTCCTACGGGACCTGTCAGGGGCATTGTTACCATGGCAACACCAATCTTGTTCAGAGGCTGGATAACCAGAAACGGTTGCAGATGAAGTGGCTGCGCAAGGTGGGGTTCTAGGGAGTTGAATGAGACCTTGGACAGGCCAAACGTTGTGGGGTCCTCTGGACTTGCTCCCACCCAACCATGTGCAGGTGCCTGTTCGGGCCAAGGCCACATCAAAGAAGACAAAGCACACAGAAAAGCACCCATTGCAGAGCAGCACGCCTCACCCCAGTATTCACAGACCTTTGTGGCTCCAAGGAATCCGCCCACTTATTTTATTTTATTTTGGATTTTTTTGAGACAGGGTTTCACTGTGTAGCCTTGGCTGTCCTGGACTCACATTGTAGACCAGGCTGGCCTAGATCTCACAGGGACCCACCTGCCTCTGCCTCCCGAGTGCTGGAATTAAAGGGCTGTACCACCACCACCCGCCCCGCCCACTTATTAAACAGCACTTGTGGGACAGACAGAAGGTATTTCTGCCAGAAGATGGTCCCCTTCCTGCCTCCAAAAAGAGCCACAGCAGGCCAGCAATATGGCTCAGGCGGTTTTTTTTTTTAGGGCAGGTGCCGTTAAATCTGATGTAATACACTTACATACGTACAGGGAAAACACTCGTCCATGTAAAATGAGAGTAACATCTTATAAAATAAATAAAAGGTGGGAACCAAACCAAACAAACAAAAGAGTCACAAGCCAGGCAGTGGTGACCCAAGAGTTTGATCCCAGCACTCTGGAGGCAGGGGCAGGAAGATTTCTGATTTCGAGGCCAGTGTGGTCTATAGAGCAAGTTCTACAACGTTCAGGGCTACACAAAGAAACCATGTTTTGACACCCCCACCCCCACCAAATAAAGTCACAGGTCATTAGCAGCTGGGAGATACCTTGAGATGCATGAGACACTGTCTCATAAACAAAAAGACAGCCGGGCATGGTGGCGCACGCCTTTAATCCCAGCACAAGGAGGCAGAGGCAGGCGGATCGCTGTGAGTTCTAGGCCAGCCTGTTCTACAAAGTGAGACCAGAACAGCCAAGGCTACATGGAGAATCCCTGTCTCAGAAAACAACAACAACAACAAAAACAAAATAAAGAGGGAAAAAAAAAGTTTGTCAGAAATAATGGATCAGAGCCGGATGTGGTGACACACGCCTTTAATCCCAGCACTCGGGAGGCAGAGGCAGGAGGATCGCTGTGAGTTCGAGGCCAGCCTGGTCTACAAAGTGAGTCCAGGATGGCCAAGGCTACACAGAGAAACCCTGTCTCGAAAAACAAAAAACAACAACAACAAAAAAGAAATAGTGGATCATACCTTTGTAATCTTGACGTTTGGGAGGCTGAGGCAAGAGAATTCGCCTGTGAGTTTGAGGCTATCTTAGACTATACAGTGTGTTCAATCCTGGGTTATACATTTAGATCCGACCTCAATCTCTGCCTCCATGCCTGCTGAGCATGCAGGAAGCCCTGGCTTTGTCCCCAGCACCATATAACCCTGGCCAGCCATGATGGCACATACTTACAGCTAGAAACCTAGTACGGAGGAGACGGAGGCCTGAGGGATCAAAAAATCCAAGTTTTTCGTTGTATATACAACTGTTTTGAGGCTGTCCTAGCCATGTGAGACCTTATAAGAGAGAGGACAGAGCCGAGCATGGTGGCTCACGCCTTTAATCCCAGCACTCACTCGGGAGGAAGAGGCAGGCGGATCTCTGTGGGTTCGAGGCCAGCCTGGTCTACAAAGCGACTCCAGGGCAGCCAAGGCTACACAGAGAAACTCTGTCTCGGAGGGCTAAAAAAAAAAAAACTTCACAAGGAATAGACATTGGTATGTAACATTTCTATGTCTTCCCTTTTCAATATTTTATTTATGCATTTGTATGTATGTGTGTGCTTTTGTGTTTGTGGTCAGAAGGCAAGTGACTAAGCCAGGTGTGGTGGCTCAGGCTTTTGGTCCCAGCGCTCATCAAGGCAGAGGGTAGATGGATCACTGTGAGTCTACAAAGAGAGTCCAGAACACCCAAGGATTCACAGAGGAACCCTGTTTTACACACACACACACACACACACACACACACACACACAATGGGTTAGAGAGATGGTTCAGAGCACTGGCTGCTCTTCCAAAAGGCCCTGAGTTCAATTCCCAGCAACCACATGGTGGCTCACAGCCATCTGTAATGTGATCTGATGCCCTCTTTCGGCCTGGCTGGCTCACATGCAGGCAAAAAACTGTATAAATAATAAATAAATAAATCTTTAAAAAACAAAACAGAAGAGGAGAAAGAGGAGGAAGAAGAAGAAGAAAAAGAAGAAAAGGAGGAGGCGGCGGAGGAGGAGGACAAGTGACTTGGAGAGTCAGTTCCCTTTGCCCCATGGGCTCTAGGGGTTAGCACTCAAGTCATCAGCCCTGGTGGACATATCCTTTCCTGCTGAGCTGTGGCCTCAGCCCTCCTCCGTGTCTTGCTCCCCACTCATGCACTCACTACCAAGCACAACCTCAAATAATAATGAGAAGAGAAGACAAGTCAAAGTAAAGAGATTCTCTGAAACGCCTGACCAGTTTTCTTCAAAAGTCTCAGTCTTATAGTCAGGCCTAGTGAAGGAGAGATAAACCTGTTTTTTAGGATCCCAAGTGCAGGTTCGGAACGGTCTTGTGAGAGAACAGGTGAGGCTAATCCACTAGAAGACCAACAATCAAGCAGTTAAGGAACCTGAGGTTCAGACAGTTTCAGGATTGGAACTCAGGACTGGGGTCCAGGCTCTTCCCTACCTTGCTCTCTGGTTTCTACCGCTCACTCACTCATGTCTTATTCAGAATATTTTGTAAAGCCTTCTTTGCCCTCCCCCACCAGGATTCCAGGCCCTGTCCTGCTTAAACTGGGGTTCATACCTTGGTTAGTATGTCACAGACCCTGAGTGCCTGAACAACAGTGCCTCTAAGAGCTGTCTAAATCCATCAAGCCCCCTCCCCCCCACTCTCCCCCCCTCTGCCCCCCTACCCCCCCCCCCCCCACTGCCCCAGCAGCTTTCTCAGGCTGAATGAGGCAGGCAGATTGCACCCAGCACTAGCCTGGAGTGGGAAGTGTAGCTTAGCTAGCCCTGTATGGAGCAATAGCCATTGCCATTGTCAAAAGGGGACTAAGGTGAGGTGACCTCCTAGGTTGCAACCCAGCAGGCCCCATGCCAGCCCTGCCCAGCTCTGGAGCACAAGAAGGACCAGCCTCCTCAGACTCCAACTCCACATCCTCCCTCCCTTTGGTCCAGCTCCACCCCGACCCTGTCACTACTCCTGGTGCCCTGGGGCTTTCAACATCTTTCCTTCCTGCAGCTGCCTGGTGTGTGTGTGTGTGTGTGTGTTGCTTTTTTAACAGGGTCCCATGGGTCCCAAGTGTGTATGTGTGTGCGCATGTGTGTTTTCTTTTTCTTTTCTCCTCTCCTCCAAGACAGGGTTTCTCTGTGTAGCCTTGGCTGTCCTAGACTCACTTTATAGATCAGGCTGGCCTCGAACTCATGGAGATTCGCCTGCCTCTGCCTCTATGTCCAGCTCTTTTTTTTTTTCTTTCTGTTTTGGTTTCACTGTGTAGTCTTGGCTGTCTTGGAACTCACTCTATAGACTAGGCTGGCCTCAAACTCATAGAGATCCACCTGCCTCTGGTCCTGAGTTCTGGGTTTTTTGTTTGTTTGTTTTTTGTTTTGCTTTTTTCAAATAGGGTTTCTCTGTGTAGCCCTGGATGTTCTGGACTCTCTTTCTAGACCAGGCTGACCTCGAACTCACAGAGGTTCGCCCACTTATTTCCTCCCTGAGTTCTAGGATTAAGGCGTGTGCCACTGCAACCTGCTGGTGGTGGGATTTTTTTTTTTTTTTTTTTTTTTTGACTCTCTCTCATTCCTTCCAGGCTGGCCTCAAACTTGCTCCATAGCCAAAGATATCTTTGACCTCCTGATCCTCCCTGTCTGCACTTACAGAATGCCAGGAGTAAAGTTTTTGTGTATAGGTGGGGGCTTTGTTTATTTGTTTGAGATAAAGGTATGTTCCACTGACCTGGCCATGAAGCTTTTTTTTTTTTTTTTAAGATTTATTTATTTATTATTTACACAATGTTCTGCCTGCACTGTGAGCTCGCATGCCAGAAGAGGGCACCAGATCTCAGTATAGGTGGTTGTGAGCCACCGTGTGGTTGCTGGGAATTGAACTCAGGACCTTTGGAAGAGCAGACAGGGCTCTTAACCACTGAGCCATCTCTCCAGCCCCGGCCATGAAGCTATTTTAAAAAGACTTTTTTTGGGTTTTTTGTTTTGTTTTGTTTTTTTGAGACAGGGTTTCTCTATGTAGCCTTGACTGTCCTAGACTCACTTTGTAGACCAAAAATAAAAAGTTAAAAGAAAACAATTAAAATAAAAATAGTCATTTTAAAGTTGGTCGGTAGTGGTGCACGCCTTTAATCCCAGGACTCAGGAGGCAGAGGCAGGCGGATCGCTGTGAGTTCGAGGCCAGCCTGGTCTACAAAGTGAGTCCAGGATGGCCAAGGCTACACAGAGAAACCCTGTCTCGAAACCCCCCCCCCAAAAAAAAAGAAAGAAAGAAAAAGAAAAAACAAAACAAAACAAAACCAACCAACCAAATAATAAACGGTTTGGTGAGATGAATTAATGGGTGAGGGCTGTAAAAGCAGAAAGGCCTAGTTTAGACTCTCCAGAAACCACAGGGAAAAACTGGGTGTGGTTACACACATTTGCCTGTAATCCCAGACCTGTAGGGGACAGAGTCAGGAATCTCACCAAGGCCTGATGTCCTCCAGCCGAGCGCCAGGTTCTATGAGACCCTGTCCTGTCTCAAGGGAATGTGATGGAGAGGGATAAAGCCACCTGATACCCTCCTCTGGCCTCTGCTCAAACAGATGCACACACTAGTGCATGCGAAAATGAAAATGATAATAATGTCTTATATTACTAATTAAATATAAAAGTTATTATTAATAACTTTTTATTTGTTTGCTTATATTTGGTTTTTCAAGACAGGCTTTCTCTATATAGCCTTGGCTATCCTGGAAGTTGCTCTGTAGACCAGAGATCTGTCAGCTTCTGCCATCAGAGTGCTGGGATTAAAGGCCTGTGTCCAGACTGCTAAACTAAATATTACTGTTTTTAAAAATCAAGCCCCGCCAGGTGTGGTGGAGCACTAGGGAGGCAGAGGTAGGCGGATCTCTGTGAGTTCGAGGCCAGCCCAGTCTACTAAGAGAGTCCAGGACAGCCAGTTTAACACAGAAAATCCCTATGCTGGAAAAAAACAAAACAAAACAAAAAAACCAAGCCTGGGTTACATAGTCTTAAAGCATCAAAATCTGTACCTAGAGAGAAGACTCAGCTGTTCAAGAGCACTGGCTGCTTTTCTGGAGGACATAAGTATGATTCTCAGGCCGCCACATGTCAGCCCACAAATATCTGTAACCCCAGATCCAGGGGATCTGTCACCCTTTTCTGATCTCCATGGGCACTGCACAAACATGGTGCACATCCATCCAAGCAGGTTAATACTCAGACACATAAAATAAAAATAAATCTTAAAGCTGGGTGTGGCGGTGCATGCCTTTAATCCCAGCACTTGGGAGGCAGAGGCACGCGGATCTCTGACTTTGAGGCCAGCCTGATTTACAGAGTGAGTCCAGGACAGCCAGAGCTACACAGGGAAATTCTGTCTCGGGGGGTTAAAAAAAAAAGCTTAAAATATTTCTCTTCAATTGTTTTATTTTATGTATATGTTGGTGTGGCTGGTGCCTGAAGGGTCCAGAAAGGGGTGTCAGGTCCTCTGAAGGAACAGCCAGCAGTCCATTCCCCCCTTTTATTTATTTATTTTAATTATTTATTATTTATACAGTATTCTGCCCACATGTGTGCCTGCCTACCATAAGAAGGCACTAGATCTCATTACAGGTGGTTGTGAGCCACCATGTGGTTGCTGGGAATTGAACTCCGGACCATCAGAAGAGGAGACAGTACTGTTAACCGCTGAGCCATCTCTCCAGCCCTATTTATTTATTTAATTACTTTACAGCTTGATCCCAGCCCCCTCCCTCCCTAATCTCTTTCAGTCCCACCCTCAGGCCTCTTCCCCTCATCCCTCACCTCCCAATCTTGTTTTTTGTTGTTTTTTGTTTTGTTTTGTTTTTTCGAGACAGGGTTTCTCAGTGTAGCCTTGGATGTCCTGGACTTACTCTGTAGACCAGGCTGGCCTCGAACTCACAGCGCTCTGCCTGCCTCTGCCTCCCGAGTGCTGGGATTACAGGCATGCGCCACCAAGCCCCCGGCTCACCCCCCAATCTTAAGTACTAATCATTCTCTACAGCCCCAGACACATCTTTGAAAGAAAAAAAAAAAAAAAAATCAAAACAAAATAAAAGAGCCAGACATGGTGGCACACACCTTTCATCCCAGATCTTGGGAGGCAGAAGCAGGCAGGCGGATCACTGTGAATTTGAAGTCAGCCAAGATAGTGAATTCCAGGACTACCAGGCTACATACTCAAACAAACAACAAAACCAAAACAAAACCCAAGCAACAAAGAGGGGTGTGTGAGCAAGAAACCTTTAGGGAGAGTGCGGTCCAGGCTCCTGAGTCCGGATGCTTCCTGCAATTCTCACTGTGGTTCCTCACAAATCTATCGGCTGGACTCCAGCTGCTTTTACAGGTTCTTTGAGCGTTGGGGGCGGAGGAGCACGGACAGATTGGCGGCAACCGGACTTGCCAAGGCTAGGCTACTCGGAGGCAACTGGATTTCCCAAACCCCAAACCAGGAAATCTGGTCTAACCAGGATAGTCCCTGCTGAACTCAGCCCTGCCCAGGAAAACCTGTATCTGGGGGTTACTGCTGTCACCTGAGAACCTGTACTTCCTGGGCTGGGAAGGAAAAGGCCTCCAAGGTCATGAATTTAACCCTTCAGGTGCCAAGGAATCTCAGATGCGGGAGTGAGTTGACTTTGTTATTTTGTTTTCATTTTGAAGTGTTGGCTTAGAAGCCACTGCACATTAGGAAGGCTCTGTACTGCTGGGGGATGGGTGGGGGCAACGTTTGAGGTCATGAAGCTTGTGGGTAATGGAAAATGCAAGTGGGTGAAGACTCAGGAAACCGAAAGAGGAACTCAGCCCCAAATTCAGTGTGAGCAGTTATTACATTGAGTGCTCCTGCCAAGGCCCAGCGCTGGTGGCCCCCAGGAATCCCAGCACTTGGGAGGCAGAGGCAAGAAGATCTCTGAGGCCAAGGCCAGTCTGGTTTACAGAGCCAGTTCCAGGGCTACACAGAGAAACCCTGAACCGAAAAACAAAACAAACAATGCTGTGGATGTACCTCAACGGTACAGTGCTCTCCGCTTAAGGAGCATAAATTATCATGGTGGTGTCATCTGTTATGGGGAGGCGGAAACAACGGGAACAGAAGTTCATTTATTCTTCACTTTGCGGTGAGTTTAAGGCCATCCTGATATATGAGAGACACTGTCTAAAATACATAAATATTGCCGGGCGTGGTGGCACACACCTTTAATCCCAGCACTCGGGAGGCAGAGGCAGGCAGAGCGCTGTGAGTTCGAGGCCAGCCTGGTCTGCAAAGTGAGTTCAGTGCAGCCAGGGCTACACAGAGAAACCCTGTCTCCAAAAACAAACAAACAACCCCCCCCATAAATATTGAGAAAGGAGAAAGAAAAATAAATAAAATGATGAAAGAATGAATGAACAGCCATACCTTCACCTGGAGTCACCCTACCAAGTTAGCAGACATTATGGGATGCTCACACAGTTGCCAAGGTCACAGAACAGCTAGTTGTAGGCAATTCAGGAATAAAAGAGTGGACCTTTCACTAAACTAGTTAACACTGATAGGTTTTCTCTGCTGAGAAAAAAGCTAATTCAAGACAAATTAAAAGTATACATAAAGCAGGTTTATTGGGGGTAGCTTTAGAGTGGGTTCACTGATCTCCCAGGAGGTGATCAGGAAAGTTGCCCTGCAGAGATGGGAGTGAGGGGTGGGGGGGGGAGACAGGAAAGGGGGGTGCAGGCAGAGAAGCATGGGCAGAGAGAGAAGAGAGGAGAGAGAGGAGAGAGAGAGAGAGAGAGAAGCCTCTGGGGGAGAGGAAGCCCAGCCCTGTGCTGGAAAGTTGAGGGTAGAGGGTACAGCAGCCATGCCTGTCTCTCTGTGTAGCCCTGGCTGTCCTGGACTCGCATTGTAGACCAGGCTGGCCTCGAACTCACAGCGATCTGCCTGCCTCTGCCTCCCGAGTGCTGGGATTAAACCACGCCTTTCGAAGCCTCTATTGTCTTTACCTTCTTGAACCAACCCATTGCCTGCCAGATCTCTTGCATAATTGCTACCTAGACCACAACACAGCTCACAGGTTTCAATGGAGTACTTATCTGTGTCACTTCCATCCCCAACTTGTGACCTGGATGTAGAAGGCCACCCCTACCAGCCCTCTAGCCCCCCACTCCTCCCTTCAAAACTCTGCTCTAATGTTATCTTCTCCAGGAACAGGCCTGTTCTGAAGATCCTGCCTAATCCAGCCTGGCTCCCCTCTGCTCCTCCTCTGCTCCCCTTTCTCTCTCTTAGCTCCCCCTCTGCCTCTCTCTTCCTCCCTCCACCTCTCTCTGCCCCCCCGCACCCCCCCCCCCCCCCCGCTTCCCTCTTCCTCCTCTGTTTGGTTTCTTCACCCACAGACTTGATGCTAGTCTTCCCTTCTCTAGAACTGGTTCCGAGGTGGACTAGGCAAAGCCTTCACATAGATTGAGGCCCAGCCTGCAGCCTGCTCCCAGCTCATGGGTGGGGGCTGGGCTGGGGGCGCTTCATAAATATTTGTTGACTCATCCGATCTGCTGCAGGCTGCTTTTATTTATGCTTTCTCCCCTTGTGGGCCTCAAGAGCTCATTCTGAAAGTCAGAAGCTTGAATTTATGTATTCCTGCTACAGCAATTGCAATTCTCCCCTTGGCAATTACTCTTGTGCGTTTAGCTGGGGAGTTAGGAGCCAGGAGGAGAGCCAGCAAACTTGTTGATGATGCTACTTGTGGGCCAGGCAGCATGCGTTTCTCTCTCTCTTTCTCTTTCACTCCCCTTCCCCTCTCTGTCCCCGCTGCCCCCCCCCCCCCCCACAGGGTTTCTCTGTGTAGCCTTGGTTGTTCTGGACTTGCTTTGTAGACCAAGCTGGCCTGGAACTCACAGTGATTCACCTGCCTCTGACTCCCAAGTGCTGGGATTAAAGGTGTGATCCACCATACCAAGCTTCTTTTTGGTTTTTCTTTTCTTTTCTTTTTTCCTTGGTTTTTTGAGACAGGGTTTCTCTGTGTAGCCTTGGCTGGCCTAGACTAACTTGGTAGACCACCAGGCTGGCCTCGAACTCACAGCCATTTGCCTGCCTCTGCCTCCCAAGTGCTGGGATTAAAAGTGTGCACTAGCACTCCCCAGCTTCATCTTTCTTTTTCTCTTTTTTCTTTCTTTCTTTTTTTTTTTTCTTAGACAGGGTCTCTCAATTATGTAGCTCAGGATGTCCTGGAATTTACTATGTAGACCAGGCTGGCCTCTAATTCATAGATTTAGCTTCCTCTATCTCTGAGAGCTGGGATTACAGGCCTGGGGTAGTATGCCTGGCTGCCATGCTTTTCTTAAAGCATCCTTCTGCTTTTCATACCATTAGACACTACTGTAAGCAAAACAACCAATAATGATGGCACACGCCTTTAATCCCAGCACTTGGGAGGCAGAGGCTGGTGGATCGCTGTGAGTTCGAGGCCTGCCTGCTCTACAGAGTGAGTCCAGGACAGCCAAGGCTACACAGAGAAACCCTGTCTCGAAAACAAAAGCAAAACAACCAATAAATAAAGCCAGGAGAATGGAGCTCAGCTGCTAGAATGCTTGTCTCTTACAGGTTAAGTCCAGCACATGGTGCCCACCTGCAATCCCAGCAGGTGGGATTAAAAGATAGAATCAAAGCGGCTGGAGCAATGGCTTAATGGTTAAGAGCACTGGCTCTCTTCTAGAGGACCCAGGTTCAATTCCCAGCACCTACATGGCAGCTCACAACTGTCTGTAGCTTAAGTTTCAGTGGATCCGGCTCCCTCACACAGATATACATGTACACCAAACACCAATGTACATAACAAATAAATAAAAAATATTTTTAAAAAAAATTAAAAGGAAAGATAGAATTAGGAAGATCAGGAGTTCAAGGTCATCCCTGACTACAAAGTAACTTTAAAGCCAGCCTGAGCTACAAAATTTCTCTTGCCTCTGACAAAGAATGCCGCAGGCATACCCCTTTTGCATGAAAATGAAGACATGACTAATCCAGGGTATGGCTGGGGAGAAGGGTTGTATTGTAGATTTGAGGGAGAAAATGGCCAGAGAGGAGAGTGACAGGAGAAGGAGAATGAGAGAGGAAAAGAAGGCGTGGGGCAGGAGGACCGAGAGAGGAGACGGAGACCAAGAGGCCAAGAGCACACGGGAACCAGGAAAGCACGTGGACAAACGGCCTAGACCAGATCTGAGAAAATAGGGGCTATGGAAGCCCAAGCCATAGGCTAGAGGGATTTAGGGTTGGGGATGGGATGAGAAATGCCTCAAGGAGCGACAGATACTTGTCCTAAATTTTCCTAATTCATTCTTATTTTCATTCCCTCCTTCCTTCCCTCCCCCTGCCCTTTTTTCCAGAAAGGGTTTTTCTGTGTAACCCTGGCTGTCTAGGAACTCACCCTGTGGACCAGGCTGGCCTCAAACTCAGAGATCCGCCTGCCTCTGCTCAAGTGCTGGGATTAAAGGCACGTGTGCCTGGCAACAGTGCCTGACAAGACTTGACACCTCCCCCTTGTGGGTTTTGAAAATCAGGAGCTGGATGCAAATGAACACTCACTTTGTTGAACACTGTTGTCAGTGGAAGAGGCTGTACCTGAATTCGAGCTGGAGTTTGAATAGCAGTCAAGGAAAGACAACCTGAGGCCGGGTGTGGTGGTACACATGCTTGTAATCTCAGCCACTGTGAGTTCGAGGCCAGCCTGGCCTAAAAATCTAGTCCAGGACAGACAAGGCTACACAGAGAAATCCTGTATAGAAAAATAAGCAAACCAAACCAACCAAACAAAAAATAAATAAAAGGAAAGGAAAGAAAGAAAAAAGAGACAGAGAAAACAACAAAACAAAACAAATGAAATACAAATTCTAAAGAAGTGAGACTGGGAACAAGTAAAAAAACAGGATTCCAGCAATGAAGAACAGGACATATGGGACTTGTCGCTGGAGTTCTGGGAAGGGTCTCACCAGGAGCATGCTACATGAGACATATCCTTCCGGGCCATGGAAATCATTGTTTCTCTTGAGCCAGGGTCTCTAGTACCCAGGATGACTGAGCTGCTGGTGCCTGGTCCTCTACCTCCCCCTAAGCTAGGTTTACAGGTTTCAAATGCTACACCCAGTCAAGACTTTATGATTCTCAGGGGAGGAAACTGCCCTTGAAGACTAGACCAACTCAGTCTGGTAAGGTGCTTGGTCTGTGTCTGTGGTCTAGCTACTCAGAGATTCGAGCAAAGACAGCCTCAAAACAGTAAGATCTCACTGGAAAAACAAACAAGCAAAAAAAAAAAAACAAACAAACAAAAAAACAAAAAAACAAAAAAACACCCAGAGCAAAGAACAAAGTAAAGTCAATTGGTCAAACTACTAAAGGTGTGGTGGCGCACGCCTTTAATCCCAGCACTCGGGAGGCAGAGGCAGGTGGATCGCTGTGAGTTCGAGGCCAGCCTGGTCTACAAAGTGAGTCCAGGATGGCCAAGGCTACACAGAGAAACCCTGTCTCGAAAAACCAAAACAACAACAACAACAACAACAAAAACATATGTAAATGAAATTGTTTCAATCTTCCCCAACCAGTAAAAACTACTTTAAAGACCTATTGGTCAGTTCTAGGGATTTGATGTCCTGCAGCAGTGGCCTCTTCCCCCTTCCTGTGTGCCAACTCTTTTGAGACTGGCCAGTTGGGAAGAGACACAGGTACCACCTTCTTGCCTCCTTGTGTTCATCCAATAACACCCTCTTGGTCAAGTGTAAAGTTCACTTTGTCCAGATACTTCAGCTGAGATCATGGAGACTTTCTGTGATCTGGAACTTACAGAGTATCAGCCCTTAGATAAGATATGATGGAGGAAGAAAGCTCAGTCCTGGGTGTCATTTTCTGACATCCACATTGTATGCAATGGCACACCCACACAGGCCTCTACACAGCACTTATCTGTAATGGGTTGTTTTTTTTTTAGTTATTTATTTTTGGTTTTTTTGAGACAGAGTTTTCTCTGTGTAGCCTTGGCTACCCTGGACTTGCTCTGTAGACCAGGCTGGCCTCGAACTCCCAGTGATCCATCTGCCTCTGCCTCCTGAGTGCTAGGATTAAAGAAGTGCGCCACCACAGCCCAGTTTGGATTTTTTTTTAGACAGGGTCTCATGTCATGTAGTTCAGCCTAGCCTTAATTTACTATGTAGCCAAAATGACCTTGAAATTTTGATCTTCCTGCCTCCAAATCCCAAGAGCTGGGGTGCACGCCTTTAATCCCAGTACTTGGGAGGCAGAGGCAGGTGGATCTCTGAGTTCAAGGCCAGCCTGGTGAGTTCCAGGACAGGACTACAGAGAAAACCTGTAGTCACCACCGCCTCCCTCCTCGCCTCCCTCCCCCCCATTACAATGTTTTTGGACATGTCCCCAGCCCTGTTGTTTATTTGGGGGGTTTTTTGTTTTGTTTTTTCAAGTCAGGGTTTCTCTGTGTAGCCTGGCTGTCATAGACTTACTTTGTAGACCAGGCTGACCTCGAACTCACAGCGATCCACTTGCCCCTGCCTCCCGAGTGCTGGGATTAAAGGCGTGCGCCATCACCACCCAGCATCCCAGTTGTTTTTGAGAGGGGTATGCTCCGATGCTGTCACATGGGTGTTGAGCAAGAAACATGTTTGCCCAGATTATTTATGCAGCTTGAATGCCAACTGGACCGGTGTAAAGATGTTTCTGGTGAAGGTGGCAGTCCTGCGATGTAACCAAAATGGCTACAGCTGCCTCCAGGTGAGCGCCTGTTACATAGCTGGCACTCAGGGCAGGTTATCCACCTTAGACTCCGAAGTTCTTCATCACTAGAGGTTTGCATGACTCCTAGTCTCCATTATCCCTTTAGGATCCTAAAAGTAAAATTTAAAAATCTGTGTGAGTTTGAAGCCAGCCTGGTCTACATAGTAAGTTCCAGACAGCCCTGCTTAAAATCAAGTAACAACAAAAACCTCCAAAACCTAACAGCAAGATCCTAAAAACTGAGAACCCAAAATTTTTACTTATCTACACACTGGGGGAATTCTTTCCTGGGGAGATATAAACATATACCCTACACTGACAAAGTCCCATTCCACCCAAGTTCACTTTAGGAAACCAGTGAGTTTATTGGGGCTTACTTATAGAATACGAGGTTACTGGCCGAAGTGTGGGCAATCCCAAAGCATCCATGCTGGGAGTCTTCTGCCCAGCAAGGATGCCTGCTTCTAGCTTTCAGTTCAGCATCCTGTAGAGGCTGCAGGGATTCCCCCAGGCCACTAGCAATGACAGCAATTGGAGAATTGCATACAAACAGCTGGAAGGTGGCGGCAATCTCACCCGTTCCTTCCCACCTGATCCTCTGAGGGAACACACAGGCCTCTTGCAGGCAAGTACTGATGGCCCGAGGGAAATGGTGGCCTCTTTGCTCAGAGGACATGATTGCACATTATAGACACAATGGGTATCAAACTGAGAAAGCTGAAGCTGTGGAGATGGCTGTCAGTAAAACAACTGCCTTGCAAACCGGAATTTAGTGCCCAGCACCCACATAGTCAGGTGTAGCAGTGGGCGGCAGAAGCAGGAGGAACCTAGGCTGTCTAACCGGTTGTCAAACCCAGTAGCAACCTCCACATGCACACTAACCCATGAGCATCTGCGCTGCCACCCACAAAATGGGGTGGGGGGGAGGTATTTTCAGCTGGGCGTGGTGGCTCATGCCTTTAATCCCAGCACTGGGGAGGTAGAGGCAGGAGGATCTCTGTGAGTTTGAGGCTAGTCTGGTCTACAAAGTGAGTCCAGGACTGCCAGGGCCACACACAGAGAAACCCTGTCTCAAAAGAACAAAAAAAAAAAAAAAAAAAAAAAAAAAAAAAAAACCGAACAAACAAAAAACCTGGCAGGCTTGGTGCTTTAATCCCAGCACTCGGGAAGCAAAGGCAGGTGGACTGCTGTGAGTTCGAGGCCAGCCTGGTCTACAAAGTGAGTCTAGGACAGCCAAGGCTACACAGCGAAACCTTGTCTCAAAAACAAACAAACAGAAACAAAAACAAAAAATAGTGCGCTGGAGCGATGGCTCAGTGGTTAAGAGCACAGCACTATCTGCTCTTCCAGGGGTCCTGAGTTCAATTTCCAACAACCACATGGTGGCTCACAACCATCTATAATGAGATCTGGCGCCCCCTTCTGGTGGCCAGGCCCACATGCAGATAGGATGCTGTATACATAATAAAGAAAAAAGAAAAGAAAAACCCTGTCTAGAAAAACAAAACAAAAAACATCCAGAAACATCATACGTTAACATATTTTTATTAAAATTAACTTTGAAAACAAAGCAAAAAACAGGATTGTTTCACATTTTTGCAATCTTTTTCTGCCTAACAACAGAAAACAGTTGGAGTTAAGTGAAGAACGCTTTCACCTGCAATTGCACTGGAGCAAGGAAGGCTTTCAGGACCTCTGCAGAACCATTAGGCACATGAAAAACCACATAAAAGCCTCTCAGACGGGACTGCAGCCACTGAATTAGCATCAGGGCGGCAGCTCTTTCCTTGGCCAGCATGTTTGAAGGAAACCGGAGCACTTAATTCCATCGGAACAGTCCTACTTATTCATGCCAGCAATTGAACCCAGGGTCTTTTTTGTTGTTGTTGTTTTTTGAGACAGGGTTTCTCTGTGTGGCCTTGGCTACCCTGGACTCTTGGCTGGCCTTGAACTCACAGCAGTGCGCCTGCCTCCGCCTCCCGAGTGCCGGGATTAAAGGCGTGCATTTTCAAACTGTCCAACCATCAAACTTTAAAATTGCTCTAGTGCCAGCCACGACTACCTAGCAGGATTTTTTGGGTGAACGTTTGTTCTAGAGAATGCAACATGCCATACACAATCAGCACTAGCCCTGGAGTGTCGTAAGCTCACATTCTCGCCAGCTTGCTACCATTTACTTGTTCTTAAATTCCCTCATGAGAGGTGAAGGAAGTCCAGAGCCAATCTGGTTGGTCCAAGGCTGCCATGTCCTTCCTTCCTCATTCAGCTGCCCGGTGCCATCTCAGAAGGAAGACAGAGCCTGAGGCGTTTCTGGGTGCTAGTGACCCACACTTCAACAGGCTCCTTGTGACCTTGAGATGATGCACTGCAGGACACTGTTCTGCTGAGGAACAGTGCACTTTTCGAGGTTGGCTTTCCGGCTTTAAGAGGTCCCTTCTCAGATCCCTCTTTCCACATACGTAAGACAGCAACCATACTGGAACTTAACGACTTTATTTGACACACAAAAAAATATGACCGTGGAAACAGCGAACTCCAAAGACAAAGGAAAGGAAGAAAACCATGGTTTTTCTATCTGCTAACTAACGGGAAGGGAGAGACTGAAGGAGCAGTGAGGAGTCTTTCCTAGTGCCCATACCTGAAAGACAAACAAATCACCCCATTAGGATCCTGCAGAGTTAAAGCCATAAAACCTATTAAACACACATTTTTTTTTTTTTACTTTTGTTTATGGAGACAGGGTTTCTCTGTGTAGCCCTGGCTATCTTCAAACTACTTTGTATACGAAGTCGGCCTCAAATTCTAATTCTGGGATCAAAGGCATGCTCTAGTATGCTTTGTTTACTAATGACAATGTAATCGATTTGCTCTAAGTTTGGTAACTTGAGGCACTGGGCTTGGAAGGCTGAGGTGGGAGGGTCCTCATAAACTTGAGGCCAGCCTGAATTATAGAAAGAGATGCTGTCCCAAGGGGGGAAAAACCCTCAAACAACAGGAGTGGGTTTTGGTGAGCACACCTGTGATCTCTGCACTGAAAAGGCAGAGGTAGGAGGAATTCCCAAAGGCCAGCCATGGCTACACTAAGAGACCCCAAACCTCAAACACATAAAATAAAGTATGGTGGTGCACAGCTTTAATTCCAGAGCTTAGAAAGCAGACCTCTGAGGTCTAGGCCTGCCTGGTCACTGAGTGAGTCCCAAGACAGCCAGGGCTACATAATAGATAGAATCAGTCTTCAAACAAACATACAAAACCAATGAATTAAATAAGGCACGTGAGCTGGCCATGGTGGCACATGCCTTTAATCCCAGCCCTCCGGAGGAAGAGGCAGGTGGATCTCTGTGAGTTCGAGCCCAGCCTGGTCTACAGAAAGAGTAAGAAGACAGCCAGGGCTACACAGAGAGACCTTGTCTCAACACCCCCCGGACCCGACCCCCCCTCCCCACAATGCTCCACCACCACTCTAGCTGCTTTCAGCTTGAGGCCAGTAGGAGAAACACAAAGCAGAAGACCCAGGCATGGAACCCCAAACAGGGAAGAAACACCTACTTTTGGAATTCCCACTCTCTGTTGTCCAATGGACACACCTGCCTCGTTTTGAGCCACCGAGAGATGCAGTGGAAATGGAAAGCATGCTGAAAGAAAAGACAAGTGTTACATGTCACTGCCGCCACCAGCTGCCTTGGATGAGAGGGCAGCATCACACCCGACATCTCAGAACCCTCTTCCTGGTAAGGGCGTTTCCCACAGAACACAATGACACGCCTTCACCGCTGAAGAGACTACCAGGAGCCCATTCTGACAGTGAGGGCCTGTCTCTTTGAGGGAATGTGGATCCTGGTGCCATTTGGCTGCTAGCAGGATGCTTCTACTTCCCTGAGAAAGGAGGCCCTGATCACACAGACTTCAAGTGTGAGAAAATATTACTCTTCTTTCTCAGAAACAACTTTCTAGAAGATTCTGTCCTTTCAGACTCTCCCTCCACCCCCACCCCCAGACTGGGTTTCTCTGTGTAGTCTTTCTTGGCTATCCTGGACTTGCTTTGTAGACTCACAGTGATGCGCCTGCCTCTGCCACTGCAGCCCTAGAGAGCAGGGTGGACAGACATTACTATCTGTAGCTTGCAGACAGGAAACGGAGCCTCACAGACAAATGACTCGTCTAACTAACAGAGCTGGTTCATGCAAGACCCAAAACTAGCACCGTAGCCTAGTGTGGTGGCTTCTGGCATAGCATGCCAGGCTCTCCTTTACAAAAGCTACCTGAACAAAGTCATTTTTATCTAAATTTGTTTTGTTTTCAAGACATGCTTTCTCTGTGCAGTCCTGGCTGACATTGAACTTGGGGATCTGCCTGTCTCTGCCTCCAGAGAATTGAGATTAGGCGTGTACTATGATACCTGACTCTAAAAGCCAGGAAGTGGCACATTCCTTTAATCCAGTACCTGGAGGCAGGTACAGCTAGGGCAACAAAGTGAATGTCTAAATAAATAAAAATTTTAAATTATGTCTACTTATGTTTGCACAGAACTCACCCGGAGCTCAGAGAGTAGCCTGTGGAAGCAGTTCTTTCCTTCTACCACAGGGGTTCCAAAGATTGAGCTCTGGTTGTCAGGCTTGGCACTGAACACTTTTACCCATGAACCACCTCAGCAGGCTCACCCCCTTTCCCTTCGTACAGAACAATGTCACCACCAGTTGAAAGTAGTGAGGGCAAAGCACCGATGTAGTTCCTCTATCTCCATGAATGTTCAACTCAACCTTTGGCTAATGCGGGCTGTGAAGTGGCCATAGGGTCTGACGGAGATGGAGGAGAGGGCAGGAATGGGAAGACAGCCTTAGGCCACAAACACAGCACTGAGCATTAGTGACGGCCATCCCCAAAGCTATATTCACTTTGCTTTCTTTTAAAGATTATTATTTAAGCCAGGTGTGGTGGCACACACCTTTAATCCCAGCATTCGGGAGGCAGAGGCAGGTGGATCTTTGTGAGTTCAAGGCCAGCCTGGTCTACAGAGTGAGTCTAGGACAGCCATAACTACACAGAGAAACTGCCTCGAAAAACCAGTAAGTAAGTAAGTAAATAAATAAATAGATAAACATTATTATTCAAATTAGGTGTACACACGTGTCTGCCATGAGCATGTGCAGGTGCCTACAGAAGGCAGAGATCCAGATTCTGGGAGCTGGAATTACAGGTGGTTGTGAGCTGCCTGCTGGGCAGAGCAGTGTGTGCCCTTAACTGTTGATCCCTCAGTTAGCTTACTTAACAAATATATCTGCTGACTATGTCCTAGGATCCACTCTAAGCACTTTTAGGACATCTATGTATCTGGGTGTGCACTTGTGTGTCAGTTAGGAGGACAGCCTGTGGAGTTCAGCTCTCTTTCTACCATGTGGTCCCAGAACTGAAGCTCAGGCTTGGCACAAGGCCCTTTATCCACTGAGCCGTCTCACTGGCCCTCTAAGCACTTTTAAGAGTTAAATCATTTTATCTTGCTTACAGTTTCATTATTAGCCATGTTTTACTTGAGGGAAACCAGGAGCAGAGATGTTAAATATTCTGACAAAGTTACTAGCAAGTCAGACAGCTGCCCCCAGCACCTGTAATTCCCTGCGTCACAATGGAAGCTGTGCATCCTGGGCCTGACTGGCCACTTTCAGCTCATGTAACTAAGACTGTAATTGTGCTGTGCTGGGTGGTGGTGGGGCACGCCTTTAATCCCAGCACTTGGGAGGCAAAGGCAGGCGGATTGCTGAGTTTGAGGCCAGCCTGGTTTACAAAGTGAGTCTAGGACAGTCAAAGCTACACAGAGAAACCCTGTCTCAAAAAACCAAAATAACAAACAAACAACCCAAACAAACAAACAAAAAAACCCCAAAAGATTGCTTAGGAAAGTGGGTCCACTTAGCAATTAAGACAAACAAGTATTTGTATAACCACTGTTTATCTGGTCAAAACTAAATACCACAAGATTTAAAATCTGCTTTTACAATTTGTATAATTTGGTAGAAAGGTGGGCTACTCATTCTTCCCTTACTAAATTTCAAGCCTGGCAAAGCAGGAAAAGCAGCAATGCATGCACAAGCCACCCACAGCAAAGACGGTTCCTTACATTACAGACTCCCCATGCAACGGTACACTCTTCAGAGGTAGCGGACGCCTGGTTGGCCTGACATTCGATGCCTGTGGGAACAAGGGAAGAGCATCACTGACCTGGGGGCAGCAGCTTCAACCCAGCCAGCCAGGTCCTCAACTGGGTAACTGGCCACGAAGCGTTTTCAGTGGGTGGTGAAAAAGGTGAAGAGGGCTGTGTGGTGGCTCAAACCTACAGTCCCAGCCCTTGGGAGGCAGAGGCAGGAGGATCTCTGTGAGTCTTTGTGAAGGTAGCTTGGACTACTCATTTGTTCCCCCTAATGATTTTCGAGATGAGCAAAGCAGAAAGTGACGATACATTGACAAAGTGTTGTGAAGATGGCAACAGTGTCCCTTCTGAGTTTAGTTTAGACTAGTCAGTGTGGTACAGCTATAGCAGACTAGCGGGTGGGATGTAGAAAATGCTGAGGCATTACTGGCCTGACGGTTGGTCCTTTCCCCACCCCTCAGAAACCAGAGGCCAGGTTTGAAATCACTGACCTGCTTCTGCTGTTCAGAGTCACTAAAGCATGGCTGTGAGAGACTCTAAGGTCAGTGCTCTACAGTCAGGAATTTACTAGGGCTGGGGCTGGGGGCTCATGCCTGTAATTCAGCTCTTGGGAGGCAGAGACAGTCAAAGTGATGCTGAGTTCCAGGCTAGCCTGGACTATACAGTGAGACCTTATCTCAAACAAAAACAACAATGGACAGCCGCGCCCCACCCCCAAACTCAGATACTCAAATCAAGATCAACATAGTGGTGCATGCCTATTTTCCCAGTACTTTAGAGGCGGAGGGAGATCTCACCAGCAGGATTCTCTTGTTTTTGTTTTTCAAGACAGAGTTTCTCTGTGTAGCCTTGGCTGTCCTGGAACTCACTGGGTAGACCAGGCTGGCCTCCAACTCATAGAGATCTGCTTGTATCTGCCTCCCAAGTGCTGGGATTAAAGGTGTGCACCACCACTGACTGGCTTTCTTATTTTTATTTTTTGAGCCAGCTACACACAGAGAGGCAGAGTCTCCCGCTGCCGTGAGTTTGCTGTGTCGCAAACGGTGACTTTGAACTCATCGTCCTGTCTCCACCTCCCAAGTGCTGGGATCCCAAGTATATACTGTGAGACTCACATCTGTCACAAGTTTTTGCTACGGAAGCTCATTATTTTACATCATGTGACATTTTCGAGGATATGAGAGAAGCAGAGCAGCAGGATCATGAAGTTGCAGTCAGCCTGGGCAACACACAGGGTTCCAGGCCAGCCTGGTTATGAAGCCATTTCAAAAACAGCCAAACCAAAACAACAGCATTAAAGCAAAAAACAATCAAAAAACCAAAACAGCTTGGTATGGTGGCACTCACCTGTAATCCCAGCACTCACAGGGGCAGAGGCAGGGGGATCCCTGTGACTTGGAGGACAGCCTGGTCTACAAAGTGAGTCCAAGACAGCCAAGGCTAAAGAGAAACCCTGACACACACATACACACACAGATATACCATATTATGAGGCAAATAAATGTCTAGTGGGAAAACATGCTAGTGCTTTTGCTGTCCTCTTGGAAGTACGCTCTGAGCATTGTAATGCCCTTTACTATTCTTTTTTTTTTGTTTTTTTTGTTTTTTGAGACAGGGTTTCTCTGTGTAGCCTTGGCCATCCTGGACTCACTTTGTAGACCAGGCTGGCCTCGAACTCACAGCGATCCGCCTGCCTCTGCCTCCCGAGTGCTGGGATTAAAGGCGTGCGCCACCATGCCCGGCCCCTTTACTATTCTTAGATGAGAGCCCCAAAGAAATAGGATTTTCTCTGGATGCAACTTGTGAAAAATACAAGGGACAGAAACCCCACTCCCACCCGGTGTTTAAACTGCTGTGTTTCAGAGATGGGTTCCTCCATCTGTATTAAACATGGAGACTGATCCACTCTCACTGTAGCTTAAAAAAGAAAACGTCAAAGTTCAAAGAAACTCTCAGCCACTGCAGCTACCAGCAGATGTCACAAGTGCTTTTCAACACAAAACCTGATTCCTGCTTTCCAAGCTGAAGGGATCTTAGGCTCTAAACACCATTGGGTTCTGTTATTCATCTAGCAAACATCCAGGGCAGTTTTAGTATGTACTAGCCAGGGTTAGAGCAGTAAACAACAGGAACAAAACAGGGCACTGTCTAAGCTAGGGACATCCAGGGCACCACAGCACGCCTTGGGTATCTGAGAGAAGAGCCAGCAGCCCCGTGCGCCCTGCTAAGTGAAGAGTGTGTGGGATACACATATCTAACAGGCGCAGAAGCACACACACGTGCTAGGACATGAAGAGTGTGTGGGATACACACATATCTAAACAGGCGCACAAGCACACACACGTGCTAGGACATGATACTGTTTGAACCTGCAAACCTAGAACTTGAGATTATAAAGGGCTATCTCTTACTTTATAATTTATTCACTTATTGATTTAATGTGTAGGGTGTTTTGCCTCCTCCAGTGTGTGTCTGCTGCCGGTGGAGACCAGAAGGTATTGAACACCCTGGAACTGAAGTGACCAGACCATGGTAAGCCTATATTTGGGTGCTGGGAACTGAACCTGGGTCCTCTGGAAGAGTAGCCAGTGCTCTTATCTCCTGAGCCTGTGACTATAAATTATTTATTTGTTTATTTTTGGTTTTTTGAGACAGGGTCTGTCTGTGTTAGCCTTGGGTGTCCTAGCCTCATCTGTAGACCAGGCTGGCCTCAAACTCACAGCGATCCACCTGCCTCTGCCTCCCGAGTGCTGGGATTAAAGGCCTGTGCCACTATACCTGGCTTAGCCTGTGACTATAAATTTTGCCCAACAAAAACTAGCTTAGATAAGAGTACTGTAGTTCAGAGTGGATTCCTGGACAGTGAGGGCTGTTTGTTACACAAAGAAACCCTGTCTCCAAAAACAAAAACCAAACCAAACAAAACAAAATCCTAAAAAGTAGCTGGTCATGGTGGTACATGCCTGTAATCCCAGCACTGGGGAGGTAGAGGCACACAGCTTTCTCCAAGTTCGAGGCCAGCCTGGTCTACAAAGTAAGTCCAGGTCAGCCAAGGCCATACAGAGAACCCAAGAACCAAAAACAAAACAAAACAACAAAAAACAAAGCCAAAACCAACCAAACAAGCCCAGAGTACTGTAGTTCAAACCTTAGTAGCTCTGTGTGGTTTGTGATTCACCACTATATTCCTGCTGCCCCTCCCAAACACTCGGATTACAGGCACGCATTTACATATCTACCTTCAAAGGCCATTTTCTTTTTTCTTTCTTTTTTTTTTTTGAAACAGGGTTTCTCTGTGTAGCCATGGCTGTCCTAGAACTTGCTCTGTAGACCAGGCTGTCCTCAAATTCAGAGATCAGCCTGGAATTAAAGGTGGCCAAAGGTTATTTTCTTTCATTATTATTTTTGCCTTTGTGTCTGTATAAGATGAGGAAAAAATGGCAAGTCTGCCCACAACTCATTTTAATTTTTATTTTTTATTTTTTGGTTTTTCGAGACAGGGTTTCTCTGTGTAGCTTTGGCCATCCTGGACTCACTTTGTAGACCAAGCTGGCCTTGAACTCACAGTGCTGGGACTAAAGGCATGCGCCACCACGCCCGGCTCCACAACTCATTTTAAATGGGATCTTGCCAGCTTTATTCTGAGAGCTGAGTATGCCTCCAGAACATTTTTTTTTTTTAATTTTTTGAGACAGGGTCTCTCTGTGCAGCCTTGGCTGCCCTGGACTCGCTTTGTAGACCAAGCTGGCCTTGAACTCACAGAGATCTACTTGCCTCTGCCTCCTGAGTGTTGGGATTAGAGGCATGTACCACCACACCCTGCTCAAAACATCACTTTTAAAAAGAATTTAACTCAGCCCGGTGGTGGTGGCGCCTTTAATCCCAGCACTCGGGAGGCAGAGGCAGGCAGATCGCTGTGAGTTCAAGGCCAGCCTGGTCTACAAAAACAAGTCCAGGACAGTCAAGGCTCCACAGAGAGACCCTGTCTTGAAAACAAACAAAACCAAAAAAATAATTTAACTCAGGAGGCAGAGACAGGTGGACCTCTAAGTTTGAGGCCAGCCTAATCTACAAAGTAAGTTCCAGTACAGCCAGGGCTACACTGAGAAACCCTGTCTCCAAAACCAGTAACAAAAATCTGTATCAAACATGCCAACGGATCAGCTGCGCGAGTCCTAAGGGTTCTGACGCTGCTTTGTATCTACTTTGGAAGAAGGAAACTGGGCGCATCAGGATGACCACCATTTCTGTCAGCCCGACTTCTTCCCACCCTCCCTGAGTTACTTACAAAGATCCATAATGTGGTTCCTGCAGATGGCACAGTTATCAACCACAATGTCCCAGGCCCAGAGGGCCACTGCATTCCACTGCAAAGAGAAAGGGAGGAAACAATGCGTTTTCCTTGTGATGTAACAAACTCAATAGGATTTCAGATTTTAGTTACCACAACCTGGCCATAGGGCCCAGCAAAAAAAAGGATGTTTCTGGACAAACTATTTGTACCTACCTCAGAGGACAACAATAGACCACAGGTATACTTCCCAATTCATCCACAGATGGGGATCTTTGTTTGGTTTATAATGTAAAATACTTTAGCTAGCCAAAGTAATGTAAGAAAATTAGGAATATTTTAAAACACCTGATTTAGGGAAGTAGAAACTTTAAATAAGTAAAACTTATAAAATTGTTACAATTATTGTGCAGCTTTCCCTGACAGTTGTGGAAGAACGCAAAATCTGTGTCAAGTATCTGCTCTTCAAGTAGTCCTGGACACAAGTGCAGGGTGAGCAAACAGAATGAACTAAGATGCGGACTGGATCATAGAGTGGATAATCGTGGGATAAGCTGCATGGCTAGTTACCTACCCAGTGCCAGCACACAGAGCAAGGTCATCTCTCCAGCCTTACAAGAGCACTTCATGGCCAAGTAGAATCTACTACAGTAAGTTTTCTTTTCCACTGATCAAGTAATCTGATGTTCTCAACTTTTACATGTCCAAACTATTACTTTGTTAATTCTAGTTAAGTCGATCTAAAAGTCATTCATCTGGCTTCTGCAACATACACATATGTTAGACCTCCCTCTCAGTAACTTCTACATCTGTTCATCTTCAATATGGCTGCTGGCTGTAACTGAGCAGCAGTGGCCACAATGAGACCAAAAAAAAAAAAAAAAAAAAGGTGGGGGTGGGGACTGGTCTCAGCGACGTGTTCTAAAAACAATATATAAGAAAACACACTCCCTACTTCAAGATCTTCATTTTGAACAGATTTACGTAAAATTTGGTAGGAACGGACACTTTTCTGCCAAACTGTTGGCAAATTATGAAGAGAAATCGCATGCTTTTCGGTTTCGAGGTCACTAACAATTAGTACTCCACCTTCCTAAATGCCGCAAGTTCTGGGCTCGCTTTTAAAGCCCACTAGGCTTTTTAGTTACTTGTTGTTGTTAGAAGGGTTACCCGGATATTAGAGAACTACTGGGGTGGCAGAAGGTGTGTGACAACCAGTAGACGTCTCGTCAGGACCAAGCTTTTACACTCGAGACTATGGGTTTAGAGGCTAACGAGGCCTCCACACAATCGAGGGCCAAAACGGATCCCTCGGAGTCAACAGTCTTGGGATCCAGCAAGGGGCGGGGCTCCTCAAAAGCCTTCACGGCGCTAAGACCTCACGTTCCCGGCTTTCTCCACACAGCCCCATCCTCCACCCGCCGCAGTCTCTTCTCCGGTCTCCATCCCACCCAACCCCACCCGTCCCTCCCCCACCGCTCAGTCACTTCAGTGACAGCTCATGTGCTTGGCTCCCGCACAGAAGTCGACCCCCGCGTATTTCCAGTAAACAGCTCTGCGATTGGCCCCAAAGCTTCCGCAGCGAAACTAACGTGGGCCCAGGCAGTGGGCCATAGTCACGCCGATCAACCGTAGGCCCGCCCCCCGGCTTCCTTTCGCGGTCCCGAGTCCCAGGTACGCCCTGAAAATGAAGCCCTTTTCCCCGCGCCTGGCTCGTCCTCGGGCCTGCCAGCCAGATCCGTGTCTCCCTAGCTTCCCCGAGGAAGGCGTTGGGGACACCCAACCTTTTTCACTTCAAAGCGCTTCTTGCCCGCGCCGCTGTTGGTGCCGCTGGGAGTATCCACGTCCATCGCTGCCGCCATTTTGGAAACACACCGCCTAGCGCCTGGCCACTGCGCCTGCGCGTCGGCTCACAAATCATCCCCTGTCCCCACCCCCCCTACCCGCTCCTCCTCCCGCACCCCTCCCCTCATTGGAGCGCTCGGGTAGAAGGGGCGGAGGCTGCGGCCACGCCCCTTAAAGGCGCAGGCTGAGGTTCCCTTTGGCTCTCCGCTTGGGAGGAGGTCGGGGCGATCGAGGCGGGGCCGGGTGGGGTCGGGCGGGGCCGGGCGGGGCTGCGGGACATGAGCTGGCCGGTGGGAATGTCCGTGAGGTCTCAGGCAACCTGACTACTTCATCTGGGGCGGCGACTGCTTCCTTCTTTACCCGCACTTATACCTGGTCTAGGCCCACAGCGCTGCCCCCGAGGCTGCGGTGCCAGGGGCATGGGCGGGTCTGTGGAAACCCGAGACTCGGAAACCTCGGCCTTCTGCCCTGCGAGGCTGGGCTTCGGAGCTAGGGGGCCCCCAGCCTCCCAGTTTCAGTTTGGCAAATGATTTGTTGGGGAGAGAAAAGGCCTGAACGTTCTTCCCCATAGCAAACAGAGCAGACGTTCTGTAGTTCTCTGCCAGAAAGAGACTGAGAATTCTTAGGAGCCCTTCCATAGCCGGCCAGTGCTAAATGGTCCTTTTCTCCCCGTTTCCAATCTGAGTTTTGGTACTTGTTCATCTGTAGTGGCTGAAGTTGAGATAGTCTGATTTTCTTTTTCCCCCCGAGACAGGGTTTCTCTGTGTAGCCTTGGCTGTTCTGGACTCACTTTGTAGACCAGGCTTGCCTCGCCTCGAACTCATAGTGATCCTCCTGCCTCTGCCTCCGGAGTGCTGGGATTAAAGGCGTGCGGCACCACGCCCGGCCCGATATTCTGTTTTTCTTACTGGTCATTCCCATCGAGCTAAAGAGCATGTACTTTCTATCTTTCCCCCATGTTTAGTCCAGACCTCCATGGTTTTATCTCCTAAACTTGCAGAGGTATGACTAGAATACATTGCGCGTGCGCGCGAACACACACACACACACACACACACACACACACACACACACACACACACACACACATTCTATAATCCTAGGACTTGGGAAGCTGAAGCAGGAGGCTGTTGTATTCCAGTTCCCCCACCAGGACAACAAAAGTTTGTTTTTTTTTAAATTTGAAATGCCACATATTGTCTTAAAATAGATACTTACTGGAAGGTAATGGAGGATGTACTTGATTCGATTGCTAAGCGGGGAAACACGTCCAAGAACAACACTACAGCTTTAACTTTCACAAAGAAAACATGTGAGAGCCTTGCAGGGTGGGTTTGCCAGGCTCTACTTCCCATATTAAAACTGTTGTTGATGTAGCATGTGTTAACAGACCCCCAAAGGGACGCTAGAAACCATAGTTAATTAAGACACCGAGGACGTACTTATCCTAGGCAACAAATATCTTGAGTATGCACTAGGTTCTTTAAAGTTTGGTTTATAGCCTGGCATGGTGGCACATGCCGGTGATCCCAGAACTCGGGAGGCAGAGGCAGGCAGATCTCTGTAGGTTCAAGGCCAGCCTGGTCCCCAAAGCAAGTCTAGGTCAGCCACAGCTACACAGAGAAACCCTGTTTCAAAAAAGCCAAAACCCAACACCCTCCAAAAAAGGAATCTGCGCAACTCTGTTGCCTGTATCCAACCAAGTGATGAGGATAGAAGGGGAGAGCCACCATGCTCAGCTACACCAGGTCCTATTTTAAACAGAAAAACCACTTTGATGAAGTTAACTCTCAGAAGGGAAATAAAACACAAATCAACAACTATATCAGGGCATCTCAGTGATACATGCTACAGAAAACATGCTCATAGATTGGGGGAGGAGGCAGCAATGTGTCTTGACTAACATGCACACATTTTTTTTTTTTTTTTTTGGTTTTTCGAGACAGGGTCTCTCTGTGTAGCCTTGGCCATCCTGGACTCACTTTGTAGACCAGGCTGGCCTCGAACTCACAGCGATTCGCCTGCCTCTGCCTCCCGAGTGCTGGGATTAAAGGCGTGCGCCACTACGCCCGGCTCATGCACACATTTGAAGAAAGGCATTGGGCAATTTTGTTATCTTGACAACATTCTTTTATTTATTTATTTTTGGTTTCTCGAGACAAAATCTTCCAAAATCTTAACCCAAACCAAAGGATCTTTAAAGCCCATCCTTTTCCATCTGTCTGTATTTAGTCTGAACCAGAAAAGTCCTTGTCAGGAATAAGTCTGTTGGTTATTATTCTTACTTTTAGGTCCTCACCCTACAGGTCCTTTTCCAGATTTTTGTCCCCTACTATGTATTAACTAGGCCAGAGGCATACTTTTTGGGACCAGTTTTTATGTGGCCTGTCAATGACCAAGTACCCTTGTGCTGGGATTACAGGCAGTGCCACCATGCCCAGTGTAGCTGGAAACTGAATTAAGAGATTTATATCAGGCAAGCACTCTAACGACTGAGCCATGTCCCCAATTCCTGTATTTATTTAATATGTTTGTGTGTGTGTGTGCATGTACTGGGCCAGGGGAAAGGGAGGTACCCATCTTGTTTTCTGAGATGGAGACTCTCACTGGCCTTGAAGGCAAGGCTGACTGCACGGTGAGCAGTTGGTTCTGGGCTTACATTCATGCCTGTAAGGCAAGCTCTCCTTTTTGACTCAAGGCCTCTCTCTGGAGCCCTGGGTGTCCTGGAACTTGCTATGTAATCCAGGCTAGCCTTAAACTTACAAGATATCTGTCTGCTGTGGTCTCTGAAGTGCTGGGATTAAAGAAGCCTGGGTCTTGCTATGTAGCCGACACTGGCCTGGAATTCACTGTCTTCCTGTCTCAGCCTCACAGGCTTCCAGGCACACACCAGTTCACTTTTCGTTTGTAACCTTTGTGGAGACTGGATTATAGACGTCTGTTAAGAAGGGAACAACGTTAATCAGCAGGTCTTATGCTTTGATAGCACTAGAATGGGGTTTGGATGATCTTAGGACTCTTTAGTTATTTATTATTTTAAAATTTTATTTATTTTATATATGAGTACCCGATCTGCATGTACACCTGCGGGCCAGAAGAGGGCATTATATCTCATCATAGATGGTTGTGAGCTACCATGTGGTTGCTGGGAATTGAACTCAGGACCTCTAGAAGAGCAGACAGTGTCTTAACTGCTGAGCCATCTCTCCAGCACAAGGTCTCACTATGTAGCCCTGGCTGTCCTGGAACTGTCTATGTAGACCAGGATTTTCTCAAACTCAACCCATCAGGCAAGATATACCCACTGACTCAATAGTGGCATAACTGTTACAGAAGTAAGCACCATTCTTTTTATTTGGTTTAGTTGGATCTGAGGCCTGTTCTATAGGATGGGACTTGTATCAGGTGCTGTGAACCTGTGAACAGCCTATGGCTGGAGGGGCTATTAACCCTAGTAGGGATACTATTGCTGCTTTGCTAAAGTGGACCTCATCGTCTGTCAAATTGCCTTTTACTATTGCTGCTTTGCTAAAGTGGACCTCATCGTCTGTCAAATTGCCTTCTAAGTACATTTTTGTCCAGAGACTCACACTGCTGTCAGTTTTGGTCAGAGAAGCTTCTTTTTCACAGTAGGCAGTGGTTAGAGTTGGGACTTGTAAGTGGTTCATGTGAACAGAATACGTGATGAGTGTTCGTCCCTAAGTGAGATGTCGCTTCCTCCAAGGCTCAGGGAACACTCTGGCAGAGGGAGTGGAGAGAGGGTAAGACCGAGATGAACGGCTGGGGTGTTGTGGAATGCTGTCTTCCAGGTAGGACATGGCCGTGGCACCCTTGAATGCTCAGCAGCCCGTGATTCCCTACACAAGGCCCATCAGCATCCCTATGCAGGCTCTCCTCCAGCGATCTGCAGGGGTCACTGGAGCTGGATAAGGGAGAGGCATTTCCTTTTGCGAAGTTGCCAGTGGTTGCCCGTACTTCCATAAGTGACCTCTCACCCATGTTTCTCTAAGTAACCCTTTGAGACTTATTAGTGCACACACAGACACAGACGTGTCTCCCGCCCCCCCCCCCCCAACCATGAAAGTAAAAAGGGGATTAGCTGAGAAGGGGGAGCTCGGTGAGAGTAGGAAGGAGATGGCAGAGCATAGTGGATGTGAGTCAGCTGTACTATTTACAGGCTGGAGCTATGGTTCAGCAGTTTAGAACACCCGCTGCTCTTCCAGAAAACCACGGTGTAGCCGGGTGTGGTGGCACAGGCCTTTAATCCCAGCATTTGGGAAGCCAGAGGCAGAGGCAGGTGGATCTCTGTGAGTTCTAGACCAACCTGGACTACAAAAGGAGTCCAGGACAGCCAGGACTACACAGAAAAATCCTGTTTAGAAAAACAAAAATTAAAAAAAAAAATCAGAGAGTTGGTAAATGGTTATGTTCATTTTTTTGAGATGTGTTGAACATCAAACTTTAGCAACTACCCCATCTCCCACCCCCCAAAAAAAAGTTGACCTGGGTGTGGTGGTGCACGCCTTTAATCCCAGCACTCAGGAAGCATAAGCAGGTGGATCACTGAGTTCAAGATGAGCCTGGTCTACAAAGTGAGTCCAGGACAGCCAAGGCTACACACAGAAACCCAGTCTCGAAAACCAAAAAACAATAACAGAAATCTTTAGCAACTACATCGTGCTATTTTAAATAATTAAACATTTAGTCAGGGCCTTGCATAAAGAAGGGAAGCAGACATTTTAAAATGACTATTTATTTATTTATTTATTGGTTTTCAAGACAGGGTTTCTCTGTGTAGCCTTGGCTGTCCTGCACTTGCTTTGTAGACAAGGCTGCTTTAAATGATTTTTATTAATTTTCAATCATTGATGTGTTAGTGAGTATGTGCGTGTGAGTGCAAGTGCCCTCAGGCTAGAGGAATTTGATCTTCTTCTGGAACTAGAGTCACAGGCAGTTGTGGGCTGCAATCAGTAGGTTCTGGAAACCAAACTTTTATCCCTTAAAAGTACAGTAAGAGCATTGTTTGTCTGTTTGTTTGATTGAGACAGGGTTTCTCTGTATAACAGCTGGCTGTCCTGGAACTCACTGTGTAGCCCAGGCTGGCCTCGAACTCAGAGATCCAATCTGCTTGCCTCTGCCTCCCAAGTGCTGGGATTAAGGACGTGTGCCACCACTGCCCAGCCAGTAAGAGCTCTTAGGGGCTGAGCCATCTCTCCAGCCTTGGGATTAAAAAAACAAAACAAAACTCTTTCTTCTTTTGTCTGTGAAGAGTAGTTGAGCCATCTCTGCTTGTAACTGCAACTCTGGGCTTTCACAGTTGACATCCTTTGCTTATGAGTCTATTGAAGACACTAGACACAGCTTTGCCCTTGTGCTTGGCATTGTGCCGCTGTGCTGTGTGAAGGAACGTTTTGGGTCCGCTGCCGTCCTGCTCACTCCGGTTCAGACTCAGTTGCTTAGACAAAGTCCTTATGGATCCCACTGTGCACAGCAGGCTAAGTGCGGCTTCTGGGATGCTTATATTTGTTTTTTTTTTTGAGACAGGGTTTCTCTGTGTAGCCCTGGTTGTCCTGGAATTCACAGAGATCCACCTGCTTCTGCCTCCCAAGTGCTTGGATTAAAGGCCTGCACCACTCCCCAGTCCTTGTTTTTTCATTTTTGTTTTGTGAGACAGGGTTTCTCTGTGTAGCCTTGCCTGTCCTGGACTCACTTTGTAGAGCAAGCTGGCCTGGAGCTCACAGAGCTCTGCCTACATCTGACTCGTGAGTGCTGGGATTAAAGGCGTGCGCCACCACTGCCCGGTCACCCAGCTCTTTCTTACCTTTTTATGGCTTTTTCTAGTTGGTGTAGATAGAATTCTTTTGTTTTAAGCAATACCCCCTTCCAATTGGACAGGCTTCCTTCCTTCCTTTCTTTTTTTTTTTTTTTTTTTTTTTTTTTGTTTTTTTTCGAGACAGGGTTTCTCTGTGTAGCCTTGGCCATCCTAGACTCACTTTGTAGACCCGGCTGGCCTCGAACTCACAGCGATCCGCCTGCCTCTGCCTCCCGAGTGCTGGGATTAAAGGCGTGCGCCACCACGCCCGGCTCCTTCCTTTCTTTTTAAAAACATTTTTATTTAATTTTAATTTATGTGCATTGGTGTGAGGGTGCACTTGGGGTTACAGACAGTTGTGAGCTGCCATGTGGGTGCTGGGAATTGAACCCAGGTCCTTTGGAAGAGCAGGCAGTGCTCTTAACCACTGAGCCATCTCTCCAGCCCCTTTCTTTCTCTCTCTCTCTTTCTTCCTTCCAGTTCCTTTTCTAGCCATACAATGATTTTTGGGGGAAAGATTTCATTTGAGGAACTGGAAAAAAAATCTTGATTAGGTTTCTAAGTGAATGAAAAGAAAGAAAGAAAGAAAAAAAATGATATGACTGCTCCCAGGCATGGTGGAGAAGGCTTATTGGAGGTAAAAGGGAGAGCATAGCCAGAGGCAGGGAGATCTGGGAGAGTCCAGATTGGATGTGATCCTGAGGCAAGTGAGGAGATGGGGGAAGGTAAGAAAGAGGGGAGAGAGGGGAGAGAGGGGAATCAGGGGAGGGCAGGTAACCACAATAGCTGGGTTATATAGAGAAAAGCAGCTGTGGGAAGCTGGAGAGTTGTGGAAGAGGGCAGGGTAGCTAGCCGTACCCTGTAAGGTGTGGGTACTGAGGGATGGAGAACCTAGCAGCCAGGTCTGCTTTCATGTGTTACATAGCTACCTGAGCCATTTGTTCCAGGGGTTGAGTCTTTTTGTTTTGTTTTTGTTTTTGGAAACAGGGCTTCTCTGTGTAGCTTTGGCTGTCCTGGACTCACTTTGTAGACAGGCTGGCCTCAAACTCACAGTGATCCACCTGCCTCTGTCTCCTGAGTGCTGGGATTAAAGGCGTGCACCACCACCACCTGGCTCCTTGCTTATTTTGTTTTTGAGACAAGGTTTCTCTGTGTAGCCTTGGCTGTCCTGGAACTCACTCTGTAGACCAGGCTGGCCTCAAACTCACAGCAATCTTGCCTGCCTCTGCCTCTGGAGTGCAGGGATTAAAGACCTGCGCCACCACATCTGGCTTGAGAGGTCTGAGTTTGTCTCCACTTTGAGTCATACCTGGGAGGTGGGGGAGACCCTGCTAGAACCCGCTTGGCTTCTCACCATTGGGTGCCAGGACGGAACATGTTACATACATGCAGGCAAAACACCCAGACATATATAATAAAACAAATATACCTAACTATATATGGATAATACAAATAAATAAATCTTTAGTAAAGGTGCGTGCCGCCACATCCAGCCCAAAGATTAATTATGAGTATATGCTCCCTGTGTTCAGGCGCCTTCAGAAGCCAGAAGAGAGTGTCAGATCTCCTGCAGTGGACTTACTGGCAATTGCTGGGAGCTTCTCAGTGTGTGGAGTGAGGACGGGGAACTGAATGTGGGTCCTCTGTGAGAGCAGCACCTTTCTCCACGGCTGAGCCGTCTCTCCCAAGTTAAGGTCTTTCTCTCTCCCAGGTTAGCCTTGGACTGGACTCTTTGCTTTGTCCTTCAGGGTAACTATGATCTAGGCAAGGACCTACCCTCTGGCTGATTTAGTTCTCTGTGTGCATGTATAATGTGTCTGGGCGGGGACATACTTATCACAGCTCACATGGAGCTCAGAGGACAACTTGCAGAGGTTGGTTCACTCCCTTTCCCACGTGGGTTCCGAGCTTCTGACGTCCTCAGGCTAATGTGGCAAGTGTTTTCAACTGCTGAGCTCTCCCAATGGCTTGAACAAATTACCTCTTACTTTTGAGTAATATTGCATTGTGTAGATGCTGTATCTTGTTTTTTTTTTTTTTAAAGATTTATTAATTTTATTATGAATACAGTGCTTTGCCTGCATGTACACCCACAAGCCAGAAGAGGGCATCAGATCATGTTACAGATGGTTGTGAGCCACCATGTGGGTGCTGGGAACTGAACTCAGGACCTCTGGAAGAGCAGTTCATGCTCTTAACCTCTGAGCCATCTCTCCAGCCCCTTATCTTTCTTTCTTTCTTTTGTTCTTTGTTTTTTTGAGACAGGGTCTTTCTGTGTCCTGGACTCGCTTTGTAGACCAGGCTGGCCCCGAAGTCACAGCGATCCACCTGCCTCTGCCTCTCGAGTGCTGCGATTAAAGGTGTGTGCCACCACGCCCGGCGGGCTACCTATTTTAGTAACAGCTGTTTGGTGAAGCTAAGGAGTATGTCTTAGTCTCTGTTCTATTGCTGTGAAGCGACACGAGGACCAAGGCACCTCTTACAAAAGAAACCGTTTGACTGCGGCCTTGCTCACAGTTTCAGAGGGTTAGTCTGTTTATCGGCATGGTGAGAGGCAGACAGGCATGGCGTAGGAACAGTAGCTGAGAGCTTTGGGACTTGATCTGCAAGCAGCAGGTAGCGAGACATTGGGCCTGGCATGGGCTTTTAAAACTTTATAGCCCCCCCCCGCCGCCCCCACAGTGATACCCCTCCTTCAACAAGAACAAACCTCCTAATCCTTCCCGAACAGTCCCACTAACAGGAGACCAAACACTCAAACACATGCGTCTGTGGGCCATCCTCATCTAAAACAATCAAGAGTCACAGAAAGGCTGGAGCCACAAGTGCTTCAGATCCATGAGGCCTGAAAGGTGTGGGTGCCATGGCTGAAGACCCGTAGCGACATTGGAATCTAGCAGGTGCAGCTCCAGAGGGCCACGATCTGTTTTTCCTGCCCTGCACACTTTATTCATTTCCTTGACTTTGCTATGTAGCCAAAGATCAGCTTCAACTTTAAAAACTTTTAAAAATAATTTATTTTTTAATTTTTTGTTTTTGTTTTTGTTTCTTTGTTTTTTTTTTTTTTTTTTTTTTTTTTTTTTTGAGACAGGGTCTCTCTGTATTAGCCTTGGCTGTGCTGGATAAAATTATTTACTTTTGCATCATGTAAATTGCTGCTTTACTTGCATGTCTGTGTGAGGGTGTCAAGTCCCCTGAAACTGGCTACAAACAGCTGTAAGCTGAGCCATCTCTCCAGCCCCTAGCTTGAAGTGTAAACATTTTATTTTATTATGATTAATGTGCATTGGTGTTTTGCCTGCATGTGTGAGGATCCTGTGTTCCCTGAAATTGAGTTAGACAGTTGTGAGCGGCCATTTGGGTGCTGGGAGTTGCACCCCAGTCCTCTGGAAGAGCAGCCTGTGCTCTTAACTACTGAGCCATCTCCTTAGCCCCCTGAAGTGTTTAACATTATTAAAAAATTTTTTTATTACTGTGTGTGCATGCCATAAAATACATGTGAAGCTCAGAGGACAACTTTGTATAGAGCAAGTGCTTTTTACCAGGTGAGCCATCTTGAGGGCCTATGACCTTAAACTTGGTTTGGTTTTTTTTTCTAGACAGGGTTTCTCTGTGTAGCCTTGGCTGTCCTGGACTCACTTTGTAGACCAGGCTGGCCCTGAACTTACAGTGATCTGCCTGCCTCTGCCTCCCGAGTGCTGGGATTAAAGGCTTGTGCCACCACGCCCGGCTTAGTGCTCTTAACCGCTGAGCCATCTCTCCAGCCACTGTAGCTCTCAGTATTATTCAAGAACATTTCCATCCTTAAAAAAGAAATTCTGGGGGCTGGAGAGATGGCTCAGCGGTTAAGAGCACCGACTGCTCTTCCAGAGGTCCTGAGTTCAATTCCTAGTAACCACATGGTGGCTCACAACCATCTATAATGTGATCTGATGCATACTGTATACATAATAAATAAATCTGAAAAAAAAAAAAAAGAAATTCTGCTATGGCAACACTCCCAGTTTTGGGGGTAAAGGGGTGTTTCGAGACAGGGTTTCTTGGTGTATCTCTGGCTGTCCTGGTACTCACTTTGTAGACCAGGCTAGCCTAGAACTCACAAAGATCTGCCTACTTCAGCCTCCAAGTATTTCTTTATTTTTTTTTCTTTTTCTTTTCCTTCCAGAGCTGAGGATCAAACCCAGGGCCTTTTGCTTGCTAGGCAAGTGCTCTACCACTGAGCAAAATCTCCAGCCCCCAAGTACTTATTTTTTAAAATTATGTGTCTGTGAATTTTTACTGTGTGTCCTGGTGCTCATGAAGGCCAGAGGTGCTAGTTTCCCTGGAGCTGGAGGTACAGAGGACTGCTGGCTACCTGCTGTGCTGTAGGGATTCACTGAGTCACCTCTCCAGCCCTGAGTCTCAGATCTTTAACGCCCATATTCAGCTGGGCGGTGGTGGCACATGCCTTTATTGCCAGCACTTGGGAAACAGCCTGGTCTACAAAAACCCAAAATCAAACCAAACCAAACAAAAAACATATTCAGAATTTTGCAGATTGCTTCTACTTCCTCACTAAACCCTACTTTCTGTCTGAATTGCTCAGGCCATGGCTGTCCAGCCGTTGGGGTTTTGGAGCTTACAAGGCTCTTGTCCCTCCTCTAGGGTAGGATCTTGTTATGTGGTCCATGTGGCCTGGAACTCTAGTGACCCTCCTGCTTCCGCTTTCCTACCGCTGGGGTTCCCACTGCTGTGGCACCATGCTAGGCCTCACAGTGACTGCTCAGTTTGGTGGTGTCAATCTTTTTAATAGTCTGGATCAAATCCATTGTTTTCTCTTCCCCTCAAACAGTGAGCTTATTGAATTTACTTTCATCATGTTGTATACCAGTTAATATTTTGTAAAGCAAAAAAAAAAAAAAAATCCTGAGACAGGGTTTCTCTGTGTAGCCTTGGCTATCTTTGACTGGCTTTGTAGACCAGGCTGGCCTTGAACTCACAGCAATTTGCCTGCCTCTGCCTCCCAAATGCTGGGATTAAAGGCGTGCGCCACCATGCCCAGCCTAGCAAAATATTCTTACATTTAAATCCACAAACTTTACTGCCTTGTATTAGTCACATTTTTGTTGCTGTGGTAAAATATTACAACTGAAAGCCACCTATCTATTGGTGTACTTACCTACTTTATTGGTTTCTTAGGCCTCTACCTCCCTTCTCCATTCCTCGTACCTCCTAATACCTTCCAAGACCCCAACACTAAGCAGGAGAGAGAAGGTTAGTGAGGAGAAGAGGTGTAGGTCTTCTTTTTTTTTTTTTTTTTCAAGACAGGGTCTCTCTGTGTGGCCTTGGCTGTCCTGAACTCCCTTTGTAGACCAGGCTGGCCTCAAACTCAGAGATCCATCTACCTCTGCGTCCAAGTGCTAGGATTAAAGGCTTGCGCCACCACGCACGCCCGGCAGTGTAGGTCTCTTTATTACTTCCAGCTGGTTGGGTCTTTGGGGCAATACCAATCTCAGTGATTGACACAGCAGAAAGATGAATTAGCAGTAGCACTGGGACCAGCAGCCTTCTTTCTTGGAGTTTTGACTCTCTCCTGGCTCTGATATTTATATCTTTCCTGAGTCCTCAGAATCCCACTAACTGGCCGGGCGTGGTGGCGCACACCTTTAATCCCAGCACTAGGGAGGCAGAGGCAGGTGGATTGCTGTGAGTTCTAGGCCAACCTGGTCGACAAAGCGAGTCTAGTACAGCCAAGGCTACAGAGAAACCGTCTCAAAAAAGCCAAAAACCAACAACCAAATAAACAAACAAAAAACCCCTAACCAAACAAAACCCAAAACAGATTTATATTACATAGCTGAGATTTTAAAGAAATCAAAACTTCTACTACATTTATCAAATAAGTTCCAGACAAGGGTCCAAATGGTGGGGAAGGCAGCGTGGCAGGAAGCTGCTGGTTGATCATATTTTATCCACACACAGGAAGCAGCAAGCAGAGGACAGGAAGTGGGATAAGGCTACACTGCTCACAGCCTCCTGCCAGGGGCATACTTGGTCCAGCAAGGTTCCACCTCTTTTCTTTTTTCTTTTGGTTTTTCGAGACAGGGTTTCTCTGTGTTGCCTTGGCTGTCCTGAACTCCCTTTGTAGACCAGGCTGGCCTTGAACTCAGAGATCCATCTGCCTCTGCTTTCTGAGTGCTGGGATTAAAGGTGTGCTCCACCATGCCCGCCTAAGGTGCATCTCATAACCTCCTAAACAGCGCCATTACCCAGAGATTGAGAGTTCCAATATGTGATTTCATGGTGACCATTCTCATTTAAACAGCATAAGGCTAAAATAAATACACGCAAAATACCATTCTGTATTGTTTTATAGCATATCTTAAAAATGACAGTAACCAATGCATTCCCCTATTGGGGAATGTGATATCCATTTTCACTGAATAAAGGCATTAGAAAGTAACAGCATTTTGTCCAAACAGAACATATATAATTGCACAAAAGTCATACAAAGCAGTACGAAATGTTGAGCAAGATCACAGTTCCTAGGTTCTGGTGGATGTATGCCCTGTGGGGCCTGAAGTCCAGCGGTCCAATACTGATAGTCAGAGCTCCTCCTCAGTGGCCACAGGAGAAAGAAGCCCATTTCCCACGGGACTCATGACTACCGGATGCTGTTGCAGTTTTGGGAGTTAATGATGTCATCATCATGTGTTCTTTCTTTTTCTTAGACAAGGTTTCTCTGTGTAGCCCTGACTGTCCTGGACTCACTTTGTAGATCAGGCTGGCCGTGAACTCATAGATCTGCCTGCCTCTGCCTCCTGAGTGCTGGGATTAAAGGTGTGCGCCACCATGCCCAGCAATCATCATCACCTTTTCATCACTCCAGGAACACCTGGAAACACTTAAGTTAAAGAAGTTCTGTCAAGCTCTAAAGCTTACACAATCTGCTCAACTTTGGGGCTCAGATGCCACTTGTGGAAACTAAGAATAAAAACATAAGCCACCAAGTGGAACCCTCTTCTGGGGAGGATCCTTTATGACACCACTGATTTGGACACCCACTTAAATTTCTTTCTCTCCATGTAGCCCTGGCTGTCCTGGAGCTTGCTATGTAGACCAGGCTGGCCTTGAACTCACAGATCCTCCTGCCTCTGCCTCCCAAGTGCTGGGATTATAGGCGTGTGCCACCATGCCCAGCTAACTTTTGTCTTATCTTCTAGTCATGATGGTAGATATTTCCAGCTCAAATCCCAATTATTGTTTATTGGCAGGAGTTGCTGGGAACACTTATGAAAGAGGGTAAGTCTGTATTATTATTGTTTTCATTTTTGAATCAGGGTCTTACTCTGTAGCTCAGGCTAGTCTTGAATTTATAGCAATCCTCCTGTTTCAGTCTTGCAAGTGCTGTGATTACAGGTGTGAGCTACTATGCCAGGGTGCAGTTTGCTGTGTTATTCACAAAGCAGAAAGAGGGCATACATCATGGATGTTTGGAAACAGAAAAAGCTGGAACTTTCTGACTTAAGGGCTACATTTCAAGACAGAACAGCTGAAGTGAGAATGTTCCCTTTCTGACTACAGAAGGCAATAGGGTTTGGTGTGAGTATGTGTGCTTGCCTGACATGTGTGCAGACCTGGGCTTGACCATTAGGCAGAACAAGCACAAGAAAGGAGGGAGGAAAGGCCATGGCCATTCACTAAGAAAACAAGGTCCATGGAGCTTGTCTTACCATGTGGTCCAGGCTGCTCTCTACCTCACAATCCTCTTGCCATGCCTTCCAAGTGCTGCGATTACAGATGCATGTCAACACACCAGGCTGTTCACAGAATACCATCAACTTATCTGTTGTATGTGTGCATGCAAATGTCATAGCCCAAGTGTGGAGGACACTGGACAACTTTTGGGAGTTGGTTCTCTTCTGTCACCATGTGGATCCCAGGTATCTAACTCACCTTGGTGGCAAGTGTCTGTATCCACTGAGGCGGGTTTCTGACCTGTGCAAATAGTTTAAGCCATTATTAAAGGCACCTAACCAGTTCAGAGACTTTGAGAAGATATTACTCCTTCCTCAAGTATTTCTACTTCAGGGCTCTTAATTTATTTTTTTTTTTTTTTTTTTTTTTTTTTTTTTTTTGGTTTTTTCGAGGCAGGGTTTCTCTGTGTAGCCTTGGCCATCCTGGACTCACTTTGTAGACCAGGCTGGCCTCGAACTCACAGTGATCCGCCTGCCTCTGCCTCCCGAGTGCTGGGATTAAAGGCGTGCGCCACCACGCCCGGCTTAGGGCTCTTAATTTAAAACAGGGGTCCTGGTTACAGGGGACCGATATCAGATTCTGAAATAAATACATAACACTGAGACAAGGCAATCCTCACTTTTTTTTTTGAGACAGGGTTTCTCTGTGTAGCCTTGGCTGTCCTGGACTCACTTCGTAGACCAGGATGGCCTCGAACTCACAGTGATCTGCCTGCCTCTGCCTCCCAAGTGCTGGGATTAAAAGTGTATAACACTATGCCTGGCAAGGGCACCCTTCATTTAAATGGTATCTTTATTTATTTATTTTGTTTTTTGAGACAGGGTCTCTCTGTGTAGCCTTGGCTATGGGTGAGCTGGGCAAGGTGAAGCAAGATTGGTATTCTGAGGTCAGCTTCAGTTGTATACTGAGTTGGAGGCTACATAAGATCCTGTCACAGAACAAAGCAAACTATGAAGGACCTGACGTACACAGTGACATTTTGTCTAAGAAAAGAACCCATGATGGAAAGGAAGGTAGACGTTTGAGAGAGAGAGAAAATCCCCTTTAAATTGAAGCAAACAGAGCTCAAGGCCTGAATCTGTGGGGATGCTTTTCTTTTTCCTTTTTTTTTTTTTTTTTTTTTTTTTGTTTTTCGAGACAGGGTTCTCTCTGTGTAGCCTTGGCTGTCCTGAACTCACTTTGTAGACCAGGCTGGCCTTGAACTCACAGCGATCTACCTGCCTCTGCCTCCTGAGTGCTGGGAACAGAAGCTTTTCTTTATATTTCATTTTCTTTCCTAGAAAAACCTAGATACTTTCCAGGTCCTGAGTAATCAAATGGCAAGAAAGACCCGGGACTCTCTTGCTGGCTGGTGCTGCTGTGCAGTGCGGAATGGCAAGACTACAGGATGTCTGTGTCCCTGAGGGCTGAGAGTTCCCAGGAGATGGTGTACAACTTGGACCAGGAGGCAGAGGTCATGGAAGGTTTGCACTGGCCACCTCAAACACTAACTCGTGGCTCTTAGCACAGGCAGAAACACTGGTAAAGTTAAACATGTAGGCCTCACACAAGCATCTTAGGGTATTACATGGATCTCAGCAGAAGTGCAGGAAGTGAAGAAGAGAATTCTCTACTGAAATGTGTTAGCTGGAATGCAGGGGTACATAAACCAAACCCCTACTTTGTATTCACATGGTAAACTTTCTGGATCATTAGCCAGTCAGAATTAATGTCACTAAAGTCCTAGTAACAGATTGTTCCAGAGTTCACATTTCCACCAAACATCTATTTGACATGAAAATGTCCTCATACACAAGGACATCCACTTGTATAGCTGTGCTGTCCCCATGGAAGCTGTGTCCATTCCCTCAGAGACACTGACTACTTGCATAGGTAGGGATGCCAGTCTGGACCTGGGATGTAAGTGTGTTACACCGGTGGTCAAGAGGTCCTGCTGCAGATCTGTTCGATGTCATTCATTTCTTTGGGACAGTCTGCAGAAAGGATAAGAGGCGAGTCCTGAGTCACCACTACATCGTCCTCAATCCGCACTCCGAGACCTCGGAACTGCTCTGGGGCGTCTCTGTCATCTTCTGGAATATAAACGCCTGAAGAACAGAGAGAAGGGCTAGGATCGGTGACAGCAGCAGTGGATTAGAAGCAAGTTCACCTGTTATACTTTCCTCATCTGGGCAGATGACTTTTCACTCATGTACCTCAGAGCTGTGGGCATGAAGCTCAGTCAGTGCTCTCATAGCAAGGATTACTATGGCTAGAGTCATTCTTTTTTAGTGGACTACAGGGCTGCATTCAACTGTGATAATACCAACCAGGATTCTGTAATGGTCTAGTGGTTCAGGAAGTCACTAGTTTACAAATATGCTATATACATTAGGAACCAGCAGATTATGTAAACGTATAACTTTCCTTTCCTAAAAGTCCCTTGCAGTTAAAAAAAAAAAAAAAGTATGAAGTCAGCTGTGAAGGCACACAGCTGTACCTAGGAGGCTGAGGTGGGATTATCAGTCTGGCCTACATAATGAGTTTGAGTCCAGCCTACAATAAACAGTCAACTCCCAGCTCAAAACAAAAACAGCTGGCTGTGGTGGCGCACACCTTTAATCCCAGCACTCGGGAGGCAGAGGAAGGCAGATCTCTGAGTTTGAGGCCAGCCTGGTCTACAAAGTGAGTACAGGCCAGCTAGGGCTACACAGAGAAACCCTGTCTTGTGGGGTGGGAGGAAGAGAAAGAAAGAAAGAAATCTTTTTGTAACCCTGCCTTTGCCAGGACCAACTCATGATAATCTGACAGTTGGTAATGGTCCGTTGCAGCCTTCTGCCACCTACGGTTAACTACCCTCCATCATCCCACAGTGCCTTGCTCAAATGAGTGCCTGTTAGGCAGAGTGCAAAGTGAAGTGGAGACCACAGCGGGACACCACGGTTGTTAGCACAGTTGACTATTAGAAAACTGATGCAGGAGCTGGCTGTGGTGGCGCACGCCTTTAATCCCAAGCACTCCAGAGGCAGAGGAGGTGGATTGCTGTGAGTTCAAGGCCAGCCTGGTCTACAAAGCGAGACCAGGACAGCCAAGACTACACAGAGAAACCCTGTCTCAAAAAACAAACAAAAAAAGCTAGGCGTGGTGGTGCATGTGTAATCCCAGCACTTAGGAGGCAGAGTCAGGCAGATCTCTGTGAGCTTGAGGTCAGCCTGGTCTACAAAGTGAGTCTAGGACAGCCAAGGCTACATAAAGAAACCCTGTCTCAGGGGAAACAAACAAACAAAACGGTGGGGAGATGGCTCAGAGGTTAAGAGCACTGACTGTCCTTCCAGAGGTCCTGAGTTCAATTCCCAGCAACCACATGGTGCCTCACAACCATCTACAATGAGATCTGATGCCTGCAGGAGTACGTAATAAATAACAAACAAATCTTTTTTAAAAAATGATGCTGTTTATGTTGTAAGAACAGAACCCAAAGTCTGCATTATGTGTGAGAAATGTCTTTATACAATCATGTGTTGCCCTGTGGCACTGGATGCTGTGGCTGTTACCGCTGTCTTTTCATGGAAGACTGAGGAAGTTTGCAGGTTCTTTTGTTTGGTTGGCTGGTTAGTTTTGTTTCTCTGTGTAGCCCTGGCTGTCCCGGAGTCACTTTGTAGACCAGGCTGGCCTCAAAGTCACAGAGATCTGCCTGCCTCTGCCACCCCCCTCCCCTCTCCCCTTCCCCACCCCAAGTACTGGGATTTGCAGGTGTGCCACCATTTATGTTACATAAATAAAAAAAATAAGCAATGTATACTTTGTGGTTAATCCAGCCCTTACCTGGCTCAATTGTGATCACCATACCAGGCTGCAGAGGGAGCGAGCGAGGCATGTCTGGAGTGTCATGGACATCCATTCCAAGGTAATGGCCAACATGATGAGGGCAGTATTTCCGAGCAGCCTGGAAAAGACAATTAGCACAGCAATGAGCTCTTACAGGAAAGTTGGCACGTCTGAGTCAGTGAGAGGTGGCGTCAACTACCCTATTTCTGCTGTAAAGTTTAACCAATCCTTGGACTAATGCTTAAGAGAGCTGACAATCTGCAGCTTTTTGAAGGTGGCGTGGTGTGTGTGTGTCTGTGTGCGCAGGTGGGTACACGGGCCCATGAATGTGCCTGTTGAACCCAGAGGTTGATGGTGGCTGCCCCTACAGAGCTTCCCTTGTTTCTTGGCTGACTGCCTGGTCAGCTGGTTGTGGAGGTCGAGTACAACTCGGTCTCTCCTCCCACCTTGGGACTGAACCTAGGCCATTAGGCTTGGCGTCATGTGACTTTATACACAGAAATGTCTTGTCATCCCCCCACTTGAGGAACTTGAAGCTCATGGCTACTTGGATCTCTACCACCTCCTGAGCGATGGGAACAGGCTGCCGAGCTCACTCTTTCCTTTCTTTTGGTTTTTCTTCTTTTATTTTGTTTTGTTTTTTCGACAGGGTTTCTTTATGTAGCCATGGCTGTCCTGGAACTCACTCTGTAGAGCAGGAGGCTCGCCTTAAACTCACAGAGATCTGCCTGCCTCTACCTTCCTAGTGCTGAGATTAAAGGTGTGCACCCCAACGCCTGGCCACACCTGCCTTTTTATGTGGATGCTGGGGATCTGACCTGCGCCCATGCTGGGGAACGGTTATTTCCCTATGCACCCTTACTACCCTGACTTCCAGCCCCCTTAACTTTAGTACACGCAAGCCAAGGGACTCCACTAATCACAACCAAAGAAAACCGTCCTGGGGCCAAAGATAGAGCTGAGTGGGATTTGCCTAGCATGTGCAAGGACTTCAGTTTGATCCCTAATGTTGGGGGGGGGGGGGGAAACGTCTCATTTTTGGAGAAATGAAGGGCAGCAATATTCTGTTATCTTTTCAATTCATATGTCTTAAGAAGGAAGTCACCAAATATGAGCACATACTTGGGATTCTAATTCTTGGTGGATAGAGACAGGAGATCAGGAGTTAAAAGCCAGCCTCAGCTGCTGAGTTCAGCCAGCAGCCAGCCTGGGTTACATGAGACCTTGCTCTCGCCATAGACGAAATAAAAAAGAAGACACAACTCATCCATCTCTCTTGGGTAGTCTACTCTGGAAATCCTATGTGTCTCATGTCAAACTATGAGGAGGCATGACTGGGTGTTTATTGGCTTGGACGTTCCTATGAGTTAATTAAAGGTTTGTTGGCTTGGCACGGGGAATTGATAACTTCTTTTCTTTGCTAGTAGGAGTCCTGGAAGACTGAACTTGGAGATGCTTGTGTGGCACAGGTTTGGCAGTTTTAATGGACCATTACATTTAGATGCCGACAAAACCCATTAAAGCTGCAGCCCTTGGGCTTCCGCTAGGTCTCAATACTGTAGCTCAAGCAATAACCAGCCTTCCCTCTGACCTCCAGAACCCCCAGGAGGATGAGGAGTTAAGCTGTTCCTTGTTTGTGTTCCTTCCCACCCTGCCCGTACAGACTTATGTTCCTGAGTATTATACTGGCTCTACAGTAGGCAATGAATCAGAATGTGCTGCCATCTTCTGGCAAAAATAAGTGCTGACTCCTTTTGTTTTAATCCATGTTCCATGGATTGCAAAGAATTGCAAAGTGGGCAGTGGTGGCTAATGCCTTTAATCCCAGCACTTGGAAGGTAGACACAGGTGGGTCCCTGAGTTCGAGGCCAGCCTGGTCTACAAAGCCAGTTCCAGGACAGCCAAGGCTACACAGAGAAACCGTGTCTCAAAGCAGCAAAAACAATTGCAAAGACAGTGTCTAAGTCTAATTCGCTTTATTAAGCAGGGCAAAAATCGAGCAGCACGTTGGCTGTTCTCAAGGACTGGGGTGAAGAGGAGGGCGGTACCTTGAAGGCGTTTTCCTTTCCGATCCCCAGATCCTTAAGCTTCTGTCCTATCAGCGTGAGCATCATGCTATAGATGTTCTCCAAGCTTGTCCCGGGGGAACACAGTGTCAAGCAAGCTCTCTGGACCTCGAGGACAGCTTCATAGAGCTCCGCCTGAGGTGCGGTGAATCTAGAACAGGAAAGCCAAGGAATGTAAGCTCCATGTCCTGTAGTCAGGCCGGGCAGCAGGTGGTTTACCAGCCAGCCATCTTGCTGGCCCTTCACTAGTTTCTTAAGGTTTACGTTATAGATTTAAACCTTTCCTTCCTTTTTATTTCTTCCTGGTGCTGCGGTGTGAACCAAAAGCCTGTGTATAACTAGGCAAGCACCTACCAGCTCCCTTTCCAGTTTATGCATTTAAAATGTATGTACTTCTGAATGGATACAGGACTGAGCAATCCCAATACGCAGTGGGCAGAAGCAAGAAGACTGTACTTGAGGCCAGCCTGGGCTACACAGTGAGTTTGCAGTAGCTTGGGTTACTTAGCAAGATCTTGCCTAAAAGAAAAGTCACAAATTTTTGCTTTGTTGTACTTTCCCAATATTTGGATAATAGTATTTTTATTACCATTTCCTATCTGAAATACACTGAAATTTATTTTGCTAATGTCTTTTTGTTTTTTGTTTTGAGTAGCCCTGGCTGTCCTGGAACTCAATCTGTACACCAGGCTAGCCTCAATGAACTCAGAGCTCCCCTGCCTCTGCCTCCTGAGTGTTGGAGTTAAAGGGTATGCAGCGCCACCGCCCTACTGGTGATGCTCCTTTGTACCACAGGTTATGCAGAATGCATTTACTATCTTTTACTAATTTATTTTTAAAGATTTATTTATTTATTATGTATACAGTGCTCTGCTTGCATGTATGCCTGCACACAAGAAGAGGGCATCAGATCATATTATAGATGGTTGTGAGCCACCATGTGGTTGCTGGGACTTGAACTCAGGACCTCTGGAAGAGCAGTCAGTGCTCTTAACCTCTGAGCCATCTCTCTAGCCCCTGCTTCTAGTAATTCTTTTGTTTGTTTTCTTTTTCGAGACAGGGTTTCTCTGTGTAGCCTTGCTTGTCCTGGACTTGCTTTGTAGACCAGGCTGGCCTCAAACTCACAGTGATCTGCCTGCCTCTGCCTCCCAAGTGCTGGGATTACAGGTGTGTGCCTCCATGCTTGGTTTAGTAATTTTTAAATTAGAGTTTCAATATGTAGTCCAGACTGGCCTTGAACTCTTAAAAAAAAAAATTGTGTGTGCATGTGTGTACGTAGGGAGGTCAGAAGCGGGGCACGAGATCCTCAGATCTGAGGTTACAGGCATTTGTGCATAGTGTGGTGCGGTTGCTGGGATCCAAACTCCTGTCCTGTAGCACAGTAGTAAGTGCTCTTCCTGCTGAGCAGTAACTCCAGCCCCTGGCCTTTAACTCTTTATCATCTTGCCTCGACTTCCTGAGTCACAGAAGCACACTACCACATCTGTCTTATATTCATTGTTTTCTAACTATTTGGAGATTAAAAAAAGACTTTATTCATTTGTTTTAGATTATGCATCTATGCGCTCATGGTTTGTGCATGTGGTGCCTGACAAGGCCTCTGGAGCTGACGTAATAAGCAGTGTTATGAGCTGTGCAATGTGGGTTCTCTGGGAGAGGAGCAAGAACTCTTTTTTTTTTTTTAATTTTTTTATTAATATATTCTTGTTACATCTCAATGGTTATCCCATCCCTTGTATCCTCCCATTCTTCCCTCCCTCCCATTTGGAGCAAGAACTCTTAATCACTGAGTCATCTCTCTAGCTCTACTATTTGGAGGTTTTAAAATGTATTTTGTCAGCATGGCTTAGTACTTGCTACGATTTTACTTTTGAGTCATAGTTTCTCTGTGTAACAAGAGCCCTGGCCACACTAGGTCTCTGCCTCCTGAGTGCAGGGATTAAAGGCCTGTGCCACCAGATCCGTCTCCATAGATGTATTTAGTTCTGTCATTCTGCTATTTCCTTCTTCATCTTTGTGTGTATGCATCTGCTTTTGTTTTTTTCTTCCTTGTCTACTTTTGGGCCATTAATATTTCTTTTAAAAATTTATATTTATTTATTTGTAAAGATTTTATTTATTATTTATACAGAATTCTGCCCCCATGTATGTCAGTTCTCATTATGGATGGTTGTGAGCCACCATGTGGTTGCTGGGAATTGAACTTAGGACCTTTGGAAGAGCAGTCAGTGCTCTTAGCCCCCTAATATTCCTTTTAGAAGAAAAATTTTATGCTTATTTACTTTGTGTTTGTGTATGTATGTGGATGCATTCATGCCATGGGGCATGTATGGAGGACTGGAGGATGGAAGACAACCCAACATAAGTTTTTTTTTGGGTTTATTTTTTGTATTCCATTTTAATTTCTCTGCTGGCTTTGGTATTATTTGGTATTATTCTTCTGGCTGCTTTAGGACTGTGTTCTTCTGAAGAGTGCCTTTCTCACCATGGCTGGGTTTAAAGCAGAAGCAACCAGTGTCTCTCTGGAGTGAAGTTCTGTGATCAGTTAACAATTTCTGAATAATAATGATGATGATGATGTTTTTTTGAGACAGAGTTTCTCTTCTAGTCCTGGCTGTCTATCTTAGCACCCTCTTTGTAGTCCAGGCTGGCCTCGAACTCACAGAGATCTGCCTGTCTCTGTTTACCTAGTGCTGGGATTAAAGGTTTGCACCACCATGCCCGGCCCAATTTCTGGAAAAAAAAAAATTTTTTTTTTTAAAAAAGATTTATTTATTATTATGTATACAGTGTTGTCTGCTTGTACACCCTCAGGCCAGAAGAGGGCATCAGGTTACATTATAGATGGTTGTGAGCCACCATGTGGTTGCTGGGAATTGAACTCAGGACCTTTGGAAGAGCAGGCGGTGCTCTTAAGCACTGAGCCATCTCTCCAGCTCCAAAAAAAAAAATTTTTTTTTTTTTTTTCTTCCTGAGATAGGGTTTCTCTGTGTAGCCTTGGCTGTCCTGGACTTGCTTAGTAGAACAGGCTGGACTCAAACTCACAGCGATCCGCCTGCCTCTGCCTCCCAAGTGCTGGGATTAAAAGCATGTGCGACCACTGCCTGGCTCAATTTCTGAATTTTTATACGAAGATCTGGGGGTTTACTTTTTCTCCAAGAATCCTGCCTCCCCACCAACATTTTTTTCTGGTTTGTTTGCCAGGACCTAAATCTGTTTTCTGTCTTTTTTTTTTTTTTTTTCAAGACAGGGTTTCTCTGTGTAGCTCTGGTTGTCCAGGAACTTAATTTATAGAACTAGCTGGCCTCGAACTCAAGAGATCCATCTGCTTCTGCCATCTTAAGATGATAAGACTGGCTTTACACTGTAAAGCACTGTGGACTAGGAGGTGCTGTTAGGACTGGATGGAGGGATGGCTTGGTACTTAAGGCTGAACTCACTGCTTTTGCAGAGGACAGAGTTTAGTTCCTAGTACTTATGTCAGGTAGCTCACAATCACCTGTAAACCCACCTCCAGACGACTCAATGCCTCTGGCTTCTACTGGTGCCTATAAATGTGAGCATGCACACGCATGCACGCTGTGTGCATGTATATATATACACAGACAATTGAAACTAAATTTGAAAAATAAAGAAAATAGACTTAGGTTGAAAACCCTAACCACTAAGCTTACCTACTTTATTTATTTTAAGAAGATTTACATGAGCTAGACAGATGGCTCAGTGGTTAAGAGCACTGGCTGGGTTTGACTCTCAGTGCCCACAGGACGGCTCAGAACTGTCTAGAACTCCAGTTTCAGGGGATCCAATGCCCTCTTCTGGTTTCTGTGTGCCCTACACACGCGTGGTGTCAATACATCCAAACAAAACACTCATATACATAAAACAAAACAAACAAAAAATATTTACAGTTTTTGCCTACAGTGGATACTCTCTAGTATCTTCAAATTGTTTTTTAATTTTTTGTTGAGATGTTATAATCATTATTTGTGACATGTTAACCCAATGAAGAAATTCTACAAAACCTTGAATAAAGCCTTTAATGAGAAGGAAAAAAGCAACAAGAGAACCACAATGGCAGCCTTTAGTCCCAGCACTAGGGAGGTAGAGGCAGGCGGGTCGCTGTGAGTTCGAGAGCAGCCAGGGCTACACAAAGAAACCCTGTCTCAAAAAACCAAAAAAAGAAAGAAAGAAAGAAAAAAAAAAAAAAAAAAGACCATCCTCTACGGACTATGGGAGACTGTAAATATCCCAAATAACAAGTGTCAATCACTTTTGCATTGCTCAGCATCGCTAGGCTGCTGCTCACTGCTCAGCTTCAAGAAGCTCCTAGAGCCTCCAGAGGATGCTTTGCTTGCTGCTGCTGCTGCAGAGTGGAATTGTTCCCAGGAACTGAGTCTAGCAAGGTCTGCCTCTCCTGTCCCTGCTAGCCTTCTTTCTCTTCTACCTAGGGCTGGAGGGCTGGAAAGGAGGTATATGGTCACAGAACCCCAAACAAAGCAGGTTTAAAAAGACCCTCAGGATTCCAGCAGACCCATGAAACAGCACAATCCAGCAACCCAGCAGAGCTACAGCAACCACAGCAGCAGGAACCTTGACGAATTCTCTGGGGCAGTTCACTCTAGGAGCATCTAAAGCAAAGCAATTCAAGAGCAACGATCTTTGCTATTTGGGCTAGTTAGGCTCTCTCACAGACCACGCCCCACACAAGGTAGTTCTCTTTCTCGAAGACAAACATCGATCGCCCTCTCATGAGGCAGTTTCACATCCCACACTTGGGATCAGAAGAAAAACATGTTTACATCCACTACCAACTCGACCTCTAAGAGTCATGTATTCCAGGCACATCTCTACATGAGCTCCAATCCTAAGATGTCACAGGGCCATGTTGCTCTGTAGAATCCCTACCTGCCATTGACAGGCCACGTCCGGGTGATGTCACTCACGTAGCAGGAAGATTCACAACCCCCATCAAGAAGTACCATTTCACCATCCTGCAACAAAGAAAGAAAGGGAGGAGGTTGTGGCTATTTTTTGCTACTTTGTGAGTTCTTCTTTTTCTCACCTTTTGTCCCCCCAGTTTTACCCCATCACTAGACAGAAGAGAAAGGAGAGAGAGGAGAGAAAGAGTGACACAGTTTTTTGAATCTAATTTCTTTGCTACTTTGTGGGTTTTTCTTTTTCCCACATTTTATCCCCACCCCCATCCTATTTCACCCCTATCACTAGATAGGAGAAAAAGACGGATGGGGGGGTGGGAGGGGAGAGAGAGAATCATTCCTTTAATGTAATTTCAAGACAGGATTTCTCTGTGTAGCCTTGGCTGTCCTGGAACGCACTCTGTAGATGAATCTAATTTCTTTTTTCTTGTTTCTTTGAGCCTGACTACTACCAAACCACAACTAATCTTCTGAAAGACCAACAACCATTCACCTCAACTACTTGGGCCCTAGCATTTATATATCCTCTGAAAAATTTCCAGAATTCTGATCATCACACAATCACAGAAACTATCTGCAGCTGGCAAAGCCATGTCTCTGCTAGAGCACGAGGCAAATCATAGCCAGCTGCTGCATAGCACCCCACACCTTGGATTAAAACAAAAACATATTCTTATAATATTTCTGTTTTTATGACATAAAAATTTGGGGCTGGAGATTTGGCTCAGAGGTTAAGAGCACTGGCTGCTCTTCCAGAGGTCCTGAGTTCAATTCCCAGCAACCACATGGTGCCTCACAACCATCTATAATGAGATCTGGTGCCCTCTTCTGGAGTGCAGGTGTACATGCTGTAATGCCATTACTTGGGAGACTGCAGCAAGAGGATTGCTCCAAGTTGAAGGCCAGCTTGGGACACATAAGAGAATTCTAAACTAGCCTGGGCTATGGAGTAGGACCCTGCCAACACCACTACTCTGCCTCCAAACATTCTGAAATATACAAAGTTCAAAAATAAACAAAATCAAATTATCTAAGTGTAGTGGTAAAACAAGGAAAACTGAGCCAGGCCTGATGGCGCACTCCCTTAGTCCCAGGCCTGATGGCGCACTCCCTTAGTCCCAGGCCTGATGGCGCACTCCCTTAGTCCCAGGCCTGATGGCGCACTCCCTTAGTCCCAGGCCTGATGGCGCACTCCTTTAGTCCCAGGCCTGATGGCGCACTCCTTTAGTCCCAGCACTTGAGAGGCAGAGGCGGTGGATCGCTGTGAGTTTCAGCCAGCCTGGTCTACAAGGGGAGTCCAAAACAGCCAGGACTACACTGAGGAAGCATGTCTTCAAAAACAAAACAAAACAAAACAAAATGCCGTGCTCCTGTGTGTGTGCCGGCTCAGACAACAAGGCCCCCTGAGGTCTCGTGGGAGACTCAGGGAGTGAGACCAGGTCCAGTTATCTAAGAACCAGAGTCAAAGCATCCTCTCCACTTAGGATCCAGAATCTTGCCACCAGGGACAACAGGTTCACGGAGAAAACAAAAAACAAACAAACAAAAAAGGTGACTGCTGGGTTTGGTGGTGCACGCCTTTAATCCCAGCACTTGGGAGGCAGAGGCAGGTGGATTGCTGTGACTTCAAGACCAGCCTGGTCTACAATGTGAGTCCAGAACAAAGAAACCCTGTTTAGAAAAAAACCAAAAAGGAGACCAATTGGAATGACTTCTGGAGGAACTGGATCCTCAATTTGGGACTCTTTGGGAGTTTGGCTGGCCAGGAACTCAAGTGACATCGATTTGATGGCACCTCAGCCAGGGGTGTTGCTAAAATGTTCCAATGTGATGCAACTGACACTGTACTCTGCTCTGGCTATGCACAGACACCAGAGGCAGAGGACAGCATTCCAGACACTACATAGCTCTTCTGCAAGGAAGATCTCCCTTTCTTTAAAAAAAAAAAAAAATTGATTTATTTAAAAAATATATATTGATTTATTATTTATTCAGTATTCTGCCTGCATGCCAGAAGGCGGCACCAGATCTCAAGAATAGATGGTTCTGAGTCACCATGTGGTTGCTGGGAATTGAACTCAGGACCTTTGGAAGAACAGCCAGTGCTCTTAACCTCTGAGCCATCTCTCCAGCCCAAGGAAGATCTCCTTAATAACCACCTCCCTAACTCATGCCGATGCTCCTGGTGCCTGAGGTGCTGTCTGTGGTTGCAGTGGCACCTCATGACGGTGGCTCATTGGAGCCAGCTGCTCTCAGTTCCATCTTATTTAAGTGATTTTATCATCCTCTTTTGTGTTCAGGCCTGCTAAGCATTGGCTTTATAAAGTCCGTAATCTGCTCACCAGTCTTGCTGATAGCTGCTATAAAACTATTTCAAAAAACTGAAATAGAATCTTTTAATGTTCCTTTAAGTGTTTACATTAATTAATGTGTTGCCCCTCTGTACAGACACATCTGTATTCTTTGCCTGCAAGTTCTCTTTCTAGTATAAACACAGGGTTCAAGATGAAAAAGAGAAAGGGAAGAAAGGGAGGAAGAAAGAAGGGAAGAAGAAAGAAAGAAAGAAGACTAAGGTATAAAAGAGAACGGAGCTGTGTGGAGTGCTTGCCTAGGATACACGGAGCCTTGGGGTCTGTCCCCCGTTGTGCACAGAACTGGGCATGATGTCGTCCACCAGTATACCCTAGTTCTAGAGAGGAAGGCACACTGAAGAATAACCCTGAGGGGGCTGGAGAGATGGCTGCCACAGGCTGTGTTACACACCGCAGCTGGCTCCCCCTAGGGGTGGCCCTAGATCCGGCCTGTGGACCACGGCTTGCTAATGTTTAATGCTTATCTCTTCATCTACTAAGAGAGCATGCGAGCAACTGTTCTTTACCTAACTGCTACTTCAAAGACTAATGAAATAATATCCATAAAACCATTTTAGAGGGCTGGAGAGATGGCTCAGTGGTTAAGAGTACTGACTGCTCTTCCAAGGACCTGCGTTCAATTCCCAGCAAACACATGGCAGTTCAAAACTGTCTGTAACTCCAAGATCTGACACCCTCACACAGACATACATGTAGGCAGGGCACCAATGCACATAAAAAAAAAATAATTAAAAAAACATTTTAGAAATAACAAAGTGTGGAGGCTGGAGAGATGGCTCAGCGGTTAAGAGCACTGGCTGCTCTTCCACAGGTCCTGAGTTCTGTTCCCAGCAACCACATGGTGGCTCACAACCATGTATAATGTGATCTGATGCCCTCTTCTGGCCTGCAGGTATACATGCAGATAGAGTACTCATTACATTAAAGAAATAAATCTTAAAAAAAAAAAAAAAAAAAAAAAAAAAAAAGAAAGAAATAACAAACTGCTTTTTAAACAGCATTCCATTTGTGAAGGGGAAGGTAGCAAGGTCCCTGTTGGGGATCCTGGACCTGTCCGGAGCAGAATGCAGGGCGTTAATTACCTTGACGAGCTGGTTATTCTTCACATAGTGCAAGGTGTTGGAACGGTTGCCACCTGCCACCACAGGCGGGTAGGCTAGGATGTCTGCGCCTCGGGCCCGGCACTCAAATTCAAACTGCGAACAACAACCAAGTGTGACTCACACAGTTTCTGTGGCCCTGTCCCAGGCCAGGCTGTCTTCATCCCCAGAGGTGTGCACTACAGGTCAGTACTGGAACGCTGGCCGTCCCTAACCACGGCTCATGGCGTCAACTCCCACGGGCTCTGACTCCTGCCTGTTGTGCTGTTCTAGCCTATAAGCACCTTTTACGTCCATCCTGGCCTCCAACTTTACTACATATGTGTATTTTTTCAGACAGGAGCCCATGTAGCCCAGGCTAACCTCAAGCTTACTATATAGTTGAGGATGACCCTGAATTCCGTCTTGATTGTCATGTATACACCTCCTAAGTGCAGGAATTTGACATGCACCAATACATCTGGCCTCAACGTATTAATTACTTAATCTCCTGTAATGTAAACTTCCCATGGTTTTCAAAGTAAGTCCAGAAGAAGAGAGATAAAATCTGTAAAGAAGGCTGAGTCCAAAAATATATATAAGGCTGTTTTTATCAGCTAAACAACAAAATATAGCTTATATTTTAAACAATACCTCTAAGTGGCTAATTTCAGTCTTACAAATAGTTACCAACCTAACTGCTCTGGGTAGGTGGAAAAGGATGCTGGGAACCTGTAAGTTCTGACACCTTCAGTACACTCTGAAAGCTGTCCCACTGGTTTTACCCAAGTGCTGCCTCAGACCTTTCTTCCTTCACACATACACAGTGTTTGTCCCCTTTCAGTGGGAAGTCTTTCTTTCTTCACGGGCTCTGCTCTGTACTTCTCTTCAATGTCACACTGACATCTGAGGAGGCTATCCCACTCTCCTCTATGTCACACTAACATCTGAGGAGGCTATCCCACTCTCCTCTATGTCACACTGACATCTGAGGAGGCTATCCCATCACTCTATGTCACACTGACATCTGAGGAGGCTATCCCACTCTCCTCTATGTCACACTGACATCTGAGGAGGCTATCCCATCACTCTATGTCACACTGACATCTGAGGAGGCTATCCCACTCTCCTCTATGTCACACTAACATCTGAGGAGGCTATCCCACTCTCCTCTATGTCACACTGACATCTGAGGAGGCTATCCCATCACTCTATGTCACACTGACATCTGAGGAGGCTATCCCACTCTCCTCTATGTCACACTGACATCTGAGGAGGCTATCCCATTCTCCTCTATGTCACACTGACATCTGAGGAGGCTATCCCACTCTCCTCTATGTCACACTGACATCTGAGGAGGCTATCCCATCACTCCATGTCACACTGACATCTGAGGAGGCTATCCCACTCTCCTCTATGTCACACTGACATCTGAGGAGGCTATCCCATCACTCCATGTCACAGTGACATCTGAGGAGGCTATCCCACTCTCCTCTATGTCACACTGACATCTGAGGAGGCTATCCCATCACTCCACGTCACACTGACATCTGAGGAGGCTATCCCATCACTCCATGTCACACTGACATCTGAGGAGGCTATCCCATTCTCCTCTATGTCACACTGACATCTGAGGAGGCTATCCCATCACTCTATGCCTGCCTGGAGCCAGCTAATGTTCCCCTTGGATGGCAGATTCACTGTACTTTTGTCCCAACGGGACCTTCCTGCTACTTAACACTCACCTTCGCATAAAGAAAGGCTTCACCCACTGGAGCTTTACTGGCAAACATGGTCTCTATGAAAGCCTGCAAAGAGAGGAAGGGGGAAATGAACACAGCCTCATCTTATCTGTCACTCAAACAGTCACATGTTGGAGTTCAAATAAAAAGCACCTTTCCCAGCTGGGTACAGTGGCCACACAAGGGCTTACAGAGAAACCCTGTCTCCGTGTACCAGCCATGGCTAGCTTTGAAGGAGCAGAGAAACTGACATCAGTGTTATCTGGGAAGCCTAAGGAGCTGGGAAATGGATTGGACCGAAAACGAAAATTGCTAACAGGCCTGCTAAGTACTCAAGGCTGCAATCACCACTTTCAGCAGTGGCTCAAATCAAGCTAAGGATCCCTGCAGATGACCCACAACTACCCACCACGCCTCTCAGGGCTCTAGCATTTATACACCCTCTGAAAAGTTTCTAGAATTCCAAACATCTTACAATTGCAGAAACTGTCTGCAGCTAGCAAAACCACGGCTCTGCTAGAGCACGAGGCAAATCACAGTCAGCTGCTGGGGACAGTCTGAAGCAGCGCCACATCCCCACACCTGGGGTTAAACAAAAGCACATTCTTATAATACTGCTGTTTTTAAAGAAAGTAAAATTCTAAAATGTCACTATAAAGATTAATCTTCAAAGAAACAACTTTATTTTGCCTTGTGAAGCGTTGAGTAGGTCTTAGATGGTCACTAATCACACGGAAGAAGTTGGCTACCCATGACCTATAAGGTCACTACAATGGGCATGTAAGTGTGAAAAGCTTGAGTTCTGTAATCTGAAAGGGGTTTTCAATAGCAGCCATACCTCTGAGGTCAGCTTCCCAGCAACCTGCATTCTCTTGATTTCTGCAGGAGACTTAACTAGCCGCAGGCGCTGTATCAGCTGCTGGACACTCCGAACCTTGTTCTTGCTCCTGGCCTTGGCTTCAGTTAGTTGCTGCATGTAGTCAGAGTGCAGCCGTGCATGAGAAGGCTTCATCCAGTCATACCAAACCATGTTCGTCTCAGCTTAAAATGGGAAGCCAAAAATATGTTTAACAGCCATGGAGACTGAAGGGTTGCTCTGACCGTGGGATGCCCAGGACGGGGCACAGCTCAGGGGAGGAACCCTTGGCTAGCACACGCAAGGCTCTTGTGCCTTCGGAACTGAAACATAAATAAATAGTATAATAGCAAGAAATATGTTGAGAAAGATAAAACTATAAAGTCTGTTTTGTGGAATCCTGAAAGACTGGGTGATACTTTCTCAAGACTGAAGCATCTGATGGGTTTGACACGAATCACTGGAAAGGCCATTCTCTGGGATGTTCTTGGATATATGTAGCTTTCTATCCTAAAATGTCAATGTTCTTGTGAAAATGACAGATGGGACGAAAGCTTTATTTAAGCTTGGATTTTGTTTTTTCTTTTCTTTTCGAGACAGAGACTCGAGACAGAGACGGTCTCTCTGTGCTTGGCCTTGGCTCAGCCTTGGCTGTCCTAGTCTCACTTTGTAGATCAGGCTGGCCTCGAACTCACAGAGATCCGCCTGCCTCTGCCTCCCGAGTGCTGGGATTAAAGGTGTGTGCCACCGCCACCATGCCCAGCTATTTTTTAACTTTTAAAGAACAATGTAACAGTTGTTCACAGCTGATTCAGAGGCACTTCTGGATTACTATGCATAAAAATGGCAAAGGTGAGGCTGGAGAGATGGCTCAGAGGTTAAGGGCACTGTCTGCTCTTCCAGAGGTCCTGAGTTCAATTCCCAGCAACGACAAAGTGTCTCGCAACCATCTACAATATGATCTGGTGCCCTCTTCTGGTGTGCAGGTGTACATGCAGGCAGAGCACTATATACATAATAACTAAGTAATCCTAAAAAAGACCAAGCGACAGCTAATGACTTGTGTAAAATTGTCTGGAGACAAGCTGGCGCAAGGTCTCCCAGTTTGAAATAGTTACTTATTGTCCCTGTCATTTATTTTGTTGTAAGATCTAAAGAGCTGGCCCCTCTGTCCCCGAGACTGTGCTCCATGGCAGTGCTCCTCAACCTTAACACTGCAACCCTTCACTGCAGTTCCTCATGTGATTACCTGCAACCATAAATTAGTTTCGCTGCTACTTCATAACTGTAAATTTGCTACATTATGAATCACAATGTAAACGTGATATACAGGCTATCTGATATGTGACCCCAGGTTGAGAGCCACTGCTACAGGGTCTCATAATGAAAATGTCATATCCTGCTTAGCAGCATGTATATAATTCATCTTTTTGCTAACAGTAGATTAAGAATGACATTCTTAGCCGGGCGGTGGTGGCGCACGCCTTTAATCCCAGCACTCGGGAGGCAGAGGCAGGCGGATCGCTGTAATCGCTGTGAGTTCGCGGATAGCCTGGTCTACAAAGCAAGTCCAGGACAGCCAAGCCTACACAGAGAAACCTTGTCTCAAAAAAAAAAAAGAATGACATTCTTTTTTTTGTTTTTGTTTTTGGAGACAGGGTTTCTCTTGTAGTCCTGGCTGGATGTCCTGGACTCACTTTGTAGACCAGGCTGGCCTCAAACTCACAGAGATCTGCCTGCTTCTGCCTGCCAAGTGCTGGGACCTAAGGTGTGCGCCACCACGCCTGGCAAGAATGACATTCTTAACTAAATCTGCAGGGCTGTATGATTAACAGTATATGGGGACACAACAGGAGAAGAACGGAGGAAGTTCTGACTGGGAATGCATTATGACGTTACAAGCCAAACATTTAAAAAATAAATTTGTCATTAAGTGTACAGTGCATTGGGAATACTTAATTACAATAGTATATGCTTCAATTATTTGAAAAATTAACCAATCTCTATTATTTATAATCAGTGTATGGAATAAAAGCTCAACACTTACTGGTTTTGTCCAACAGTGTTGGGGTTGGAATCTGAGGCCTGGTACATGCCAGGCAAGTTATACACTATGAGACAACTCCAGTGCAGGTAGGTTTCTTCTTTTAAACTTGTAAATACATTTATTAGATTCATTAATACTTTCCAGTATTTAGTGCTTTTACCCATCAATACTAACACTAAGAATAATAGCCGGGCATGGTGGTGCACGCCTTTAATCCCAGCACTCGGGAGGGGGAGGCAGAGGCAGGTGTATCGCTGTGAGTTCGAGGCCAGCCTGGTCTACAAAGTGGGTCCAGGACAGCCAAGGCTACACAGAGAAACCCTGTCTCAAAAAACTAAACCAACCCCGCCCCCCAAAAATCAGTGAGACATAGTTGTACATTAGCACCTTTCATCCCTGAGGCAAGTAGATCTCTGTGAGTTCCAGGACAGCTAGAGCTACAGTGAAGCTCTGTCTCAAAACAAACAACCTCCTCACCCTCACGCAAACAAAAAGTATACTCAGGGAGGCAGAGGCAGGTGGATCACTGTGAGTTCAAGACCACACTGGTCTACATGTCCAGTCCACGACAGCCAAGGCTACAGAGAAACCCAGTCTTGGAAAAACCAATCCCCCTCATTCCCCAAAATACTGACAAGGGCTGATGAGGCAGCTCAGTGGGTAAAGGTGCTTGGCTGATAACTTTAGCTTGACTCTAAGAAGCCATGTAACATGGAAGGAGAGAGCTGACTCCACAAAGTTGCCCTCTAACCTCCATACATGTGCTGCAGCATAGCTGACCCCTCCCCACATCCCACACAAAATCATAAAAATAAACTTTAAAGAAAAAGACAGGTGAATGAGAAAAGTCCTTTCAAGAAACACATACATTGTGAGGACTTAGCTTTATACAACTAAAGAAAATTAAAAAAAAAATTACTACAGCATTCTGCCCACATGTATGCCAGAGGAGGGCACCAGATCTCATTGTAGATGGTTGTGAGCCACTATGTGGGTGCTGGGAATTGACTCAGGGCCTTTGGAAGAGCAGACAGTGCTCTTAACCTCTGAGCCATCTCTCTAGCCCCCCAAAAATTTTTTAAGTGTGTGTGTGTGTGTGTGGGGGTGTGTGCGTGCGTGCGTGTGTGTGTAGGCATAAGGTTATCTGTATCCCCCATATCTGGTTGTAAGCCATGTTCTGAGACTCTCCTGTCTCAATGTTGTAAAATTCTGCTCCCCAGTTATCCCCTAGTATGTGATTCAAGCAGCTTGCAGCCAATCACTGAGCAGGGCAGAGAATAGGGCTGGGCTTCCTGACAGCCAGGGGAGGAGGAGTTAGGAGAGGAAGTAGGGTGTCAGATCCCCTGGAACTGGAGTTAGGAGAGTTGTGAGCCACCATGTGGGTGTTAGCAATCAAACTGGGTCCTATGGAAGAGACCCAGTGATCTTACTCACTGAGCCATCTCCAGCCCAGGTTAATTTTGACTACTGTCAAAGCTGGCAAAGACAGCAGCTATGTAAGCAATTAAAAGTCCAGAAAGAAAATGCTGTCAGGCTTAGTATTTATGTGGATCCCCCTAGCTCCAGCCCCAAGACAGGCCTCATTATCTAACTCAGGTGGATCTTAAACTTTCAGACATCTTCATGTCTCGGCCTCCCTGAGTGTTGGGACATAACATGTGCCACCACATTTAGCAATAGTTTTGTTTTGTACAAGGACATGTCTCTCTTTATGATGCCCAAAGAAATGTCACTAGGAGAATTATTTTAGAAAATTAGCTACTACAAGGCAAGGAGGGCCCGAACTCTAACTTGGCCCGTGATCTGACTTTATTAGCATTACCTTTCAGTTTTGGTACAAGGTGTTGAAATTCTTCCAGTGTGTAGGCTTCATCCACTCCAGTCAGGGCTACGGCTCCATCAGTGCCAGACCGAGGGCCATCCCACAGTTCTCGACCAGGGTCTCTCCGAGGCACAAAAAGCATGGCCTTATGGGACGGTAACTGCTTCCCAGGGAAACTCTGAAGGACCAGAATGCTATCAGGCTCTTGAAATCCACACAGATACAGGAAATTGTTGTCCTGGTGGAATGTGTAAGGGATGTCATTGCTCATGTAGTACGTAGGGTTAGAGAGGACCACCACTGTGTGCTCTGCGCCACTGTGCCCCTGTGCTTCCTTGTGGATCAGGGCCATCAGTTTATGTCTTCGAAGTGCATATTCCACCTGAGATAGTCCTGGTGTCACCTCCCCTGGAAATGGCAAGAAAAAGGTCAACTGATGTTTTGAATGGCTACACTACTGGAGTATTTAAAATTGCTACTATCAGATAAAGATGTCCATAATTATTTCTTTGACTAATGACATGGCACACAGCAAATTATTATGTGGTAGGCACTGATAGGCATATAGTCAAAGTTTCCCTGAAATCTCCATATATTAAATACATTTTGATACATTATTTCTGTATGAGTTCTCTGTAAAAAGAATGAAGCTTCCACAAAGACATAGATTTTTGTCTGTTCAACATATTACCAAGGTACAGAATAACTGAAATATAGTGTACTCTAGTTTAGTTTTTGCTAATGGTTTTGCTTGTTAAGAGTTGTTAAAAGAAATGTTTCTCAATTTCTTTGTTTTGTTTGTTTGTGTTTCTCTGTGTAGCCTTGGCTTTCCTGGACTTGCTTTGTAGACCAGGCTGGCTTCAAATTTACAGAGCTCTGCCTGCTTCTGCCTCCCTGAATATTCTTTTTGTGCTGGGATTACAGAGGTGATCCACCAAGCCCAGCTATGAATTTCCTCAATTTCAAGATGGTGGAGGAGGAGGCGACGCTGGTTCTGGCGGTGGACTACGCCTTTAATCAACACTCAGGAGGCAGAGGCAGGTGAATCTTTGAGTTTGAAGCCAGCCTGGTCTACAGAATGAGTTCCAGAACAGCCAGGGCCTCACAGACAAACCTTGTTTCAAAGAGTTAAAAGAAAGAAAAAGAAAAACAAAACTCTCTTCTGAATACCTAAGGCATAGAGTGCCTTTCTATAACCCTGTGACCTTACCTTGTACTTACAGTGAGCTAGGCACAGCCACACTAACCCTGCCCCCAATTTTAAATTACACTCACCTGCTTACTCACTGCCTTATTTACGTGAAGGTGGGCATATATCAGCACTGTGGGCATTCATCACTCAGAGAACAGTCCACAGGAGCCAGGCCTCTCTTTCCACCATGCTGGTCCCAGAGACTGTTTGGGCTGTAAAGCTTGGCAGCAAGTGACCCTTTTCCTTTTTTAGACTTTATTTATTTTTATTTTATTTTTCAGACAGGGGTTCTCCGTGTCGCCCTGACTGTCCTGAAACTTGCTCTATAGACCAGGCTGGCCTTGAACTCAGAGATCTGCCTCCTGAGAGCTGGGATTACCATATTTTTTGGATCATAAGACGCACCCAGTTTTTAGAGCAGTAAAATAAGAAAAACAGTAAAAACAGCAATTGGATCAAGAGGCGTATCCTAATTTCCCCACTTTTTTTTGGGGGGGGGAAGTGCGTCTCATGGTCCAAAAAATACAGTAAAGGTGCTGTGCCACCACTGCCAGACTTATTTCATTTCTTTTGCATAAGTGTTTTGCTTGCATGTATGTATGTGCACCATGTCTGTCTCTGGTGCCCACAGAGGCCAGAGGGCATTAATCTTCCAGAACTAGAATTATGGATGGTTGTAAGCCTCCATCCATGTCCTGTGAAAGAGCAACATGTGTCCTTAAGGGCTGAGCCATAACTCTAGCCCCCATACATGTGGCTCGTAAGGACAGACCCTAGGGACTCTCTGGAAAGCTATGGATCTTCCTCCTCTCTAACTGCATGTACACATACAAACTGTTGATGTAGAATTCAAATGGCTGGATTTCCTTTTCTCTCTCTTTCCCTCTCAATCAAAAGCTCTGTTGGAAAGGGTTGTGTGCTGGTGCCTGGGTGACCCTTTAGGAAATGGAAACTGCCTGTTTTCATCCTGTGTTCCAAAGCAAAAGAACCAATAAAATAGCCATTTAGGGGCTGTAGAGATGGCTCAGTGATCAAGCAGTCACTCACTTGAACACTTAAGTTCGGTTTCCAGCGCCCATGTCAGATGGCTCACAACTGCCTATAACTCTAGCTTGAGGGGCTCCAACGCCTCTGGCCTCCAAATATAAACTCATGTGCACATACCCACACAAGTAGAAACAAAAACTTAAAAATTAAAAGAGTAATTTACAAAGTGTATACATTTGGCCTTCACTTGCTGTTGCCTATAGCACCCAGACCCACAGATGGTACACCAAGGACTACAGACATTTTCCACCTCAAGGAAGCAAGAATGTGCCACTTCGTAAGATGCTTGAGCATGTTACGTTCCTGTATGCTTCTAATACTTCCTTTCTGTTCTTCTCAGTGATTTTCTTCTGTTTGTTTTTTTGGAGACAGAGTTTCTCTGTTAATCCTGGCTGTCCTCGAACTCAGAGATCCACCTGCCTCTGCCTGCCTGGGATTAAAGGTATGTACCACCACACCTGGTTTAAACAGAGTGTTCTAAGGCTTGTGAACAGTTAAAAGCACATTGAAAGAGACTCTAGGTTTTTTCCCCCTTCTAGATAGGGTTTCTCCCTGTAGGCCTGGCTGTCCTAGACCCACTTTGTAGACCAGGCTAGCCTCACAGAGATCCACATGCCGTTGCCTCCCGAGTGCTGGAGGCTCTGGGTCTTTAGAGTCTCATGTTCTTTGGGTCTTCAGCCCTCACTGCTAAATCCACACTGAGATTTCTTGGACTGAGGAACTTTCCAATATGAACCGCTTGATGTTTCCCGAGCGCTCACTACATGTGCAGTAATGACAACTGTATCAATCTATAAAATGACTGTGGCACTATCAGTTCTCCTTGGAGTGGGCAGGCTCCATGTGCAAACATGCAAAGACAGTGTGTATGAAAAGGCACAGAGCAAAACAGACACAGACATAATTTTACAAAAGAAGCACGCTTTTTTTTTTCAAAGTGCTCTATTGGTAGTGAGATTAGAGCACACTGAATAGAAAACGATTCAATCTGCTTTTGTACTACTGAATTGCAAGGAATATATGCTTTTATAATTCACTTCATAAAGAGAAAAACAAAGGTAAAAAGGGAAGCTCTGGGCCGGGCACGGTGGTGCACATCTTCATCAGGACCTGGAGGCAGAGGCAGGGCACCTTTGTGCGTTCTCAGAGTGTATCAGAAAAAAAGAAAAAGACAGACATTGGGTCCAGGGGGATGTCTCAAGCACGAGGACCTGACTGTGAGTCCTCAGTATCCATGTAAAAAGATTATTGGCTGTTAAGTAGTTAACAGTATTAGATGAAAACAATTCACATGTATCAACTAATTAATGAGGAAGTAAAATGTGTTATAATGTTATAGAATATTACTCTCCACAAAAGCAATGAAGCACATTATATATAATGTATACATCATGCAAAGTGAAAATAGCCATGCATAAAGGGTCACATTACATGATGACATTTATATCGACAGTTCAGAAAAGGAAACTTCATTAGAAGCAGAAAAGTGGATTGATTTCTGAATGAAAAGGAAGAATGCCTGGAACTAAGCATGTTTTTTTTTTTTTTAAAGTAGGGTAATAAAAATGTTCCAGCATCGATGCTGTGCAATCTGTCCTCTACGACTATTATTCATTATTGCTGTTTTGTGCTAGGTGGAGATCGACCCTAGGACCTGATGCACAGCCGGTAAGCACTCCCCTGAGGTATACCCCTTGCCACCACTCTTCTTTTTTTCCCCCTTTCTTTCTTTTCAGAAAGGGTCTCGCTAGTTTACCCAGGCTGGCCTTGAGCTCACTCTGTATCCCAGGCAAAGCTAAAAATTACAACCCTCCCACTCAGCCTCCCAGGTATCTGGAATCACAGCGTGCACCACCCCTCTCCAGGGCTGGGCATATTATACACTTTAAATGAGCGAACTGTACCTCAGTACAACTTGTACAAACCAAATATTCATTACTAGTAGGCCTGGCCACAGCACAACAGCACCACTGTTCATGCAGGTAAGAAAGGCCTCAGGCATCCTCAGAGAAGGGAACACAGACCACAGCAAACCAGCTCCGGGCTGGTACCCATCATGCCACTGCTGGAAAGAACGATAGAAGACTTGCTGGCCACTCAGTCTAACTGAACTGACGAGTTCCGGGTCCACTGAGATACTGTCTCAAAAAGCAGGGTGGAGAGCACTAAAGCAAATGCCTGAAGCTGACCCCTGGCCTCTGTAAGCACCCCTGAGCATGTGGTACATAGCTTATAGCATCACTGGTGTACATGGACCCACACTTGCAGGCAATCCCCATTCTGGTAGGCATTTAGACAGACTCAGCTTTGGCTGTGATGATAAACATCACTGCACTCCCATCCCAGTAACTTTATGTCCTATGCACCTTTGTTTTCTCCCTGTGTTTGTCAGTTTCCAGAGCGATACCACTAAATCAGAGGATGACCTTGGAGTTCTCTTTGTAACCATGTTTGGCATATGTAACTCAATTCTTTACGATTTACTTTACTTTGGAACTTCTGTAGAACTAATTGTAGCAAATTCTGCAGTTTGCAATCTATTAATAAAATACATTTAGACCAGGCATGGTGACACGTATCTTTGATCCAGCACTTGGGAGGTAGATGCAGACAGTACTGCGTGAGTTCAAGGCCAACATCTACATAGTAAATGCCAGGGCAGTCAGGTGAGACCCTGTCTCAAAAAACAAACAACAAAAAATATTTATGACAAAAATTCCTAGCTGGGTGTGGTGGTGTACACCTGTGGTCCTAGCATTTAGGAGGCAGAGGTAGGCAGATCTTTGTGAGTTCTAGGCCAGTCTGATTTTCAAAAGTCCAGGATAGCCAAGGCTATATACATAGTGAAAACCTGTCTCGGGAAACAACAAACAAAAATTTATTTCACTTTTATTGGTGATTAAGATCATCTTGTAGGCCGGGCGTGGTGGCGCATGCCTTTAATCCCAGCACTCGGGAGGCAGAGGCAGGCAGATCCCTGTGAGTTCAAGGCCAGCCTGGTCTACAAATCGAGTCCAGGACAGACAAGGCTACACAGAGAGACCCTGTCTTGAACCTCCCCCCAAAAAAGATGATCTTGTTACAAGGTCAAATAATTTTGTTTGTTTTCTGCAAAACTTTAATATCACTAAATCTTGACCCATTTTCTAGAATTTGGCATGTTCCACACCCTATACCCTAACCTCCACCTGATGTTCTGCCAAATACTTATGAAATGTTCTGCCAAGTTCCTATGTAACAACAACAACAACAACAACCGCAACCACAACTACCACCACCCCTTGGAAACCTACTTGCTCTGCAGTTTTTGGAGCTATACAAGCCCCACTTTTTCCTATGTTCGTTGCTGTGTTCTCAACCCCCACATTAGGGAGATTGCCCTGTCTGAGCGAAAATAAAGCTTGCTTAATTTGACCCAAGAATTCAGGTAATGGTGTTTACTCTCCTTCATTTGGATTAACAAAGAACCCTCCCCCACATCTTTTCCCTTCTGAGATGGGACACTTGGGCAGAAATCCGGGCTTTGCAGCAGAGCTGAAGCTCAGCTTCCTTCTCTACTAACTGTTCACGCTAAGTTTGCCACTGTCACTCAACACTGGAAATTTCCAAGTTACCTAAGCAGCAAATGTGTGTGGGTACATGTGTGTGTGTGCGCGCGAGTGTGCATGTGTGTGCGCGCGTGTATGTATGGAGGGCAAGCAAGGTTTGGTTGAGAAGCATCATGATAGCTTCCTGTGGCAGGCAGAGGTCTAGCCTGTGGATATGTTTTCATAAAAGCAGAGCCTGATCATAATATGAACTTCTGACCCTCTGGCCTCTATCTCCAGAGTGATTACAGCATGTCTTACAACACTCCCAGGGCTCTGTGGACTGAACCCAGGCTCTCAGGCATGCTCGGCAAGCATTCTACTAATTAAGCTATAGCCCCAGCACCCCCTAAAGGCATCTCTCCAGCTGCATTTAAAATACTTCTTTAAGCCGGGCGTGGTGGCGCACGCCTTTAATCCCAGCACTCGGGAGGCAGAGGCAGGCGGATCGCTGTGAGTTCGAGGCCAGCCTGGTCTACAAAATGAGTCCAGGATGGCCAAGGCTACACAGAGAAACCCTGTCTCGAAAAACCCAAAAAAAAAAAAAAAAAAAAACCTTCTTTATGAAATCTACTTTCATAAGAAAGTTTTTTTTGGAAAGTCTTTATCATTAGCTAAATACTTTCAAACTTCCAAAATCTCAAAGCAGTAAAGTGATAAATTACCGCAGGAAAGGCACCTATTCTTTTTATCTTGGGGAGAGTGCAAAGCATGCCAAGGGATGAACTTTGGACACTCTCAGTAAACCTGGCAGTTGCAATGGCCTTTGATCATGGATCACAGTCAATCTGGCCTGAATTTCTTCTGATAAAATAGTTATGTCTGAGTAGGCATTCTGATACTTTGTAAAACTAAGTTATTAAGGATTAAAGTTAGCATTTTATCTTGTGGAATCAATTAAAGATAGAGGGGCCTTTCTAACAACTTAACTGAACCAATCAAAAGACTAGAGGTCTCACAATCACTCTAAGCCCAGAAGGAAGTTTCTCCAGACATTTAGCACCCAGCCTGTAAGGAGAGCAAGAAGAACATGCTCCACATTTTTGTTAGCCACGCAGAAAATTCAGAGAGAAAAGAGCAATAAAGGCTGGAAATGGATGAAAAGATACAGACTTTTGCTGTAATGTAGGTATGTAGTTCAATTATTTCTCCAAATTAATTTGAGATATATATGTTGTTTTTTGTTTTGTTTTTCAAGTCGAGGTTTCTCTATGTAGCCTTGAGTGTCATGGACTTGCTTTGTAGACCAGGCTGGCCTTGAATTCAGAGATCTGCTTGCCTTCCCCTCTTGAGGGCTGGGATTAAAGGTGTGTGCCACCACCTGCCTTTAGTATTTTAAGGTGGTCTAATTCTGAAAAGAATTGTTTGGTATTAGGTAGTTTTTACTGTATACAAAGTAATTCATGAACTGATTATCACAGTCAGAGAATGAGGAAAGAAAAATTACTTTGTGTTTCCTTCATAATGTGAGACACAGGCTTCTGAAAAATACTACTCTAAGTAGATTTCATTTGCATATATTGAACAAAACAAGAGACAGAAAGAGCACATACCATTAGATTCACTTATAGGACAACATACACAGGTATGTTCTTGAAACCAGAGGACAGGTTTCCTATGAAAGTGGGGTACCACCACAGCAGGGTACAAAGGAACTCTGTGTGTGTATGCGCGCGTGCCACACACACATGAGGAGGCCAGAGGAAAGCTCTGGGTTTCTGCTTTACCTGCTGCCTTGTTTGAGACAGGGTAAGACAGGCTAGCTGGCCCTCGACTTTAACATATGTCTGAGGATTCAAACTCAGGCCTTCTGCTAAGCAGCAAGCACCTTACCATTGGGCCATCTTTCCACCCTCCTTTTTGTTTGTTAGACCAGCCTTAAATAGCTAGGTTGGCCTCAAAGTTACTGTGTAGTTGAGGACCTTGAACTACTGATCTTCCTGGGTACAAATTTTAAAAGATAGGAAGATATTCTATATATCACTAAGTTTTAGGTCATATTCATGGCTATGTTTGCCAAACCTTGTTTAACTGTAGATCTGAATAGCTTATTGGACATGTATTTTATCTGACTTAAAACACACACTGCTCTTTAAACTTTTATATTAAGGGAGACTTCTTTCATGCTGGGGACAGAGTTCAGAGTAGAATGTTTCCTTAGCATGAGCAAGCCCTGTTGCTCCATCCCCAAAACAGCAGCAACAAAACCCAGTAAAACCACACAAACATCCTCCCAATCCCAGCCATGTTTCTTTTTATGTAGCATGTGAGACTGAAATATTTCTGGATTAGTGCTATTTGTCTTAACTGTTATTCGCTAATGTGTGATTAAAAATGTGGCTGGGCTGGGCTTGGTAGTGCACTCCTTTAATCCCAGCACTTAGGAGGCAGAAGTAGGCGGATCGCTGTGAGTTCCAGGCCAGCCTGGTCTACAAAGCTAGTTTAGGACCATGAAGGCTACACAGAGAAACCCTGTCTCAAAAAACAAAGAAACAAACAAAATGTGGCCGGGGGGTATAGCTCAGTGGTAGAACCCTTGGCTAGTGTTAGCTGGCATGATGCTCTGGGTCAAATCCTCAGTACCACCACGGAAGGAAAAAAAAAGCAGCAGCAGATTTTGGTGTGTTGGAATCCTAGTTTAGCAAACCACTCAGTGACTTGGGAAGAGCCTCAGTTTTCTCATCTATAAAACAAATAATAGGGGCTGGAGAGATGGCTCAGTGATTAAGAGCACTGACCGCTCTTCCAGAGAGCCTGAGTTCAATTCCCAGCACCCACACGGTGGCTCACAACCATCTATAATGTGATCTGATGTGATTTAGAAAAAAAATCTAATAGAAAAATTTAAAAACTCAACCCTAGCTGGCAGTGTACAGAACTCTGGATGTTAGCTAGTTATAAAATAAAGGTAAACTAAACCTGACCTTTGACATAAATTAGACATATAGGTAAGAAGGTATCAAGGTAAAGAATATTACAGGATACAGCCTTAGTTTTGGATTCAGGGTGAAGGCTATTGTGCCGAGGAGAACACATATATAGTGTCCCTGCACCAGGAAAACCCCAGTTGCAGAGGATGTGCTGTCTGAGGCCTCTTCTATCCTCCACAGACAACAGGTACACACACACACACACACACACACACACACACACACACACACACACACACACACACACACGCAAAGCATTCATACGCATAATGTAAAATAATCCTAACAACAGAACAGGCGGAGGTGGCATGGTGCCACACACCTGTAACCTTAGCACCTGGGGAGGTGACGCAGAAAATCATTCATGAATTCCAGACCACAGAGGGCTACAAAGGAGATTCCGTGTCAAGAGCAAACGCCCCATTCCCCTGTCCTTTCTAACCCTTGATGATCTTGTAACCTGCTAAAATGTGAGGAAGTAGGTCTACAGCGTCTTGGTATGTATAGTTTCTTTCTTTAAAAAAAAAAAATTTATTTCCATTTGTGTGCATTGGTGTTTTGTCTGTATATGTCTGTATGACAGTGTTGGATCCTTTGGAACTGGAGTCACAGATAGTTGTCCGCTGTCATGTGGTTGCTGGGAATTGAACTCAGGACCTTTGGAAGAGCAGCCAGTGCTCTTAACTGCTGAGCCATCTCTGCAGCCCAACATTTCAGATATTAAAGTCAAATCTTTAACAATTTACTTAAAAATGCACTTCTTTAAGGGAGAACTTACCTAAATTACATGAAAGATGGGTTTGTAACTGACTCAGAAACTTTTTTTTCCTATTTATTTATCTATCACTTTACAGCCGGATCCGAGCTGACGTAGAACCTTTTAAGGAGAGACATTTTTCTGTATTCTTTGTCTCCTGTGTAGGACTCATTTACAGGAAAGAGAGTCACATGTTTTGCTAGAGTTGTACGTTGTAGACATCACTGTAACTTATGTTAAATAGTGCAAAGTTACACCTGACAAAAATGTATTCTTTAGCCAGGTGTGGTGGCACAGGCCTGAGGCAGGTGGATCTCTGTGAGTTTGAGGCCAGCCTGGGTCAGGACACCCAGGGTTACACAGAGAAACCCTGTCTCAAAAAACCCAAGTGAGGGGAAAAGAAAGGCGAAGGGAGGGAAGAATCCACAAAACATGCATCTTCACTCATGGAACACTGCTCATAGCACTATTTTTCTCCTTTTAGTAAATTTTCATGTCATATGTGATGAGTGCCAAGACTGAATATTGATGTTTTGTTTCAAGTTGTTTTTAACATTTTCTCCAGAACAATATTCAGATCTGTGACAAAGGCAAAAATAAAAGATATGCACAGAATACAGAGAGCAAAGTAATTCAGCCATGAAGTCATTCATCTTTGTGTGACTGTGAGGCCTAAGGCCTGGGAAATGCAGCTTACCACATAAAGAACTTCCGCACAAGAAATCAATTATTTCAAAGCTGGTAAAGGCTCAATTCTACCCTTTCTCCTTCTTCTAAACAGAAACTACAGGTAGGTTGATCAGGTAAACAGTACTTAGTATCAACTGGACTACTAGTGTGCTTACCTTACAGCTTTGAAAACCTGATTTCTTGTGTGTCTCAGTGGTGAGCTGCATTTCCTGAGTGTCAGCCGACTCCCCAGCAGAGATTCCAGTCTGATGAAGAGTCAGCCAGAGGAAGTCCTCACTGGGAGACACACGGTATCATTCACTGAGTGGAAAACAGTGACAGAGTAAGGTATTTCTAGTGGGAATTTACATTAGTACATGTGCTTTTGTAGCAACTTACAGAAATACACGTTTATCTCTCCATGGTGGAAGGCGTACGTAGCTTTCCTCAAAACCCTGACTGTTTCTATGAAGCACTGGGCTCACCCTGCTAACCCATCTCGGGACCCTAGTCATAAATGTATCATTGCCTTCCTAAACACAAAACAAAACGGGTTCAAGTCTCGATCTGAGCAATTGTGATGGCACATGTTCTAGCAGCAGTTCTGGGGGAAATACAAAATAAACCTTTACAGTCCTTTGCATGACTTTTATTAGCTGGAGTAGGCACTTCTCATAGTGATGAACACCTGGAAATTTTGTTCAACCTACACTGATATAAAAAACAAAAATTTTAAATCAATTTTTAACATTTTAAATAGAAACAAAGGATCTAAAGAAAATAGTTCTATAAACTATTACGTGGACTTTTTCTTTAAAAAATACTGAAATATGTGCCTGGAGAAGGTTTAGTGGTTAAAAACACTGGTTGCTTTTTTAGAGGACCCGAGTTCAGTCCCCAGCACCAATATGGCAGCTCACAACCATCTCTAACTCCAGTTCCAAAGGACACAGTGCTGTCTTCTGGCCTCCAAGGGCAACAGACACATATCTGGTACATAAAGGTAAAACATCCATTCCCCCCGCCCCAAATCCTAAAATACATACTTTTTACTGGTTATTTTGAATTATAGCTTATTGCATTTATTGTTCAAGACTGGATCAATAGAGTACTGGTAGTTCCATGGATGCATCTGAACAATTAAAATGATGAAATGTCAACTCCTCAGTCATATTAACAATACTACCAGTGTATAATTATGACGCACAACTAGCGGGCAAAATTTTACACACAGCATAATTTCAGACAGAGCAACTAAACGTAGAGCGGGTCGTTATGCCAAAGGCCATACCTGGTCTGAGGAGGTGTGGATGTGTAACTGGACTGGGCTGACCTAAGTATCGGTTTGGAATCTTTTTCTTCAGCACAGGCTGGAGGGAGTACCTTCGCTGTAAATGTGACATGCATCCTGAAGAAAACACAAAAGATGCAATGGAACAGTGGCTAGCACCATCTTCACAGCACACATAATTTATCTATTCCCGGCAGTTTGGATTCCTAAGAAATACACAGTAGCACTTCTTTCCTCCTTCTTCCAATATGTATGTGGCTCTTTATACCACGAGCTGTACTGGGCCGTAAGAAACAGACTTTTGTTTACTACAGTATAACGAACACAACACACAAGACAGTTATGTATAAGGAGAAGGAGAGTCAGAAAGGAGTTCAGGAGCAGCCTGAGGCTATGTCCTCAAGGTTGGAAAACTAGATAACATTTTTAAAAATATTTATTTATTACTATATATACAGTGCTTTATCTGCATGTACACCTGCAGGCCAAAAGAGGGCATCAGATCACATTACAGATGGTTGTGAACCATTATGTGGTTGCTGGGAATTGAACTCAGGACCTCTGGAGGAGCAGTCAGTGTGCTTAGCCTGTGAGCCATCTCTGCAGCCCCTAGAATTAACATTTATATTGAGACTATGTTAAATATAAGGAAACAAGCATTTGCTCCCTTATTTAATCTTGGAATGTTATTGTTTGATAAAATAATGTATGAAAAATGCTTAATCACGGCTGACATGTAATGTGAATCTGGCTGGCAGTAATTTAACCAAACTTTACTGAGGACATCCCTTAGCAGAGCGACCTACTGTTTGCTGCTCAGGTGTGTTCTCTCTGCCTCCCATTCCTCTCTGTTCAAACACAGCCAGGGCTACACAGTCAGACCCTGGTGCAAAAACCACAAATGGATTATCAGAATAAGACAAAAAAGCAATTTGTATAAGGTCACACAGCATTGGATAAAATGAGATTTAAAGAGCTGGAGGTGGTGGTGCACAATGGTAACCCCAGCACTCAGGGAGGCAGAGGCAGGCAGCTCTCTGTGAGTTCGAGGCCAGCCTGGTTTACAAAGAGAGTCCAGGACAGCCAGGGCCACACAGAGAAACCCTGTCTCAAAAAAACCAAAACCAAACAAACAAAAAAAGAGATTCAAATTTAAGATTAAACTCAAAATCTTTGGACTTATTCGTCAGATTCAACGCAGATCTTATTTAATCCTGATACAATAAGAACGTAAAGTCGGGGCTGGAGAGATGGCTCAGAGGTTGAGAGCACTGGCTGCTCTTCCAGAGGTCCTGAGTTCAATTCCCAGCAACTACATGGTGGCTCACAACCATCTATAATGTGATCTAATGTCTTCTTTTGGCCTGCAGGTGTACATGCAGGCAGAACACTGTATTAAAAAAAAAAAAAAGAAAGAAAGAAAAGAAAAAAGAACTGTAAAGTCTTGGACATATATAATCAGTTCAAAAGTGGACTATACCACACACAGACTGCTGTCAGTAATGCTTCATAGGTTCTACAGAAGGAGTCTTTGTCTTGATCTGATGTAAGCTATTCCATTTCTGAACTGATTCTATGTCTAAGACTTTACACTACATGCACATGTGGAAACCAGGGGTTTACAACGGGAGTTTCTTCACTTCAGTTGCTCTTCACTGTAGTTTTAGCAACAGAGACTCACTAACCCTGAGTTCAGCAATCTGGCTAGACTGACTGGCCAGCGAGCTTCAAAGATCCTCAAGCTAACTCCATGCTAGGGTTGGCCACATACCACACCTTTCACATGTGGCGACTTGCTCACTCCTGATCTTGGATTCTGACCTCCAGAACTGAGAGAAACACATCTCTGTGGCTTTAAGCTGCCAAGTTTATAGTATTTGTTGATAGCCTCGGGACTAATGCAATGACTTGCCAAGCTCTCAAGTCACTGGCTGCACTCAGTACAAGTCTAAGGCCCACGACGACCACCCCTGCCCCCCACACCATGGTTTCTGTTTTAGTCCTGGCTGTACTGGAGCTCTCTTTGTAGACAGGCTAGCCTCAATGTCACAGAGATCTGCCTACCTCTGCCTCTCTGAGTGCTGGGACAGGATCAGCCTCTGGCTCCAATCCCCTCACCCCCCAGATAGGTTGTCCTGGAAACTCTCTTTATAGACCAGGCTGGTCTCAAATTCCCAGCTCGTTTTCAAGATTTAAAAAAAATAAACTTTATTAACTGGGCAGTGGTGGCACACACATTTTAATCCCTGCACCCAACCACCACAATCACAAACAACAAAAACTTCACCAATTATCTTTATAATAGAGAACTTCCAAAATTAAAACAAACAAAAACAAACAAACAAACAAAACACCTTCCAAAATTAATCAGCCCAAAGCTTACATATGCCAATAAACTTCTAAAAGTTAGAATAGCCATTTGGAACTGGAAGCTTTGGAACTTCACGTTGCACTTTATATTTTCTGTACCAAATACACTTTTATGCTCTTATCCACCATCAAAATAGAAAAATATGTAAGTCAGAACCAGAGAAACAATGTTACAGTTTCTTTTATAACTTATAACTTCAATATTTTAAAAAATTTATCCTTACCCTACCTAAATACAAGTCTTACATACTCCAGAGGATGAACTTTCCCCCCGGCAGACTACCTCACATTTTGGCATGTCTAGAAGTGTCCAAGAAATGGGTAGAGTGGAAGGAGCAGACATCAGGCTCGAGTTGAAATATTAAAAATTTCATTAACAAGTAACATAGGTTTCTACAAATTATTTTTATCTCCTAGAACTCTAGTTTTCTTATGAACACAAAATATTTTGGCAGAAAGCTGTACTAATTACATGACAGGTAAAAGCATGCTTTGTGCAGTACAGAGCTGTAATCAGCATAGTCACACGCAGCAAATGGAAGCACGTGCACTAGGTGGAACTTATATTGAGTCTTTTTTCTTCTTTTTGTTTTTCGAGACAGGGTTTCTCTGTGTAAAGCCTTGGCTGTCTTGCTCACAGTGATCCACCAGCCTCTGCCTCCTCAGCGCTGGAATCAAAGGCATGTGCCACCATGCTTGGCTTTATATTGAGTCTTCAGGGTTTCACAGTACCTTTTGTTTATCAATACAAAACCAAAAATTATTCAGATCTGGCAAAGAGCCTAAACCACATGCCACATAAACTATTTCACTGAAAAGAATTTAACTGAACTGTGACAGAAAGTAAGACAGATATAAACGGGGGTGGAGGTGGGTGGGAACTGGGATGGGAAACAGACCAAATAGTAAAGGGGATTTTCTCAGAAAACAAAATGACAGGAATATAAAACTAATCTTTTTAACTTATGGATAATTCACCTGAAAAGTCAACTTAACAAAACAATTTTTATTAGCCATGCCATGGTGGCTCATGCCTTTAATCCCAGAACTTGGGAGGCAGAAGCAGGAGAATCTCTGAGTTCGAGGCCAGCCTGGTCTACACAGAGACCCTGTCTCAACAAAACAAACACTGGGAAAAAAAGACGTATTTTAATTGTTAAGTGTATTACTATTTGCCTGTGTGAATGAGCACCACTTCTGTGACTGGTGCCTGCCGAGGGCAGTGAGAGCCAGCATGCAGGTGCTGGTCCTCTGGAAGAGCAGCCAGTGCTCTGAACCACTGAGCCATCTCTCCAGCCCGTCAACCTTGGTCTTAATTGCTTCTAATTAAACTCTCTCATTCTACCTCTCCAAATACAAATGATTGTCTATATTGTAGTCATTAGCCTACTGGAAAGGAAATCAGATCACCAAACCTGTGTATCCCCATCCCTACAGAGGGTTGTGGCAGATGCCAAAAACTCGATACAATCCTAATCAACCAGTGTGTCCACCGGGTTGACAATCCCGCCCACTCCTAACTGTAACACCATCTCCTCACAAGTTTCTAATAACCAATGTGACACAGCCCTCTGAACTGTCCATCTCTTCTCATTTGTTTTTCAGAACATAAACGTAATAATTTGATACCACATTTTCAAGTTTTTTTTTTTTTTTTTTTTTTTTTTGAGACAGGGTCTCTCTACAAAGCCCCTAATTGTCCTGGAACTCATTAAATAGACCAGGTGGCCTCAAACTCACAGAGATCCACCTGCCTCTGCTAAGATGAAAGGTCACTAGAGCACAGCCAGTATTTTATGCATTTTTTAAATACTCTTTGTTATTTAGCTTTTGAGACAGGGTCTTCCTCTGCAGTCTAGGCTGGCCTGGAACCCTCCATAACCCTATGTCAGCCTTCTATGTTGGGATTACAGGCATGAACTACCTTACCTGTTCTGTCTCCCATCACAATTAAAACATCAGGAAAATTGGTACTTGTGTTCAATCCTGCTATGAGCAGAAGCTAAAACTGTCTGGTATAAAGTAGCCATTGTATATTAATACATAGATGTACAGCTTCCAAGATCTCTACTCATATTTTTCTTTTTCCTTCTGGAAGCAGGGCCACATTCCATAGTAAGAGCTAAGTGGCTTTAACCTGTGGTAGTACAAGAGACATTAAGTGGCACAGACTTTTTTCATTTCTAATGACTAACTGCCACCAGAAAGCTTGAATGGCAGGCTACTGACTGCAGCAAGTCTTCCTTGAGAGCACAGCCCAGAGTGCCTCTCACACAACGAGGGTATCCATCCGATCTATTTCCCACCATAGTTCTTAAAATACTTATGTTTATTGAATATGTCTTTTGATAAGAATAAATAAAAGTGTCAACCCCTTGAATACTCCCACCCCACCAATGAAACTTTCTAAGTCTTTATATTTCTAAATCAAACAAAAGCCAGGTGGCAGTGGTACATTCCTTTAGTGCCAGCACTCAGGAGGCAAAAGGCAGGCAGATCTCTGAGTTCAAGGCCAGCCTGGTTTACAGAGTGAGTTCCACGACAGCCAGTGCTACACAGAGAAACCCTGTCTCAAAAAAACCAAACCAACCAACCAACAACAAAAAACAAAACAAAACACCATAGAACTGTGCAGTAATTTAGGCTCAATAATACAGAGGTCAGAGTATTTATAAGGAACGCTGCAGCCTCTAGCAACAGGTTCAAGAGGAAGCGCACCCCCCCCCTCCCGCAGTATGACAACACAATGCAGCTGTGACACAGGCTTGTCCCTCGCTTGCCACACAATCAGACTCCTCAAGTCCTTCAGGAGTGGCCCACAGTGCTACCACTACCTTCAGGGTAAAAATGTGCCTATTTGCAGTCACTTCTACCACCAGCAGCAGCACCAGGGCCTAAGCTGCAAGTCAAGCAGTGCACAGTACCTAGGGTGTTTGTTTCTAACACTCGGCCAAACCATGGTGGACTACTATGCAGTTCTAGGAGTGCAGAGATACGCGTCACCAGAGGATATTAAAAGAGCTTACCGTAAAGTGGCACTTAAATGGCATCCTGATAAAAATCCAGAAAATAAAGAGGAAGCAGAGCAAAAATTCAAAGAAGTTGCTGAGGCATATGAAGTATTATCAAACGGTGAGAAACGAGACATTTATGACAAATACGGCAAGGCAGGGTTAGGTGGCGGAGGTGGAAGTCATCTTGATGATGAACGTGAGTACAGTTTCACATTCCGTAAGGCAGATGATGTTTTTGAAGAAATTTTTGGCGAAAGCGACCCATTTTCATTTCACTTCTTTGAAGCCTCGCTTGAGGACCTTTTCAGCAGTTCAAGAAACTCCAGTGGAAGCAGAAGCAGAGGCACAGACTGCCTTTTCTCCCGTTCCTACGACCACCCAGGGCCTGCCAGTCTCTCTGCTTACAACACGAGATATTCGCTGGGGCGCGAGGGCCTTACTTCATCGTCTTCCCTGGTATTCGATGATACTGGGATGGGCACTTACACACCCATTGCTCTTTCGAGCAAATTTGTTAACGGGAGAAATATTAATACAAAGACAACCTTTGAGAGCCACCAAGAAAGAGAAGCTGAAGACGACAGTGAGTGGAGACCCTTTCTTCATCTTGTGGTAGATGAAGAGGACTTGGCAGAGAAATTTAACTGGACGAGACAGTTCAACAAGTATTCACCAAATTCTTACAGTCCCTCAACTATATCTCAGTGTACTGTTGTGGACAGCAAGGAACAAGGTACGTCTTGGCTCACCAGCAAGAAGGACCCTTCCGTTTCCTCAGCGGGATTCAAAGAAGGTGGCAGGAGGAAAAAAAAGAAGTGCCAAGAGGGGCAGAAGAAGAAGAAGAAGAAGAAGTCGAAGAAAAGGAGCCGCTAACCGACGCTTTTCACACATTACACTCATGTAACAATTGAAGACCACTCTTGTGTGTGCTTTGGTTAATCAGTTTTATAGATAATATTTGTTTAATACTACGTAGGATTAGGTGGGTTTTGTTGTTTGTTTTTGTTTTTGAGACGGGGTCTCAACTATGTAGGCCTGGCTGGCCTGGAGCTTGCCAAGGAGACAAGGCTGGCCTCAAACTCAGAGATCTGCTTATGTCTGCCTCTTAGTCGCTGGGACTGAAGGTGTGCACTACCATGTGTGGCTTTTTAAATCATTTTTAACAGGATTGTGAACATTTGGTCAGCAGTTGTGTGAATAAGTTATGTCAGAAAAGATGAATTTGTGGTATTAGTGATTTAAACTATAGGAAACTGCAATTAAAAAAAATTTTTTTTTTGAGTGGCTTGAGCATAGAATTTTGCCCCCCCCCCCCCCCCGGTGGAGTTCATGACCTACTTAATTCCTGTAAGACATCATCACAAATTTCTTATGAATGTACATAGCATTAGGAGACAAAAATCCATTAAGAAACACAAGTTCAGACTATAACAAGTATTTTCTTAAGTTTGAAGTAGCCAGGTGTATTTGTACAGATGTTCACCACAAGTTCTGCTCATAGTATCAAGACATGGAAGCAACTCAAACACTCACCAAGAGACCAAGGTATTAAAATTCATTAGTAGTCACCCACCCACACACACTCACTCACTCACCCAGCCCCCTCAGAAAAAAAATCCTGACATATTGTCTGCCTCTGTGGCTCAGTTGTTTGAGGAGGGCAGTTTTGTTTGTTTGTTTGTTTTGTTTTTCCAAGACAAGGTCTCTCTGTGTAACAGCTCTAGCTGTCCTGGAACTAGCTCTGTAGACCAGGCTGGCCTTGAACTCACAGAGTTTCGCCTGCCTCTGCCTCCCAAGTGCTGGGATTAACAGCATGTGCCACTACTGTCCAGCTGAAGGCAGTTTTAACTGAAAAATATCTTGTCATTTGTTTCAACAAGAATGAGCTTTGGAATACTTAGAATACTAAGATGCTAAGTGAAATAAGACAGTCACTCACAAATACTGAACGATTAATGCTAACACAAGTGTCTAAAGCAGTCCAAATTAAGGGACAGGAAGTGGGAGGGAGGTAGTTTTATGGGTAAAGAGTTTCAGACCTGCAGAACACAAACATTCCGGAATATCGCTTCTCAACAATGTGACTATAGTAATACCATTGAATTGCACATTAAAAATGTCTAATATGGTAAACTAAATTTGTGTATTATACTACAATTAGGAAAAAAAAAAAAGCCAGCATTCCACACATCTTTAATTCCAGCACTCAGGAGGTAGAGACAGGAGGATCTCTGTGAGTTTAAGGCCAGCTTGGTCTACAGAGTATATTCCAGGACAGCCAGGGCTACACAGAGAAGCCCTATCTAAAAGACAAAACAAAAAGCCGGTATTACCCAAGATTCTTTGAAACAACCTGGCTGTATCATGTGCTGCAGTCTCCCAGTCAATCTCTTCAGATATAAAACTTTCTAGTTTTATTTAGTCTGAATGTAGAATCTACAAATGCATTACTGTAAGATACCTATAGCTATTACATTTCAGGATCATGCTGGGAGAAAATACAGTGAGTTACAAATACATTAGACTCAAAACAAATGCTTTGAGGTAAATATTATTAATTTGCTTCTTTTAAAAATAATGTTTGCAGGGTGTGGTGGTGCACGCTTGTAATCCTAGCACTTGGGAGGCAAAGGCAGGTAGATGGCTGTGAGTTCTAGGCCAGCCAAAACTACACAGATTTTGTGTGTGTGTGTGTGTGTGTGTGTGTGTGTGTGTGTGTGTGTGTGTCACACACAAACCAAGCCAAAACAAAAATCCCTAACTTTTATTTCAACACTCCTTCTTAGTTTTCTGTAATGTTTTCATTTTTATGATGAAGTCTTCTCAACCTTTTATTCATCCTTTCATTTGTTTAACTCTATTTGAAGGCCTACTGCTTACTGAGCAGTGTTAGGGGCTTTTTTGGGGAGGTGGGGAAGTGGTGGGCTGGGGTAGTCAAGAGTTAGGTATTTGAGGTATATTCAGAACTAAGCAAACAAAAGCCTCACAGTCTACAAACCGGTAGACAGAGAATAAATGAAGTAAAACAGGATCTGCTAGGTTTTTTTTACTTGCTCAATTAAAGAGATAGGCCAAGTAGGTATTTGGTGAGATAATTCCAGGCATTTGGCCTAGCAAGGTATAACACTTCTGAGGCAGGCTGCATGAGAAGAGTTTGAGGAGCACTTAAATGCTCCTCAGATTAAGGACAGCAAATGGATGAAGGCAAACACGGAAAGGAAGCAGATTCTGCAGGCACCGCTTCAGCACTGCATGCATATGACTGTGAGGAGGGAGAAACCAAGCCACAGGAGGTTTAGGGAGGAATCACATACTGAAACCGGGCTCCTCTGTTCTAGCAAGAAGACTCGGCAAGCCAGACATTAGTGGTGCACGCCTTTGATCCCAGCACTCAGGAGGCAGAGGCAGGTGGATAGCTGTTGAGTTTGAGGCCAGCCTGGTCTATGAAGTGAGTCTAGGACAGCCAAGGCTACACAGAGAAACCCTGTCTTGAAAAACAAAACAAAAAGACTCAGCAAACAAGGTTAGAAAGAGGAAATTGAACTATTGCCACAATCCACTTGAGATTAGAGTGCTTTGGCTCAAGGTGGTGTGTGTGTGTGTGTGTGTGTGTGTGTGTGTGTGTGTGTGTGTGTGTGTGTGTGATAACATAAGTGTATACTCAACAGAATATGCTGACAGGGCACGACAGGAGCTGAGGCCAACAGTTTTTAGAACACAAAAAATAGAAGCATGAAACTGTTTTAAGCGAGACAAGACGGGCTGAGTTTTGGATATGTTACGTGAGGGGTGCTTGCCTTTACGTAGAGAATGCATAACAAGCACTTACACATCCCATCATTAAAAATGTAATCGTAAACTCTAGGTATCATTCTAGGTATTAATAAGCTGCCAGTCTCAAAATTTTGTAAATTACTCTATTAAAGGGTTGTAAGCAAATCACCCTGCAGCACTAAAACCCAACGTTTTGTCCAAACAAATACTAAATTGAAAGCCAGAAACAACTATAGTACCTCCTGTTTTGAAATGACCGCAATAACAAATGTTAGCTTTTGTTTTGTATTGTCTCAGTGGATGGCCATGTGGGGAGGGAAAGTAACTTATTCTTTAGGAGAAACTGGGGACAATTAGTATCCGACATTATTTTTCAGAAAGTAAAATCATAAAAGCTGAGTATTTTAAATGATATTTACATAAAAGGTGTCATTTACAGTAAGATTACCTGCCTTCATGAAGGATTAAAGTTGAAAAAAAAAATCCACTTCCAGAACCCAAACCCGACATGTCAAAAACAATTTGTGCAATGATATGTCTCCCACTTCATGTCTCCATGCTCCTTTGAGCTGGACTGCACATAGCACAGGCTGGCCTTGACCTTGCTATGAAGCCACGGACAAACACAAACTTCTGATCCCTCCTCCTCCTCCTTCTTCCCTTCGAGACAGGGTTTCTCTGTGTAGCCTTGGCTGTCCTGGACTTGCTTTGTAGACCAGGCTGGTCTCAGACTCACAGAGATCCACCTGCCTCTGCCTCCAGAGTGCTGGGATTATAGGCGTGCGCCACCACACCAGCCATTTATGTACTTTTAACTAAAAATCTAGATTTAATTATCTTTCCCAATACCTTTAACTTTTTTATTTTTGTATTTTTGGAGACAGGGTGAGGCTTGGTGTTACAAAATTAGTTCTGTAGATCAGGCTGTCCTGGAACTCCGAGATGCACTTGCCTCTGCCTCCAAAGTGCTGGGATTAAAGGCGTGCGCCTTGCCACCCTGATCCCTCACTGTTTCTTGACAGAACATTCGCGGTTTTCACTCTTGTCCAGGAATACCAGTCCAAGGCTTACCACAGGAAAGAGAGCTCAGTGGACAGACACGTTCCACCAGTCACTGCTAAATACATCATTTCCCTTTCAGAAATTAAGACTAACTGGGAGCGTACAGATTGCAGCTTATGCATTTGACCAAATAATCATTCTCGCATGAATATCATAAAATGCTCAGAAACATTTCAAAAATATTCCCCATCCATATCAAATGAAAATATTTAGTACCACCATTGTTCTTAGTGCTCTGTGGGCCTGACAATGTTTGCTATCAGGATGACCCTTAAGTCTTTTTGTTGAGGGGGGTTTCAAGAGGGGTTTCTGTGTTAGCCTTGGCTGTCCTGGACTCACTCTATAGACCAGGTTGGCCTCGAACTCACAGGGATCTGCCTGCCTCTGCCTCCGGAGTTCTGGACTTACAGGCGTGCACCACCATGCTTGGGTTATAAAGTCTCTTATGGTAGTCAGGACTCCTTATGCAGAGTAGCAGCTCTCAGCCTGTAGGGAGGGGCAAATGACCCTTTCACAGGGGTCACCTATCAGACATTCACATTAAATTCATAACAGTAACAAAATTATAGTTATGAAGTAGCAATGAAAATTATTTTATGGCTAGGGTCACCACAACTGGGGGAACTGTACCAAGGGGTCGCAGCATTGGAAAGTTGAGAACCACTGCTCTAGAGCCATTCTAAAGAAGGGCAACTACATGCAGCTGGGGAGGTAGGTAGGTTCTGGGAGTGAGTGATAGTACACTGTACAGCAGCCTAATTAAAAATGTATATTAAGAAGAGCAAACCAGTGTGGTGGTGTATGCTTGTAATCCCAGCACTTGGGAGACAGAGGCAGGTGGATCTCTGTGAGTTCAAGGCCAGCCTGGTCTACAAAGTGAATCCATGACAGCCAGGGCTATAAAGAAAAACTCTGTCTCATACTGCCCCCGCCCCCCAAGGAGCAACCAAGAACACTACAGATATCCCAACTCCTGTTTATCAGAAACTCAAAACCTAAACTCCAAGAATGAGACAATACTTAAAATGCAGAAAATGTATCCTGTCTTTCCTGAGTTCCCGTATCACCTGGGTTGAGACTACAGTCCTTCAGCCATAATGTCACTGTTGCTTGTCTATCCCCCCTTTCTAGACTGTGAGCATCAGTGGTGAAGGAGAGATGCAGCTTTGGAAACTGCTAATTCCTAAGTTACTGAATCAAACTGCACTTTTTGGCTCATGAAATGAGAAGCTGTAAAAGGACCAAACAGAATTAATGAGAGTTGGGAGCCCGGCGTGGTGGCGTACGCCTTTAATCCCAGCACTCGGGAGGCAGAGGCAGGCGGACTGCTGTGAGTTCCTGGTCTACAGAGTGAATTCAGGACAGTCAAGGCTAAACAGAGAAACCCTGTCTCGAAAAACAAAACAAAACAAAACAAAAACGAAAAAGAACGAGAATTGGTTTAAATGACTGTACCCAACCATGTAACAAACATCTGTTCAGTTCCTCAATGGACAGTGAAGATTCAACGTCATTTCCTCAGCAAGCTAAACACGAGTGGTAACATAACTAGATGCCGAACTTACTTTCCTTAGAAGCGAACTATAGTAAATTTACAAGATTATTATGTATTTTAATACAATATATAGTGCAAAAGCTGGATCAAGTCAGGATTTACTCGAAGTTTCAAGAAAGTTAAAGATCAGAAGCAAAACGCTGGTTCTAGTCTAGCCATAGGCTGTGGTCTTTTGTGATTGTAATTGATCAATCACATTTTCACTCATTCCCATCAAAGGCACAATGTGACAATTAGGATTACAGAACAAGCTCCGTTCAGTAGCCTTTTTTTTTTCCTTTCCGTTTTTTAAGTAGAGCGATAATACAAATTCATTACAGCGAATCCAAGTACCACACACAAATGCCAAGACAAAATTTTTATGTCAAATATCCTATTTTCTGGTTAAGATTTTGCATACTGCATCTGAAATATAATCCAGTTTTAGACCACTTCTCAGCATAAAATTTTATGTTAGAGTAATTGCTCACCGTACTGTACACGGACGGTTCACATTCCCCGGGCTCTATTACCTTGATTTCATATAAGACTTTTAGGCTGGACCACTCTTCTAGTACTTTATAATCTGAACTGCATAAAACATTTGTTACTAAAAGTGTTTCTTCTATCTTTTGAGTTACTTCTATGTATCTTTGAAAACCTGAAAGATTTTACCTTGCCCTAACAGAAACAAACACTACTTGACATGAAACACTTTAGGAAAATGTGATGATAAAAGATACAAATTTCGAATTCGAGTAAGTTTGAGGACAGTCCCTCGGAGTTCCCTTCTCTTCAGTCACTTCAGCTTCCCATAGTAACAGAACCCAAAGCCCACTCTTTCCCAGAACAACCGGTCGAAAGAAAAATCCATGGGGTGCTGCAGGAGCCGATCCCAGAACCAGGGATCATTAACTTGTAGCTCTTTGGGCGGCTTTAGGCTTCTCCAAGGGGTGGACGCCTACGGGAGAGAATCTAACCTGAGATGCCGCGGAGCCTTGCTATAACAGGAACCAGCTTGGGGACTGAGAGCAGGGAAGGCATGGCTAGCACCCACGCGCCAGGAAGAGACAGTACAAACTGCGGGCTAAAAAAATCCACCAGGGATGCCGCGTCGCCGGGAAACCGGTCAACCGTTCCGCCCCTTCCGGCGGGCGCCTCTCGCCTCGCGGGCTTTCTTCCCGGGCGGCGCACAGCGGTGACGTCACCCGGCCTGGCTTTTGGCGCGCCGGCTCCTCTGAGTTTTCCTTCCCTCCCCCCTCCCCCCGCCCCTGACGGAGTCTCGTCCTGCTTGATTCAAACCTTCCCAGAACATCCTTTTCCAAAAGCCTCCCTGTCTCCCGCTTGAAAGCACACAACGCAAGGCCCTTCGTTTATCCCAGGAGGGAAGACCACGCGTAAGAATGTCCGCGGATAGAAGCAGGCAATGTCATGGCCAGCTACACTTCTAGAAGGTTCTAGGCGGTGCGCTGGGCCAGAGGTAGAGGGAGTAGGCATGAGCGAGCGGAGGACCGGGGTCACGAGGCCGTTGTGGGGGAGGAGCCAGCGGCCGGGGAGGTTCTAGTCTGTTCTGGCTCGCGGCAGCCGCCCCCTTCTGCTCGGTCACGTTGAGCTGCGCCAGGGCCTGGCATCGGGCCTCCGCCGCCGCCGCCCACCGCCTGCAGCCTCCCGCCTGCCCACCATGGATCCCCGCAAAGTGAGCGAGCTTCGGGCCTTCGTGAGGATGTGTAGGCAGGATCCGAGCGTCCTGCACACCGAGGAAATGCGTTTCCTGAGGGAGTGGGTGGAGAGGTGAGCCTTGGGCCCCGCGGACCGTTGGCGAAGGGTAGACGTGGGGAGCTGGGCCCGAGCTGGCGCGGGGCGGAAGGTAGCGGGTCTAGCCAGGCCTCTTCGTGCTTCCTTCCTTCCTGCCTTCCAGAGGTTACCGGAGGGGTCAGGCCGGACCTTTGGGTAATTTAGGGGTGGAAAAGCTGGGTCTCCCGTAATGAAGCCTCCAGGGGGTGTGTTTTGGGAGAGATAAATGTGGAGAGTTGTGGGGGTTTGAACACTGGAAATAATGCGAGAAACAAGGCAAAGCTTTTATAGTGGGATTTTTTTTTTTTTTTGAAACCTGGCGTCTTGCTTAAGTCGCATTGACCGGTATATCGTTTGAAATATTGTCTTAATAGTGGTAACTTTGTTAATCTGTAATAACTGAAGTTATCTGTACTCGGCCTTACAGAGATTTTAATTGCATGAAATTGTGTTGGCAATCATTGGTACCCACGTTAGTTGTGTCTCTGTCACTTTAGACACTTTAGGAAAATGACATTTTCTAAGACCAGCGTGCTTGTTGGACTAATTGGAGAGTAATTCGTCCGCGTACGAGCAATCCCGTGAATGGATACTGTGCCAGCTGCTGGGAAACTGTTGCTGGGAAAATGGTTTTCCTTTTTGTTGTTTTAGTCTCGTTGATAAAAGATGCTTAAGACAATTAGAAGGAAACTTGGACACCATTAGAATTTGGGGGAGGGGAGACAGCAGTGCAGGGAAGCTGTAAATCTCTGCAGCTGCCAGGAGGAGGGAGACGAAACAAAATTAAGTCATGCCTTCTGAATTAGGGTCAGCAGTGGAAGTTTACAGGCAGTTGTAGAAGTGGAGGAGGCTCTTCAGAAAAAGGGAGAATTCAGAGTGTCACATCGAGCATGTGAAATGATGGGGTGGGTGGGTGGCGGAGGTAAAGTTACATTTTTTCAGTTACTACTCAGAAAAAATGGGCAGCCCTAGCAGTCTTTGAAAGCAGCTGTGTGGAGGGAAATACTTGCTTTACTTCATTAAAGATAATAATAATTATTATTTTTGCATATTTCAGATGAATCAGCTTTTCTGAGAGGTTAATGAGTCCAGTTGGATTAACTCTTTAAGGGAGGCTTCAATAACTATTTTGTAATTGTTTTTTCTCTTTAAAATTTGTGTTTTTAGCCAGGCATGGTGGCGCACGCCTTTAATCCCAGAACTCAGGAGGCAGAGGCAGGTGGATTTCTGAGTTTGAGGTCAGCCTGGCCTACAGAGGGAGTCCAGGATAGCCAAGGCTACAAAGAGAAACCCTGTCTTGAAAAACCAACACCACCACACACATTTGTATTTTTTTAATTGTTTTCACCATGTAGCTCTGCTGGCTGAGAACTTGCTCGGTAGACAAAACTGCTCTCAAATTCACAGAGATCCCCCTGTCTCTGCCAAGCGTTGGGATCAAAGACGTTTGCCAACACACCAGCTGGTTCATCTTTTAAGTTACTGATGTGTGTTGAGTGTTTTGCATGTATGTGCATGCCTGATGATCAGGGACGTAAGAAGAGGACATTAGGTCCTTTCGAGCTGAAGCTATGAATGGCTGTACGCCACTGTTGTGGATGCTGGGGACTGTACCCTGGGTCCTCTCTGTAGGAGCAACGCATGCTTTAACCACTGAGCCATCTCCCCAGCCCCGGGGTTTTGGGTGTTTTAGAATCTTGTCTCCCCAGGGACAGGTGAAACTCTTCTGTTCCTTTGACTAGGAGGAAGTGACTTGCCCATAACAGCCTCAACAAATCCCTGATACTCACCTAGGAAGGACTTTTTTTTTTTTTAAGGACTTTCTTATATGATTACATTTTCAAGAAAGATGTATTTATTTTATGTGAGTGTTTTGTTTGCACTTCAGTAAGTGCACTGCATACCTTCTAGTGAAGCCAGAATAGAGTATCCAGTCCTTTGGAACTGTTGTCACCAACAGCTGTGAGCCACCATGTGGGTGCTGGGAGATAATCCTAGGTTCTCTCAAAGTACAAGTGCTTCTAACTGGTTAGCTGTAATCTCTCCAACCCTTAAAAGTATTTTAAGTCCTAAAAGGGCAAAGCTGATGATTCTCTCTCAGATGTTAAAGAAACAAGAGTTGGGGTCCAAGGCTGATTGTGAGAGAGGAGGTCCCTCTTGACCGGTGTCAAGCCTCTGATGCCAGTATAGCTACCTAAGTACCTTTTAAGAGTCCAAGTGAATCATACAAAGTTTGTTTTGATAATTACTCTCTAACAGTTTAGCAGTCTACATATCAGAACAGAGGCGCCTCAGCTGATAAAAGGAGGGCTTCAATTTTTGCCCAGGAAGGAACTTAAAAAAAAAAATTACTTCTAAGCCTGTCAGTGGTGGTCCATGCCTTTAATCCCAGCAGAAGCAGGTGTATCTCTGAATTCAAGGCCATCCTGGTCTATAGATCTAGTTCCAGGACAGCCAATGTCACACAGAGAAACTCTGTCAAGAAAGACAAAAAGAAACTCTAATCGTAGATTTAGTGCTAGTTCAGCACACCATTCTCCCCAGGAAAAGTAACCTGCTAGCAAGGAGTTGGGGGGACAGTGGGGTGGCATGAACCCAGTTACTCTGGAGGCTGAGGCTCCAGCAGCCCCAAGTCAAAGAGTTTTAGACCAGCCTTGCCAAACACAGCAGGACCCACTCCCACCCCCCAAAAGAATAATACAAAACTCTGTACATTAAAGTTGCATTTCAAGAGGGTGGGTGGGGGCTCCTTTAAGACATGAGCAGTAATGCTGGTGAAGTGACTTTCTGTGAGGAAAGTGGAACTGATGATTACTAAAAAGGAAAATTGTTTCTTTCAACAAGCATAGTCCCAGGAAGCAAAAGGGAAAAAAAAAAGTTAAAAGACAGTGTTTTGTGTGGGAGCATTTTTCGCCTGATGAGCTTTTTATTCTTTTTCTTTTTGCCAGTTTTATAGCTGTTGTAGGATTTTTACTTGCTTAATATGTAGAACTGTAAGAGTTTATAAGAATATTGTAGTAACGGTATTAAAACAATGGAAGAAAATCCAATTTTGTAGGGCTAGTGGTGTACTGTGTAACATGGCTTTGAGCCCTGGTGTACACTCTTTAACAACCCTGTGCTTTGAACTCTTTGCTTTCTCAAAAACAAAAAATTCACAACTTGCCATTAGTTATTTATTAAGACTAGGAATTGAGGACTAGATTTTAGTGGTTTTCCCCTAGTGAACAGTTTACTAATCCCAAAGCTTAAGATATTTCTGTTCTTTGTCCACTCATATCTTGTTGAAGGAAGGATCCCCAAATAAACAAGTTGCTACTAAAATTTTAGATGAGGGTTGCTCATATCTTTTTTAATCACAGCACTTGAGAGGCAGAGGCAGGAACATCTGAATTCTAGATCAGCCTGGTGTACACAGAGAAACCCTGTCTCAAATTTCAAAAAGGAAAAAAATGGGGTGAAACATAGCAAAGGAAGGCTACTGGGGCATTTGTTTCCCCTCATTCCATCCAGGGAGGAAGAGGGGGTGCTGGAGAAACAAGTTAAAAGAAGAATGTTAAAATTTATCCTGGAGAAATTGTTCCTGTGTAGAGAATTCCAAATTACATTCAGCAGGATTCTTGTCTGGCATTAATTACTATTCCCCAGAGGAGCATCTTAGCTGTGGGTAATCCATGTAGTGTATCTGTAATGTTTTGGTGTGGCATACTTCCTTACGGGCTGACGTATGAGGTGAAAAATTTTGGGATATGTTAAGAGCCTTCAAAACTTAGGTTGGAATGTTAACATACTTGCTGACAAGTGGGCATGGTGGCGCAAGCCTTTAATCCCAGCTTTTGGGAGGCAGAGGCAGGTGGATCTCCATGAGCTAGAGGCCAGCCTGGACTACAGAGCAAGTTCCAGGACAGCCAGAACTGTTACACAGAGAAACCCAGTCTTGGAGAAACAAAAACAAAACCCAAAACCAACAACATATACTTGCTGTCCTGTCTTTTTTTATTTATTTATTTATTTTTAGGCAGCGTCTAGTGTAGTCTTGGCTGGCCTGGAACTTACTCTGTAGACCATGCTCAACACAAGGATCTGCCTGTCTCTCTGCTTCATGGGGCTAGGATTAAAGGTGTATGCCACCATGCTTGGCTCTTTGTGCAACTTTAAAAAATATTAGACTAATGAATTCTTACAACAAATATAAAGTTAGTCTATGAACAGTGGCAGCGTTTAGAGCAAAGTGTTTTCAGCATTTTAAACTTGGGTTGATACTGACTATAAGAAAAAAGAACTCTGAAATGGTTTGAATTCTAGGCTGTTGATAACATGAGTATTCCTGGATGCAGAAGTCTCTGCATATAGCCCCATCGGCAATGGCTGACAGATGCAGAGGACAGAAAGATGGATACAAACTCAATTAAAATTACACATATGAACATTGTTAGTGCTGGGGACTAAACCCAGAGCATGCTAGACAAGCTGCCACATGCCCACTCAAAAGTTTCAGTTTAGAGTGAAGTGCAGATAGCATAGTGATAGAAATAGAGATAAGCATAGTCTACATAGCGAGCTCCAGGCCAGCCAAGGCCGCGAGACCTGTGTCTCCCCACCCCACCCCAAAAAGGAAACAAATAGAGGAAAAGAACCAAATCTGAATTCATAGGAGTAAGTTTAAATCCAGGTAAACTGTCCTTTTCCACAAACAGGTTTTGTGACAGCTTATCAAAAGTGGCTTTTAGTAAATACTGAAAGTGAGTAGACTGCATTTCTACCCTCAGTGTGGAATGAAGCTGTGTGATAGTTGATGTTTGCGGAAGGTTTCTTCCTCATCTTGCATGAATGGTGATTAAAAAACCATCAACAACAACCAAAACCCCAACCTGTGCTGAAAAGTTCAAATGGCCACTTTTTCTAGGACGCTGGCTTACTCTGTTTTGATTTTTTTTTTTTTTTCCTGTTTTGAAACATTGAGAACAATGAACAAAATAGCCTACATTTAAAAGTGGTTCAGACTTGGAGTAGTGAACTACAATTTGGAATGTGAAAAACATGAGGTATAACTTATGAATAGATTCTTCTGTGTTTAATTTTTTTTGTTTTGGAACAATTTCTGGTTCAGAATTGATGCTGATAGTAGGCTGCCAACATGCAAAGTCCCATTGACCATTTGTTTCCCACTAATGAGGACGGGGTCTACAAAACAGCCATCCAGGTCAGGCAGCTGATAATAACCCTTAGAGTTACAGGTTGCATCCTGTTGCCATGTTTAGTTTTCATTCTAGAAGTTCTCAGTTTTACCTTGCCTTTCGTAATTTTGACAATATAAGTATTACAAGCCAGTTATTTTAGTATTTCTCTCAATTTGGATTTGTCTGAGCTTTTCTTAGAATTACATTTCTTGGCAGGGCTGTCACTACACAGAGTTAAACTGTTGTAACTATTTTTGGATGTCACCCACCCTACATTCCTGACCCTGTAGTTTGAAACTTAGAAAAAAAACACAGCTTAAGAAGCCCTGTGTCTTCATTAAAATTTAACTTTAGAGTCAGTATTTGGTTACTGTGAAAGTCAGTCTCCCTCTTCTCCCCCCTACCCCCTCTCTCTATTTTTGAGACAGGGTTTCTCTGTGTAACAGAACCCTGGCTGTCCTGGACTTGCTTTGCAGCCCGGGCCAAACTTGAACTCACAGATAGTACCTACCTGAGTTCCAAATGCTGGGATTAAAGGCCTGCCCCACCCCTCACTCCGACCCCCCCACCCCAGAGTCTCTCTGTGTATCAAACCCTGGCTGTCCTGGACTTGCTTTGTAGACCCGGCTGGCCTCTAACTCACAGTGATTCCCCCTGCCTCTCAAGTGCTGAGATAAAAGACATGTACCACAATGCCTGGCTTGGAGGGGGGGGGAGCGCTCTCTCTCCCTCTCTTTCTCTCTCTCTCTCTCTCTCCTTCCCCCTCTCCCTCCCTCCTTCTCTCCGGCTCTCTCAATGTAGAAATGTTCGCGGTGTTTATATACTTCTTTATTAAATCATTTTGCTTTACTGAATTGCAAATGAAGACATTTTGGATTTTTTCATATAGGAACCATTATTGATTATTTTGAGTAATTGAGGGTAAGGTGTGTTTAATTAGAAAAAAGTGCACATTTTTTTTCTTGAATGGTCCTTAAAAAGGGATGTCAAATTTGGTTGAATTTGGTAGCAAACACACTTGTAATCCTGGAGGATGTAGGAAGTTCAAGGCCTCTGGGCTTTGTGGAAAGACTGGCTTAAGCCGTAAACCAGGGAGAGACTGGAGAGATGGGTCTGCTGTTAGGACAGGGGCTGCTTTCCAGAGTACCTAGGTAAAATTCCCAGTACTCTTGCTGTTGCTCAAAACCTTGTATCGTTCTAGTCCCATGGGGTCTTGCTTCCTCTGGCTCCCAGGGGCACCAGGCATGTACGTAGGCAAACACTAATACATAAAATAAAAAAAGCTAAAGTTGTGAGTTGCCATGTCTGTGCTGAGAACTGAACCCAGAGCCCTTGTAAGAACAGTGAATGCTCTTAACTGCTGAGTCATTTCTCCAGCCCCCAAAAGCAAAACAACACCAAATTCTCCACAAAGGCAAAAAAAAATTTTTTTTTTCCTTTTCCACTTGTTACTTTGCATTTGAACTCCTGTTTCGTGTTGGGTTTATTGAAGATATTAAGGCATGCCACAGATGAGAGAAGATATTTGCAATGCATGAAGCTGGCACAGGTTCATGGACAGATTGTGAAAGAGTACCCATGGACAACCTGCATGAATGTGTTGAACATAACAAAAACAGCTCTTCAGGTGGCCAAGACTGTGTGAAAAGGGGATTGATGCAGTGAGATGTTAACCATATGCCCGGGAAGGCTGGACATTCGCGTAAACAGCACAAAGTCTAGCCTACAGTTTTCATGCATTGTTGGTGACTAGTATAAATTGGTGTAAAAAACTTGGAAACTGATGCCCACCTAAATCCAACTTAGATATGTGTTTTACATCCAGATTCTACCAGTGGCAAGCAATGTAAGTGTGGTCATTAAAGAAATTATAGTAGGGCGGCAGAGAGTGCTTGCTGGGGAACAGAGCTGACTCCTTATCATTGTCCTCTCATCCCCATGTGTACACTTTCACACCATGCATAACAGCAATAATAAAAGATTTAAAGAAGAAACGGCATTTGTGGTCTTTCGTAGTACTTTCACACGTTAAAAATTCTTAACTTGCTTTTGTCTTGGCTGGTTGGTTTTTATCCATCAGCCACTTAGGCATTCTACTATTGACATGTAAATTTATTCTTTTTGTAGTCATCTCCCCTTTGAATTTTGTTATTTTCCTATTGTCCTGGACTAATTAGGAGGCAGGGCTTTGCAGAGAATCCAGTGGCTCCTGCATGCTAGGCAGTCATTTTACCATGACATTTCTGCCATACTCTTGCTAAGTGTCACCTCAGACTGCCTTTCAGATATGCCCTGTTCCCTATTTCCTAAGCTAATGGCTTCGAGAAGGATTTATCATTGTGTGTTTATTGACTTCTCTGCCTTTTGTTTTTCCTTTGGGAATGGGTACTGAAAGCTATAATACAAGTTTATGAGGCTCATAAGAGGCAGGAGAAAGGTTTTATTAACTAGAGTGCTTGAAGTTGACAAACTTACTTATAATAAAGCACTGATACTAATTGAGAGTGTACTCCTGTAAGCTTTGAAAGATTATGGTAAACGTTTAGCCTTTTTTAGGTTCATTGCTTTTTTTGTGTGAACTTACAGTGAATATTCTAAACAACTTATCTTTTTTCTTATTTTAAGCATGGGGGGTAAAGTACCACCTGCCACTCCTAAAGCTAAGGCAGAAGAAAATATCAAGGTAAGTTCACAGTTCTTTTGTTTGTTTAAAGATAAGATACTGTGTTTTTCAGCAGGTGGTATTTTCTTTTTTCATTTTTCTTTTTAAACTGCTGTTTACAAGTCTTATTATTCCTAATGTCCCTACTTGGAAGTATTAAGTTTGTTTTTCTGTGTAGCCCGGGCTGTCCTGGAACTCACTCTGTAGACTAGGCTGGCTTTGAACTCAGATCTGCCTGCCTCTGCCCCTTAAGTGCTAGGATTAAAAGTTTGCACGACCACAGCCAGCGGTAAACATGATTTTAAACCATGACCCTTCCTTTTTTGTTTGTCCTTAGGACCTCACATTTATATAAAATGTAAAAACATAAAAAGTCTCGCAGTTTTTAGTAATTCTGATGCTTTAAGTTTGTTCAAGCAGGGTGTGGTGGCTGTACTTCTGCTGTGGATTTCTGTCCTAGTTTGCTTTCTATTACCAGAAGTGTGGGTTTGTTACTATGATGGCTCTGACCAAGTTGCTTTGGTGTCAGATTGCAGATAGTTGGGAACTTTGAGCTGGAAAAGCTGTAGAGTGCTTAGTATTGCATTGAAGCCAGGAAGATAAGAACGTTGAATGCCAGGACAGAAGCTTAGGATAGAACAGAGAATGTTGTTTACTGACTCAGCATGTGTGTGTATTTACACACACACACACACACACACACACACACACACACACACACACATGATGAAGTCTCAGTGTGTAGCTCTGGCTGGTCTGCAGTTCTGTATGGAGAGTAGACTGGCTTCAAGCTTACAGACAACAGCCTGCTTGGAGTAAAGGTGTATACCACCACACCTGGCGCAGTCACTCTTTATTTATTTACTTTTTTTTTTTTTTTTTTTTTACTTAATATTATATAACATTCTGCTTGCATGTACCTACACACCAGAAGAAGACACCAGATCTCATTATAGATGGTTATGAGCCACCATGTAGTTGCTGGGAATTGAACTCAGGACCTTTGGAAGATCAGCCAGCCTAGGGAGTTGCACTGCCCATAGTGGGCTAGCCCCTCCTACATTAATTATTAACTAAGAAGGTGCTTCATAGGCATAACTACAGGCCATTCTAATCTGGGCAGTTCTTGATTTGAGGTTTCCTTTTTCCAGATGATTTTAGGTTTGTATCAGCTTGATGATTAAAGCTATTAGTGACAATGGCATAGTCCTTTCATCTTAGGGATGGGCAGGCAGGCAAATATGCAGCTCACTGGCACTTGGACAATTGTGGATACTGTCTTAGTTTTCTTAAAGAAGAAACTGTTAATTGGGGTCTTACAATTTTAGACCCTTGACCATCATGGTAGGGAGCATGGCAGCAGGCACATAGACATGGTGATGGATCAAGTGCAAGGCAAAGAAAGCTAACCTCAGAGTTAGTCCCTCGTCACACACCTCTTTAAAACAAGGCCACACCTTTTGATGCTTCTCAAACAGTTCCACTGATTGGGTACCAAGCATTCAAATACATTAGCCTCTGGGTCATTGAAACCACCACGGGCAAATTGCGCATGCAACATGAAAAAGTTTTCTATACATGTATGTGTTTATGAACAAGTGAAAGAAGTCATCCAGTTGAGTGACCCTGTTTCAAAAAGTAAGAGTTACTGATGAAGACATCTAACACCCTCTGTCCTCTATGCTCAGATAGTATGCACACACATGCTTATGTACACATGCACCACACTATATATGTCCTGAGTTAGAAATATAAGTGGTCCAAGTTGGGCATGGTATGTGATCTCAGCATTTGTGGGGTAAAAGCAAGATAATTGCAAGTTTGACACCAGTGTGGCCTACATATGGAGACTGTGTCTTAGTTACTGTTGTGAAGAGATACTGTTACCAAGGCAACTCTTATAAAAGAAAGCATTCACCTGAGGTCTTGCTTACCTCTTCAGAGGTTTAGTCCATTATTACTGTGGCAGGAAGCATGGCAGCAAGCATGGTGCTGGAGCACTAGCTGAGACCTAATCCTGACCTGTAGATAGAGAGGGACAGCGGTCTTGGGTTGGGCTTTTGAAACCTCAAAGCCCACTCCCAGTGACATACTTCCTCCAACAAGGCCACTGTCCTAATCCTTTTACTTCCTGGTGACTAAGTGTTTAAATATCGGAGCCTATTGGGGGAGAAGCATTCTTTTCTCTTTTTTTAAGATTTATTTATTTATTTTATGTATGTATATGAGTGCTCTGTCTGCATGTACACCTGCAGGCCAGCAGAGGGCATTAGATCACATTACAGATGGTTGTGACCCACCATGTGGATGCTAGGAATTGAACTCAGGACCTCTGAAAGAGCAGTCAGTGCTCTTAACCACTGAGCCATCTCTCCAGCCTCAGGAGAGGCATTCTTATTCAAACCACCACACTATTTTAAAAAAGAAAAAAGTCAGTGGTAGAAGTATATGGTAACATATCAACAATTGTGCATCTGGTAAGGACTCAACAAATATTTTAGAATTAAGATGAAAACTTAATTTTTTAGAGAAATTTTGCGTTTGGTTTGGTTTGGCTCCCACCCCACCCCCCGCCCCGCCCAAAGACAGGGTTTCTCTGTGTAACAGAGCCCTGGCTGTCCTGGATTCTCTTCATAGACCAGGCTGGCTTCAAACTCACAGAGATCCGCCTGCCTCTGCCTCCCAAGTGCTGGGATTAAAGGTGTGCGCCACCACCGTCTGGCAAAATTTTGCTTTTTAAGTTAGATTTATCTACTATGTGTGAGTAGGAGAGCGATGGTGGCGCATGTGCCATATTGAATGTGTGGAGGTCATAGGACAACTTGCAGGTGTAGGTTCTCTCTTTCGACTATGTGGGTCCCAGGGATTGAATTTAGGTCCTAAGACTTGATGTGGCAAGTACCTTTACCTGCTGAGCCATCTTGCCTTGGTTTTTGTTTTTGTTTTTAGACAGGGTTTTACTGTATAGCCCTGGCTGACTGCAATTTTTGTAGACAAGGCTGGCCTCTTAATTCAGAGACCTGCAAGCTGCTTTTAAATGTATATGCCAACCACCCCTGGCCTGACTTTGTTTTGTTTTGTTTTTTGGGTTTTTCTGTTGTTCTGTTTTGTTTTTAACTTACAATTCTGAAGTATGTCTGGTAAAACAGATAAACCATGATTCTTTTTTAAAAAGATGTATTTATTTATGCTGTATACAGTGTTCTGCCTGCATGCCACAAGAGGACACCAGATCTCATAGATGGTTGTGAAGTCACCATATGGTTGCTGGGAATTGAACTGGGACCTCTGAAAAGCAGTTGGTGCTCTTAACCTCTAAGCCATCTGTCTAGCCCCTGACTTTGTATTCTTAAGATCAAAGGGGGAAGGAACCTAAAAGTGCAGTTAAATTCTAATGTACCGACAGTTGGGTGAGTAGGTATAGGTGGCTGGTAGTGGAGCTTTCTCTAAGATACACAGTCTCATTAAACAGAGTGCCAGTTTATCTCTTAGCCGTCCTGTATCAGAATTGATAGGACACTACACGGTACTAGAGGCTGGAAAGGAAATTTGTTTTCCATCATGTGATCTTTTAAATTCTTTGTAATTTCTTTGTGTGTTACAATTCCACAGACACTTATTTTTACAGTTCTCAAACTGAGCAAGCCTTGAAAATTGAAGTGTTCCAGGCATTTGACATTAAAACGCACAATCTGGCCAGCCATGGTAGGCATGCCTTTAATCCTACAACTTGGGAGGCCAGCCCCGTCTATATAGTGAGTTCCAGGATGGCCAGGGCTATATATAGCATGAGACTCTGCCTCAGAAAAAGGCAAGCAAACAACTTTGAACCTGAAAGCATGGTTTGTTTTCACATACAGGTTTCACATTGTTGCCCAGACTGACCTCAAGCTCAGCTCAAATGACCCCACTGTCTTGGCTGCTTTCAGTCTTTCTACCACCAGTCACAAAGAATCTGATTTATTTTGCATAAAATTTTTTTTAATTTTAGTTTTTTAAATTTTTTATTAGTTTATTCTTGTTATATTTCAATGGTTATCCCATCCCTTGTATCCTTCCATTCTTCCCTCCCTCCCATTTTCCCCTTATTCCCCTCCCCTATGACTGTTCCTGAGGGGGATTACCTCCCCCTGTATATGCTCATAGGGTATCAAGTCTCTTCTTGGTAACCTGCTGTCCTTCCTCTGAGTGCCACCAGGTCTCCCCCTCCAAGGGACATGGTCAAATGTGAGGCACCAGAGTACATGAGAAAGTCATATCCCACTCTCCACTCAACTGTGGAGAATGTTCTGACCGTTGGCTAGATCTGGGTAGGGTTATTTTGCCTAAAATATTATTTTTGTATTTGTGTTTTAGTTTTCTGAGACAAGAGTCTCATCCAAGGTGAAGCTATTTTTATAAAACCCCGATCCTCCATGTACAGCCAAGATACTAGATTATGGAGAGTCATAGGTCCAGCGCCTAAGAGTGTTACATAGTGTGGAGTATATGAATTGTATTTGCTTTAAAGAAAAAACCCTGACAGCTTAAATTCTAAAATGCCTGATTCCTAAAGGTGTCCATAAGGTACCAGACCTATAGTTAATTAGAAACGAGAAGTAAAAGAATGCTTAACAACCGAAATAGGTATACATTTATTGTGTCTATGTTATAAACGCATGAAACATGTTATATTTTTAAATATTGACAGCACTATTTCATTTTCTTCTGCTAGGAAGAAAAAAGAGATAATAAGACAGAGGAAAATATAAAGACGGATGAACCATCAAGCGAGGAGAGTGATCTAGGTGAGCGTAATCTCGAGGACTCAGTCCTGTATGGTTGGTATTTTTGTTTAGCAGTTTTTATTTGCCTCAGTTTTGCCTCAGTATTTTATTTGCCTCAGTTTGTAGCGCAAGATGACCTGGAGCTGTGTAGCACAGGTGGGCTTGGGTTTGAGGCAGTCCTTCTGCCTCAGCCTCCTGAGTGCCAGGTGGCTGATTTTATCTACTGGTTTGGTTATAATACTGACCTACAGACTTTTCCCCACATCAATAGTATGCCTATGTTTTATAGAATTCTTCTATACCTGATTTTTAAAGCTAATTATATTAAAATGAAGTAGTATTTTGTCATTAGCTACAATTACTCTCTATAACTTGTACTGCCTGCATAAATGTCTTTAAAAACGTTCTGGTACATAGCTGGGAAAATTATTAGGATTTATTAATTGGGTGATGGGAAAAGTTTTGTGGAGATCAGAAGAACAACTCTTGGGATTTAGCTTTCTCATTCTACTGACCCAAAATCTTTCCCAATTGTTATTGTTAACAAAAATCTCAATCATTTGATTTACCAATAAAGACTTGGGAGCCAGATGCTGGGGTGAAAAGCTGAGAAAGTACCTGGTTGACTTTCCTCCTCAGCCAGCCTCCTCCTCATATGCCATCTCTAACAGCCCACTTCAAAATGAATGTCCCTCTCTTCTCCTTCCTGTACGTCTCTCTTTCAGCTATTGGCTGATCAGCTTTATTGACAAATTAGAGAATAAATGAGGAGCAATGTTTACACAAACTAAAGACAAGATATTCTTAGAATAAGCATTAACATGCCATGTCTGGATTGCAACCAGAAATGAGGGCAGAGAAATCAGTATTTGAGTAATACAAGGATAATCTTTACACAGTGCACAATAACATTATGCCAGCAGTGGTTATTTTTAACAGGGAAGTAGTTTATAATGTATCAGGGTTCAAGTTAAACTAGCTTATAGTTATACTAGCAAGTAATTCATTTCTTTTTGAGGGGCTGTTTATCCTATCTATAACCTCCAACATATTAGGCGAGCACTTACTCTGAGCTACACCCAGATCAGCTCATCTCATTTTATTGTTTCAAGTAAAGAGAGGCTATTAAGCTATACCTTATTTTAATTTAGTCTTTAATTTGTCATTTTCAACTTTTGCAGAAATTGACAATGAAGGTGTAATTGAGCCAGACACTGATGCCCCTCAAGAAATGGGAGATGAAAATGCGGAGGTAAGTTTAATGACTTATTTTAGGAAAGGTGAGATTCCCCAGTGTTGGGATTATTTTATAACATGACTTAAACTGTTTAAACACACTTTTAAATCTTACTAACTAAAGTATTTACAAATTCCTGTGCCTTTTTTTTGTTTTGTTTTGTTTTGTTTTGTTTTGTTTTGTTTTGTTTCCGAGATGGGGGTTTCTCTGTGTAGCCTTGACTGTCCTGGACTCGCTTTGTAGACCAGGCTGGCCTCGAACTCACAGCGATCCGCCTGCCTCTGTCTCCTGAGTGCTGGCTGGCATTTTAATTATAATCTCTGGTCTTGTTTTTCTTGTTTGTTTTTTGTTTTTTGAGACAGGGTTTCTCTGTGTAGCCTTACATTTATGTCTGGTTGACTCACCACCTGTAAAACTTCCCCCAAAGTATATATCTACAATAAGAATTGTCTTTTTCTGAGTTGATTTTTGTTGTTGTTTTCAAGATAGGTTTCTCTGTGTAGTCCTGGCTGTCTTGGAACTTGCTCTATAGACCAGGCTGGCCTTGAACGCAAGAGATTTGCATTTGCCTGCCTCTGCCCCCTGAGTACTGGAATTAAAGGAGTGTGCCACCACATGTGGTTTAGAATTGTCTTGATGGACGGACGGGCGCGGGCGCGCGCACACACACATACGCACGCACGCACGCACACGGTCTTTTAGTTCAGGCTTATTTGAAATTTGTAGCCTTAGCTCCCCAACTGCTTCAAATACAGGTCTTGCCACTATGACCAATTTTATAGGATGAACTCTTAGGGCTTTGTGCATGCTAGGCCTGCATTTAGCTGACCCTATATCTGACACCCTTCTTCTGTTTTTTCCCCTGAGTGTATCTTGTGTAGCCCCACTGTCCTCAACAGGTGATCCTAAGTGCTGCTGTTACAGGCGTGCACCACCATGCCGCACAGAACCTTTATTGAAGTTTCTTTTCCTCTACGGTCTTAAGTATTTTTGGCCCTTTGTGGAGTCTCTTTTTCTTCATGTCTTAATTCCTTTCTTTGTACTAATACCACAGTTTCTTATCCAGCTGTGTACTACTAAGTCTTATTATCTGGCAAGACAAGGACCCATAAAACTTGATGCCTATTTTAGCTGTTCTTAGTGTTTTTTCAAATACATTTTAGAATTAGATTGTCAGGGTCTGCTGTCCCAACATAGGTTATTCTCACTCACAGTCCCTGTTTCTCTCTCTCTCTCTCTCTCTCTCTCTCTCTCTCTCTCTCTCTCTCTCTCTCTCTCTCTCTCACACACACACACACACACACACACACACACACACAAACACACAGACACACACACACACGCACGCACGAGTAGAGGGTGAGAGAGAGAGAGATGGAGTAGGGAGGTTTGATTAACGTTACATTAAATTTTAATTAAGCTAGGGAAAGAATGCCTCTTACTATTGAGGCCATTCATGAATGTGATACCTAATTTTAGGCTTTTTAAATGCCTTTCAATAGCTTTCTTTAAAAAAAAAAAAAAAAAAGCAAAACTTTGTTTCAGTGTATTTATTTCATTGGTGCTTTGCCTACATGTATGAGTGTGAGGGTGTCATATGCCCTGGAACTGGAGCATACATACAGTTTTGAGCTGCTGTGTAAGTGCTGGGAATTGAACCAAAGTCCTCTGGAAGAGCAGCCAGTGTTTTGAACCACTGAACTATCTCAATAACTTTCTTTATTTTATTTATTTATTTTCTTTGTTGTTGTTTTTGTTTTTTGAGACAGGAACGTAAATTACTCAAAGAGATCTGCCTGTGTCTGCCTCCCAAGTATGGGATTACAAACATTGCACTACCATCACAAGGGGGAAAAACCCTTTAAAAATTGTATTGTTGCTGATGTTTGTAGTAGTCTTTTTTTCCTCTTCTACTTGGTATTCAGTACCCTGTCCTTCTAAGGATAACATTAAGTTTTAGAACATTTTAAATTATTATTTTCTTCAAATGGTGCTTCATCATTCTATTCTTTTCAAAAAATTTGTTGTTTTTTTTTTTTTTTTTTTAATGTGCATTAGTATAAGCCTGTCAGATCCCTTGGAACTGGAGTTACGGACAGTTGTAAGCTGGCATGTGAGTGCTGGGAATTGAATCAGGTCCTTTGGAGGAGCAGCAGCCAGTGCTCTTAACCACTGAGCCATCTCTCCAGCTCCATCATTCGGCTCTTATTCCAGAATCATGATTAGATATGTTGAGTTATGACTGCTGTGTCTAATCTTTTCCATTTACCTTTGAATCTGATTGCTTGGATTTACCTTGATACTGTTTGTTTGTTTTGGTTTTTTGAGACAGGGCTTCTCTGTTAGCCTTGGCTGTCCTGGACTTACTCTGTATAGACCAGGCTTGCCTCGAACTCAGAGCAATTCACCTGCCTCTGCCTCCCGAGTGCTGGGATTAAAGGCGTGCGCCACCACTTCCTGGCTACTTATGTCTTCTTAATACATGAAATAATTTTAAGATTTGTTTTATTTTTGTGTGGTAAGGGTTTGCTATTTGATCCATGCTGATCCAAACTCGGAAAACCACCTGGGGTGTTAGGGTTACCAGTGTGCACACTTGCTTCTCTATAGTATTTTTACCACAATCTTTGGAATTTTTCTTGTGGACAATTATTAAGTTCTATGTAGATGGTATGTTTTCCCCAAAGGGAATATATTTGCTTCCACCAAAGCTCTGAGTTGAGACTGTCAGCTAACTCTTGGACTATTTTAATTCTCAGGATAGCTTTTGTTTACATTGGCAATACAGAATTGAAATAAACAACTGCTTCATGGTTTTGGTATTTTTCTTTTTAAAACTTTTTTTGTTTGGTTTGGTTTGGTTTTTCGAGACAGGGTTTCTCTGTGTAGCCTTGGCTGTCCTGGACTCGCTTTGTAGACCAGGCTGGCCTTGAACTCACGGTGATCTGCCACCTCTGCCTCCCAAGTGCTGTGATTAAATGCGTGTGCCTCCACGCCCGGCCTTTTAAAAACTTTGCAAAAAGCATTTATTTATTTTATTTTGTATGTGTGTGCTTAGAGGTCAGACTTGTGGAAGGCTACCTGGAGGTCAGACTCATGTCTGCCTAGGTGGTAAGCACCTTTGCCTGCTGAGGCATCTCTCCAGCATTTAGGAATGCTTCCCCATCTACTTAACTGTCCCTTGTGTGAAGGAAGTTGAGGTTTTGGGTTTTTGTTGTTGTTGTTGTTGGTGGTGGTGGTGGTGGTGTGTGTGTGTGTGTGTGTGTGTGTGTGTGTGTGTGTGTGTGTGTGTGTGTGTATGTATGTATGTGTATAACCAGGGGCTTGTCAGTGTAGGCATTTGAAGTTTGAAAGTCATGTCTGGTTAGCCGTCCACATTGTCTTCTTTGTGTGTGGTGTTTTGCATGCTTTTCAAGAACATAATACCAGGTGGTCAGGTTTAACCTTGGCTACAGAGGTAACTGTGGACGAGTACTTGACTATTCTGAATTTAGCCTTCATTTAATCTTGTTTATTGTTTCTTCTTTCAAGATTTTTGCGTTTTTCTTTCTTTTTTTAATATTTAATGTATATGATTGCTGTATCTTCATGTACACCTACATGCTACAAGAGGACATCAGATCCCAGTATAGATGATGGTTGTGAGCTACCATGTGGTTTCTGGGAATTGAACTCAGGACCTCTGAATGAGCAGACAGTGCTCTTAACCTCTGAGCCATCTCTCCAGCCCTATTTTTACATTTTTCAAATGAAGACTGCTTCACTTGTTAATTTTCTAAAATTACTTTGTCTTGCTGTTTAATTATATGAACTGTTTCTGACTTTTAAAAAAAAAATTAAAACAAACTTTTTAGTTTGCCAAAGGAATTTTTGTTGGAATTGGCTTTGAATTTAATAAATAACTTAGAAGTGTATCAGTATTTCAGTATTTCAGTGAGTACAGTTAGCATGATAGTAGCTCTAACACTTTCTACTTAACGCAAAACTATTGCTCAAGTATGGTATAATTTTAATACATACAGTGTGTACTGATCAAATCAGAGTAATTACCCTTTTTCATTTCCCCATTAAAACCGTGTTCTTTCACCGTGGGTATGCTCTCCCTACTCCATTTCCCTCTTGAATACAGACATGAAAGTTATTTGCCATAGGCACTCTTGGATAGCCAGTAGCCAAGTTAGGGACTGTGTCTAGTTGCCTGTCAACAGGTGAGTGGATTGTTCTACTGCTGTGAAGAGACACTGACCAAGGCAACTCCTATAAAGGAAAGCATTTAACTGGGGCTTGCTCACAGTTTGAGGAGGTTTGTTCATTACCATCATGGTGGGATGGGCTGCTGGAGCAGTAGCCAAGAGTGTTGAATGCTGAGCCATAAGCGGCAGGCGTTGGGCCTGGCATGGGCTTTTGAAGCCTGAGAACCACCCCCAGCAGCACACCTCCCAAGGGTATGTCCACTCCAACATGGCCACACCTCCTAGTCCTTCCTAGGTTACTATCTGGGTCTAAGTCTGCAAGTAAATGAGCCTATGGGGGGCTATACTCACTCAAACCACCATGTAAGATAAAATAATATATGTGTGTATATATAGTGGGTTCTTACTAAACTATAAAGAAGAATGAAATTATGCTGTTTGCCGGAAAATAGGTCAAACTGGAAAACCTATTAAGTGTAATATGCCAGGCTCAAACAAATACCACATTTTTTCTTTGATTTGTGTGTCCTGGGTTGCACATAGATACATAGCCACTTTTATAAATGTAACATAAAATTTTCTTGGAAGTCTTTTTATGTTTCTTTAATAGGATTTTTTTTTTCTTGGTTGCTGAAGTCTCGTGTGGTCTTGGAAAACTATATTTTACAGGCTTGGTTTTCCGTTTCATGCAGTTTTTTGTGTTCTACAAAAATTTTGTATTTGTGTTGCTTTTGTATCATTTGGGTCTTACTCAGTAAGCCAAGCTGGCCTTGGATATTGAGCAATTTTTTTTTGCCTCTGTCTCTATCTCCTAAGAGCTAAGATTAAGGTGTTTGCCACCATAACTGGTTTGCTTGCAGTTTTTGTATTCTTGTTTTACAGACTTGAGTGACTTCTCAGTTCTATTGAACTTTGTTTTTAGATATGAAGATAGCTAGCTTTTCTGTTCTATTCTTCAACATAGCAAATGATTTCTCCTCCTCCTCCTGCTGTGTCACTACCACCAAGACAGGGTCTTCCTAGTCCTATGTAGTTCTGTTAGCCTTGGCGCTGTCACCATGTAGACCAGGTTGGCCTCAGTTCTCCTACTCTGCCTCCTCAGTACAGGGAATAAAGGTGCTTTTAATGGTCATCATTGGTCATGTTCTTAGTCTGCACCTGCAAGTGTTACTTCACACAGCAGAGGCAGTAAGGTGGATATAGTTAAAGTAACTTACTGGCACTATTTTTTAATATTGATTTTATTGCATTCTTATATCTACCATTCTTCTCCACCCCAATACCTCCCAACATCCCAACACTAGATAGGAAAGACAGAAGGTTAGAGGGGAAAGGGGCGTAGATCTCTTTAGGGTTGCTGGACAAGTTGTCTTTGTTGTACGAGTATTTCCAACTTCCCATCAAAACACAACAAACCCACTTCTCTCTCAGTCCATCTCTGGGCTCTGGCATTTATCCCTTCCCAAAAGTACCAGGAATCCTAAACATCAACTATCCTACACTGGCAAAATCACGTCCTTGTTACTGCATGAGACAATCAAAGTTAATGACTATGAAGCAGCCCCATATCCCGTACCTGGTATTAAAACAAAAACATTCACATGACATGAAGTATTTTTTTGTTTGTTTTATTCTGCTTTGCTTATTTTGTTTTGTTTTGATTTCTCGAGACAGGGTTTCTCTGTGTAGTATTGGCTGTCTTGGATTTGCTTTGACGACCAGGCTGGCATTGAACTCACAGTGATCCTCCTGCCTCTGCCTCCTGAGTGCTGTGCCTCACAACCCTTGGTTTTTAAAGAAACCAACATTCTAACTATAGTTACTTCCAAATACCAGACTTTAGGTAGGATGTTTAGAATATGTTCTTGTTAATCTTTATGCTGTCAGCATTATTCTTGGTATTTGTTCTCCTGACTAGTATAGGTACTCAAAAGATTTTTGGGAATAAAAAATAAGACCTATATCCTCTATGGTTGAAGTGTGAAAGGCTCAAGTTCACTTTTCATGAAGAGACTGGATTTAACTTTCATGGATAGGTCCCATGGATGGGGGAAAGATGGTTGGAAGGAAGTTACGTCTAAGGCAGGGTGTGAAATCTGTTCAGCATAGAAGGTTAATATTCTTTCTCTATAGTTTTTTTACTACTAGAGATAAGTGCATGAATGTGTGGATAGTGACTGTCACCCTTAACAAAGTCCAAATTAGGCCGGGCAGTGGTGGTGCACACCTTTAATTCCAACGCTTGGGAGGCAGAGGCAGGAGGATTGCTGTGAGTTCGAGGCCAGCCTGGTCTACAAAGTGAGTCCAGGATAGTTAAGGCTACACAGAGAAACCCTGTCTTGAAAAAACAAAAGGAAAAAAAAAAAAGTCCAAATTACTACTTTGTCATGCTCGCTTCACTGCTTCTGAAATAACCTTCAATTTCCTGTTAGATAACTGAGGAGATGATGGATCAAGCAAATGAGAAGAAGGGGGCTGCCATTGAAGCCCTAAATGATGGTGAGTCGTAGTGTTTTCTTTTTACTGTATTTCTGTACTAGTGTGAATATTCTGTACCCTACTACAGTGACTGTTAGTAGTGTAAACGTCAAGGGATTAGATCTCATCTTGCCCTATGAAGACATTAGGACATTAGCCCAGCCACCTCTTCCTCATGGCAGATCAGCTACAGCCATTCAGCATCGGTGACGTGGCCTTACCGTGGGCAGGGCTGGCTCATCCTCTTCCTGCGTGTATCATGGCCTTTGCTCAGGAGCATCGGCTGCTCATAATTGAATTGAGTTCAATTCCTAGCACACACATGACAGGCAGCTCACAGCTGTCTGTAACTTCACTTCCAGGGGACCAGACGAAACACCAATGCCCATAAAAAGAAAGAAAAAAATTTGGCAATCTCTAACCTTTGACATAGTAATAATAATACTTTGATAAATGATATTTGTAACACAAACTCTTGTTAGAATGGGAATCGAGTTTGTGAATCTTAGGTCTTCAAAAAAATTGCAAGATGGCTTAGCAGGTAAAAAGACTCATACCAAGCCTAGTTGGTCTGAGTTTGATCCCTGATGGTGGAAGGAGAGGACCAACTTTTACAAGTTGTCCTTTGACCCCCATGTGTTCTTTGGCATGCTCCCTCCCACTCTTATCAAAAATTTAATTAATTTTTCTTTGTGTTTGAGTGTTTTGTCTGTGTGTATGTGTATGTACCATGTGTATGCCTGGTGCCCATGGAAACCAGAAGAGAGGGTGTCAAATATCCTGGAACTGGAGTTACAGGTGATGTAAGCTGCCATGTGGGTGCTGAGAATGAAACTTGGTTTTGTTCAGTTTTTTTTTTTTTTTTTTTTAAATAAAAGCGGCAAGTACACCGAACCATTCAGACACCTGACAAGCCTCTAAGATGTAGTTTAAAAAACAAAAACAAGCCGGGCGTGGTGGCGCATGCCTTGAATCCCAGCACTCGGGAGGCAGAGGCAGGTGGATCGCTGTGAGTTCGAGGCCAGCCTGGTCTACAAAGTGAGTCCAGGATGGCCAAGGCTACACAGAGAAACCCTGTCTCGAAAAACCAAACAAAACAAAACAAAACAAAACAAAAAACAAAATAGACAGGCATGGTGGCGCATGCCTTTAATCTCAGCACTGAGGTGGCAGAGGCATGTGGATCTCTGTGAGTTCAAGGCTAGCCTGGTCTACAAAGAGAGTCCAGGATATGCAAGGCTACATAGGGAAACCCTGTCTTGGGAAGCAAAACAACTGTCAGAGGGTTGTTACTATGTTTAGTTAATTAGAACAAGTGATCATAAACTTGGGACTGTTGTTACTGTTACTAGTAATAGATGCAGGTTATTTCATAACTTGGACGGTGTGTCACTCACAGTGCTGTCACATGCTGATGCACATTTGCACTTGATTTAGAAGATGACTGAAATTTTATTTTAGGATGAACTTAGCAGTGTTTGTTCCATACTGGCTTTTTGACTTTTTGTTGGTAGTAGTGGGGAAAGGGGCAGTGTTTAGTCTCTGTGTGCAGTGCAGCTGCCTTAGGACGTCCACTGTGTCGCCCAGGCTGCTCTGCAGCCTCAGGTCAGGCTTTGGCACCTCCTCCACCTTATTGTACCATCTTTTTAGTTTAGGTCCTTGTTGCTTGCTTATTATTATAACTTTGTATTCTACAGCTGTCTTAGTGTTTTTGAAGTTTTGATTGCTTTTTTGCCCTTTATTAGAACTGTCATCTTTTTTTTTTTTTTTTTTTAAACAGTCACTATTAGTTCTAGTTGGCCTAGAACTCACAGAGATCCCCCTGTCTCTTCCTCCCAAATGCTGAGATTACAGTCATGAGCCACCTTCACATCCAAGAACTGCTAGTTAGTATTAGTTAAGCATCAATGCTTTATACTAACATTTGAAGATGTATCGTGATGTTCCCACCTATTGTGGCCAGACTTTATAAATATCTATATATTTTACTTTTTTATTTTTAATTTTATTTATTTTTGTCTTTTAGAGACAGAGACCTTTAGATGTAGTTTAGGCAGGCTTCTATTTGTGATCCTATTTTCTCAGTTTCTTCAGTACTGGGATTAGAAGTATGTCCCTCCATATACAGCTTTGTTATTACTGTTTCCTCCACAGGCGTAGGCGCTCACACACCCTGTTTTGGGATTTAGCCGAGACTCTCAGGATGGTTCAGGTTAAGGACTTTATAATTGAGTTTGCATTCACATAGAGTGGAATTGGCTCTCCTGATGTTAAGCAAAGTGTCAGCCAGCCCTACAAACCTTGGGAGTTTTTTGTTTTGGTTTTTGGTTTTTTTTTTTTTAAAACCTTGTTTTGAAAGTTGCTTTGTTGTTTCAATTCCAGTCAGATTTTTACGGCATTAAAATATTTACTTGTGCTTTACTACTTCTTCTAAAGTTATTCACCAATTTTTAATTAAGTTTATTTTTAATTTATTCACTTTACATCCCGATTGTAGCCCCCTTCCTCTTCTCTTCCCAGGCCCACCCTTCCCCCATCTCCCCTTTCACCTAGTCCTTAGAAAAGAGGGGGCTCTCCTCCCCCACCATCTGACTTGAGCTTATCAAGTCTCATTAGGACTGCCTGCATCCTTTTCTTGTGTGGGCTGACATGACCGCCCTGCGAGGGGTAAGTGATGAATGAGTGGGCACCAGAGTCCATGTCAAAGGCATCCCCTGCTCCTGATACCAGGGCCTCACATGGAGACTGTGCTGCCTACTGACCACATCTGAGCAGGAGGTCTAGGTCCTCTTCGTGCACGGTCCTCAGTTGGTGCATCAGCCTCTGTACTTACTCACCAATTTTACCTTTGAATTCAAACCTACTGTTCATAGCTACTATTTTAGTCCTTTTCATACTAGTTTTAATTGTCCTGCTACGTAACTGTTTTGTGATATACGTATGTATGTATGTGTGTGTGTGCATGTGTGTGTGTGTATGTGTGTGTATGTGTGCACTATATACTATATGTACGTATATAGTAGTAGTGATATACGTATGTATGTATGTGTGTGTGCGTGTGTGTTTGTGTATGTGTGTATGTGTGCACTATATACTATATGCACGTATATAGTAGTAGTGATATACGTATGTATGTACGTGTGTGTGTGCATGTGTGTTTGTGTATGTGTGTATGTGTGCACTATATACTATATGTACGTGTATAGTAGTAGTGATATACGTATGTATGTACGTGTGTGTGTGCATGTGTGTTTGTGTATGTGTGCACTATATACTATATGTACGTGTATAGTAGTAGTAGTAGTGATAAGATTTTTGGATTTGGTTTTTTGAGACAGAGTCTCACTATGTAACCTGGTTATCCTACAACTCATTTTGTAGACCAAGTTAGCCTTGAACTTACAAAAATATATTTGGCCAAGTGCTGGGATTATTAAAGCTGTGTGCTATCCCTTCTGGCACTAATAAGACTTTTTGTGTGTTTTGTTTTTGTGAATTTTTTTGAAATCCCATATTCACTAATTGAGTACATTTTTTAAAATAAAATTTGACATTTTCAAATTTTTAAAACTTTAGTATTGTTGTTGAATAGCTTCTCTTAAAGGACTAGTTTAATAAAGCAAAAAAGCAAAAGCTTTTGGGCCAGCAGTATGGCTTAGAGGTGCTTGTTACCAAGCCTGACAATTTGAGTTTAATCCCTGGGACTCTTTTAATATAAGGAGATAAAAGTTCTGATTGTTGTCCTGATTTCTCTGCATAAATGCATACTCAAATAAGAATAAATGAATGTGATTCTTTATATAAAAAGCTAAGACGGGCAGGAGAGATGGCTCAGCGATTAAGAATGCTTGCCATACACTCTATCACAAGGACTGGAGTTAGGATCCTAGCACCCATGTTGAGTGGCTCACAAATGTTTTGCTTTTGCTGGGATTAAAGGTGTGCACTACCACCTTTTGGCTATGTTTTGGATTTTTAAAAGATTTATTTCTGGCCAAGCTGGAGGCCAGCAGATCTTTGTGAGTTCGAAACCAGCCTGGTCTACAAAGGGAGTCTAGGGCAGCCAGGGCTACACAGAGAAATCATGTCTTGAAAAGCCAAAAAAAAAAAGAGTGTGAGTGTTTTTGTCTGTATGCACTTCTGCACCACATGCATATCTGGTGCCCTGAGAAAGGTCAGTATAGGACACAAAACTCTCTCAAACTGAAGTTATGCTTATTTGTAAGCTGCCTTCTGGGAGCTAGGAAAATAATATTTAGTAGCTATTGCTGCAGCTCCCTGTTTGTTTATTTTTTTGCTTGGTGGTGGTGGAGCACACATGTAGGGTGCACGTGTAGAGATGAGAGGACAGCTTTTAGAAGTTCATTCTCTCCTACCATGTGGGGCTTTTTGTTTTTGTTTTATTTTTGAAACACTGTCCCTATATTGTCTAGCTTTCCTGGGACCAGTTGTATATGTAGCCTATGCTTGCCTCCAATTTGCAATCCTCTGCCTTCTGCTTCTTGGATGCTAGGGTTTATAAATGTGTATCAGCTTGCTTTCTTCTTTTCTTCTTCTTCTTCTTCTTCTTCTTCTTCTTCTTCTTCTTCTTCTTCTTCTTCTTCTTCTTCTCCTCCCCTCCTCCTCCTCCTCCTCCTCCTCCTCCTCTTCCTCCTCCTCCTCCTTCTCTTCCTCCTCCTCTTCCTCCTCCTCCTCCTCCAACTTCTTCTTCTAAATATTTTTAAATTTTATTTTTGTTACTTTATATGAATTGAGTGTCTTGCCACCTGTGTGCCTAGTGCCATGGAGACCAGAAGAAGGCACCAGATCTCTTGGAACTTGGATTACAGGTGGTTGGTTGTGAGCCTATATATGAGTTCTGGAAATTAGACCTTGGTCTTCTGGAGTAGTCAGTGCTCTTAACCACTGAGTCATCTCTCCAGCCTCACTGAGGTTATTTTTAAACAAGCCCCTAATTTAAAATGTTTTGGTGCTGGTTACTGACCATGCTTGCTGGGAAGCACTATCACTGTGTCTCCCAGCCTTATAGTAGGCTTTCCTCTTTTTAAAAAAGTAGACTGAGAAACTGTGCAAATCTTTTCTTGTTGTTCTTTAGAGGCAGGGTTTCTCTGTGTTGTCCTGGACTTGTTTTTGTAGACCAGGCTAGTCTCGAACTCAGAGATGCACCTGACTCTGCCTCTGGAGTGCCAGAATTTAAGGCTTGTGTCACCAGGCCCAGCTCAATGTGTAATTCTTAATTGGATAAGTAAAAATATTGTATTAATATTTTTGTCTGCTGGACATTTCTTAATAAGTTCTGTTTTCACTTCAAGGTGAGCTACAGAAAGCCATTGACTTGTTCACAGATGCCATCAAGCTGAATCCTCGCTTGGCTATTTTGTATGCTAAGAGAGCCAGGTAAAAACACTTCTAAGTACAAGTACCTTTTATAAATTTGTTTAAATACTTCTGATTTTGTAAAAAATCTCAAAGTTTTATTGTTTGAAATGAAGTTTTTCTTAATACTGTGTTTGTTTTTTAGTGTCTTTGTCAAATTACAGAAGCCAAATGCTGCCATCCGAGACTGTGACAGAGCCATTGAAATAAACCCTGATTCAGCTCAGCCATACAAATGGCGAGGGAAAGCTCACAGGTAAATGAGTAAATAGTGCTGGGGAAATGGCTCAGCTGATAAAATGCTTAGAGAACTGAGTTTGACCCATAGAACCCGTGTTCTAAAAAAGTGGGGTGTGGTAATGCATGCCTTTAAAATCCTGGAGGCAGGTGGACCAGCTTGGTCTACAAAGTGAGTTCAGGACAGCCAGGGCTACATGGAGAAACCCTGTCTCAAAAACCAAAAGAATGGAAGTTCTTTACATAGCTGTATTAACTGACTCACAGTAATGATTTTTATAAAGGCATGCCAAAGAGAAAGGTAAAAAGGCAGAAATAAACTGTATTAGTGCTATGTGGATGTAGGAGAAGCTCACACATTGCTGTTAGTTTCTTTAAGTCATCCACTTGTCCTCCAGGGGTGTTTTGCCTTCTGATACAAGTGCGGGCTTGTCTTGTGCCTGGCTGCTTACAGATTTAGAATAAGCCTTTCTTTTTTTTTTTTAAACCATAGTTTGGGCTGGAGAGATAGCTCAGAGGTTAAGAGCACTGTCTGATCTTTCAAAGGTCCTAAGGTGACCTTCTTCTGGCATGCAGGAGTTGTATGCAGGCAGAACATTGTAAACATAATAAATAAATCTTTAAAAAAAAAAAAAAACAACCCTTAGTTGATTTTTGTGTACACTAAAATTTGTGTGGTTGAGTAAACTTACTGTTTGTGTTACTGTCTTTACTATCATTTCAGTGAACACAACCAAGGAAATATATCTTTGTAAATTCATGATTTGAGTGAAGATTTTATGAGTTGAATTTATGCCGAGATTTTGTCCCTATTTAATTTTTTTAAACTGCCCTATAAGTAACAGTGGTTTATAATTACTGACTTAGCACAGCATACGCATGTCAATGTAAAAGTTTTCTTGGCTGTCAGGATTGTCCTTAAGAATATATTTCATTTAGAATATGTGCCTAAAACAAAATGTTTAGAAAGCTAATTTCAATTTGTATGTCTGTGTTGAATGTGTGGTAATCTCATTGTTTTTATATTTGGGTTTAGGGTTTGCTTTGTTTTTATTCATCTTGAGGGGATGGTAGTATTTCGTGTCATGGTGTACATGTTCCTCACTCCATTTTTTCTGTGTGTCTTGGAGTGAAGCAGGTTTTGAGACAGGTTTTCTCTGTGTAGCTTTGGCTTTCCTAGAATTTTCTCTGTAGCCAGACTGGCCTCAAACTCACAGAGATCCACCTGCCTCTGCCTCCTGGGTACTGGGATTAAAGATGTGTTCCACCACTGTTTGGCTGTAACAATTCTTAAATTGGTTGATAAAAATTTATAGTTAATAATTAACTGAAAACTTTTCCTGATACTATATATTTTTAAGTTAGTTCACATCTGTTTCAGACTCCTGGGTCACTGGGAAGAAGCAGCTCATGATCTTGCCCTGGCCTGTAAACTGGATTATGACGAGGATGCCAGTGCAATGCTCAAAGAAGTTCAACCTCGGGTATGTCGTGCTTTGTGCTTGGTCTGGAAGATACAGTCTCCTGGAAATCAGATGAGGAAGCATGTAGAAGTTACAGTCACTCACTGCATTGGTTTGTCATGCTTCCGTTCTGAGTGCTGTGTTAGTGAACAGGCTGGGTGACTTTCCTCACGTCTTCAATAGATCATACATAAAATAAGAGAAGTGCCGTGCACGCACACCTTTGATCTAGCACTTGGGAGGCAGAAGCAGGCAGACCTCTGAGTTCAGGCTATATAGAGAGACCTTGTCTTTAAAAAAAAAAAAAAAAAAGAGAGAGAGAGAGAGAGAGAGAGAGAGAGAGAAAGGGCAGGTTTACAACCAGGAAAGCAACTGGAAACCATGGAATATGGCCCAGGATTATGTCTCCTGTCTACTCTTCTACTCTTTGCTTACATAATAGGTGTGGTGTGCACAAAGAAGGCCTTTCTGAGGCTAATTTCAATTTTCTTTTTACTTATTTGTTTTTCGAGACAGGGTCTCTCTGTGTCGCCTTGGCTGTCCTGGACTCACTTTGTAGACCTTCGAACTCACAGCGATCCGCCTGCCTCTGCCACCTAAATGCTAGACTGAATTTGATTGATAGGTTTTTTGGTTTTGTTTTTAACTTGGTGTTTCTGGGTGTATGATCTATAAGATGGTGTGTGTAGAGGCTGAAAGAGTCGTTTTTCTCCTGCATTAGGTTCTAGGTGTTGAACTCAAGTCATTAATATTTTGTAGCTTAACTCTGAGCCATCTCACTGGCCCTTGATTTTATTATTATTATTATTATTTTTAGTCACAAGAAACAGTAAAGTAGTTGTTGAACATATTCAAGAGCATGAAGTTCATAAAATATTTGTGAGGCACTAATGTAACATTTAAATATCAACTGTTTATCTCCAAAGCAATTTGAAAGGTCTCTGTTCCACTCCCACCTCTTTGTGTGTTTCTATAGGATTAAACTCAGTGCTTGTGTGTGTTTATCATATACTTACACAAAACTATATCCCAGGGTCCAAGACTAAATGTTTCTGGCCTTTCCCCCATTTTTTAAAGAAGTATTTATTTTATGTGTGTGGGTATTTGGGTTGCATGTATATCTGGGTACCATGTTCCTGCAGTGCTCACAAGGGGCAGAAGAGGGCATTGGAGCATCTGGACCTGGTGGTCCAGTTTGACGCTGCTGTGTGGGTACTAACAATCAACCTGGGGTCTTTTGCAAGAGCAGTGAGTTTTCATAGCCATTGAGCCATCTCTGCAGCACCACCTTGTCCCCACTTTATAGATGCAGAACTTTACATATAGACAGACTATGTATATGGAGTGTCTGCCTACCTGTGGCAGATGTCCTTGATGAGAGCTTTTCTGTTAAACTCAACTGTGGCTTGTGACCCTAAGTAATATGTTCTGGGAAAGGCCATCAAACAAGAATTGTCCTGCAGTTTGTAATGCATTATTCTTGAACCTTTGTCATCTGTTTGAGAATAGAGGATTTCTGTTAAACTGTATGTCCTAGACTCTCCTCTTGTTTCATATTGTCAAATGCCTAGGTCATTCTTTATGAGTTCTTGGGTTATGTTAATTGCACGTAATAATGGTTTTCATTTATGTGTAGTAATGTATTTATTCATTCTGACTTTCCATTACCCTTTTCTACTCTCCCAGCATGTTTCCATTTTGATTTCTTTTTTAAGTTTTTGTAATTTTGTTTGATCTATTGAGCTTTATTAGGGCTTTTGTTGTTGTTTTTTGTAGGACCATGGGTGAGCATGGGCACCTTACCAGTGGATATACAACTAAAACTATGTCTCTTCCTCCATCGTCAACCATCACTTGTTGCCTGTTGCCCCTCAGGGTGGGTGGGATCTCCTTAGTCTCTCTCCAGCTTCCATGAGTTAGGTTTTTTTTCTGTTAAGATGAATCTGTCATTTCCTTTTTCTTTCTTTCTTTCTTTTCTCTTTCTTTCTTTCTTTCTTTCTTTCTTTCTTTCTTTCTTTCTTTCTTTCTTTCTTTCTTTCATAGGGTTTCTCTGTATAGCTTTGGTTGTCCTGGACTCTCATTGTAGACCAGGCTGGCCTCAAACTCACAGAGATCTGCCTGCCTCTGCTTCCCTAGTAGTACCAGGCTGAATGTGTCATTTCTTAGACATATCTACTAAACAAATCACTATTAAATGAAATAACTTTTTAAATTTTTAAAATTTTTTTATTTAGACAGGGTTTCTCTGTGTAGCCTTGGCTGTCCTGGACTCACTTTGTAGGACAGGCTGGCCTCGAACTCAAGAGATCTCCTGCCTCTGCCTCCCAACTGTTAATGATTGAAGGAGTGTGCTATCACGTAGGCCCTGAAGAAGTAACTTTTAACTTCACTTGACTTGATCAAACTTACTTCCTATGGTTTTTCTTTCCAGGCTCAAAAAATTGCTGAACATCGGAGGAAGTATGAGCGAAAACGTGAAGAGCGAGAGATAAAGGAAAGAGTAGAAAGAGTGAAGAAGGCCCGGGAGGAGCATGAGAGAGCCCAGAGGGTAAACTCCCGTGGCTGACCCAGAGGGGGCCTGAGGGCACTGTTCCTTGCATGATGGCTGCAGTGGGTCGGGTGATATTCTTCGAAAGGAGTCTTATTTCCTTCTATTCAGTCCTCTTTGTATTTTACTAATTAGTACTCATTTGTTTTTTTTTTTTTTTTTTTTTTTTTTTTTAAATTTGTTGTTTTAATGTTGTGGATTTGGGCCAAGAGTGTACCTTACAGAGCACTTACCCAGCAGGACAGCCTCTTCTAGTCAAACACAAACTTTACTGGCCAGGTTAATTAAAATGTGATAGTACTGTTATTTTGTGTGGCTACTAGTCCCTTCCCCTGTGTTTGTTTTATGATTTCTTCTTCCCAGTGGTGGCTTCCTAATTATTTAAAATGATTCTAGCTGTACATCGTGGGTACATCTGTAATCCCAGCATCCAGTGGCCTAAAGGGGGAGGACTTTGAGCTTTCACATCAGCGTTGGCTACATAGTCTTGTCTCAAGAGGGAAAAATTCTTCCTGCTTATAATTATAGTTGTATTATAGAATGTAGAAAGAGTTTTTTAAAAAAGATTTATTTATTATGAATACAGTATGATCAGATCACATTATAGATGGTTGTGAGCTACCATGTGGTTGCTGGGAATCGAACTCAGGACCTCTGGAAGAGCAATCAGTGCTCTTAACTACTGAGCCATCTCTCCAGCCCCCTGAAAGAGATTTTTAAATAGTTTGTTCCAGTATTGTTAATACTGTTCTTATTTTTCCTAGTTTGTTTGTCCCTGTGTAGCTTTGTGTATTGGTGTTATATGGCAAGAATTTTCTGTGGAGATACTACACACATATTTACTCACCCAGTTAGGGAGCCCATGACAGACAGTGTGGATACAAAATCCAGCTTGGTGAACCATGAGTTTTGTTGGGGTTGCTCACAAGAGAATGAGTGAGGGGTTCCTTGCAGGAGAAGAAATTACCCAGAGACAGCTGCATCACCAAAGCCCACCCCAGCACGAGTGGCAGCTCACCAAAGCTGGGAATTTGGAGCACACTGTACAGCCTGCAGGCAGCTCAACGGGTCATTTCCAAATGGCCTCTTCATGCAGCTCGACTGGTCTCAGGAGTCTTTGTAGCTTGGCTTGGCTTTTCTGGGAGTGACTGTCAGTACCTTAGTTTTTCAATTCCTGGGAAGGAAAGTGACCCTATTGAATCTGGTCAGTTTCAGGGACTTCGTAAAGCTATTTTGAGTTTTTTTACCTTTTTAATTAAATAGCTTCACTGCAGGGTGGACTGTTTTCATTCTGGAGGAAACTTATATAAATAGTAAATCTTAATTTGAGAGTCATTTAATAAGTCTTATACTATACTATATATATGTGTGTGTGTGTATATATTTGTCATATCACAGTTTATATAAAATATATACATATGTATGTATTTATTTGGTTTCTTCCCCTTCATGTCCTGGGGACTGAATTGATGCTTCACACATGCTAGGCAAGTGCAGTACCACTTGGATGCAGTCCATCTTGATTATTTCTAACTGGGTATGAAGCAAAGTTCTAGTTAGCCTTTTTTTCTGTTCTTAAAAACAGTTCAGAAAGCATTCTTCTGTGTTATACATTTTCCTGGGAGAACGTAGAAGAAAGAAACCTAGGAAGTAATTTAGCCATGCCCTTTCATTTTGGAGTTTTAAAACAAGTGAAAATGCATAACTTGCCTAAGTATAAGCATATGAATACTGTAAATTGTGTTTGTGCTTTAACTTTCCAGAGAAGTAAAACTGCTAGAAACCATTAGTAAAATAATGCTCAGTGGCAGTGGAAATGGATTTTCAAGGGAATTGGGTTCATCTTGAACCTTTTCATTCTTACTGACTTCTGTCTTACTTTCTCATTTTCATTTTCTAGATTTCCGTGGACAGGTTAGGTATGGAAAATGGCTTCTTGTTGTTGTTCTCTTCTCCTGTTACATAATTTGTTTTCATTCTGTCTTCAAGGAAGAAGAAGCCAGAAGACAATCCGGAGCTCAGTTTGGCTCTTTTCCAGGTATTTCTTAGAGAAGACCTGTCAGTGGCATAAATGATGAAGATATGTCCCAGTTTGGGAGCTCAGGGGTGTGTCTGTATATGGGGAGAAAGAGAGACAGTTTTTGAAACTCCAAGAATGTTAATGTTTGTAAAGTTTAATTTCTCTAGTGGCCTTTTTTTTTTTTTTTTAAGTTTTTTTTGTTTTTGAGACAGAGTTTCTCTGTGTAGCTCTGGCTGTCCTGAAATCACTATAGAACAGGGTGGCCTCAAACTCACAGAGATCCACCCACCCCTGCCTCCCGAATGCTAGGGTAAAGGGATGCATCACCATGCCCAGCTGTGTTATAGTACTATACTTTAAGAAAAGTTAATGGTTGTCAAGGGATCAGTATTGTACTATTTATTATAATGTAATCTGAGTATTTCTAAATTGACAAAGATTGTGTCCTGTTACATGTGAAAATAATTCTGTTTATGAGGATAAATATAAAGGGCTGGAGAGATGGCTCAATGGTTAAGAGCACTGTCTGCTCTTACAGAGGTCCTGAGTTCAATTCCCGGTAACCACATGGCAACTCATGCCTGACTGTAACTCCAGTTTCGGGGGATTCCAGTGTCATTTTTTGGCATCCACAGGCGTCAGGACTGCATGTAATACACAGACAGACATGTAGGCAAAATACTTCTATACGTGAAAAGCAAAAAATTAAAAATAATTACTGCACATAAAAATATTTTGAGTCCAGTATGAAAAGAGGATATGTTCCTTCTTTGTGTGAATTAATGTACTATGTGTGTGCCTGCTGCATGTGGAGACTCAAGAATTCCTTGGGTCCTCTGGAACTTGAGTTAAAAGGCAGTTCTGAGCCTTGCAAATTGGATACTGGGAACCAACCAAACTCTGGTTAAATGAGTAGCAAGCCCATTTAACTGCTGAGGCATCTTTCTAAACCCTCTTTTCATTTTTGCAATTATTTTATAATCAGAAATTATTAGCAAAACAAAGCTGAGTGTTAGCAAAGGACTAGCATTCAGATAGTGAGGAGGCAGACACTAAGAAAATGAGTTGTGTTGCCTGAAAGCGGCAGAGTGTGCCTGTCTTCTACTTGGTAGTAACTAGTTCTTCTTGAATTTGGATACCTGTTTATGCTTATACCATTGAGTAGAACCATTTAGTCCAAAGTTAGAAAATGTTACATATTTATCAGAGAAATTGTAGTTTATCGCTTGCTTACTTCTAGCTTAAATATAAATCGACGGCTGTGTTTCAGTTTTTTTTTTTTTTTTTTTATGGGAAGGAATGATCTTGGAATGCTCATAACATCAAGCTGCAGAGCTTAGAAGTTTTTTCTTCTGTCCCTTAACTTCCTCATGTGACTAGTGCTCTTATCCATGTTCCGTCTCTTGTTGAGCCTGATAGCAGTGACTGTCCACGCGCTTACTTTATTTCTTATTACAGCTTTACTTGTCACGACTCTGAGCATAATTGTCATGTCAGAATATCTCCAGTAGATGTAGAGGTTTTGGGGGTTTTGGTTTTTGGTTTTGTTGTTGTTGTGTTGTTTTTTGAGACAGGGTTTCTCTTTGTCGCCCTGGCTGTCCTGGACTCGTTTTGTAGACCAAGCTGGCCTCAAACTCACAGGGATCTGCCTGCCTCTGCCTCCTGAGTGCTGGGATTAAAGGTGCGCACCAACACGCCCGGCTTTTGTTGTTGTTGTTTCAGGTTTTTTGTTGTTTTGTGGTTTGTTTGTTTTTTCCCCGAGACAGGGTCTCTCTGTGTTAGCCTTGGATGTCCTAGACTTTGTAGACTAGGCTGGCCTCAAACTCAGAAATCCTGCCTCTGCCTCCTGAGTGCTGGGATTAAAGGCGTGTGCCACCACACCAAGCTGGATGTAGAGGTTTTAAATACAGAGACAGGGGGCTGGAAAGGTGGCTGTAAGGTGGCTCAGAGCTTAAGAGTGCTTGCTTGTGAGTAAAGAAGATTCAGATCCATGCCCTCCAGTAACATGCCAGGCAGCAGATACTCATCTCTCTAGTTCCAAGGGATCCAGTGCCCTCTTCTAGACTCCATGTCCACACGCACTTACTCACATAGAAATGGAATCTTGAAAAATACAAGTAGAAAATAGTGTGGGTTTATAATCCAAGCTTAGAAAAATGAAGTCATTTCTTTCTAGAGAACTACTCTAGAAAGAATCATTAGATAGGGCCGGGTGTGGTGGTACAGGCCTTTAATCCCAGCACTTGGGAGGCAGAGGCAGGTGGATCAACCTGAGTTAGAGGCCAGCCTGGTCTACAAAGTGAGTCCAGGACAGCCAAGGCTACACAGAGAAACCCTGTCTCAAAAAACCAAAAAGGAAAAGAAAAGAAAAGAAAGAAAGAAAAGAATCATTAGATATGTAAAGTCTGCCAAATGTGGTGATGTATACTTTAGAGAATAGGACTGCATGGATTTTAGGCTGGTCTAGGTGAGATCTCAGCTAAACAGAACAAAAGCCCCGGTGTGTGTGTGTGTGTGTGTGTGTGTGTGTGTGTGTGTGTGTGTGTGTGTGTGTGTGTGTGTGTGTAAAATTGTGTATTACCACTTTTAGAGATTTTGATTGTTTAGAACGGGACTCATAAATACATAGATTCACCTGGCCTGGTGAAGCACACAGTCTTAGACTGTTCTGGCTAGTTTTCTATCAACTTGACACAAGCTAGAGTCGTCTGAAAGGAGGAACCTCAGTTGAGGAAATGCGTCCATAAGATTGAGATGTAGGACATTATCTCAACT